>NC_140701.1:31734552-32367842 GCF_054131305.1 Coturnix japonica
TAGGAGTTTATTTCTCTCATCAAGGAGACTCTCATTCTCAGCCCTGAGACTCTCTCTCTCAGCATCAAAAACTTCCCTCTCAGGAATGCTATTGAATAAGGCCCGATAAGCATTAGCTAGGCCCCAAGTCATTTGTGCCTCCTGAGATCTGCCTGAGCCACAACATTCCTGTCTCAAATATGCGGTCAAACTCTCAGGATTCTTTAAGTATTCAGGAGTAAAGCTCCATGACACTAAAGACGTCTGTCTTTTAAAAGTCTCTCCAAAGTCTTTCCACACTCCCTGCCACTCAGTATTCTCTGGTTCTAGGGAAGACTTTTTCCGGAGGTTATAAATCCAGATACTGAGTGAGATTATTACAATAACCGACAGTAAGTTCAGGGAGATTGACACGATTGACATTGTGGTCCACTGGGCCAACTTGTCATTCGAAGACTGCTTAAAGGATGCAAAGGAAAAAGGAGGAGCATGCTCAAAAACCACCATTCCTGAACTATTAGTTGCATTAGTTGCTCCCTCTGGAGCTGCATGCAGATACCAAGTAAGCGTTGCTAACCATGCTTTCAATCTATTATACATTCCTAGAACTTCATTGGAAACAATGGCTAGCTTAAACATGGTCCAATATGTTTGGAGCATCACAAAAGAGGAACTAATGACATGCAGTCCCTTGTAAAACAAACTTACTAGAGAAAACATTTTTTTTTTCCCCCCTTTTTTTTTTCTTCAATAGAGAGAAAAAAAAAGTAAAAAAGCAAAGCTCAGTAGTGTTTATAAAATAAACCGGGGTATTGGCAGTCCGCCTGGACTTTCAAGGTCAAGCTCACAGGTGCAGAATCGCAAACCTAAGATAGCTCCTTAACAGGAAAAAAACTCGTAGCTCTGTTAAAAGCTAAAAGAGCAACAGAAGAAAACACAGAAAAACAGCAACTCAATATGCCCGCATTCTCCACCAAAATCTGTCACGGTTTGAAAGAAAAAATCCACCTGCATCCGTGACAGGGGGCCATGGGCCCCGCAGGGGCCCTAGGCCGAAAGGAAAAAGTTAATTAGGAAAAGAAAACAGCGGCAACGATCTAAGGAGGCACACTTATTTACTAAATACTATATTGAAATACAGGATAACACAATATAATACAATATAATGGAAAATTGAGCTAACGAATCAAGCAAAATGGGAGAGAGAATGAGTCCCGTAACCGAGAGGCCTACTGTGAAATCTAGATGAAACGGCGAAGGCTCCCACACACTCCCCTGAATGCCAGAACTTGAAAGACGTCAGTCTAGTCTGCAACCGAGTTAATATAGAGTCCAGGTCCCGTGACCTATCATGTTGTTCTCTGGGAGATGTAGTCTTCTTCTGTAAGTAGCAGATTCAGTAAAATTATTCATGCTTTATATGATGTTATGATGTGGAATACTGATAGCAAAATTACAAAATTATTAAACCATGACAATGATCCTCAAGAGCTAGAGCATGCTTCATCTGAGCATAGTGTTGATCCGTTAACCCAGCATGATGAAACTCCAGGTCTTTTGTATTCCCATTCAGAAGAGCATGGTGCAACCATAATTTCTTTTTCAGAGTTAGAGAGCTCTTATGAGAACTCTGCTTCGGAGAAAGCCACACTGCAGTCCAGTGTTAACTCCAGTAATTCCTTATCAGAGCATCATGATATCGCTGGCCACATTAATCTCAGAACTGAGGGGACACCAGAACTGACTGAGCTGTCCTCAAACTCTGAGGACTCTACCAGGTAGAAGATGTGAAGAGCAATCAATCCAGGATAGCAGCTGGAGTGACAGAAAACCACAGAGAACCAAGCAGGGCTTCATCACTCCACTCCCCCCTGTGCAAGAAGCTCGTGAGTAGTTATTGTAAGGGAAACTATTGTTCACAGCCTGAAACTCTGATTAACTATCTGAGGCAAACAATGAGTCAGCTGTGGGAGCACAGGTGAAGGTAATTTAGCTGTGCTCCCAGAAGGGGGTGGAGCTTGACTCCACCTCTCCTAGATCCCATTTAAGGGCTGGCCACCACTAAGGTAGCATCTTTTTCTAGAGGTTGCTCCTTTGTGGAGTTCTTGTTGTGAGCATCTATCTTGACTGAAGGCCTCAGAGTTGGTGAGTCCTTTTCCTTAAATACCCCTTTGGCTATCTATTTCCAACTATATTTGTACTATTTTGACTGTACGCTATACTTGTATTATTTCAACTGTATAGTTGTTAAAGTTCCTTGCTCTCTGTAGCCAAGAGGACAGTGTTAATGGATAAACAAAAGAACAAAGAAAAAAAATTCTCCACATGAATCAGACTGGAGCCTGTCTCCAGGGATGGACAATGTGTACTCTTCTCATAGCCAGAGACTGTCCAGAAAGAGGAAGACTGGGAGTCCGCAGAACAGTGAACACCAGTTTAAAAAAGAGACTATCAAAAAGTGGAGATGGTAACAAACATTAGAGCAAAAGAAGCAGGAGGTCAAGGCCCTGTGACACTAGCAAGTCCCTAAAAGGCCAGGCAGAGTCCAGTAATTGTGAGAGCACTAGTTCCAGTGACTCAAGCATATCATGGTCACATCGCAAAGGTCATGGCCAAAGGAAATCAAGCAGCCTAGACAGTGACTGTTGTTATGGAAGAGCCTGTTACTAAAGTAGTTACCTGTTAAACAGACCAGAGACAGTTGGAGAGGGCTCCTCCTGCAGTAAGAGCACTGTCACGGGTTACCTAGGTTTACCTGTGCCCGTGACAGGGGCCACTGCCCCAGAAATGAAGGGAAAGAGAGGAATGGACAAAAACAGTGACAGCAATCTAAGGAGGAAACTTATTTTACTAAATATGATATTGGAATACAAGATAACACAGTATAGTACAATATAATTGAGGCTAATAAATCAAACAAAAGAGAGAGAGAGAAAATCCCTGAAAACCGGCAGGCCTACTGTTTACTCTAGGCGATAGGGCTGGAGCACAGAGACAACAGAGCTGGCATGCAGAGAGCGAGAGAAAAAGAAGAGAGTGTTCCAGCCTTGGAGCGAGATTATATATGTCCTCCTCTGGTGATTCATCTCTGGCCGCGACGTCCTCTGGGATATGTAGTTCTCCTCCGAGAGCTGAGTACTCGGGACGCTGCCATTCCACGGAACTGGAGCATGAACCTTCCACACTTCCACATACCCTCAATCACACTTCCACATACCCTCAATTACACTTCTACATACCCTCAATTACACTTCCACATACCCTCTATTACACTTTCACATACCCTCTATTACACTTTCTTATACCGTCAAAACAGTTTGTCCCATTCAAACACCTTTAATACCATATAACTTTCCCTTAGCAATCCGTATCGTTCAGTTATAAACATAAACTTACTTTCTCTTTAACCCTTTTTCCTTTGTACACGATTCCACTATTTATACCCACAATTAATGATTCATACTGCACATGATGTTATGATGTAGAATATTGACAGCAACAGCACCAAAACCATGACAAGCACTCAGTCTGAAACTCACTGTTCAAGTAAGTCCCGTGGTCCACTGCATCCTGGCCTGTCTAAGAAATAGTGTGGCCAGCAGGAACAAAGAGGTGATCATCTCTCTGTACTCAGCTCTGGTGAGGCCGCATCTTGAATACTGTGTTCAGTTTTGGGCTCCTCACTACAAGAAAGACATTGAGGCCCTGGAATGTATCCAGAGAAGGGCAACAAAACTTGTGAGGGGTCTGGAGCACATGTCTTATGAGAAACGGCTCAGGGAGCTGGGATTGTTTAGCCTGTAGAAGAGGAGGCTCAGGGGAGACCTCATTGCACTTTACAACTTCTTGAAGGGAGGTTGTGATGAGGAGGGGCTTGGCCTCTTCTGCCAGGCAACAAACAGGACCTGAGGAAATGGCCACGAGTTGTATCAGATGAGATTTAGACTAGATATACAAAGGAATTTTTTTTTCTCAGAGTGGTCAGTCACTGGAATGGCCTGCCCAGGGAGGTGGTGGAGCTGCCATCCCTGGCAGTGTTCAAGAAGCATCTGGATAGGGAGCTACAAGATATGGTTTAGGGTTTTTGTGTAGGTACGATAAAGGGAGGACAGTAGGACTAGATGATCTTATAGGTCCTTTCCAACCTTGTGATTCTATGAATGGGCTGACCCCCAGCTCACTACAACCTCCCTTCAGGAAGTTAGAGAGAGCAATAAGGTCTCTCCTGAACCTCCTCTTTTCCAGGCTGAACATTCCCAGCTCCTTCAAGCCTCTCCACATACAGCCCATGCTCCAGACCCCTCACCAGCTTTGTTGCCCTCCTTTGAACATGTTCCAGGGCCTTGATGTCTTTCTCTCAGCGAGGAGCCCAAGACTGGACATGGTACTCAAGGTGTGGCCTCACCAGTGCCAAGTACAGGGGAACAGTCACCACTCCGCTCCTGCTGGCAACACTGTTTCTGATGCAAGCCAGGATGCCATTGGCCTTCTTGGTTACACTGTCAATATGTGTTCAACCAAGCATAAAATCAATACCTCCAGGTCCATTTCTTCTACACAGTCTTCCAGCCACTCTGCCCCAAGCCTGTAGCGTCGCCCAGGGTTGTTGTAGTCAAAGTGCAGGACACAGCATTTGGTCTTGTTGAACCTCATCCTATTGGCTTCAGCCCAGCTCTCCAGCCTGTCCAGATCCCTCTGTAGGGCCTCGCTACCCCCAGGCAGATCCACACTCCCAGCCAACTTGGTGTCATCTGCAAACTTATTGAGGGTGCACTCAATGTCCTCATCCAGGTCATCAGTGATGGGGTTCCCCATTGTTAATAGAGGGAACCAAAAATGCAAAACATGGTGCATCATCAGAGCAAAGTGTGATGTTAAAAAACAGTCTTTTAAATCTATTACTATAAGCAGCCACAACTGTGGAAGCATAGCAGGGGAAGGCAGCCTTGGTTCGAAGAGCCCATATCTTCAATAACAGCATTAATCTTTCTGAGATCATGTAATGGTCTCCATTTTCCTGATCATTATTTGATCACAAACATAGGGGAACTCCACAGACTTATAGTGCCAACTACATGTCTGGCTATAAGTTGTTCTTGAACAAGGATATTTAGCTACAGCAATTTTTCCTCAGGATAGGGGCCGCTGGTCTGCCCCCAGGATGAAAATGGATTGTTGAGGCCCGCAGGATGGGAGGCAGTGAGCCCCCCCTGTGGCAGGGGTTAACAAGGGAGTTGCTGACACAGTGTGTGAATCTGAGGAGGAGCCTGCAGCTCCTCCATTCTCAGGTAGACTGGGGGTGACAATGACCACACATGATTTTTTAAAGCTTCAAAAACTTTTCTCCATGTTTCATGCAACCTGAACATCACCTTATCACCTTTAGTGAATGCATCCCACAATTTCATCCCCATCCCTTCCCAAATCTCTGGATCATAAATTGTATGACTGGTGATGGAAGGATCCTTCCTGGTGGCCCATGCAAGCATTTGCTGTGGATTGGGGGAAGAATACCAATGCTCCTCATCATTTAAGGGTAGACTGAAAAGTAACTAGGATGTTTCTCTGTTCTGAGGTCATTTTGTTCCCCACACTGTGCATGCTTACCTTTATCAAGTGAAAGACAATCAAAGCTGTTAGGAATGACGAATCCACAGTCTGCCACATTTTTCTCAACAGTCCCCTGTACAGGTTTTTTACATTTTTCTCAACATGCTTAGTGTGCCCTGCATTTATTTCAGTACCTGGCACATTTATCTCAACATGTTCAGGACTCTTCAAGATAGTCCAAGTCCCGGGTTTAGTCTCTGTTCATAATCCCTGTTTGCAGTCCTTCCACAAATTTAGTTCAACTTATTTATCGGTGTATTGGATGATTAAGCTAAACTGAATTACATTTTTCTGTTGTGTTGAAAAATATGCATATGTTTTGTTACAGTAGCTCAGCTGACATTTGTTGTTGCTCTAATAACTTGATCATATGCCAAGTATTTTGCAGTCTTTGGGACTTAATTGATGTGATCTACTATGGGAAATTATTAAGATAGACATGAATAAAACTTGTAGAGAAGTAGTGGTAGAGGTATTTATTAGAAGAATGATTATTAAATAGGGATAATTACATTGGAGTTATGCAAGCACTGGTGTAGATTCTTATTTGGTGTTTACATTTGTATAGAATGTCATGATACGTAAGGAAAGTATCGTCAATATGTAGGTGACTTCACAAGAAGCTTCTATGAAGGAGCTAGACTGTTTGGAAAAAAAGCACTGTCTGGAGTAGGGTAGCACAGTTGAAGATTAATCTGAAATAATGTGTGTATGGTTCTTGTCATCCATGGTCAAAAAATAGAAGTAGATAGCATTAGGATACGTGCAAAGTTGAACTGCAAGAAAGATTGGTGGAATAGAAGATCTGGCAGAGTAGTCTGAGTGAAGGTAAACCGATCTGAGCAAATGTTATGAAGCACTTGTCACTGAACAAGGATAAAACTCTTGTAAGTTAAATGACAAACTTGATACACAAATCTTTTAATAGAAATTCATGACATGGAAGTGTCTGGTCATCTTAATGATAAAAGATTTTCAGTAAGAACTTGGAAAGAAAAATAAACCTCATGAGTTTGTGAAAGATTATACTATGAATTTCTACAATGTAATGAATAGTTCTAAAAAAGAAAAAGAAGTAGCAGTCAGTCCTAGACTTCTTGTAATCTTGAAACCTCAATTATTAGCTCCACTTGATGTTGCTGAAAGAAAGGGAAAAGAATTACTGAAGTAAACATGACAATAGAACATTATTAGCCTTAAAATCAAATTATTGGGGCTGTTAATTTTATACCATGATAAGGAAGTTTTATACAAAAATAGCAAAGGAGAAATGAGTGTTATTGTGTTCTTTGTGTTTGTCATAGTTTCTATGAAAATAAAAACTGGGAAGCATTACTTTCAGAGTGACCAACCTATTTAACCATTCTTAGTAAACAGGCACATATTAATGTCCTACCTGTAAATTTTAGAAAGTCAGATTACTCTCAGGGTATGCCCCGGTGGCGCAAGTGGTAGGAATGCTGCGTTGCAACACCGGAGGCCCTGGGTTCAAATCCCCCCTGTGGTGCAAGTGGTAGAAGTGCCGCTCTGCTACACATGAGGCTCGAATCCCGGGGGGTTGGACTCGATGATCTCTAAGGTCCCTTCCAACCCGCACAAGACTATGATACTATGATGATACTATGCCTGGAAAATTGCCAGAGCTCTGATGTCCTTTAATGATGCTATGATGTTTTGTGAGGCAGTAGACTTCTGTACAAGTGGGATCAATATTTTATAATTCTTAACTTTTGTGGGAAAAGCTTGGTATCAGAGGTATGCTTTTAAAGCATATCTGCCTTAACTTTAAGAGTCCTAAACTCATTTTTACTGAAGTATTTTAAAATTCATAATTTTATTATGGTTTAATGAATTATGGTCAGTAATGAGCTGTCATAGAAAAGTAATATTTTTAAGTTAATAGGTAGTTTTATTAAATCATAGGATGGCCTGGGTTGAAAAGGGCCACAATGACCATCTAGTTTCAACCCCCCTGCTATGTGCAGGGTCACCAACCACTAGACCAGGCTTCCCAGAGCTACATCCAGACAGGCCTTGAATGTCTCCAGGGATGGGACATCCACAACCTCCTTGGGAAACCTGTTCCAGTGCATTACCACCCTCTGTGTGAAACACTTCCTCCTAATATCTAACCTAAACCTCTCCTGTCTCAGTTTAAAACCATTCCCCCTTGTCCTATCACTACCCACCCTTATAAGCTGTTCCCCTTCCTGTTTCTATGTTCCCTTCAAGGCCACAATGAGGTCTCTGTGGAGCCTTCTCTTCTCCAAGCTAAACAAGCCCACTTCCCTCAACCTTTCCTCATAGGAGAGCTGCTCCAACCCTCTGATCATCTTAGTGGCCCTCCTCTGGACCCGCTCCAAGAGCTCCATGTCCTTCCTATACTGAGGGGCCCCAGGCCTGGACTCCAGATGGGGCCTCACAAGAGCTGAGTAGAGGGGGACAGTCACCTCCCTCTCCCTGCTGGCCACCCCTTTTTTAATGCAGCCCAGAACACAGTTGGCCTTCCAGGCTGCAAGTGCACGCTGCTGGCTCATGTCCAGCTTTTCACCCAGCAGGACCCCCAAGTACTTTTCTGCAGGGTTGCTCTCAAGGAGATCTTCCTCCAGTTTGTATAAATACCTGGGATTGCCCCGACCCAAGTGCAGCACCCTGCACTTGGCCTTCTTGAACCTCATTAGGTTTTCATGGGCCCACTTCTCCAGCCTGTCCAGGTCCCTCTGGATGGCTTCCCTTCCTTCCAACGTATCAACTGCACCACTCAGCTTGGTGCCATCTGCAAACTTGATGAGGGTGCGCTCGATGCCATCGTCTATGTCATTGATGAAGATGCTGAAGAGCTCTGGTCCCA
The DNA here is from genome assembly GCF_054131305.1 of Coturnix japonica. Taxonomy (NCBI): domain Eukaryota; kingdom Metazoa; phylum Chordata; class Aves; order Galliformes; family Phasianidae; genus Coturnix; species Coturnix japonica. The sequence continues at coordinate 31,742,993 of NC_140701.1, forward strand.
AGACTGAAGCCTGCAGCACACTGCTAGTGATCGGCCTCCTGACCGCTGACACAGAACCATTAATCACAACCCTGTGACTGCAACCAGCCAACCAATTCCTAATCCATTGAACAGTCCATCCTTCAAATCCATGCCTCTCCAATTTAGAGAGAAGGATGTGGTGAGGGGCCATGTCAAAGGCTTTGCAGAAGTCCAGGTTGATGACATGCATCAACTTTCCCTGTCCACTGAAGCCGTTAGCATCATAACCAATCATTACTAATACATCAAAAGAGCTACTCCCGTAGATTCCAGCATTGATGACATTAAATCCTGTTTAATTCACATTAGATCTATTGCTAAAACAGAAAAAACACAGAACAACCTAGATAATGCCTAATAATTCTAATTCTTGAGATTGCATTGGTAACACGGAAAATCACCCACTATGTCATACCATTACTAATATTATTTGTAACACAAGTTACAAAGCAATACCACTAAGTAAGAAGCACACAATCCCATTCACTATAAAGGCTGGATGCTATTTTCTGCCTTGAGATGAGGCCGAACGTATCATGCTGGAACCCACGTAGGTCCAGTACCTGTGGGAACACAAGCACATCCACGACCCCAAGTTATCAGTGGTAAGGAACCTTCCCAATGCCCTATGGCCATATTCCGAACATTAACCATTGGACATTCCTTGAATATTGGGAAGGCCCCAAAATGACAATCCACGTGAGTTGGATCTGTATGATCACGATTCAAAAAATTCCGCACAACCCTAACCCTAACCCTAACCTAAAAAATTCAGCACAAGCAAAGCCTTACATAATCTTTCTTGTGGTGTGCCTCAAGTATTCCCCCTTTTTTGTTTATTAAGAACAGATTTCAGTGTTTGATGAGTACGCTCAATGATAGCTTGTCCAGTGGGAGAATGAGGAATGCCTGTAATATGTTTAACCCCCCATTCTTGGAGGAAAGTTCGAGCGGCCTTACAAGTATACGCAGGTCCATTATCTGTTTTTATAGTATGTGGGATTCCCATAGCAGCGTAAACAGATAACCAGTGTTTGCAGGCATTGTGACTGTGTTCGCCTGTATGCGCTGTGGCAAATATGTAAGAAGAATGAGTATTTGTTGTTACTTGTACATATATTAGACAGCCAAATTTGGGAGCATGAGTGACATCTGTCTGCCACAGTTGAAGAGGTGCTGTGCCATGGGGATTTGTCCAAATTTGAGGCAAAGGGGCAATTGCCTGGCAGTCTGGTCATGTTAGAATAATGTTACGGGCTTGATCCACTGTCAGCTGGAATTGTTTTTGTAAGGCTCTCCTATTCTGATGGAAAAATTGATGGGAGAGAAGCGCTTCCTGGAACAATTGAGGGGTAGCAATGGCAACTGTGGCTTGATCAGCCTTACGGTTGCCCTCAGTTAAAGGACCAAGCAACATAGTGTGTGATCAAATATGCATAATAAAATAAGGAAGAGTACAGTGAGAGACAATGTAAAACTTGCTTGAGCTGTGCAAACAAAACAGGGTTGTTCACTTCTTTAAGAAAAGATCCTTTCATCTGCTGAATGATACCTGTAATGTACAAAGAGTCAGTTATTATATTAAGCTTTTGACTGGAAAAAAAATTTAAAAGATCGAGCTACTGCAGCGAGTTCTACAACTTGAGGTGATCCATCGACAACATGTATGTCTGACTGCCATTGTGTAGCTGTTGCACACCAGATAGCCATTGCTCGGTGTGTCTTGTTGGAGCCATCTGTAAATACAGTAACAGCATTAGGTATTGGAACATGTGAAAGTAAAGTATTAGTAGTAAGGGGGATATCATCCAAATTATGTAGTAACTGATGTTTGGGAGGATGGGTGGACATTTGTCCGGTATAGTCTGCCATAGCAGTTTGAAAAGCAAATGACTGTGCAAGCATCCAATCTAAATATTTTTTATTAGCGGGTATGTATATGCAATCAGAGTCAAGAACTCGTAGAATTTGTAGGCGGTGTTGACCTCGCTGTATTAGCATAGCAAACATTTCCACTCGTGATGTAATAGTTTTTGAAAATGTATGTGGTAGAAATATCCATTCAAGGATAATGAGAGGATCCTTTCTTGAGGTATGCCATTGACATAATAAGCCGTATGGCTGATAGAAGTTGGATATTATTATGAGATGTACTGGAAGTGATAAACAAACACGATGGCTATATCGATTTTGCACTGATGTTATTACAGAGTCTAAGCATTGTTGTGCTTCTGGTGTTAATTGTCTTTTAGAAGTTAGATCTGGGTCTCCTTTGAGTAGTTTGAATAAAGGATGCAGCTCTTGAGTAGTAATTCCCAAAAGTGGTCGCAACCAATTGATGGTTCCTGATAACTTTTGCAGATCGTTTAATGTCTCTACGTGAGGTACTATTTTGAGGATTTGTGACTGGATAGTGTGAGATGCAATTTTCCATCCTAAATATTTCCATGGAGAACTAAGTTGCACCTTTTCTTCTGCTATTTGTAAGCCGATAGAATGGTCTGCCTCCCGGACGAGCAGTAATGAGTCCTTTAGACCCTCTTCTTGTTCTGCTGCTATTAATATATTGTCCATGTAATGATAAATAAGGACATGAGGTCTAGCTTTTCGTACTGGTTGTAATGCATTTGCTACAGTCAGTTGACATTTTGTTGGACTGTTAAGCATTCCTTGTGGTAACATGTTCCAGTGATATTGCTGAGCAAGGCTTTGTTGGTTGATGGAGGACACTGAGAAAGCAAATCATGGTGCAACTTTTGAATGAATTTGAATGGTAAAAAAACAGTCTTAAATCAATGACTGCTATAGGCCAATTTGAAGGTAACATTGAAGGCAAAGGAAGACCAGGCTGCGACACCCCCATGGACTCAATTACTGCATTGACAGCGCGCCAGTCCTGTAAATCCTCCATTTATCACTCTTCTTGAGTATAACAAAGACTGGAGTATTCCAAGGGCTGGTAGTAGGCACTATGTGATGAGCAGCTAGCTGTTCTTGAACTAACTCATGTAAATGCAGCAACTTTTCCTTTGTTAAGGGCCAACAACCCAAATAGGTTGTTCTGTTTTCCAAGCTAGGGGTATAGGTTGCTGCCAATCAATGGCCCTCACTGAAAATTTGTCTGCAAAAATCGTGCCCCATTGACTTAAAAGATCATGACCCCACAAAGTACAGGGAACTGATAAGATGTAAGGAGCAGCATGAGGAATGCGACCATCAGGCCCTTCTGTAGATAAAATTCGGGCACTTTGTTTGGGCTGCTGCAAACCCCCAACTCCTACAATAGCAGAATTAGGGTCTTTTAATGGCCATTCAGAAGGCCAATCACTTAACTTAATGATGGTAACATCAGTTCAGGTATCCACTAGGCTTAATAACTGTCAGCTGTTTACTAAGCATGGTAATAATAGTTTGTCTTTTGTCACTTGTGTAGTCCATAGCACGGCAGGTTTGTCCAGCAGTTCAGTCCCCGATGCCAGGTTCAGTTAAAGAATTAAAAGGGATCAATTGTGCTGTTTTTTGGCCTTTGGGAATAAAGCAGAGGGTGAGGACGTCCATGCCATTATCTTAATCTCCCCAGTGTGGTAAGCATCTATAAGTCCTGGTAAAACAAAAAGTCCCATCCATGTAATCCCCCCTGTGGCACAAGTGGTAGAAGTGCCGCTCTGCTACACAGGAGGCTCGAATCCCGGGGGTTGGACTCGATGTTCTCTAAGGTCCCTTCCAACCCGTACAAGACTGTGAGACTGTGATACTGTAACAGAAGAACGTCTTAACAAGAGGGTGCTATGCCCGTCTCCAAGGGGACCCATTACCCCTGTTGGAATTAGAGTCATGGTGCTATCAGTCAGCAGCACTGACTGGGCAGTGGCCAAATCCACTCCTGCACTGCCGGCGGTGGCTGGTCTGAGTGAGCTGGCCGACTGATTCAGGATTTCTCTTTTCCCCAGTCTGGGGCGAGGATTGGAGCCATGGATCGAATCTGGGCAGGGGTTGTTTTCCGCACCAAGGGACAGCAGCGGGGGTGGGAGGGAGGGCAATAGGGAACAGTGGGAAAAAATTCTTCCTTGTCTAATTTGTTTAAGCCCTTCCATTATTTGGTGCTTAACAGGTAAAGGTTTAGCAGCCGTTCTGTCTTTAGTAATAGAATTCTCCCAGAGTGTTGTGCCAATTTTGTCCCAAAGCTCTCCATCAAGAGAGAACCTAGTTTTCAGAATTTCAGGGACATTTTTGCTTATCCATTTAAGAAAAGTAACTAATGCTGAAGTAGATACAGACTGATACTGAAACTTTAAAATTAACTGTAATACTTCGAGATGTACTTGTTGCTCCTTCTTTAGTGAACCCCATGGTTCCTGACTGCTCACCTTCTGTCCTGCAGAATGGTGCGTGTGTGCGAGAAACAACCTCTTCGAAGTTCAGTCAGGCGATGCTGCCGGACTGGGCTCACTCATCCTTGGCTTGATTTGCCCCACGTAGTGGGCACCATTTGCTGTGTCTGATGCACGGACTCAGATGTGAATGATCCAAATCATTTATTACAAGTTCTCACATCACTTATATACCTTCACAAGTTTTCTTTTCCTATCTTTCCCATTCACCCCTACATGTCAACAGAACATTCCACAAACACTTCTTCAACCTTTCATGTGGGTGTTTATCTAGTCAGAGCCGTGAGCTGTTCTTTCTTCTTCTAGAGATGTCCTTGTTTCTCATGCTGTTTATCTTTCTCCACAGCTGCTGCTCTGTACAGTCCTTCTTGTATTCCTACAGTTACTTTTATACATAAAAAATATTATAAATTTTATGAGGGCTGCTCTGAAAGTAATGCCTGATGTTTTATGGTGATGTTGGCCCATGATATCAGAGGTGCATGTTGGTGGTATGGCAGTAGAGGTTCAACCTTCCCACCAATATTCCATTAAATTTTGTTCCCATGTGACAGATGACAGTAGAGGGGCAGTCTGACAAAATGGCATCTGACGCAGAAGTGCATATGAAGCAAAAGTGTGTCATTGAATTCCTCCATGAAGGAAAAAAATAGTACCCATTGACATTCATAGATGCTTACTGAACATTTATGGAGACCAAACAGTGGATGTGAGCACAGTATGGTGGTAGGTGGTGCATTTCAGCTGTGACAACATTGACAGTGGGTCACCTCTACTGGTGTACATTTTTATGGGTGTGGCATTTAGGTTCTTGTTCATTGCTGGTGAAACATGTAACTAATGGCGGTGACTATGATGAAAAATAGTGTTTCCTAGCTGAGAATGTGCTCTATTTAATAGTGTTATGTTCTTTTTATCAACTGTAGTTTCTGTGGAAATAAAATGGGAGGTGTTATTTTCATCCTATATGTATGTGTCCCAAGACAATTCCTCTTTGTTCATTGCAGCCCAGGCAAGCCAGAAGGTTGAATATCCTCTCTGGGGTGGGGAGCAGAATAAACCTCTTATGATTCAGGAGGAAACAGAGACCTGCTATTCCACCTAGACTGTCACAAGTTCACAGGGCCAGATAGAATCCACTCAAGGGTGCCAAGGGAGCTGGCAGACACGATTGCCAAGCTGCTTTCCACTGTCTATCAGTGGTTTTGGTTACCCAGAGAGATCCCAGATGACTGGAGACTTGCTAATGTGACTCCCATCCAAAAGAAGGGCTGTAAGGAGGATCCTGGAAACTATAGGCTTGTCAACCTGTTCTTGGTGCTGGGGAAGGTTATAGAACAAATCATTTTGAGGGCAATCACATGGCAGGCTGTCACGGGTTACCTAGGTGGGACACCCAGGGGATCAGGCCCAGCTTACGTGGGTTCTTGAAAGGCAGGTTCTGTATGACCAAGCTCATCTCCTTCTATGACCAGGTAACCCCACCACATGGATTAGGGAAAGGCTGTTGACATAGGCTGTCTAGTCTTTAGCAAAGCCTTTAACACTCTCTCCCAAAGTATTCTCCTGGAGAAGCTGTCAGCCCATAGCTTGGACAGGTACACTCTTTGCTGGGTAAAACACTGGCTTGATGGCCAGGCCCAGAGAGTGGTGGTGAATGGAGATAAATCTAGCTGGTTACTGGTCACAAGTGATGTTCCCCAGGGGTCAATATTGGGCCCCATCTAATATCTTTATTGATGGATTTGGATGAGGAAATTCAGTGAACCCTCTGTAAATTTGCAGATGACACCAAGTTGGGAGGAAGTATTGATCTGCCTGAAGGTAGGAAGGTCCTACAGAGGGACTTGAACAGGCTGGATCAGTGCTCTGAGGCCAATGGGAGGAAATTCAGCAAGACCAAGTGTCAAATCCTGCACTTTGGTCACAACAATTGCATGTAATGCTGCAGGCTTGGGGCAGAGTGGTTGGAAAGCTGCATGATGGAGGAAAAGGGTCTAGGGTTGTTGATCAATGCTCTGTTGAACACGAGCCAGCAGTGTGCCCAGGTGGCCAAGTAGTCTTTATGAGAAGCAGTTGAGTTAACTAGGATTGTTCAGTCTGGAGAAGAGGCTCAGAGAAGATCTTATAGCTTTCTACAACTCCTTGAAAGGAGGTTGTAGTGAGCTGGGGGTCAGCCTCTTTTCCTGGGTAACTAACAGTAAGACAAGAGGGAATGTCCTCAAGTTGTGCCAGAGGCGATTCAGATTGGATATTAGGAAGAATTTCTCAAAATAGCAGTTAGGCATTGGAACAGGTTGCCCAGGGAAGTGCTGGAGTCACCATCCCCGGAGATGTTAAAGAAAAAGGTAGATATAGTACTTATGGACATGGTTTAGTAGGCAATACTGTTGGTAGGTGGATTGTTGAATTATGTGAATTTAGAGGTATTTTCCAACCTTAAATGATTCCATGATTATACTGTATCAAAGTCTCCTGTTCAAAAGATCTTCTTCAGAAAAAAAATGACCAGAAAACCAACATACTAACCCTCTCTAAAAGGAAAGTCATCACCTGAAGCATCTGAGGCACAGACTCGGATGTGAACGATCCAAATTGTTTATTGCATGTTCAAACATCCCTTATATACATTCACAAGTTTTCTCTTGTAACTTTTCCACCCACCTTTACATGTCAACAAAACATTCCACAAATACTCCTTAACCCATGTATGCAGGCACTTATCCAATAAGAGTCATGAGTCGTTCCTAGTGACGCGCCCTTCCTCCAATCAGGGTCATCATCACACAGCCATCACGCAGCTTACTTGACTTTGTTTTTTCCTCTTCTGGAGATGTTCTTGGTTCTCAGCATTGCTTTCTCATGCCATTTATCTTGCTCCGCAGCTTCTTCTCTGAACAGTCTTTTTTGTATTCCCACTATCTCCCACTTGATATTTCAGTTTTCACAGAAACTTCGAAATAATATAGTTTTGTTAATGGGAGTGGAAGAGAGGTAATAGAAGCCATTGGAGTGTATGTGTAGTTAGATATCTATTACTGGTTTATTAATAGAACAGATAAGTATTAATCAAGTCTGGGATTTAAAAATGTGGAGGCATTAGCTTAGCATGTTGAACTAATCTAATTAGTTACTTGCTGTCTTTTTCCCATGTAGCCAGCAGCCAGCTTCGGGTGTAGCCTATTCCCATCCAACTACAGTTGCTAGCTACACTGTCCACCAGGCACCAGTTGCTGCGCACACAGTTACTGCAGCCTATGCTCCAGCAGCAGCTACAGTTGCAGTAGCCAGGCCTGCTCCAGTGGCTGTTGCAGCTGCTGCAACAGCTGCTGCATATGGAGGCTATTCTACAGCGCACACAGCTACAGATTACGGTTATACACAGAGGCAACAAGAAGCTCCACCACCACCACCTCCTGTCACTACGCAGAATTACCAGGTGTGTTTAAAAATGAATTACTTTTGTAAACTATAAACTTTAAGCTTTTAAACAATATGTTAAAAGGAAGAGGCCTGTTTGGGTGAGAGAATGTAATGGTATTTATATTTTTTCCTTCTATGAAACACAGTGTGTTCAATTTACTCAGTAGCTAAAACTGATAGTGTGAAGTGACTAGTATCGTGGCCCATATAGAGGATTATCTGCAGTGTTACTGTAGGATCTAAGATTTAGACTTTCACACAACAAGCAATGAACTGATGTTAACCTCCAAGTAATTTTGTGAACTGCTGCTGAGAACAATAGTACTGCCTTGACTCATGCAGTTTTTCAAGTAGCACATGGTAAACCATGTCATGGAACTGACTGAATGTTTCAATTAAAAAAAAAAAAAAAAGAGAAAGAGAGATAGAAAGAGTTCCCTGATTAGATTCCTGGGTGCCTAACTTTTTGTGGCTACAGATTGCCACAAAAGAGAGCTGTTTCTCTATTTTCATCTTGCCCTGGCTTCTGTTGACATTTGCACTGAATCCAGCAGTTGCCAGTGTTTGGATGAGTCAGTTCAAGAAAAATTCCACAGAAAACTAACAAATCAAAAAAGGAATGGCTTTCTATAAGATTAAGAGGCTAAGTTAAAATTCCTTGCTTCTGCATAGTTATGATGCAAATGCAAGGTGGGATCATTGCAAGGCTGTGAGGAGAGACGTGTTGGTACCTCAAACAAGTTCCCATTCTTGCACTGGCTTAAATATAGTATGAAGCAGTCTGTTAGTGAACTGTATTTATTCTCAGTTCAAAAATAAAGAAACTTGCAGTATAAATCAGAGTGCTACATTAATTTTACAATTTGAAGATATCAGTTTGTAGAAATTATCTGGGAACTTTGTAACATGCGTTTACTCCTGTTCAGATTTTTGAAGAGAGTGAAAAGTTGGAGTTTTTCCTATCTATCTAGATTCACATAATGCAAGCATATATGCACATCAGTAACTCTAGCTCATTGGTTTAAATCAAACAATTAAGATGCAGATAGAGGAGTTCTACATGACTAGGTAGTTTTGAGTTGGAAATGTGAACTTTATTTGTATTTTTATCAGCTTTTTTTCTACATTAGCATTTGTTAGTCCAAGTCTTCAGTAGGTATCTCTAAGCTAGTGTGTTTATACACATAATTTACCTAATTTTTTTGGCATGGCTCATATTTAAAATTTGCATTTACTCGTGAGACAGAGGATGTTAAATAGTACATCTTTCTTTAACATATTGTCATAAAATTATCAAGGCATTATACAGATTCTAATTAGTATTTTTGTTTGGACTGTACTGTTGCTGTATTTTATCAGTTCTTTTGTACAGATTTTAAAATTTGTTACATATGTTAATGAATTTTAACATAGGAGTTCTTCCAGTTGCACATATACTCATAGTTACAAGGTAACTAATAACTAGTCAGTTATTGGATGTATTCAGACAGTAAAGAGTATCCCTTAAATTTAAGAAAAATAATTCCACTTTAATACAGGTTGGGTGGAAATTCTATTGTTGTATTTATTAGAAATAAAAATAAATTTTATGAGTAGTTCATATGTAGCTCATGCTGTTACCCATCAGTTTGTCAGCAACTCATACTTTACCATAAATAAGGTAAGGATGGGAAAATATGTGTACATGCGTATAGTGGTTTCCAGGCTCTCCATTTTCTAAGCTTACTAGCCATCTTTTGAGTTGTGAATGTATTGAATGGGCTACTCATCTTGCCCTTCTAGACTAGTTGTGGTTCCCTAATGGAACAGTTGATATTTGAAAAAAATGAAGAAGACTTTAAAAGTATAACTTCCATATTCTAACAAATATAACCAGAAAAATAAAAAATAAAAAAATTATTATGGGATTTTTAAGGCCAACATAGGGTGATGATTGTAAACTTCTGACTTTATTGTGGTATTGTGGAGATGTATATTGTTTTTTCCTTTGTATTTTATAGGAATTTAATAGAGTCACTATGAAAAATTCACAAAAGTAGTTGCTTTTCAGTTACAAAATTAATTTGGAAGGGAGAATGATTTAAAAGCATGAGATAAATTTTATATTAAGTCTGAAAAACTTAATCAGGTTTGTCTTCAGGCCTGTAGCATTTGTAAACAAATTTAATTTCTTTAATGTATATATGTGTATACATTGTCTCTGTAAGTAAATCTTATTGTGTTTGGTTTTTTTTAAAATGTTTAATGTAGACTACAAGTAAATATATTGTTGTTGATTTTTTTTTGACTTTGCTAATGATCTTTATTACTCCAGATACATATTTTAAGGAGAAATTAACTTTTTTTTTTTTTCCTTTTTTAATTTATAGGATTCCTATTCTTATGTTCGATCTACTGCCCCAGCTGTAGCTTATGACAGCAAACAATACTATCAACAGCCGACAGCAACTGCTGCAGCTGTGGCTGCTGCTGCCCAGCCTCAACCTTCAGTAGCTGAATCATACTACCAGACAGGTGGGTTGCATGCTCCAAACTTCTAACATTATACATTGTGAGTACTACCTCAATACCTTAAAAAAATATGTATTTGAATATATGACATCGCCCAGATTTATTTTTTCTTAGCTTTCTCATTTAATCCCTGTCAATGTGTAGAACAATACACTGCATCTAGAAACTGAATGATGTTGGACATTCCTGAAATTAACTATCTTTGAGTTTTAGAATATTATTAAACATAATCAAAACATATTTCTAGGCAAACCTTTTGCTGATTTGCCTAAGCAAGTTTGCCAAATTAGGTGCAAATAGTCAATGGTAAGTTCAAATGATAATATGGTTAGATTTTGTTTTTGCAGTTCTGTAGTTACTTAATGTACGTACTTCTTTAATCATTGGTATTGTGACTGCTACAAAGCATAAAATAATTTTATGTTAATATGAAGATACAAGTTTAAATGTACTAATGTGACCTGAGACATCGTGATACATAACTACAACTGAGTAAAAAACAAACAAAAAACAACCACCTGAACAAACAAACAAACAAAAAAAAACACCAAAAAAAAAACAAAAAAAAAACAAAAAAAAACCCCAAAACAACAAAAGGAACCAACCAAAAAAACCACCACAATTTATTATATTTATTCCCCAGAATATCATTAGGCATTGTTAGCATTACTTAATAGGGTTTGTATTAAATTCAACTAAAGCCTATGTTTGTACACTTATATTTTCGTTCCTATTTAGCTCCAAAAGCAGGATATAGCCAAGGGGCAACTCAATATACCCAAGCCCAGCAAACACGACAAGTGACAGCTATAAAACCTGCAACCCCAAGTCCAGCAACAACTACTTTTTCTATATATCCAGTATCTTCTACTGTGCAGCCAGTAGCAGCTGCAGCTACTGTTGTTCCATCCTATACTCAAAGCGCAACGTACAGTACAACAGCGGTTACTTACTCTGGTAAGAACTTTGCATTTTATGCTGCTAGGATCTTTGCAATTGGAGATTAAATAATTTAAATACTCAGAATTTTAGCGTTTTCTTTTCTGTTACATCATAGTCTACCAAGAAGTATCAACCAGCTACATCAAAATATTTTGCCAGTATAATGATTTATCTTTAAAAGAGGTTTGATGCTTAAATATGCCTATTTCGTTACATGAAAATATACAAGGTACTGGCGTAGCCACGTGCACAGTGTTTTATGACTTACTGTAAGGTTTGGAGAGAAAAGATGAGGGAATACATCCACACAAATATAATTCAGAGAAATTGCAAGGGAACATGATGCCATCAAACACCAACTGTAGAGAAAGGGAAGAGCAATCCAATATAAATCTTGTAAGCTTGGGTTGTGTAAACCCAAAATGGGAGAAGAATGGATGCTAAAAAAAGAAGCAACAAAACCTTTCCTTTAATTTTAGATTTATGGCCAGACAGTGATCACCTGGCATATCATAGCTATGTTGAACTAATTTTGTTTCTGTTTAAAAATTGATTTTAAAGGGATTTCTTTGAAACAGAGCGATTTTAGAGGATTAAAATGGTTGAACCAGTAGACGTAGAAAGTTTATGGGAAAACTGGCTCAAAGGAATTAAAGCCCAGTTTCCTTGATTTATTCAATTTTGATACTAGAAATCAAGGAGCACATACCTAAGATATGCTGCAAAGGTTTCAGTAGGCAAGCAGCTTTGCACAAAAAACAATTTAAATCATTGGAGTAGAATATAATAGTATAAGCTGTTGTCTTTTGTACTCATGTATTTTTCCCCTCTGAATAATCTGTCATCTTCTTCATTTTGAATATTGAACAGTAAACCTGGTTTTGAAAGATGGCTTACTTCAACAGACCTCAAGAATTTTCACATATTCTTTAGTAATCCTTTGATATATCCAACAACATAAATGTGCATTTACAAATATTTCTGATAAAAGTGGTAGGCTATGCATTTGTGTACTGTGAAGCACCAAGAAAAACAGACTGCGTAACAAGTTATCAATAAATTGTTTATTTCCCACTCTGCCCCTCCATCTCTATTATGCAGCATGCTTACAATTAGTGTGTTATGTAATCGATGCTCGATGTGCAGTGATGTAGCATTTATTTTGTTTTATTTAATCTTTGAGGTACCTCTTATTCTGGCTATGAAGCTGCAGTGTATTCAGCTGCATCATCCTATTACCAGCAGCAGCAGCAACAACAGAAACAGGCAGTGGCAGCAGCAGCAGCAGCAGCAGCAACAGCTGCTTGGACAGGGACCACCTTTACTAAAAAGGCACCATTCCAAAACAAGCAACTAAAACCAAAACAACCTCCCAAACCACCCCAGATCCACTACTGTGATGTTTGTAAGATCAGCTGTGCTGGACCACAGGTACCTGTATTATGTAATACTCCATAACATTTCTTCAGCTAAGAAACCTAATCCCTTTAAGAATATGTGAATTTTTAAGGACCTAATTCTGAAATTTTACTAAGGGAATAATTAAATGAAAGTGTGTGCTATTATTGATTTACTATGAGAAGCTGAAAAGATGCATCCTATTAGCTTGTACAGAGAAAGATCAACTATACTTCAGACTCCAGAAGTATTCTAAACTTTGAATTTGATTTGCTGTTTTAGCACGCAAACCACTCAGAAAATACTTGCTTTCAAAACCACTGAATTATACCAATTTTGTTTATGGTAAACCTGAAAAATCTATTCCTCATTGTATTCCATTATCCCAGTTTAGTTTCACAGTGGGTACAATCATGTAAAAAGTATATATCAATTCATGCACTTTTGTGTGTTAGGATAAACAAATCTTTAACTAAATCTATCATTTCCTCATTGTCTGCTCTCTAGGTTGCCAATGTTGGTATAAGAGTGAATCTCCACTGCATTTCATTTTCAGCATAGCTTTATGTACTGCCTTCTTTTAAACCCATTTTTGTAGTTCTCAGAATACACTTAAGCACCGTCATCATGCAGGCAGACTGAGGAAAATTCCAAATCAAGACTAACTCAGTGCAGCGCAGGAAACTGCAACTAAGATGCAGTTTTGTGATTATATCAAGTTTTCAGTACCAATATCTTTTGAACAGTACTTGATTGAAGAAGTGAGGAGGTACGGGAGGAAAACTCAGATTGTACTACCTCTAAAAATGGAATTCTCTTGGAGGAGATGTGTTGCAGAGTTATCTCTAGATCTAAGGCCATGACAGGGGAACAAACCCAAAAGGAGATAAAAGGGGGGGGGAAGACAAAAAAAAAAACAACCTACCCCATCTTTCGCAGCGCAGCTGGCCCCCAGCCCCAGCCTGTGGCTAACAAGGCAAGGCACTTGCAGGCCATGCGCTCCAGAGAAGGGTAGGGAGATAATGGATGGGTCTTAAAAGAAAAAACAAAAAAAGAAAACAAAACATACACACAACAGCAACCATCTGAGGAGGAACGATAACTCACTAGAACCAATTAAAAAAAAAAAAAAAACACAAAATGAGAGTGTGCAAATGAGAGGTTTTAAGCTAACAGACTGCATGGGAAACACGTGCTTTTCTCCACGGCAAACCGAGAGAGAACGAGCCAGCAGGAGCGAGGGATGTCCCACCAGGAGCTCCGCCTTTTGCAGGACCTCTAGGAATGCTGCTCCTCCCCTCTCCTCTGAGGACCCAAAATAAGCAGTCCACGGAATCAGAACATTAACTCTTTAACTCCCACTGTTTTATACGATATTCTAATGTGGAATATCAACAACAAAATAAATAAATAAAAATCACAGCAAGACAAAAATTTGTCTTACAAGTAGCCTGCTTATGCATTAGAGCAAATCATAGAAAAGAAACGTTAGCATAGCAAGTACTTCTTAAAGCATATACTTTATTTTCTATACTACATGTATTAATATGAATGATGAACATACACTATAAAGGCAGCTGTATGTATTATTTATTTAAACAGACTTATAAAGAACATTTAGAAGGCCAGAAACACAAAAAGAAAGAAACAGCATTGAAAGCTTCCCAAAACACCAATAACAGCAGTACTTCTGCTCGTGGAACTCAGAATCAGTTGCGCTGTGAGCTTTGTGATGTGTCTTGTACAGGAGCAGATGCATATGCTGCCCATATCCGAGGAGCCAAGCATCAAAAAGTAAGACTTCTACCCTTGTTTTTGTTACATAAGTCAGACATACTTGTTTCCCCCCCCCCCCCATCTTTGAGGAAAGAAAATGAGCAGAAATGATATAATTTTCTTTAACAGGGTTCTGCTTTTTGTTTGAAATATATAACTAAAGTTACTATTAGATTGTGCATTTAGGGGAGAAAAAAGAAAGATACTGCCACTGCATCAGTAAGAAAAAATATTTATTTGGAAAAGTATGAAAATCATGGGGTTAAGAGATAAAGTGAGTAAAAAAAGTCAGTAAGAACATGAAGTAGCGCGCTTATCCCCCTTCTTTCCAAGACTTCTGTTGATTGTTGTCTGATGCTGTGAAGTTCACAGTACTCTTTGAAATAGTGTAAGCTGAGTCATTGCCAACAGGTAGGACTGTTGCATATTACTCCTTGACATATCTTGCAAAGAAAACTGGTATATAGGTAGAAAAAACTTCATGCCATGGAGTTATCTAGATCGACCTATATCCATAATGGGGGGCAGTAGGCCCGTGGGCCCCCAGCCCCCAAAAATGGGAAGGGAAAAGGGTAGGGAAATGAAAGCTAGGCTCAAGGAAACAAACAGAGCAGCAATCTAAGAAGGAAAACTTATTAACTAATAAATTAGGCTAATATACCAAATAAAATAAGAGAGAGAAGCTTCCAAAAAGCCAAGAAGCTTAACTTCAAAATTGAAGGCACACAGCTTGGAAGTACACTGTACAATCATTTGGTAAACAGAGATTTAAACCAATGTTTTGTGAAGAAAAATTATTGTGACAGAAAGATAATCTATAATAAATGGAAACACTCACCAATTTTGAAAGCTTGTAGTAAACTCCACAAAAGAGCAATCTCCAGAGAAAAATTTTCTTTCTTCTTGGCAGTCAGCCCTTAAATGGGGTCTAGGAGAGGTGGAGTCAGGCTCCACCCCTTCCAGTAGCACAGCTGAATTACCTTCACCTGTTCTCCTGAAGCTGACTCATTGCTTGCCTCAGGTGGTTAATCAGTGGTTCAGTCTGTGATCAACAGTTTCCTATACACACACACACACACACACACACACACTGCCAGGCAGTGAGAGCAAGTGTCATTTCTGTGACGTATTTTCCTCTCTGACCATGAGGTCCTCTGGGACATGTAGTTCTTCTCTGTGCTCCACATGATGTTGCAATGTGGAATACCAATAGCAAAAATTACAAAACCATGGTACTTTATAATGAGTGTCTTTGGAAGACCCCAACGCAAGAAGAATATTGAGCTGTTGGAGCAGGTCCAGAGGAGAGCCATGAAGATAATCAAAGGGCTAGAACACCTCTCCTATGAGGACAGGTTGAGAGAGCTGGGTCTCTTCAGTCTGGAGAAGAGAAGGCTCCGGTGGGAACCTTATAGTGGCCTTCCAGTACCAGAAGGGGGCCTAAAGAAAAGCTGGGGAGGGACTTTTTAGAAGGGTATGTAGTGATAGGACAAGGAAGAAAAAGTTTTAAACTGGAAGAGAGTATAGACTAGATATTAGGAAGAAATTATTTACTGTGACAGTGGTGAAACAGTAGAACAGGTTGCCCAGAGAGGTAAATGCCCTCTCCTTGGAAGTATTTAAGGCCAAGCTGGATGGGGCTGTTAATAACTTGGTCTAAAGGGAGGCATCACTACCTATAATAGGGGGGTTGGATCTAGATAATCTTAAGGGTCCCTTCCAATGCAAACCATTCTACGATTAAAAACAAATGTTGTAAATTAGATAGACTTGTATAGTGTTCCTTCTTTCATAAATGCTTTAAGTTATTAAATTTTTGGTTTGTGTCCTGTAATTGCATAGGTATATGGTATGTGGTATATATTGTTCTCATACATTTGGATGTAGCTTTCTCTTTCCTATAGTTTCATAGTTTCGTGCGGGTTGGAAGGGACCTTAGAGATCATCGAGTCCAGCCCCCGGAATTCGAGCCTCTGTGTAGCAGAGCGGCACTTCTACCACCTGTGCCACAGGGGGGATTCGAACTCCGGGCCCCAGTGTTGCAAGGCGGCATCTTTAACCACTGCGCCACCGGGGCACACAAAAGATAGGCACTAAAAACTAAGAAGTGTATGTATATTGTTGTACACATGTTATCGTTGTCTAAATATGTTTGCATTAAAGGTGTGTCTTGCTGACTTTTTTTTGCTACTTTGGAATCTTTCCCAATCTTTAGTTTTCATTTTGTATGTTTGGTTTTTTGAATCACTTTGCATTTCTTTCTCAGGTGATGGTCAGCTGTCACCAAATGTAGTATTATTTTATCTTTAAGCGTTACTTTTAAGAATAAGCATTTATCTCTTTGCTTTCTATGAATTCTAAAGAGTACTGAATTATACCTCTCACATGTTCCTTAATTGTCTCTACAGATGTGCTTTTTTTAAAAAAAAAAAAAAAGAGAGAGAGAGAACAACAATGTTTATCTAAGGAATCTCATCAGTTTTGCTATGTAATATTCTTAAAAGGTAGTGATTAAAAGATACAGTGTTGTTGAATTTGAATTAAATGACTTAATTACAAGTAGTATTTGGCACCAAAGCAGTTTAACGTGCTACTGTTTTTGAAGAGAAGAAAAAGCAAGCAGGCAACAAAACAGAGACACTGAATCAGTTTGAGAAAAATACATCCTTCTGTTTTACTACCTTGTTAGTTTATTGACATTCTGTTTTCATCCACATAACTTTTGGAGTATATGTCTGAATTTGTAATGGAAATAAACAGTCTGAGATGACAATGACAATTATGAATTTCCTTATTACAGATGACAAAAATTTTTAAATGTCTTTTTTTTTTTTTTTTTTTGCTAAGATCACTTCTTAAGACATAAAAGCTATTTAGTTATATTGTTGTGGTATTTTGTTGTCCCGGGGAGATTATATGAATTTCTCTTTATTGTTATAGGTAGTAAAATTGCACACAAAACTTGGCAAACCTATTCCTTCAACTGAACCAAATGTGGTTACCCAGGCTACTTCCTCAACATCCACATCTGCTTCCAAACCAGCTGCCTCTGCTTCAAATATGGCAACTAGCAGCAGTACTGTGAACTCCTCTGTTGCATCCTCTCCAGTGAAAATTCTTACTCCTGTGGGAAACACATCACTTAACATGACGTCCAACAACAAAACATCTTCAATCACTGCTAATGTAGCTGTAAAGAAAATATCTACACCAAAAATAAACTTTGTTGGCAAGTACAGAAGTCAGTCTTTAACCTATTTTTTAATGATCTTAGCATAAATGTATTTAGTTAACCATGCATGAGTAACTCTGTTGTGTATGAAAGAATTACTGATAGACAAAAATAAAAATGCATATAAAAGTTTTGCTTCACAATTTTATGTTTTTTTTCTGTCCTGTTGTCTCCACCTGACCTTTCTTCATAAGAGAGCTTTGGTTTCTTATGTTGTAGCTGCTGGATTATTACAGTTTATACTATAGCTGGTCCTAATTTTAGTTTGTAGCCTGGGCCATTAAGGCAGGTTGGCAGTTGGTAACTGGGCGACTGAAATATCCTTGTAGCAGTGAAAGTATAACATGGAAAGTTTTGAAATGAGTGTGACAGACTTTCAGAGATGAGAAGTAGCTGTTCCAGAATAAGCTATCCTGCTCTTGAAGGAAAGACCTATGCAGTTGCAACAGTGAGAGCACAGTGCTTTTGCTGATAAAAATACTATATGGTTTTTAAGTACTTTTTTTTTCAATCATTTACAAAAACAATTATTTGATGATAGAAAGAGATTATTACAGTAACTTCAGAGTTGTTCCCTTTCAGTCTCTTCTGAAAAAGCATGAAAATGAATAATGAAAATTGCACTTATATAAAACAATAGTTTTTCATGCTAAAATAAAAAGCTAATATTAAGTGTTTAAATAACTTGAATGTTTTTTAAATTATTGATTAAAAAAGAACAAAAATATAAAAAACATAACTTTAAATGTTTAAGTTTTGACTAGTTTTAAAAGACTTGTAATACTGTGACCAGAACATTGACACTTGCAAATAAAGTCTTCAGTCTGCGCATCATACGTAATCATTTTCTCATTTTATGAAAGTTAAAAATTTATATGTTTTGATTTGTAGGTGGTAATAAGCTTCAGACAACAGGAAGTAAACTAGAAGAAACAAAATCAGCTGAAAGTGTTAAAACAACTCCTGTTGCCACAATACAAACGCAAGAAGTAAAACCAGACACAGCAACTGAACCACTGACTCCTACAACTATTGCTGCCTTGCAAAGTGATGTCCAACCTGTGGGCCATGACTATGTGGAAGAGGTATTGATATGAAAAATCGTTGGTTAACTGTTTTGGTGAAAAACTGTTAATCGCGAAAAAAGTCATTGAACCTGGAATGGCTTGTACATATGTTTACATTTTTGTATTGTGTATGTTTGTTTTGAGCTCAGTGGGGTGTTCTTCATTTTGGTAGCATGAAATGTGGACTAAGTCTATAGGATCACAGTCTGATGTGAATTTTTCATTATTTGCAGGTTTGCAATTATTAACTTCAACTCAATATGCTCAGGTTCAAGTTTAAAGCTGTGTGTTTGGAATGGAAGAACTCTGTTCTTTCTCCATTGCCAAGCACAATAGTGGAATTGAGTTTTAGAATCACAGAATCATTAACATTGGAAAAGACCACTAAGATCATCAAGTCCAACCATCAACCCATCTCCAATATTGCGCACTAAACCACATCAGTCAGTACTACATCTACACCTTTCTTGAACACCTTATAGAATCATAGAATGGCTTGGGTTGAAAAGGACCACAGTGATCATTTAGTTTCAACCCCCCTGCTATGTGCAGGGTCACCAACCACTAGACCAGACTGCCCAGAGCCTCACCGAGACAGGCCTTGAATGCCTCCAGGGATAGGGCATCCACAGCCTCCTTGGGAAACCTGTTCCAGTGCGTCACCACTCTCTGAGTGAAAAACTTCCTCCTAATATCTAACCTAAACCTCTCCTGTCTCAGTTTAAAACCATTCCCACCTCCAGGATGTTGACTCCACCACCTCCATGGGCAGCCCATTGCAATACCTCACCACTCTTTCTGAGAAGAAGTTTTTCCTAATATCCAACCTGATCATGATTTTTTTTTAATTTTATTTTTATTTTTTCCCCCAGAGTCTCTTAACAAAAAGCTTCTTGTTTCAAGCAGGCCAATCTTTTTCACCTCTGGCTCATCTTACGGCACAGGGGGACAGCTGGTTCCTGTTCCTTTAAGACTTCCTTCTTGAGGGAAGTCCAGCCTTCCTGGACCCCTTTGCTCTTCAAGACTGACTCCCAAGGCATTCTCCCAAAGAACACCCTAAACAATTCAAAGTCTGTTCTCTTGGAAGTCCAAGGCAACAGTTTTGCTGACTTCTTCCTCAGCTGCTTATAGAACACTTTATCTGTGTCTTCATCCTAGTTGGGTAGTCTATAACAGGCTCCTACCAGGATGTCAGCCTTGTTGGCCTTCCCCCTGATTCTTACCCATCAGAACTCAACAGTATAATTCTCAGTATTGAGCTCTACGATATCAAAGCACTCCATAACACAGAGAGCTACCCCACCATCCCTCCTTCCTTGCCTATCTCTCCTAAAGCACTTATAGCCCTCCACTACAGCTTTCCAGTTATGAGAATCATCCCATCATGTTTCAGTGATGGCAACTAAGTCATAGTTTTCCCAACGCATAATGGCTTCTAGATCATCCTGTTCATTGCCCGTGCTATGTGTGTCAGCTGGCCTATTGGTTTCACCCCTGACCCTGGCATACTGCCCCTAGGCTCATCCCTAGCAAGCCTGGTTTTATCCCTTTCCCACATCAAACCTACTTTAAAGCTCTCTTAGCCCCACCAACTCCTGGGCTAGAATTCTTTTCTCACTTTGACCCAGGTGGACTCCATCCATCACCATCAGGCTTGGTGCTGAATAAACTGTCCCATGATCAAAAAAACCAAAATTCCTTCAATGGCACCAGCCTCTTAGTCATGTATTGATCAGGTGGGTTTTTCCACTCCTCTCAATATCTTTCCCTACTACCAGAGGCATCGAGGAAAACACCACCTGAGCTCCTGTACCATAAATTAACCACCTCAATGCCTTGAAGTCCTTCTTAATTGCCCTTAGGCTTCTCACTCCAACCTCACCACTGCCTACCTGAAATACCAGAAGTGAGTAATAATCAGAGGGCTGTAGCAGACTAGGGAGCTTCCATGTGATGTCCCTGACCTGGGCCCCAGGGAGGCAGCAGACTTCTCTGTGAGTAGGGTCCAGTCAACTTATCAGGCCTTCTGTTCCCCTCATAACAGATTCGCCTATCACAGTGACCCTCCATTTGTTCTTAGCCGAGGCTGTCTTGAGTCATGGGGTTGACTGCCCCACGCTAGACAGACCTCTGGATGGGCTTTCTTCACCTTCCTCACGTACCAGTCCTTCAAGTCCCAGGGTCTCATACCTGATCACAGAATCATAGAATTGCTGAGGTTGGAAAAGACCTTAGAGATAATCAAGTCCAACTGCAACCTAACCATACTACCCTAACTCTAACAACCCTCTGCTAAATCATGTCCCTGAGCACCACATCCAAATGGTTTTTAAACATATTCAGGGATGGTGACTCAACCACCTCCCTGGGGAGCCTATTCCAGTGCTTAACAACCCTTTCTGTAAAGAAGTTTTTCCTGATATCCAACCTAAACTTACCCTGGCACAACTTGAGGCCATTTCCCCTCATCCTGTCACATGTCACCAGCCCCGCTCTTGCTGTAAGCACCTTTCAGATATCAGAAGAGATCAATAAGGTCTCCCCTCAGCCTCCTCTTCCCCAGACTAAACAGCCCCAGTTCCTTCAGTCACTCCTCATAGGGCAGTCTCCAAGCTGTTCACCAACCTTGTTGCCCTTCTTTGGACCTGCTCCAGCACCTCAATGTCCTTTCTGTATTGAGGTGCCCAAAACTGAACGAGGTACTCAAGGTGAGGCCTCACCAGTGCTGAGTATAGGGGCAGGACTACTTCCCTAGTCCTGCTCACCACACCATTCCTGATACAACCCAGGATGCCATTGGCCCTCTTGGCCACCTGGGCACACTGCTGGCTCATATTCAGCCGACTGCCCATCAGTACACCAAGGTCCCTTTCCATCAGGCAGCTTTCCAGCCACTCCTCCCCAATCCTGTAGGGTTGCCTGGGCTTGTTGTGACCAAAATGCAGGACCTGACGCTTGGCCCTATTGAAACTCATACAATTTACCTTGGCCCATAGATCCTAGGTCCCTCAGTAGGGCCTTTCTCCTCTCTGGCAGATCAACACTCCCTCCCAACTTGGTGTCATCTGCAAACTTACTGAGGGTACACTCAGTCCCCTCGTCAAGATCGTTAATAAAATTTTTAAATAGAAGTGTCCCCAGTAATGAGCCCTGGGGGACACCAGACCACCAACTGGATTTAACTCCATTGACCACAACTCTTTGGGCCTGGCCATCCATCCAGTGCTTCACCCAGCAGAGCATGCGCCCATCCAAACTGTGGGCAGCCATCTTCTTCATGATGATGTTGTGAGGGACAGTGTCAAAGTCTTTACTGAAGTCAAGGTAGACCATATTAACAGCCTTACCTTCATCCACTAAGTTTGTCACCTTGTCATAGAACAAAATAAGGTTTGTCGAACAGGATCTACCATTCGTTAACCCATGCTGATCCCCTCGTTGACCTTTAATTGGTCCATGATGGCTCCTGAGATTATTCATTCCATAACCTTCCCCAGCACTGAGGTGAGACTGATAGGTTTGTAGCTACCAGGATCGTCTTTCTGGCCCTTTTCAAAGATGGGTGTCACATTTGCCAGTCTCCATTCTGCCAGGACATTTCTGGTTAGCCAGAAGAATGCTGAAGAATGATGGAGAGTGGCTTGGCAACCACATCTTCCAATTCCCTGAGCACTCTAGGGTGCAATCCATCTGGCCCCATGGACTTGTGAGCATCCAGTTTTTGGAGCAGGTCCAAAACCATCTCATCATGGATTATGCAGGGCCTATTCTGTTCCCCATCCCTATCTACCAGCGCAAGGGGCTGTATGCCCAGGGAATAACAAGTCTTACTATTAAACACTGAGGCAAAGAAGATATTAAGTACCTCAGCCTTATCCTGATCCTTGGGGATGGTCAGCTCCTACACCTTTAAAATTACTTCCTTAAAGTATTCCCAGCCTTCCTGGGTTCCCATGCCCTCCAAAACTACTTCCCAAGGGACACTCTCAACCATGGTCCTAAAGAGGCTATAGTCTGCCCTCTGGAAATCCAAAGTGGCATTTCAGCAGTTCTGCTGACTCCCCTGTGTGGTTCAACAAGGATCAAGAAATGTAGCATCTCATGATCACTGTGCCCCACACAGCCTCCAATCTTTATATCCCCCACAAGACCTTCTCTGTTAACAAACAGCAGGTCCAGGATTTTGCTTCCCATTGTTGGCTCCTTCACCAGCTGTGTCAGGAAGTTATCTCCCACACATTCTAGGAACCTCCAGGACTGTTCCCTATCTGCTGTATTATAAATCCAGCAGATGTCTGAGAAATTGAAGTCCCGCACAAGAACAAGGGGGAGAGACCTTGAGACCTCACCCAACTGTCTATAAAGTGTCTTGTCCTCCTCTTCATCCTGGTTGGGAG
Organism: Coturnix japonica; assembly: GCF_054131305.1. Taxonomy (NCBI): domain Eukaryota; kingdom Metazoa; phylum Chordata; class Aves; order Galliformes; family Phasianidae; genus Coturnix; species Coturnix japonica. The sequence goes on from NC_140701.1 coordinate 31,766,151, forward strand.
GCCTGTAGCAGACTCCCACAATGTCAGTCTTATTGGCTTTTGCTTTTATTCTGATAAGCTCTCAACCCTATCATCACCATCATTAATTTCTCATCATTAATTAATTTTCCCTGATATGCAAGGGGACCCGGGAAGGTGAGGTAGACTGGGAGCAGGGCCACCTGCCACCAGGTGTCTGTTTCCATTCCTCCTTGTCTCCCAGGTCCCCTCCTTCTGCCTGGTGGTGAGAGGGTAGGGGATCCACAACAGTGTTGCCCTGGTGCCTCTCTTGCAAGGATGTCAGGGAGTGGTTACACCAATCTATTTCCCTTTCACGCTCCCTGATGCTTCTTAATTTTTCTATCTCCTCCTTTAGCTGTGTCACCAGGCTGAGCAGGTGTACACCTGTTCACACTGCACACAGGTGGTATTCCCACTACCCCCCCGATATTTGTGCCAGGCTCAGTCATTCTCTGCTTGCCCTGCCTGTGCAAACTGCTGCACCATGCCCTACTGACATGCCATGCCCTGTTTGCACATCCTAATCACAGTGCTCCAGGTCACTGTGCTCCCTAGGGGCTGCCTTTGTATGTGCAGGGATTTGGCCATGTCACTTCCGGCCCTACCTGCACTGTGTCAGAGTCTTCTTTCATCATGGGCTCTGCTCTTCTCACTTGGAAAGGAGTGGGGAGTTCCCTTGCTCTCCTTGTGCTACTTTTCATGGTTTTCCGCCATGGTTTTGCCTTTCTGCAAAGCATGCCTCAGTGTGAGCTTCCGCTCTTGAAGCTGATCGATCCACTCAAGGTCTTTTAATTTGCCTTCTTTCATTTATGGAGTGAAGTTTTTAGTGCACTGAGATGAATAGACAGTATCCACTGTCTCTGAATTAATTTCATTTTAACATCAATTTTGGATTTTAAAAATGTCATAATTTTATTTTCCAGGTAAGAAATGATGAAGGAAAGGTGATCCGCTTTCACTGTAAACTTTGTGAATGCAGTTTTAATGATCCTAATGCCAAGGAGATGCACTTAAAAGGGAGGCGGCACAGACTTCAGTATAAGGTTAGAAGAAATGCTTATGCTTCTATCTGAAAATCCACCAGGTGTCAGCAGACTAATTGCATGGTCTTACATTTAAAGAATAGTCAATGCAAGTGCTAGGATTACACATTACATTAAAAAGTTAAAGAAAAACATTCACCTTATAGTTTATTTTCTTCAAAGTATAGCTTTTAAAGAAGTAATGTAGACTGTGAAAATGCATTTTAATATTTTTAATTAATATTTTGAACATTGCTTTTGGGAACATTTGCAACATTAAAATATGGTACAACATGCAAGCAACAGTAGGTTCTTTTATGTTGTCTTCTACTATTTTCAAATGGTGTAAAAGAGTAATGCTTAATGTTTTTGGCAGAATAGACCACATAAACCTTTTATGAAGACATTTGAGAAACAAGTGTTTGATATTTTTTCAGTAATGAACAGAGAGAGCCCTGTACTGACATATGGTCTGCATTTTGATTATTATAAAATTATGTAGGAAGAATCTACTGTGATCACAGGAAATAATAATGGACCTGCATAATTATGAAAGGGATGAAAGGAAATATTTAATAGAAAAAATGTATTCAGTAATTCATAATTATGTGTCTGTAAGAGGAATCCTTCAAGAACAGTATCAGGAAGCATGCAGTAGTTGAGAGGAAATGTTTCTTTTTTTCAGGCTACAGAATAGTCATCCAGCTACAGAATGAGCAGCAAATTACTTGCTGTTGCATGAAGTATTTTCATCTTAAATTGTTTTAATCCTGATGCAGGTGAAGAGGGAATACATGCTGTTTGTAATGTTATTTCTTTAAAATAGTGGACTCGTTTCTTCAACTGTTCATTCAATGTAGTTCTAAAACTGCATTTTATTACCCTTGATTTTATTGTAGACAAGTAGTGTGCGTTAAAGATTCCAGAAAAACTGTAACATTGAGATGATGAGAGAAAAAACAACATTTCATTCTTTTTATTTATTTTTTTTAACTAGAAAAAAGTAAATCCAGATCTACAAGTAGAAGTAAAGCCCAGTATTCGAGCAAGAAAAATTCAAGAAGAAAAGATGAGGAAACAGATGCAGAAAGAAGAATACTGGAGAAGGAGAGAAGAGGAAGAACGCTGGAGGATGGAAATGAGGTAATGCATTTGTATCAATAAATGAGACAAAGCTGCAGTCATTAATCTAAAACTAACTGCTTCTGTAGTTCGTTCTTTTGAATGTTATGGGAACTCTACTGTCTTGTTTTAAATTAAATTGTCATTAAAACTTTGAGGTTTTTCTTTATTAGTGTTCAGGTCCTCTGAGGAATGTAGACTTACTAGAATTATTTTGCTATACACAGCCTCATTTTTACTTATTTTCTGGAGTTCCCTAGTAGTTGCACATGACTACTAAAAAGAAATTAGTTAAGACATCTAAGAATTCATTTAGAATACTTGGAAGTACTAACAACTATGTAAAGAAAATACTTTGATGCACTTCAGACGATATGAAGAAGACATGTACTGGAGGAGAATGGAAGAAGAGCAGCATCACTGGGATGATCGTCGCAGAATACCAGATGGAGGATATCCTCATGGTCCTCCAGGACCTCTCGGCCTGCTGGGAGTTAGACCAGGAATGCCTCATCAGACCCAAGGACCAGCTGTGAGTTTCTTGAGGAGGAAAAAAATGAAATTTTGCTTACCAGGAGGCACAGTTAAGGACTATGAATCATTCAGTGCTGCATTGTCTCCAGTGTTTCTTAATAAAATATTCGGATAGTGAATAAAAAATTATATGCAATGCAACTGTCATCCGAAATAAGTCAACTTATATGACAAAAGGGTGCCTCAAAGTCCGATTATTCTGAAACACAAATCTTTATGGATCTGTATATTATTTTCTATTTAATTGCATTATACAGTGTTATCTTCTTGATGATTAAAAATCCCTTCCAACCCAAACTATTCTATTATTCCATAATTGTAGACAAATAAATGGGTAAAAAGTGGTCGGTTCAACAGTCTCAGAGGATAATGGTTAGTGGTGGGACCTACTCTACCTTGAGAATGATAACAAGTGGAGTACTACATGGGTTTATCTTGGGATTTGTCTTATTAATACCTTATCAATCATCCAAAAGTGATGGAGCATGTGCTTGTCAGTTTCACAGCTGACATGAAACTTAATCAGCTTGGGGTGAGAGAAGAGTCTATGCCCTTGAGTGCAGAACTGCCATCTAGATGGACCTTGGCATGCCAGAGGAATGGGCTGACACAATAGAATTCTCAAAGACAAATCGCACTGATGCAGGCTGGGGAGTGACAGTCTGGGTAGCAGCCCTACTGAAAGGGACCTGGGGAACTTGGCAGAGAGCAATCTGAACATGAGCCAACAGTGTGTCCTGACAGCAAGAAATTCCAACAGCATCCTGATCCAAATTAGGAGCATAATCAGTAGATGATGGAAATTGATCAGCTGCCATTAGACCCAAACTGTAATACTGCATTCAAATTGGCTCTTTATAGCACAAGAAAGACTTTGATTAATCATAGCAGTTTCAGTGTCAGGTCACCAGACTGGCTGGGGGCTGCAGCATGTGTGCTGTGGAGAGAGACAAAGGCATGGAGAGATCTTCACTAGGTCCTCATAGCCTTCTAATGCCTGTGCCTTATAAAGACACAGGCTGGGCTTTTCACAGTGGTGAGACAGTGCAAGCTGAGGCAACATAGATTCACACAATTTGATCTTATAGATGACCACGTTTTGCACAGGAAGTTGGTCTATAGACCTTTAGAGGTCCCTTCATATTTGAATTCTTCTTTCTATGAAAGCAACTATAGATACTTTATTTTGCAGCAGTGAATAAGTATGCAAGTATTCCCTGATTGGTAAGAATACATTAGATATTAATGTGAGGAGCACTTTGGATCCGTAGCTTTCATAATTGGTTTTATTTTTATGCAGTTCATATTTCTTCAGACATGATTGTTTGTGAGCAGTGTAAGATGTTAAGGACTTCTCAGTTCATGTTTTGTTACATTTAAGTGATTTGAGGTTTGAATATTCTGTGAACTTTGAAGTGTACCCACATTTCAAAAATATACTTGTTCCTCCATTTAGCCTCTACGCCGCCCTGACTCCTCTGATGACCGCTATGTGATGACCAAACATGCAACAATATATCCAACAGAGGAGGAACTGCAGGCAGTCCAAAAAATTGTTTCTATTACTGAGCGTGCTTTGAAACTTGTTTCTGACAACATGACTGAACATGAAAAGAACAAGTGCAAAGAGGGAGATGATAAAAAAGACAGCAGTAAAGACAGGTATTTTTATCTTTTAAGAAAGTAATCTTTTGTTTCTAAAAGTCATTTAATGTTTTTGTTATTTCCCTTTTGTACTTTCTCAGTGACTTCCAGGGATACTTTTCTATTTAGGTTTAGATACAGCAAATTTTGATGAGGATTGTGGCCTCAAGAGTAGATGGAATATTCCAATTTTATTTCATTATTCTGTCTTCAGGATTAATTTTAAGGTTTTCATGTTATTCTAATGCAACTTCTAACTATAATTTACTTCACAGAGCTTTGAAAGGAGTTTTACGGGTAGGTGTTTTGGCTAAAGGTTTGCTGCTCCGTGGAGACAAAAACGTCAATCTTGTTTTGTTATGTGCTGAGAAGCCTTCAAAGACGTTACTCAGCAATATTGCTGAAAGTCTTCCCAAACAGCTTGCAGTAAGTAGTGTTTAGATTTTATTTTTTTATTTTTTTATTTTTTGTAAAGATGCAGTTTATTTAAAAAACAATCTCTCTTCAAATCACGTCTTCAGGACTGACTGCTGCATTTCATAGATCAGGTTCAGTTTCTTTTCATTTTGAGTGTTTTCTTCTAAATTCAGTGACCATGCTGCATGTTTTGCTTTCTGTATATTGTGTATTTAAAAGTGTCTAGATATGAATGCTAGTGCTGTTATATAAATCATCCTTTAATAATATTATGTAACTGGCAAATAAAAATGATCAGAGGAAGATGTTCTATTGCACAGTTACTGCAGTGTTATAGGAAGCCTACTGCCTGAAGGTCAATGTTATCCATTAATTTCACTCTGTTTCCAGTATATATGCTTTGTAGTTCCACAACTTGTGTTATGTAATTTACTTTGTATATGAATTTCCTTATGGATAGTTCTTCTTTTGAATGCTTGATGACTGCTGTGTATTTTTATTAATGTTTTGGTAACAGGGTGTAAGTCCATATATCTCTATATACCTATATGTTTATATTTATATATATATATAAATTGCATATACTGTGGCTTCTTTGAAAATACAAGTATCTGCTTCATATAGTTATTACTGCATTTCTGTCTTTCTCTTTAAAAGACTATGTTGATGTCCATTTTCTTCTCCATACAATTCTTGGTCATGTGCTAATAGAAATCTGTTTCCCATTATTTAGGTAATAAGTCCTGAGAAATATGATATAAAGTGTGCAGTCCCAGAAGCAGCAATAATTTTAAATTCATGTCTGGAACCCAAAATGCAAGTTACTATCACACTGACATCTCCAGTCATTCGGGAGGAGAACATGAGGAATGGAGGTTGGAAAGTTGTTAAAGATGTTAATTCTTTCTTATGTATTTTTATATGTTCATCTATTCTGCTTAAGATGGCATTAAGGTCCTGGAAGGTAACATGCTGGCACCGCTAATACTAATTAAAACCTTGTTTTTCAACAACCAGTCTTGGTAAACAACAATTGGTTAAAATAAATGCTGATATTATGCATTTATTTTTTTTTTAAATTCTAACTTTATGTCCAACCTCAGCTTTCTGGAAAAGGTACAAACTTGACTAATTTTCCCTCTCTTATAAAATTACATGGAGAACTAACAATTTTATCAGAAGTGTCTATAAACTGGCTTTCTAGGGCAGTCTTGCCCTAAGAAAAATTTTTTATCTTTTTAGAAAACCAAATCACATGGTTTTGGATTTAAAATGGATCAGTATTACCATCATTTATGCATTCCAATGATCAGTGGCACTTAAAATGCACTTGTTTAATACTTTTGATGGTGATAGTGCTTCTAACTTGAAAATATTTTTTCCAGCTCTCTTGAGGTTGCTTTTGAGTCTGGAGTGCTTTTTGTGAGTATATTTAGACTCCTGGTTTTACAATCAGTCTTATATCCAACTGGCAAACTGACTAGTACAATAAGAAACAGCTTTGTAATTGAAAGTTGTAGCTTGTAAATCAGTTTAAGTTTCTGAAGTCTGCAGTTTCTCTGGTGCCAGCAGTGTTGCTTTAGGATCTATTATTTAACACTTTCAAAGCTACAAAAGCTTTTAAACAAACAAGCATGTCTGCAGTACATTGTTTTTCTGGTTTATGGGTCAGATAAAATTAACATATGTTTCCTCTTAATCCTGTATTTTAATAGTTGAAAGACATCATGGCAAACAGGGTTCAGATGTTTGACCATGAAACTACAAATAGGGAATCTGAGGATATCTTAATGCCTCTCATGCAGACTGAAAAAAATGTATGTATTTATGTATACATGTGCTTGTGTATAAATCTATTTATATAAACCAATTTTTTTTTTTTATTTTAAATTTCATCTCATCTTTACACGTTCTCTAAAATATTTCAGGTTTTTATAATGCATTAGTGAATGATCTCTACCTGTGACTAGTGCATCATAAGCAAACTGTGTTAACAAAGTCATCCTGCATAATCAGAAACAAAATTCTGAAGATTTGTTCTGTAATTTGGATGACTTCTGAAGAGCCTTTGAGTGCTTTGTACATGATTTTTAATCTGTGCATATCATACCTAACTATAAACTTTTTGTATGTGTACTGTCACACCCAACCAATATTAGTTTTTTGGCAGTCTTAAGTGTAACATGACTCTTGGTTTGTCTGTGCTGAATCAGACTTTGCATATTGCTTACCTTCATAAAGACTACTTTCACTTAAGAGCTTTGATTATTAAATTAGATTAATCATTAGAAGAAGTTAACCTAAAGCACCATGTTAATTTCTTTAACCATAGAATCATTAATGAACTGTGCAAAAGTGCAGTATTGATTTTGCCACAATACTCAATTGTTTTTGGCCTAAAATTTTATGATACGGACTAAAATTAAATTTCAAATGCCTACAATCAATCCCTTAATTTATGCCTCCTCGGTCTCTGGCCCACATATATGTCACGTCTCTTCCTTGATGGCCCGAGGTCTCATGGGTCCATCGAGCTAGAAATAATTCACCCTTATTCTGCTAGTCCAAGTCTATTTGAGCCACCTCAATTCTGTCAGCTTTATCTACCTGATGGTTGTTTTGTTGTTCTTCAGAAGCCCGACTCTTGGGAACGTGTGCATCCACGTGACGCACCTTTAAAACCATATCTCTTGCTTGGGCAGAAATGTCTTTCCACAGTTCAGCAGCCCAAATAGGTTTGCCCCTCCACTGCCAGTTATTTTGTTCCCATTGCTGTAACCACACCCATAAGGCATTTGCCACCATCCATGAGTCAGTATAAAGATAAAGCTTTGGCCACCTCTCCCGTTCAGCAACATCAAAGGCCAGCTGGACAGCCTTTACCTCTGCAAACAGACTTGATTCTCCTTTACCTTCAGTGGCCTCTGCAACTTGTCGTGTGGGGCTCCACACAGCAGTTTTCCATTTGCGATGCTTCCCTACAATACAACATGATCCGTCAGTGAACAGGGCAAATTTCTTTTCATTTTCTGGTAGTTCACTGTATGGTGGTGCCTCTTTAGCACGTGACACCTCTTCTGTTGGTGATGTCCCAAACTTTTTACCTTCAGGCCAGTCCATGATCACCTCTAAAATTCCTGGACGATTGAGATTCCCCATCCGTGCTCGTTGTGTAATCAGTGCAATCCACTTGCTCCAGGTGGCATCAGTAGTGTGATGGGTGGAGGGAACCTCTCCTTTGAACATCCAGTTCAGCACTGGCAGTCGAGGTGGCAGAAGGAGCTGTGTTTCAGTACCAACTACTTCGGAAGCAGCCCGAACCCCCTCATACACGGCTAAGATCTTCTCAGTTGGAGTGTAGCACTCTTCAGACCCCTTATACGCTTGACTCCAAAATCCCAGGGGTCGGCCTCGGGTCTCTCCTGAAGCTCTTTGCCACAGACTCCAAGTGGGACCTTTCTCTCCAGCAGCAGTGTAGAGGATGTTCTTCACATCCTGTCCCGTCCGTACTGGCCTTAATTTCTCAGGGTCCCTCAGGTGTTCAAGAGTGAAATCTCACGACACTGCGGGTCCCCACGCTTCTAAGATTTTTCCTAAACATTTCCATATTCCCTGCCCGTCAGCGTTCTCTGGTTTTGGAAAAGACTTCCGCATAGAACGAATGTAGTGGTGCACATACATTGATACTGATAACATGAACACTAACTCGGTTTTCCAAAAATGTGCGGCAATCTGAGAAGACAGCCTGGAAACCGGATTGAACATCGTGGTGTTTGTAAAGTTAGCTGCTGTGAAATTAGCAATTGTGAAATTAGCCACTGTAAAATTAGCTACTCCATCTGGGATATAAGTGTCAAAATTCAAATTATACCACATTTCATATAGGTACCGGGCAGGTGTCTCCATCAGTGCCCTTACTTGGTTGTTTAATCCATATATTCCATAACAAGAAATCAAAAAATTAAGAATGGGCCAATAAGTTCTGAAGAGGATGATGGTTTTGAATCCCCTGCGCTGTGCTCCTAAAATAAAGAGCAGATTCACAGCTGGCACTAGCTGGCAGGCGCTGTAAAAATTAGAGCTAGCTAGCTGTGCTCTGAGAGAGAAAGAAATCCCTTTGCTTTCTTTACAAAAGCAAGATAGCAATGCTCAGAGTTTACAGCTACCCCTGAATGTTGACAGTCCGCCTGGACTTTCAAGGTCACGTTCTCAGTGAGCAGCTACAAAAAGATAACACTCCCCTAACGAAGCTAACGAAGCTCTCTAAGAGCAAAGAGATATTCGTTATAAAAGCTAATAAACAGCAGTTTATGCCCGCATTCTCCACCAAAATCACGGGTTACCTAGATCTACCTGTGCCCGTGACAGGGCCCCCGGCCTGAAAGGGAAGGGAAAAGGGGAATGGGAAAAGAAAACAGCCGCGGCAATCTAAGGAGGAAAACTTATTTTACTAAATATGATATCGGAATACAAGAAAACACAATATAATACAATATTATTGAGGCTAATAAATCGAACAAAACAGAGAGAGATAGTCCCCAAAAACCGAGAGGCCTACTGTGAACTCTAGGCGACATGGCTGGAACGCTTCCCACTCTCCAAGAGTCTGAGAGAGAGAGAGAACTCCAGCCTGGGAGTGAGATTATATATGTCCTCATCCCGTGACTTATCTCTGACCACGAAGTCCTCTGGGATACGTAGTTCTCTTCTGAGAGCTGAGTATTCGGGACGTTGTTATTGCATGGAACTGGAGTATGAACTTTTTAATGATCCATACTGCACATGATGTTATGATGTGGAATATTGACAGTAACATTACAAAACCATGACACTCCTAAAGGAAACATATCTTTACTTTTGTCTGATCCACGTGAGTTAAAATGTTCATTCTGAGTTTATTCACTGTTGAATGCAGTGCTACATGTAGGCAAGCAAAATCAAGTTAGATTTTTCTGCAAGACAGTGAGCAGTATAAAACGAATGTGCAGTAAATTTCACTCTTGAAATGAGAGAAAATAGAAGATGGTATTGCAAATTATTGCAGCAAAGAAGGCCTTATGAAGACTGTTGATTATTTGCTGTAAAATAAACTGTGTATTTGTTCTTTTTTTTTCTTACTGCATCTTCTCATGCTCTTTGTCTTACAGTGGTTTAAAGTTTTCGGTTTTTTATCTTGCTTGGGGAGCCAGTTCAGGTGATAACGAAGACTTTACTGAAAGAACCAGTTTGAGTACAGAGGAGACTGAGACTTGCACATCGAGTAGAATAATGTGTGATGTGTAATAATCTCATTACATGATAAAAGGCTTAAAAAAAACCCTAACAACTGTGTGAAATTATATTGCTATTTCATAGCTACTCTTCCTTACAGTATTGTGAGTTTGATAGTTTAACAAATCTAATATATTTGAAGTTCTTTAACTCCTGCTGTGGAATCTTTCCTTCAGTAAACCAAGTGTACATATTTAAAAACACATATATGTATGCACTTGTGTTTGTTTTGTTTTGTTTTATCATTAGATAACAGCCCTGGTCCAAAGCCTTCTAGCAGAGGGACTTGATTCCTGTCAGGTGTTGTTGCCAAGACACTGGAAGGATTTTTGACCAAGGTTTTCTAAAGCTTGGTGTCACACCTGTCATACTTTACAAAAGAGGGAGTTTGGATGCATAGTCCTAGCATTTACTGTTACTTGGTGTTTTATTTTTGTTTTGTTTTGTTTTTTCTTTTTGTCTTTGTGTCTTTCTAGAATTAAGCAGTGTTCACACTAGTTTTGAAACAGTTGACTGGCTAATAAGTATTTCACGCAATAAAATTTAACAAAATGTATATACCTGTTAAGTTTTAATGAAGAAATAGTGTGGACATGGCATGTCTACCTGAAGATTAACCCCTTATATGTAAACTAGTAATAAATATGGTATATAGGGTGAGAATCTGTGATTGTGTTTTGTAAATTAATTCATTTTTGTGTGTTAGCTTAACAGGGTGGTAGGATTGGAATCTGAATTTAGTTAAATAGTCTTTAATGGGTTAATCCTAAAATGTGAAAGAGGTGCAAAAATCCACAGATTAAATATTACAAGAGTTTACTTATTTATTTTTTTTTTACAATCATTATATTCTCAGTGCAATAGAGGTATCTTAGAAATTTCTGACATTCATAGTCTTTTTAACTTTCAAAGGTATTTGTATGTTTTCTAACATTCTAGCACAGTTTAGATTGACATTTCCAGAACTGAACAAGATTCTCTTCTGTGCACTTTCAACATAATCGTTTTTAGAAAAATGATTTTCCAAATTGTCATTTTTCAGAGCTAGAAGTCAAGTAAGGGGAGTTTCAAATTATGTAGTGAATTATTGTGCTAAAAGTTTGCAGTGTCACCTAATTGCATATTAGTTTTAGAAGAATGTAATTAATTGACTGATGAAACTACTAGGCCCAACAAACCCATATTTTTACTTAAAATTTCTCAGTCTTACTTTGCCATTTGTTTTCCTTCTGTGGGTTTTCTCTGAGTGTACCTAATATCTGAGTGTCTCTAATATCCAAGTTGTACTCATTTCATTAATTATCTTACTTGGCACCTCTCTTGTATAGATTTGATTTTGTTTTGTGTGTTTGGGCTTGTTAGTTTTAAATGATACCACTTTAAATGTCTTCATTTGCACCGTAAATGCCTTGTTTTTTCATTTCAACTTCAATGTATGATCCATAAGTTTGAGTATCTATGTGAGAAGATGTGTTCTTCTCAACATGGTTCTTATCTTGAAATTCTTCTCTTTTTAATTCTGTGCAGAGCAATAAGAATATTATATAAAAATGCCTAAATCTGAATGTAGTACTTTAGTTTAAATTTAATTGTAATACTGGAAAGTTGTAGCACTGTGCTCGTATATAGCTTTTTAGCTCACAGTAAATTATCCTACTATTTATTTTACATTTGTTTATAAGTAGGTGGCAGGTAGAGAGCTGCCTCTGCAGCATCCCTACAAGTTGCTCCATGTTGACCTGTTTCTTTTGCTATTTGTCATGGAGTTATCTAGACCAATCTATGCCCGTAACATGGGGGGGTGGGGGAGGTGCAGTAGGCCCATGGGCCCCCTGGCTCCCAAAAATGGGAAAGGAAAAGGGAAAAGGGTAGGGAGATGGGAGATGGGCTCAGAGAGAAAGGAAAAAAAACAGAGCGGTGGCAACAATCTGAGGAGGAAAACTTATTTCACTTATTTCACTAACTATGATATTAGAATGCAAGATAGCACAATATAATACAATCTAGTTGAAACCGAGGCTAATAAATCAAATAAAATAAGAGAGAGAGTGACTTGCGGAATCAAACTCTATAATCCAAAGATGGATTATTGTCACGGGTTACTTAGATTTACCTATGCCCGTGACACTCTCCGAGAAGTTCGAGAGAAGAAGGAGGGCACTCCAGCCTGGGAACGATATTATATAGCGTCCTGGTCCCGTGACTTATTGTTACTCCTGTTGTTCTCTGGGATATGTAGTCTTCTTCTGTGGACTGCACATTCAATAGAAGTATCCATACTTTACATGATGTTATGATGTGGAATACTGATAACAAAATTACAAAATTACAAAACCATGACATTCCACCCCTTATTCTACATTATTACATCATGGTAAATATATATATACATATATATACACGTATGTAAAATTATGATAGCTAAACAGTAGAACTGCATGTAACATAACTAAATGTACAACTATAATAACTAAAATACACTACACATGCAAACATATATATATATATATAGATACATAAAATTATTGACTGCACTCCCCCAGCATCAAATTCCCTTGTGGCACACATTGAAAATCCCCATCCTTCTGCATTACCCACCAAGTGCACCCAGGTCCCTGGGCAAAGACAGTTCCACGGATAGGTTTGCCCTTTCCAGAAGCTGGAAGGACCCAAACAGCTTTTACTAACATGTTCTTTACATGTACAACAGGGACCTTATCTCCCTCTACAGTGTGTAGGGGGCTAGATTGACTAGGACCATCATGATTGACAGATCCTCTAGTATTGACCAACCAAGTGACTTCTGCCAGATTCTTCTCCCAGTGCTTAAATGTTCCAGTACCCATTGCTTTCAACATAGTTTTCAACAACCCATTATATCGTTCAATTTTACCAGAATCTGGTGCATGGTAGGGAATATGATAAATCCACTCAATGCCATGATCTTTGGCCCAAGTATTTATAAGGGAATTTTTGAAATGTGTCCCATTATCAGATTCAATTCTTTCTGGGGTGCCATGTCACCACAGGACTTGTTTCTCAAGACCTAATATGGTGTTTCGAGCAGTAGCATGGGGTACTGCGTATGTTTCAAGCCACCCAGTGGTTGCCTCTACCATGGTGAGTACATAACACTTACCACTCCGAGATCGTGGCAAGGTGATATAATCAACCTGCCACGCCTCCCCATATTTATACTTTTGCCACCGCCCTTCCTCCCAGAGAGGTTTCATCCTTTTGGCTTGTTTAATTATGGCACATGTTTCACAATCATGAATAATCTGCGCAATAGCATCCATGGTTAAGTCCACCCCTCGGTCTCTGGCCCACTTATATGTCGCGTCTCTTCCTTGATGACCTGAGGTCTCATGAGCCCATCGAGCTAGAAATAATTCGCCCTTATTCTGCCAGTCCAAGTCGATTTGAGCCACCTCAATTTTGGCAGCTTTATCTACCTGATGGTTGTTTTGTTGTTCTTCAGTAGCCCGACTTTTGGGAACATGTGCATCCACATGACGCACCTTTACAACCATATTCTTTGTTCGGGCAGCAATGTCCTTCCATAATTCAGCGGCCCAAACAGATTTACCCTTCCGTTGCCAGTTATTTTGTTCCCATTGCTGTAACCACCCCCATAAGGCATTTGCCACCATCCATGAGTCAGTATAAAGATACAGCATTGGCCACCTCTCCCGTTCAGCAACATCTAAGGCCAGCTGGACAGCTTTTACCTCTGCAAACTGACTTGATTCTCCCTTACCTTCAGTGGCCTCTGCAACCTGTCGTGTGGGGCTCCACACAGCAGCTTTCCATTTGCGATGCTTCCCTACAATGCGACATGATCCGTCAGTGAATAGGGCATATTTGTTTTCATTTTCTGGTAATTCGTTGTATGGTGGTGCCTCTTTAGCACGTGACACCTCTTCTGTTGGTGATGTCCCAAACTTTTTACCTTCAGGCCAGTCCATGATCACCTCTAAAATTCCTGGACGATTGAGGTTTCCCATTCGCGCTCGCTGTGTAATCAGCGTAATCCACTTGCTCCAGGTGGCATCGGTAGTGTGATGGGTGGAGGGAACCTGTCCTTTGAACATCCAGTTCAGCACTGGCAGTCGAGGTGCCAAAAGGAGCTGTGTTTCAGTCCCAACTACTTCGGAAGCATCCCGAACCCCCTCATACGCGGCTGAGATCTCCTTCTCAGTTGGAGTGTAGCACTCTTCAGACCCCTTATATGATCGACTCCAGAATCCCAGGGGTCGGCCTCGGGTCTCTCCTGAGGCTCTTTGCCACAAACTCCAAGTGGGGCCTTTCTCTCCAGCAGCAGTGTAGAGGATGTTCTTTACATCCTGTCCAGTCCGTACTGTCCCCAGAGCTACAGCACGGGCTATCTCTTGTTTAATCTGTTCAAAAGCCTGCTGCTGCTCAGGGCCCCATGCAAAATCATTCTTCTTCCGCGTCACCTGATAAAGGGGGCTTACAATGAGGCTGTAGTTTGGAACGTGCATCCTCCAAAAGCCCACTACGCCCAGAAAAGATTGTGTCTCTTTCTTATTAGTGGGTGGAGACATAGCAGTGATTTTGTCGATCACATCTGTTGGGATGTGACGACGTCCATCCTGCCACTTTATACTTAAGAACTGAATTTCCTGGGCAGGCACTTTTACTTTGCTTCGCTTAATAGCAAAGCCGGCTTATAGAAGAATTTGGATTATCTGCTCTCCTTTTGTGAAAACTTCTTCTGCTGTATCGCCCCACACAACAATGTCATCAATGTACTGCAGGTGTTCAGGAGCACCACCCTGTTCCAGTACAGTTTGGACCAACCCATGGCAAATGGTTGGGCTGTGTTTCCACCCCTGGGGCAAACGGTTCCAAGTATACTGAATGCCCCTCCAGGTGAAGGCAAACTGTGGCTTACATTCTGCAGCCAAAGGAATAGAGAAGAAGGCATTGGCAATGTCAGTGGTGGCATACCATTTGGCTGCTTTTGACTCCAGCTCATACTGGAGTTCCAACATGTCCGGCACAGCAGCGCTCAATGGGGGTGTGACCTCATTCAGGCCACGGTAGTCTACTGTCAGCCTCCATTCTCCACTGGCTTTACGCACTGGCCATATGGGACTGTTAAAAGGTGAGTGAGTTTTACTGATCACTCCCTGATTCTCCAACTGGCGAATCAAATCATGAATGGGGAGCAAGGAATCCCTGTTGGTGCGATACTGCCGTCTGTGCACTGTCTTTGTAGCAATCGGTACCTGCTGCTCTTTTACTCGTAGCAGCCCCACAACAGATGGGTCCTCTGACAGGCCAGGCAAAACAGACAGCTGCTTAATGTTGTCCATATCTACAGCAGCTATCCCAAAGGCCCATCGATACCCCTTAGGATCCTTGAAATGCCCCCTTCTGAGGTAATCAATACCCAGTATACATGGAGCCCCTGGGCCAGTAACAATAGGATGTTTTTGCCAGTCTTTGCCAGTGAGACTTATTTCAGCCTCCAGCACAGTCAATTCTTGAGAGCCCCCAGTCACTCCAGAAATATAGATTGATTCTGTCCCTTCATGACTGGAGGGCATTAGGGTGCACTGTGCACCGGTATCCACCAGCGCCTTATATTCCTGTGGTTCTGATGTGCCAGGCCATCGAATCCACACAGTCCAAAAACTCTATTATCCCTTTCCCTCCCCTGACTGAGGGCAGGGCCCCTCTATTGGTTACCTGTGATGACTGGAGCAACTCCACTGGTGATTGGTATGTCTAGTAGTTCTTTCACCCGTGCTCGTAGTGAAGAAGTAGGCTGATCATGCCACTTCCTCATGTCTTCTCCACGGTCACGTAGGTAGCGCCACATGGAAACACGCGGTGCAATCGTACCGTTGTTCTTTGCTCGAGCTGGAAAGCGTGTGCGTTTAACAGCTGAGACTTTTGATGATGCAGGTGAGGAGTAGGACTGGAATACTTTGATCAGATCCTTCATTAGACCTGGTGGCCCGTACGAGGATTGACCTTCATCAGTTGTTTCTGATACTATTACGGGATCATTACGATTAGTTGATGGAAACAATTTCTTGCACATTTCATCTACTCGGTTTTCTAGCCGTGAGATGGCAGAAACTGCGGCATGCAGTTGAGGGAGCTGCTGATCGGTGGTTTGAAGCATTATAATCAGCTCAACAACTCGGGGCCAT
The DNA here is from genome assembly GCF_054131305.1 of Coturnix japonica. Lineage (NCBI taxonomy): Eukaryota > Metazoa > Chordata > Aves > Galliformes > Phasianidae > Coturnix > Coturnix japonica. The sequence goes on from NC_140701.1 coordinate 31,782,349, forward strand.
CTGTCCTCGAACCCTTTAGAACCTGCTACCAATGACTGTGCAATTCTCTCTGGTGCTGTACTTGTGATTTTCTGCCACATGTCAGGATCGGCCCTCACTCTCTCAGGGTCAAGTTCGCTTGGATCAGGGCTGTACAACATTTTCGCCATGGCCAGTTCCCTCAGGCGCTGAATACCTTTTTGGACGGTATTCCAACTATCAAATTTAGGCTTCAAAGCATCCTTATAGGGGTACCTTTCTCTCACGGCTTCTAACAGCCGCAACCAGAGAGTGGCAGCTCCATCCGAACATCTGCTAATCCCTCTGTCGATACCTGCATCTTGGGCAATGCTTCCTAGTTGGCGAGCTTCATTACCATCTAGAGACAAGCTGTTGGCCCCGTTGTCCCAGCAGCGAAGCAACCAAGAAAGGATACCTTCATCTTGACGCCGTGTGAACTCCTTTCTTGAGCCTTGGATTTCAGTCAGCTTCAGAGGTCGGCAATAGGTGATTTCCTCCTCATCATCAGTCTCTTCTTCATGCCTCTTGGTTTTTGCCTTTGCTTTTTTCGGTACTGCTCCATGCCCGGCACCTGGGTCTTCTGCTGCCCCCCCCTGTGCTTCTCCTTCTTTTCGTTCTAGACGCATGGACACCTGTTTCCATTTCTTGCCTTCCACAGGGGCAACTGATATTGCTACTGATGCCTCCTGTGACTGATCAGAATTAACTTGGGCTTGAATCTCAGATCGGAAACTCTCTCTCTCCAGAACAGTATGATACAAAGCACGGTATGCATAAGCCAAACCTCACATAAGTTTTACCTCCTTAGATCTCTGACCCAAATACTCACTCAATTTCTCAGGGTCCCTTAGGTGTTCAAGAGTGAAATCCCATGACACTGCGGGTCCCCATGCTTCTAAGACTTTTCCTAAACCTTTCCATATTCCCTGCCAGTCATCATTCTCTGGTTTCTCTGGTTCTGGAGGAGACTTCCGCATAGAACGAAAGCATAGGAATATATATGCATTCATTGATAGTGATAACATGGATACAAGTATGAGCGCTATCTCAGTTATTGAAAGGCGTGTGGAAATCTGAGAGTACAACCTAAAAAAAGCAGGTTTTTTTAGCCTGTACAATGGATTAAACATGGTGGTGTTTGTAAAATTGCCCATTCCATCTGGGATGCAAGTATTTGTAAGATTCGCAATTCCATCTGGGATGCAAGTGTTTGTAAGATTCACAATTCCATCTGGGGTGTAGATGCCAAAATTCGGACCACACCACATCTCATATAAGTACAAGGCAGGCGTCTCCATCAGTATCCACCTTATTATGCCATATACCTGCACAATTCCACAACACCAAATTATGGTGTTAATAGTTGACCAATACTTTGAGAAGATCATAATTTCTTTCAATCCCTTAAACAGAGCAACTGGGATGAAGAGTGGATTCATAGCTGGAAGGCTCTGTAAAAGTCAGAGCTAGCTAGCTTTGCTCTAAGGGAGAAAGAAATCCCTTTGTTTTCTATACAAAAGTTAGATAGCAATGCTGAGAATGTGCAGCTGCCCTTAATGTTGACAGTTTGTCTGGTATTTCAAGGTCACGTTCTCAGTGAGCAGCTACGAAAAAGATAACACTCCCGTAACGAAGCTAACAAAGCTCTTTAAGAGCAAAGAGAGAGTCGTTCTAAAAGCTAAAAAGCTCTATGCCCGCATTCTCCACCAAAAAATCTGTCACGGGTTACTTAGATTTACCTATGCCCGTGACAGGGGAAGCCACCCCGTGGGCCCCCCCGGGGCCCGGAAAGGAGGGGGAAAAGGGGAATGGGATAAAAACAGCGACAATCTAAGGAGGAAAAACCTATTTTACTAAATATGATATCGAAATACAAGATAACACAATATAATATAATTGAGGCTAACAAATCGAACAAACAGAGAGAGAGAGTCCCCGAAAACCGAGAGGCCTACTGTGAACTCCAGGCGACACGGCTGGAACGCTTCCTCTCTCCGAGAAGTTCGAGAGAAGAAGGAGGGCACTCCAGCCTGGGAACGATATTATATAGCGTCCTGGTCCCGTGACTTATTGTTACTCCTGTTGTTCTCTGGGATATGTAGTCTTCTTCTGTGGACTGCACATTCAATAGAAGTATCCATACTTGACATGATGTTATGATGTGGAATACTGATAGCAAAATTACAAAATTACAAAACCATGACAATTATAAAGCAGGTATGTTTATTCCAGCGTCGCGCAGTGCCGGGTGCAAGGGGGATAGCTCCACCAAACTTGCACACCGAAAGGAGAAAAGTGTGTTACAGATATTGGTCAAGCTAATACATAATCAATAGTCTCCTCCTCAGTTTGATTACATATTCATTACATTCCCTATGGCCCCATTCCCCGCAACCCCATTCCCTCATTCCCCCTGACCCCATTCCCCACGATCCTTGCCATTGTTTTGGGGAGAAATTCTTCTTCTGTTTTCTTCTTGGTGTTATCTGCTGTTATTGTTCTCCCATGTTGCATCATCTTGCCCGGGGGTATCTAATCCTTCTTCTTGTCAGAGGTCTCCAGACAGTTTCTTCTTATCTTTATTGCCCTCTTCTCTGGTTTTCCATTGACTAAGTGTCTGTAATTCCCCTTTTCCCTGCCCCTTTAAATGTAAACTATCTACAGTTACCCTTTGTCTTGGTTTCTGTGAAGTTCCCATTTCCCTTTCTATAGCAAAGTGTTACCTTGTCATCATTTTGGGGCTTTGCTCACTCTTCAAGAGTTTCCAAAACTGAAGGGCCTACTTGAATGAAGGCACACCACTTGGAAACACAGCTACACACCCGCAGCCAGCCAGACAGCGAAAAAGAGCAAGCTCCCATCCGAGATCGAGATCCCCTGACTTTCATGACATATCTTCCTTCTCTGACCGTGAGGTCCCCTGAGATATGTAGATCTTCTCTTCTGAGAAGCAGGTATCTAGAAAGTTGTCAGTCCACGGAACTGAAGTATTAACTCTTTAATTACCCGTGCTATATATGATGTTATGATGTGGAGTACCAATAGCAGAATTACAAAACCATGACACTATTTTTTCAATTTGATTATTTGACTTACCTGAATTTATGTCTTGCTGCAATAGACTATATTGTTTCTTACAACCAAGTCCCGTGAAATGAGTTACATTCAGAGAGACCTTCTTGTTTTTTCTTATCTGGTATATTTCCATTTATGCTATCAGTATTCTTTGTTACTAGCCACTTTAGACACTTTTACAGATAATAAAAGAAAGAACTACTGAAGCTGATCAATATATTATATCCTTATAGTTCTATGTAATCTGAAGATACTATTTCACATTGTTCACAGAATCTCAGAATCACAGAATCACCAAGGTTGGAAAAGACCTACAAGATCATCCAGTCCAACCATCCACCAATCACCAATAGTTCTCACTAGACCATGTCCCTCAACACGTCCAAACGTTCCTTGAACACCTCCAGGGTTGGTGACTCCACCCTGGGCAGCCCATTCCAGTGCCTGACCACCCTTTCAAAGAAGTACTATTTCCTAACATCCAGTTTGAACCTCCCTTGGTGCAGCTTGAAGCCATTCCCTCTAGTCCTATCACCAGTTACACAAGAGAAGAGGCCAACCCCCAGCTCAATACAAACTCCCTTCAGGTAGTTATAGAGAGCAATAAGGTCTCCCCCGAGCCTCCTCTTCTCCAGACTGAACGATCTCAGCTCAGCTCCTTCAGCTGCTCCTCATAAATACTGTGCTCCAGACCCCTCACCAGTGGTTCCCATTGTTCAGTGGTTCCCATTAAATTGATTAAAACACTTCCAAAACGGCCTTGTGATCTCCTCCATTTAGGTAACAAAGCGGTCAGATTGGTAACTTCATTAAATAATTTTCAGAATTTGAGATCTTTTATATTTTTTTTTATCTTTCAGACATTCTGCTTTGTTTTTAAACAATTTCTTTCTTTTTCCTGATGAATCTTAAGTAGTCCCTTTTCAGATCTTTCTTTGAATCCTAAGTTATATTGTAGCACACATATCACAACTAGAGGAATTTATTTGAGTAAGAGAGGGTTCTAGAAAGTATCACAGTATCACAGTCTCTTGCGGGTTGGAAGGGACCTTAGAGATCATCGAGTCCAACCCCCGGGATTCGAGCCCCTGTGTAGCAGAGCGACACTTCTACCACTTGCGCCACAGGGGGGATTCAAACCTGGGCCCTCCGGTGTTACAACGCGGCATTCCTACCACTGCGCCACCGGGGCACACAGTGGTGGGACTCTGTAATATTGAAGAATGTTTCAGATTCCTTTAGTCAGCTTTTAAAGCAAAATAATTGCATTGTAAGGTTAAGATTAATAAAAATAACATTGTTACTACACATCAAGGGCTTTTGAGATTTGTTATACTTTTCTTTTGAGGACTAGGTCCCAAATCACAGATGACTTTTAAAATATACAAGAAACTAAGTTTGAACATTTCTACTTGAGTAAAGTGGATTTTTGTGTTCCTTCTGTCTTGCATTCTCTGTGCTAGTGCACTGTTTACAACCATCCTTCTTCAGTATTTAATTTTAGGGGATATGTATTTTTCCAGTGGTAGCTTAAATAAAGAAGCACTAGGCATTGCATAATCTACAGTGCATTTGAAAATAACCCAAGAGCTTAAGTATATTATGCTCTTGATCTTTGTGCTGGGTCGATGCCCTAATCCTAATTGAGTACCTTTTATGGAACATTTACATTTGTTGTTCAAGGATTTAAACTTCAAATGGCGTGTGTGACGTGGAAACTACTTTAAGGAATTGTCTTGCCTGGTCAAACACCCATTCCTCACTGCATTTTGTCAATTCAATCCAATTTAGATGTAACCTTGGGTATGGTGAAAGATCCACCGGACGCCTTGGACAGGCAAAAATGCCTTGACGCTCTGGCTGCTCTACGCCACGCTAAGTGGTTTCAGGTTTGGAACATTGTTTTACTTTCTTGTAGCCTTATGAGAGATTAGTTCAGTTGCAATGTAAGTGTTTAATTGTGTGAAAACGCTCAGAGTTGTTCATGCTAATTAGCTCCATATTTTTCTGGTCTCTAAATTAAAATGTAGAAGGTTGAGGATGGAGAAACTGCTTTATGCAGTTATTGCATATTTGACATGATTTTTTTTTTCTGATGATTGAGAAGGCAATGTTGAAAGTTTGACTCACTTGGGGTGAACCTACATTGTATATTTGTTATATTTTCCAAAAGGCTGCAGAGTAACATTGCTTTAAATAATGGAATGTGTTTAAAACTTTGTGTTAGATTTAAGACTTTTAAGACTTTTTTTCCCAAGTGTGGGCAATGAAAGTTGAGAAGCAGCTGTCTGGTTTAGTGACTTTGCATTTTGGCAAAGGCACAATAAAGAAACCAAACAGATTCCCTTAACTTTTCAATCTCTATACCTACTTGTAAACACTCTCTATCCTTTTTATTTATAATATAGAAAGATACTGTATGTATTGTTACAAGCTAACATAGGTCAAAGTGCTCAGAGGATCAAGAAATGTTATTCTCATATAACCTGGGCACTTTGACTTCTACCACTTTAAATTACTAACCCTGTATAAAATACTTCTGTAAATAGCAGCTCATGGAATAAACTTATAGAATGATTTGTTTCGATCTTGCATCTGAGCTTCCACTGCACAGTGGTGTTTTAATCTTTCAACAAGTCCTATTTGCTGTAGGTGCTGGGCTTGATTAATTTGATTTTGTATTGCTCTCGAGGCTAGAGCTAATGGTCTGCAGTCCTGTGTGATTATCATACGTATTCTTCGTGACCTCTGTCAGCGTGTTCCAACTTGGTCTGATTTTCCAAGCTGGGTGAGTAACATTATTTCAAATGAATCTTTTTAAAAGCACGTTGTGCTACAATTAGGGCACTGAAAAGTGTTACACTGCAATTAAATGTAGACTTTTCAACAGGTAGCATGTTTTTATGGTTTTTGTTTTGTTTCTTAATTTAGAGGGAATGACCCTCTAAAAACATAATTTTCTGAGGCTTAGTCATTTGAAGTTGGAATTTATTTTTTCCCAAAGGAATTATTTTGGTGTTGTTTTTCTTTTTTTTTCCCCATGGGTAACATCCTGATTTTAGGTGTTTTTCTTTGCTTAAACTGTATTTAAAGAAATCTAATTTTTTTTTTCTTGGTGGTTAGAAATTGAACTTTACTGAAACTGATTTAAAGTGATGTCAGCTGCACCCAGATACCTCTGTGATAACAGAAAGGCTTCTTTAAAGAACAAATTACAGTAATTCTGCAATCATTAACATAATCCTTCTGTAAGATGAAATACCACAGGTTGCCCAGTGCTGTGGTTGATGCCCTATCCCTGGAGACTTTCAAGGTGAGGCTGGATAAGGCCCTGGGAAACCTGATCTTGCCATGGATGTCCCCGTTCATTGCAGGGGATTTGAACTAAATGGCTTTCAGAGGCCCCTTCCAACTCTAAAGATTCTATGATTAGTCAGTGGATGTATCAAAACTAGCATCTTACTCAGTGTCACTTAGAAACAGATCTCTATATTAAACCCATTCACCATCTCATAATTCTTGCAGCATTCTTATTTATTGCCTATTTTAAAAGATGTTCTCCAGGAGTGTAATTTACTCTTCAGTTTATGGACATGACAAAATTTGTCTGAAATACAATCTCTGAAAAATGTGTATAGTATATAGATAAACTAGTTTGTTTCAGAGACCAAATCCTGTTACACTGTGCTGCTTCTCAATGTCAAATTTCCAATTTTAGCAGAAGATCGCTGGCATTGGCAAGGCAGTTTCAGTGACTGGCACTATTTGAATAAGAAATGTTTTACAACTGAATTAGGTTTGCAGACAAGTTTATTAAATCTGATAATATTGATTGTTTTTGGATGTAGCAAAAGTTATTTTTTAAAATTATTTATAGAGATACATACAGCTAGTTTCTTTGTCACACTTCTGAAATATACACTGTACAAATATAACTTAATAGAAGCTAAGAAAAGTATGCAACTGTCCACTTAATTATCACCATGATACTGAATTGCCAAAGAATAACCGCTGGTATACTTATAGAAAAGTAAGTATAGAAAAGTGTTCAACATCTTCATCAATGACCTTGATGAGAGAATAGTGAGCACCCTCAGCAAGTTTGCTGATGACACGAAGTTGGGAGGATTGGCTGACACGCCTGAAGGCTGTGCTGCCATTCAGCGAGACTTGGACAGGCTGGAGAGCTGGGCAGTAAGAAACCGGATGAGGTTTAACAAAAGCAAGTGTAAAGTCTTGCACCTGGGTAGAAATAATTGCATACACCAGTACAGGCTGGGGGAAGACCTGCTGGAGAGGAGCTCTGCTGAGAGGGACCTGGGCATCCTGGTGGACGACAGATTGACCATGAGCAAGCAGTGTGCCCTTGTAGCCAAAAAAGCCAATGGCATACTGGGGTGTATTAAAAAGAGCGTGTCCAGCAGGTTGAAGGAGGTGATCCTCCCCCTCTACTCTGCCCTGGTGAGGCCTCATCTGGAATATTGTGTCCAGTTCTGGGCTCCCCAGTACAAAAAAGACAGAGATCTCTTGGAAAGAGTCCAGCGGAGGGCCACTAAGATGGTGAAGGGCCTGGAGCATCTCCCCTATGAGGAGAGACTTAGGGAACTGGGTCTGTTTAGCCTTGAAAAAAGAAGGCTGAGAGGGGACTTGATCCAGGTTTATAAATACCTGAGGTGTGGGAGCCATAGTGGTGAGGCTGGTCTGTTTTCAGTAGTGCGTGGGGATAGGACTAGGGGTAATGGGATGAAAGTACAGCATAGGAAGTTCCGCACGAATGTGCGGAAGAACTTCTTTACAGTCAGGGTGACGGAGCACTGGAACAGGCTGCCCAGGGAGGTGGTGAAGTCTCCTTCTCTGGAGATATTTAAGACCCGCCTGGACGCCTACCTGTGTGACATGGTGTAGGGTGCCTGCTTTGGCAGGGGGGTTGGACTCGATGATCTCTAGAGGTCCCTTCCAACCCCTACAATTCTCTGATTCTGTGATTCTGTGAAAAGCATCCTTACAGTCATTGCAACACATATCAGACATATAGATGAAGAATGAGCAATGTTGTTTCCTCTTTGTCACATTGTCTGTTCTAAGGCACATCCTGAAGGGGACAGAGGTGTGTGTCAAGCCTAGATGTGCCTCAGTTCTCTCCAAGAGTGCTCCCTGTTTTGCTGCTGGCACAAAATGCATTGTCAGTTACGTGGATCAGCACTGAAGTCTGTGCAGTCAGTTGTTCTGGCCTATTGGCAAAGTCTCACTAACAAAATAAATGACAAAATGAAAAATAGCAATTTTAAAATATATGTAATTTCTGTTAGTCACAGGCAGAAATTCATAGACTAAAGAAATATATTTTTATGAATACAGAACATTTCCCAACCTGTATGCTAGAAACCCATAACGAGCCAAGGAGCTTTTCAAAAGAAGCTTAAGTTTTTCTAATGTTATAAAATCTTAAGAAGTCTAAGCATAGACGTTAGAAGCAGACTCCTTATATATCTAAAATTAAAAACTAAATGTCAAGAAATTCATTGATTTCTTACAAGTTAGAAGGGATGATTATTCAAGAACGATTTTTTCCAGACTTGAAATCTAGCATTCCATGCACACAAACACCAGGGCACTGTAATTCATTGTCTTAGGATTCCAGGCTTTTGGGATCCAGAAGAGCTAGACTTGAATAAATCCAAAGACATGACCTCTTTATTTCTTTACTGCTGCTTTTTGCAATATACTTGAAAACAACTAAATTACTGTTGATAGAACTCAAAAGCTTGGTCCAGAGTGATATAGCGGGATTATGTTAATGCCGTGCTCTCAGGAATTGAAATTTATCAGTTAAATTGAGCTAAAATAGATAGGAATGAGCATCTTTAATGAAGAATTGTAATCAACACTGTCTATAATTACTTGCATGTACCAGAATAGGCATTTATTCTTAGGAAGTTAAAATAAAATGCGACATTTGAAAAACTGTAAAATGAAAAGGTATCTGTTTAATGCTGAAAAAGTTATGAAAAGCTATTCTTTATTATTACAACTAACTTCTACAGTTTTTTGAAAATTGTCTAATAAAAGTAAACAATTGAAATAATCAGAGGAAAAAAGCAGCATTTAAAATATAGTTTGTCATTAACCATTTCTGATGTGTTAATTTTCAAAACTCTGTTAATCAGTAAGGTTTTTCATTTGTTTTTTTTGTGTGTGTGTTTTTGTTTTTTTTTAATACTTGTTTAACATCTGAATTAGTGTTATCCTATATCCAAGGAAAAAATTACTATGAACTTTAATTTTGCTAAACTGAGGAACTAGTAACCATTTAAATTAAACTTCAAAACATCATTATGCTTTTGATGATTTGAGCTTGTGTTCGTACAGCAAAAGAAAAATTATTTGACATATTCTGTTTATCTTATTAGATGCTGTGTACTGTTTTTTCATATGACTCCCAAATTCAGATAACCAATCATTTTTCACGGATTCTCAAATTTTTGGACAAGTTGGCTACCTGCATATGTAGGATACTACTGTATGAATCTATAAAAAGCTTTTGAGCAACCTGTGATGAAAAGAGGCATGTCAGTATTGGTACTCAGTGTTAATCTTGCACCAGCTTTCTTTTTATTTACCTTTATAAAATACCAGTTGTTCCGGTGTTTTTGTTAGTTAGTTTTTTTGTTATTGTTGTTGTTTTCCATGTTAACTGAAATTGTTCTGTGATGTGTAACGTTCTTCAAAATTTCTATATCAAAAGTTCTGCATTGAATAACAGGAGCAGCTTTTTTTCCTGTTTCAGTCAGTCTTCTAACAAGTTTTTATTGTTGTCACAGGCTATGGAGTTGCTTGTGGAAAAAGCAATCAGCAGCGCTACTGGACCACAGAGTCCTGGGGATGCACTTAGAAGAGTTTTTGAGTGTATATCTTCAGGAATCATCCTTAAAGGCAAGTTGAAATTGATCAGTCTATGTACTTATGCTGAAGTAATATGAAACACATACCAGAAGAGGTTTAGACTAGACATAAGAAAGAACTTCTCTTAGAGAGCGTTCAGGCACTGGAATGGCCTGCCCAGGGAGGTGGTGGAGTCACCATCCCTGGCAGTGTTCAAGAGGCATTTGGAAGAGGAGCTATGAGATATGGTTTCTACAAGATATGGTTTAGTGGTTTGTTGTAGCTACAGTAATGGGAGGATGGTTGGACTAGATGATCTTTTAGGTCCTTTCCAACCTTGTTATTCTATGAAATCTCAAATCTTGGTCAAAATAAGGTGAAAACATGCTACTAATTAGCCTAACCATTCTAGGTGGTCCTGGCATTCTGGACCCTTGTGAAAAAGATCCTTTTGATACACTTGCTGTAATGACAGATCAGCAACGAGAGGATATTACTTCAAGTGCACAGGTAAGGAAATGTACACATAAAGTAAATTTCATGGTGTTGATAGCTCTTGGTATCTTCCCTTCCTGAAACAAAGTCAACACAGTAATACGTACACATTATGCCGAAGCAGATGCTTGACTTTATGCATACAGAAGCAGCAAATGGGGCACACATATATTACTGTCTTGACTTTGTTGTGGAAAGGAAGAAAGTAAATGGCAAGAGCTAAGAATAATATCATCTTACACTAGTTCTTCATTGTTTGACAGAGTACTCAAAATTGACATTTATCCCTAACTGAAATCTCTGCCCTTTTTGTAGTTTGCACTGAGACTCCTCGCATTCCGTCAGATTCACAAAGTTTTAGGAATGGATCCATTACCACAGGTGAATCAACGCTTCAACACCCATAACAATCGTAAAAGGAGAAGGGACAGTGATGGAGTTGATGGATTTGAAGCAGAGGGAAAAAAAGACAAAAAAGATTATGATAACTTTTAAAAAGGTTTGCCACGTGGCCTAAGTTTGGAAATCAGAGAAAGTCCATTTGTTGCCTTACTTTTACTCCATTCATAATAGTGTCTGTTTAAAACATCCAAAACAAACTTGAAAATTAGATTCAGAAAAGAACCTAGCCATCCTGTGAGGTTCTGAACATTTTAATGGATGTACTATATCAGAAAATCTATGGATGGGAAAAACTACAAATGGAAACTGTCAGTGGAAAGAAAAAAAGTTTGAGGCTTTTTTCCCCTTACTGCATTTATTTAAATTCTTTTGGCCCTGCCTTCCCACCAGGTGCTCCATCAGAGTTTCAGACTGTGACTTAGCATTTATGCTACAGATAGTATAAACTGTTCCCCTCCCAAATAATATTTTACAAAAGATTTGATTTTTTGTGAAGTGAAACTGTAAGAGTGTGGGTTTTTTTCATTTGTTTGGTTTTTTTTAAATGTGAAGGACTTTCAACACAATTATCCTGGCATTCGAGAGATCAGAATTACGTGTTTTTGCTAATCTTGTGGCATTTGCCTTCTTAGTGTGATATAATGGTGTAATTAAGAAAAAATTGTGTTAATTCAATCAAGTTTGCTGTTCTTTGTGCATTAGCAGTATAAAACCTAATATAATAAGTATGGTCTTATAACAATTTTAAAGCAGCTGCATAATTGATCAAAGTTTTGCGTAATATTTTTGTTTTTAAATTTATCATTTTAGGTTAAATGCATAGTTCTTTGTCTGATTGACTTTGTGACATGGCAAGGCCAAAAAATAACTATGAATTTTTTTTCGCAACGTATAAGCAAAAGCGGGCATTTCCCATTTGGATAGTTATTAAGTTAGTCATTCTTTTCAATCAAATTTGTCAATATTATATTAATGCCTCTCAGCCCTAAAAAAAAAACAAAACCCTGTGAGGTTATTCCTTATAGTCATTCTTGTATAATTTTTTTTTCAATGATTTGAATTTTAAAAGTATTACTCAGTGAAAGTTAACAAAAAAAAAGAACCAGAAAATTATTTGATGTTACCATAGTGTATGTGTATGTCTCTTTCAAAAAGCTAAACATAGCAGTGGTGTAAGTAAAGTTACATCGTAAAGTTGATGTATGCTCTAGTACACAAGTGTGATTTGTTGTCACAGCACTAGTGTTATACACCAATAAAAACTAAGATTTATAAAACTACTATAATTAATTATAGACTGGAAACTGAAGTTTCACTTATTCTGTTTAATGCCTATTAACCTTTGTTACAAACTTATTAAACACAGTTTAACAAAGATTAACATTCCAGTAACTACACAGGTCACACTGAAAGTAATGCCTCCTTTTTATATCCATGGAAACTATAACAGATACAAGGAGCACACTGTGTGACAGAGCAAATTCTCAGCTACAACAGGCTATTTTTCAATACAGTTACTGCTATTAGCTATGCATTTTTGCCAACAATGAACAAAAACCTACATGCTGCACTTGTAACAATCTGCACCAGTGGAGATGACTCACTTTTTCACAGCTGCTATGATAGCATCATTGCTGAGATGCACCACCTGCTGCCTCACTGTGCTAGCATCCACTATTTGGTCTCCATAAATGTTCATCAGGTGTTGATGAATGTCAGTGAGTGCAATTTTTTCTGCATGGAGTAATTCACTTACAAACATTTGCTTCATATGCACTTCCATGTCAGACTGCCATTCTACTGCCACACCACCAACATAATAGAATAGAAGGCATTACTTTCGGAGTAGCCCTTGTACTTTGTCAATGGCTGTATGAGTATCACACATCAGAAAGATCATAGAATGGTCTGGGTTGAAAAGGACCACTATGATCATCTTGTTTCAACCCCCCTGCTAATGTGCAGGGTTGCCAACTCGTCCTATCACTATCCACCCTCATAAACAGCTGTTCCCCTTCATGTTTATACATTCCCTTCAAGTACTGGAAGGCCACAATGATGTCTTCCTGGAGTCCTCTCTTCTCCAACCTAAACAAGCCCAGTTCCCTCACCTTTCCTCATAGGAGAGGTGCTCCAGCCCTCTGATCATCTTAGTGGCCCTCCTTTAAACCCGCTCTAAGAGCTCCACATCCTTCCTGTAATGGGGGCCCCAGGCCTGGACACAGTACTCCAGATGGGGCCTCACAAGAGCCAAGTAAAGGGGGACAATCACCTCCCTCTCCCTTCTGGCCACCCCTTTTTTAATGCAGCCCAGAACACAGTTGGCCTTCCAGGCAGCAAGTGCACATTGCTGGCTCATGTCCAACTTCTTACCCAGCAGGATCTCCCAAGTCCTTTTCCACAGGGCTGCTCTCAAGATCTTCCCCTGACATGGTTTTATAATTTTTGCTATTGGTATTCCACATCATAACATCATGTAGAGCACAAAGAAGAAGAACTACATGATCGTTGATGCTTCTCTGTTTCTTTCCTTGAGCCAGCTCCCATCTCCCTATCCCTTTCCCTTTTCCCTTCCCATTTGTCGGGGGCTGCGGGGCCCATGGGCCTACTGTTTCCCCCTTGTCACGGACATAGACTGATCTAGATAACTTCGTGACAGTTTTTGGTGGAGAATGCGGGCATAAGCATAAGATTTTAACGTTAGTTAAAAGTTAGTAGGGAAGAAAAAAGGATTTCTTCAAGCCAGAGACTGCAAAAGCTTTCTACTTGACCTTCATAGATTAAATTGAAGTCTGGGCAGTCTGCCAAACTCTGGACACTGTACAAAGTGTCTTCTGTTTTGGTTCTTTTTTTTTTTCCCCTTAACTTTTTAGAAGCTACCAGCTATGAATCCACTCTTCATTTTAGCTTCTCTGTTTAAGGGATTGAAAGCAATTATGATATTCTCAGCGTATTGGCTGATTATTAATGTCATGCTTTCTTGTTGTGGAACTGAGTTCTATATAACAAAATAAGAGCAATGATGCAGACACCTGCCTGGTACCTATATGCAGTGTGGTATAATTTGAATTTTGACACTTATATCCCAGATGGAATAGCTAATTTTACAAACAATACAATGTTCAATCTGGTTTCTAGGCTGTCTTATCAGTTTGCCACATGCTTTTCGAAAGCCGAGTTAGTGTTCATACTCATGTTCGTGTTATCATTATCAATGAATGTACTCCAGTACATTTGTTCTATGCAGAAGTCTCCTCCAAAACCAGAGAATGCTGACTGGCAGGGAATATGGAGAGGTTTAGGGAAGATCTTAGAAGCGTGGGGGCCCAAAATGTCATGGGATATCACTCTTGAACACCTGTGGGATCCCGAGAAACTAAGCCAGTACTTGAGTCAGGGATGGTGCAGCTTAGATAGATCTTAGGAGGTACAACTTACTTGGGGCTTGGCTTGTGCTTACCATGCTCTATATAACACTGTTCTGGAAAGAGAGGTTCCGATCTGAGGTTCAAGCTAAAAAAGAAAATCCCTAAGTCAACTCTGATCAGTCACAGTCAGTTGCCCCTGTGGAAGGCAAGAAATGGAAACAGGTGTCCTCATGTCTAGAACAGAAAAAAGGAGAAGCGGAGGAAGAGGCAGAGGCAGATCCAGGCGAGGGGCCCTCCTCAGCACCGAAAAAGGCAAAAGGAAAAACTATGAGGCATGAAAAGGAGACTGATCAGGAGGAAGTCTCTATTACTGTTCGTCGACATCTGAAGATGACTGTAATCCAAGGCTCAAGAAAGGAGTTTACACTGTGCCAGAACAAATCTCTTGTTAACTGGTTGCTTTGCTATTGGGATAGTGGGGCCAGTACCTTGTCTCTAGATGGTAACGAAGCTCGCCAACTAGGAAGCACTGCCAGAGTGACAATCTGAAGCCTGTGATGAAAAAGTGGGATACTGTCATGGTTCAATAATCTGCAACTTACAGAAGAAGACTACATCTCCCAGAGAGCAACACTGCCAGAGAGATGGGTCACGGGACCTGGACACTATATTAACTCTGTCGCAGGCTAGACTGACGTCTTTCGAGTTCTGGCGTTCAGGGGAGTGTGTGGGAGCCTTCACCGTTTCGCCTAGATTTACAGTAGGCCTCTCGGTTTCGGGACTCATTCTCTCTCCTATTTTGCTTGATTCGTTAGCTCAATTTTCAATTATATTGTATTATATTGTGTTATCCTGTATTTCGATATAGTAATTTAGTAAATAAGTGTGCCTCCTTAGATCGTTGCCGCTGTTTTCTTTTCCTAATTAACTTTTTTTCCTTTCGGCCTAGGGCCCCTGCGGGGCCCACGGCCCCTGTCACGGACACAGGTGGATTTTTAGTTCAAACCGTGACAGATACAAGTAAAAAAGGTATCCAATATCTGAGGGAAATTTTGATCCTAATGATCCTCACCAAGACCATGATCCTCAGAGAGTGAGGACGACACCTGATATATGGTAGAAACTCAACAAAACAGCACCAGAAAGGTACGCCGTTACACTAGCAGCAGCATTTCAAAGGTACGATGAACAACAGAGAAGACCCCTAGTTTTTGAACTGGCTCTTACACTTCAAAACTTTGAACAACAGTTACCTCCAATTTACATCTCTGTTTCAGCCATCTCAGAAATAACGGACAGGATGAATGAAATGGAAGAGCAAGTGTCCCTATTGGTTGATCATAATGATCCCTTAATAGTATCAGAAACAATTGATGAAGGACAGGATCATCAAAGCGGTCTAATGAAGGAACTGATCAAACTAGCCCAATTAATTAAAGGTGATGAACTACTCCTGTACTACGAGGAACTACTGAAGAACAACAAAACAACCATCAGGTAGATTGAGCTGCCAGAATTGAGGTGACTCACATAGACTTAGACTGGCAGAACAAGGGTGAATTATTTCTAGCTTGATGGGCCCATGAGACCTCGGGCCATCAAGGAAGAGACACGACAGAGAGACCGAGGGGTACACTTAACAATGGACGCTATTGCACAGGTTATTCATGACTGTGAAACATGTGCCATAATTAAACAAGCCAAGAGGATGAAACCTTTTTGGGGGGAAGGGCGATGGCAAAAGTATAAATATGGGGAGACGTGGCAGGTTGATTGCCACGATCTCGCAGTGGTAAGTGTTATGTGCTTACCATGGTGGAGGCAACCACTGGGTGGCTCGAAACATACGCAGTACCCCATGCTACTGCTCGAAACACCATATTGGGTCTTGAGAAACTACTCCTGTGGTGATATGGCACCCCGGAAAGGACTGAGTCTGAACGGGACACATTTCAAAAATTCCCTTATAAATGCTTGGGCCAAAGATCATGCACTGAGTGGATTTATCATATCCTCTACCATGCACCAGCTTCTGGTAAAACTGATTGATACAATGGGTTGTTGAAAATTATGTTGAAAGCAATGGATGGCGGGACGTTTAAGCACTGGGAGAAGCATTTGGCAGAAGCCACCTGGTTGGTCAATACCAGTGGATTAGTCAGTCATGATGGTCCTAGCCAATCCAGCCCCCTATATACTGTAGAGAGAGATAAGGTCCCTGTAGTACATGTAAAGAACATGTCGGGAAGAGCAGTTTGGGTCCTTCCAGCTTCTGGAAAGGGCAAACCTCTTCATGGACCTGTTTTTGGCCAGGGATCTGGATGCACTTGGTGGGTGATGTAGAAGGATAGGGATGTTCAATGTGTACCACAAGGGAATTTGATGTTGGGGGAGTGCAGTCAGTAATTCTATGTATATATATTTATATAGACCTGTGTGTGTAATGCATTTTGATTACTGTTTATTTGTATATATATATATTTGTATTTTAAGCATGATGTAGTGATGTAGAATAAGGGGTGGAATGTCATGGTTTTATAATTTTTGCTATTGGTATTCCACATCATAACATCACATGGAGCACAGAGAAGAAGAACTACACGTCCCAGAGGACCTCATGGTCACAGAGGGAAATACGTCATGAAACTGACTCTCGCTCTCTCTCTCACTGCCTGCAGCGAGTGTGGGTGTGCTTCCAAGCCACGGTGCCTTCAGTTTCAAAGTAGGCTTCTCGGTCTTCAGAAACCTCTCTCTCTTTCTTATATCTCACTTGATTTATTTGCCTCAATTTTGATTTCATTGTATTATATTGAGTCATCTTGCAGTCCGATATCATAGTTAGTAAAATATGTTTTCCTCCTTAAATAGTTGTGGCATGGTTTTGTAATGTTGCTGTCAATATTCCACATCATAACATCATGTGCAGTATGGATCATTAAAAGGTTCATACACCAGTTCCGTGCAGAGGATGGTTCCCTGACCGGGAATCGAACTCGGACCGCGGCAGTGAGAGCACCGAATCCTAACCAATAGACCACGAGTACGAATCATTTAATGATCCATACTGCATACTCTCACCTCCGCGGCCCGGGTTCGATTCCCGGTCAGGAAATGCCATGGTTTCAGGGAACCATCCTCTGCGTAGTCCTCTGGGACATGTAGTTTTTTAATGATCCATACTGCACATGATGTTAAGATGTGGGATATTGACAGCAACATTACAAAACCATGACAAGTTGCCACTGCTCTGTTTGTTTCCTTGAGCCCAGCTCCCATAGAATCATAGAATCACAAGGTTGGAAAGGACCTACAAGACCATCTAGTCCAACCGTCCTCCCTTTACCATAACTACAGAAAACCCCTAAACCATATATCCTAGCTCCCTATCCAGACGCTTCTTGAACACTGCCAGTGATGGCAACTCCACCACCTCCACTGGCAGGATATTCCAGTGCCTAACCACTCTCTGAGAAAAACAGTTCATTCATATGTCCTGTCTAAACCTCTTCTGATACAACTAGTGGCCATTTCCTTAGATCCTTTTTGTTGCCAAGCGGATGAGGCCAAGCTCCTCATCACAACCTCCCTTCAGGAAGTTGTAAAGTGCAATGAGGCCTCCCCTGAGCCTCCCCTTCTACAGGCTAAACAATCCCAGATCCCTGAGCCACTCCTCATAAGACTTGTGCCCCAGACCCCTCACCAGTTTTGTTGCCCTTCTCTGGACAGGTTCCAGGGCCTCAATGTCTTTCTTTGCAGCGTTTGAGGCACGGACTCAGATGTGAACGATCCAAATCCTTTATTACAAGTTCTCACATCCCTTATATACCTTCACAAGTTGTTATTTTCTAACTTTCCCATCCGCCCTTACAACTTTCCCAACCACCTTTACATGTCAACAAAGCATTCTACAAAACACTTTTCAACTGTCCATGCAGGCACATATCCAATCAGAGCTGTGAGACTCTTCTTCTCCTTCCAGAGGTGTCCTTGGTTCTCATGCTGTTTATCTTGCTCCACAGCTACTGCTCTGAACAGCTTTTCTTGTATTCCCACAATTCCCCCTTTTTTGTTTATTGACCAGCTACTACCATACTATAAAATAATAACACTACTTATATTAATAACATAATCATTATAACTCAATCAAGGCCTCGATTGAC
Source organism: Coturnix japonica (assembly GCF_054131305.1). Taxonomy (NCBI): domain Eukaryota; kingdom Metazoa; phylum Chordata; class Aves; order Galliformes; family Phasianidae; genus Coturnix; species Coturnix japonica. The sequence goes on from NC_140701.1 coordinate 31,800,731, forward strand.
AATACTCTGAAAATGAAAAAGGAGATAAGGCAAATGACAAAATATATGGTTAAATCCACTAAAATATCAGACGCATTTTGCCTGCGGCCTAAGTTCCTACAACCTGGAAAAGAATCCCTGAGAATCCAATTCTGTGTAAATCTGAAATGGGTTATAAAAAGACTTCAATTTCGTGTTATCCATTTTAGACCATCCCGTTAGCATGAAGCGAATACTCCCTAAGCTAGCACATTATTACTTATTGTCCCTGGAGAGGCAGAAAACTGCAGAAAAGGAGATAGAAGGATCATGTTGGCGGTGGATTGCAGCGACTCGGCACGGACTCAGATGTGAACGATCCAAATCGTTTATTACAAGTTCTCACATCCCTTATATACCTTCACATGTTGTTATTTTCTAACTTTCCCATCCGCCCTTACAACTTTCCCAACCACCTTTACGTGTCAACAAAGCATTCTACAAAACACTTTTCAACTGTCCATGCAGGCACATAACCAATCAGAGCTGTGAGACTCTTCTTCTCCTTGCAGAGGTGTCCTTGGTTCTCATGCTGTTTATCTTGCTCCACAGCTGCTGCTCTGAACAGCTTTTCTTGTATTCCCACAATTCCCCCTTTTTTGTTTATTGACAAGCTACTACCATACTATAAAATAATAACACTAATTATATTAATAACGTAATCATTATAACTCAATCAAGGCCTCGATTGACAATATTCTGAAAATGAAAAAGGAGATAAGGCAAATGACAAAATATATGGTTAAATCCACTAAAATATCAGATGCATTTTGCCTGCGGCCTAAGTTCCTACAACCTGGAAAAGAACCCCTGAGAATCCAATTCTGTGTAAATTTGAAATAGGTTAGAAAAGACTTCAATTTCGTGTTATCCATTTTAGACCATCCAGTCAGCATGAAGCAAATACTCCCTAAGCTAGCACATTATTACTTATTGTCCCTGGAGAGGCAGAAAACTGCAGAAAAGGAGAGAGAAGGATCATGTTGGCGGTGGATGCGATAGGCAGCGCCAGCAGGGCGTCCCCTGCTTCAAGGTGCACTTTCCCTTTCTCATCCACCACGGATTCTCTCTTGCTCTTTTCCTACTCAGGGTCTGAATGGTATTTTCCATTTGTACACTGCATCCGCATGGCCAGTGCGTGGTACAGAGCCCAAGTGGAACACCTGCTTACAAAACAGAATAAATTGCCGAGGTTAGCTTTTTTTGCAAGCACCTTTGTTTCAATTGATGCATGGTCATATTTTGAAAATCCCAATTAGTGAGATGAAAAAGAGTTAATAACTGTTATGTTTAAGAATCATCCGTTTGTCCAGGATTCTCTTCCAGGGTCTTATTTTTACAAACTAAGAAGAGGCTAGTTGATAGGCTAATAAAATCATAACTGAACATTACTAATACACTAGAATTTCCAGCATTGGTAACATCAAATCCTATTTAACTTATATTCTATCTACTGCCAAAATAGGAAAGACACACAATAATCTAAATAATGCTTAATAATTCTAATTCTTAAATTTATACCAGTAATGTGGAAGAGTTACCTACTATGTCTTACCATTACTAAAATTATTATTTGCAATACAACAAATTACAAAGCAATATCAATGAAGTAAGAGGCGTATAATCACAATCATTATTAAGGCTGGGTATTATTTTCTGCCTTGAGATGAGGCCGAACATATCTTGCCGGAACCCATGTAGGGCCAGTCCTTGTAGAAACACAAGCATATCCACGACCCCAGGTTATCAATGGTAAGGGACCTTTCCAGTGCCCTGTGGCCATATTTCGAATGTTAACCATTGGCCGTTCCTTGAGCACTGGGGAGCCCCCAAAATGACGATCCACACGAGTTGTATTTGTATGATCACGATTCAAAAAATTCAGCACAAACAAAGCCTTACATAATCTTTCTTGTGGTGTGTCTCCCGTATTCCCCCTTTTTTGTTTATTAAGAACAGATTTCAGTGTTTGATGAGTACGCTCAATGATAGCTTGTCCAGTGGGAGAATGAGGGATGCCTGTAATATGTCTAACTCCCCATTCTTGAAGGAAAGTTCGAGTGGCCTTAGAGGTATAAGCGGGCCCATTATCTGTTTTTATCGTATGAGGGATTCCCATAGCAGCATAAGCAGATAACCAGTGTTTACGGGCGTCGCGACTGCGTTCACCTGTATGTGCTGTGGCAAATATGTAAGAAGAATGAGTATCTATCGTTACATGTACGTATTTTAGACGGCCGAATTCAGGAACGTGAGTGACATCTGTCTGCCAGAGTTGAAGAGGGGCTGTTCCACGTGGATTTGTCCCAGTTTGAGGCAAAGGGGCAATTGCCTGGCAGTCTGGGCATGTTAAAATAATGTTACGGGCTTGATCTACTGTCAGTTGGAATTGTTTGCACAATAGCAGAATTAGGGTCTCTTAGTGGCCACTCAGAGGGCCAATCACTGGACTTAATGATGGTAACATCAGCTCCAGTATCCACTAGTCCTAATAACTGTCTGCCATTTACTAAGCATGGTAATAAAGGTTTGTCTTTTGACAGTTGTGTGGTCCATAGCACAACAGGTTTATCTGTGCTCCCAAATCCACCGGTTCGATCTCTAATACCAGGTTTGGTCATAGAATGAAAAGGAACTAATTGTGCTATTTTTTTGGCCTTTTGGAATAAAACAGGGGGGTGAGGGTGTCCATGCCATTATCTTAATTTCCCCGGTATGGTCAGCATCTATAACTCCAGGTAAAACAAAAAGTCCCATCCTTGTAACAGAAGAACGTCCTAACAAGAGGGCGCTACGCCCGTCCCCAAGGGGACCCATTACCCCTGTTGGAATGAGAGTCACGGTGCTATCAGTCAGCGTCACTGACTGGGCAGTGGACAAATCCACTCCTGCGCTGCCAACGGTGGCTGGTCTGAGTGAGCTGGCCAGACAGCGTCTGGCTGAGTCGGGACCGTATTTGCTGTCATAGCACGCGGTCTCGCGCTCCTCTTGCCGTTTCCCGGCAGATCGCAGGGCTGTGCAGCAACAGGAAGTTTGGATCGGCAGTCTCTAGCCCAGTGTAGCCCCTTCCTGCACCGTGGACAGGGTCGAGTTGGAACAGCAGAAGCATTTTTATTTACTCGCTTGGGCTTTTTACAGTCCCGTTGGACATGACCTGGTTCTCCACAATTGTAACACTTTACTTTTTGAGCTGTCCCTGCATCAAGTTGGGTGGCCAATGAATCTGCTAGCAGGGCCATTTTATGACTTTCTGTGCCTACATCTTGACAGGCTTTAATCAAGTCAGTAATTGATAGGTCTGCATTCTTTAGGGACTGTAAAACCTTTCGACAGTCTGCATTTGCGTTTTCTACTGCTAATTGCTTAAGCAAGACATTTCGGGCTGCTTCATTTTCTACTTGTGTCTCTAATGAATTTTGTAAACGGTCAAGAAATTTAATGTAAGGCTCAGTAGCCCCTTGCCTAATTTAAATAAATGAAGCATCGTGTGAATTAATATCAGGAACCCGACGGACAGCACGCAACACCAAAGTTTTAACTTGCTCCAGGCATTGCCTGTCCAGCTGTGCCTGTGCCTGAGGTGTTGCCCGGGCCTCCTCCCCCATGAGTTCCTCTAGGCCAATATGATTTAGGTTGTTCAAATTATTCAAGGCCTGGACGGCAGCCTGTTCCCGGTATTCAGTCATGAACACGGTGTAGTGCATGGGAGAGAGGATCATTCGTAACACAATTTTCCAGTCATGAGGGGTCATAACATAACTATCACCGATTGCAACCAAAAGATTGTATGTAAAGGCTGACTGAACTCCGTATGTTCTCACTGACTTCCTTAGCTCTTTCACTGCCTCATAAGGCAGGGATTCCCAACGGGGGACCTGATTCGGCTGATACAACACAGGAAAGGCTTGCAACGTGTCAGCATCACCCCTTAATATTGCTTCTTTTCTGCACTGCTCTAAGACACCACAGTACGCTGTAGGGAAATTTGTCATTCCTGCTCCCTTCAAATTATCATCAGGAGGAAATGTGCCCGATTCGCCTTCCGGATATACTGGACCGGGGTCACAACGATCCCCTGGTTTCGATCCGTCCGTGTCTTTAACCACGTTACACGCCGGCTGCACAGACTCAGCAGCGCACGACGTGGGGGGGCAGAGGGCGGAGGCGCAGAGAACGTCGTGGGCAGAGCAGAGGGCGGGGGCGCGGCGAGCGACGTGGGCGGAGCGGAGGGCGGGGGCGGGGCGACGAACGTCGTAGGCGGGGCGAAGGGCGGGGGCGCCGTAGAGGGCGGCAACGCGGCGAACGTCGGGGGAGGAGCGAACGGCGGGAGCGCGAGGGGGGTGGTTTGCGGCTTCTCGTCTCCCCGAATCGGGGGGGGGTGTCGGAGTCGCCAGTCGGATCCGGGCACGGGCCGCTTCCAGCAGCGAGAGGCATCGGCGGGGGTGGGACGGAGGGCGGCAGGGAATGGTCGAAAGAAATTATTTCCCGTCGTGATTGCTTAATCCCTTCCATTATCCGGCTCCAAACGGGCAACAGCTTAGCAGCCGTTCTGTCTTTAGCGAGAGAAGCCTCGTAGAGTTTTGAGCCAATTTTGTCCCAAAGTTCTCTATCGAAAGAGAACTCATTTTTCGGAAATTCAGGGACATTTTTGCTTATCCATTTAAGAAGAGTAGCTAATGCTGAAGTAGACACACTCTTATCCTGATACAGTAACACTGACCGCAATACTTCGAGATTTACTTTTTGCTCCTTCGTTAGTGAGCTCCCCATAGTTCCCGACTGCTCACCTTCTGTCCTGCAGAACGGTGCGGGCGCGCGCGAAACAGTCTCTCCGAAGTTCAGTCGGGCGACGCTGCCGGACCGGGCTCGCTCAGCCGCGGGTTGATTTGCTCCACGCAGTGGGTGCCATTTGCAGCGTTTGAGGCACGGACTCAGATGTGAACGATCCAAATCCTTTATTACAAGTTCTCACATCCCTTATATACCTTCACAAGTTGTTATTTTCTAACTTTCCCATCCGCCCTTACAACTTTCCCAACCACCTTTACATGTCAACAAAGCATTCTACAAAACACTTTTCAACTGTCCATGCATGCACATATCCAATCAGAGCTGTGAGACTCTTCTCCTTCCAGAGGTGTCCTTGGTTCTCTTGCTGTTTATCTTGCTCCACAGCTGCTGCTCTGAACAGATTTTCTTGTATCCCCACATTACTTGTAGTGAGGAGCCCAAAAATGAACACAGTACTCAAGATGCGGCCTCACCAGAGCTGAGTACAGAGGGATGATCACCTCTCTGCTCCTGCTGGCCACACTATTTCTTAGACAGGCCAGGGTGCTGTTGGCCTTCTTGGCCACCTGGGCACACTTTTGGCTCATGTTCAGCCGAGCATCTACCAACACCCCCAGGTCCCTTTCCTCTTCACATGCATCCAGCCACTCTGGCCCAAGCCATAGCGCTACATGGGGTTATTGCGGCTAAAGTGCAGGACCTGGCACTTGGCCTTGTTGAACCTCATTAGGTTTTCATGGGCCCACTTCTCCAGCCTGTCCAAGTCCTTAAGCAGTTCCTTAAGCAGCCTGAAGTTTGCTCTCCTGAAGCACAGGGTCCTAACTCTGCTTTTTGCCAGGCCCACATTATTTAAGATAACAAACTCCACCAAAGCATGGTCACTACAGCCCAGGCTGTCTCCAACCTTAACCTCTCTGATGCTCTCCTCCTCATTGGTGAGCATCAGGTCCAGTAAGGCTTCATCTTGGGTTGGTCCATCTATTACCTGGACCAGGAAGTTTTCCTCAATAGACTCCAGGAATCTCCAGGACTGTCTGCTGTTGGTGAACCTGAAGGCAAAAGGTTGGCACGCTCAAACAAACAGCCACACACCAATACAGTTAAATATAGCTGCGTCCATTTATTGCCCGAAAAGCCATACTTTTATAGCAGACAGATGAGGGCATCCAAAAATCACACACTAATTGGAGGAAACCTACTGCAATAACAACCCTAAAGCCTCCCTTCAAAGCCATGAGCCATTCACGGGATGAGGACATATATAATCTCGCTCCCAGGCTGGAGTTCTCTCTCTCTCTCAGACTCTTGGAGAGTGGGAAGCGTTCCAGCCGTGTCGCCTAGAGTTCACAGTAGGCCTCTCGGTTTTTGGGGACTATCTCTCTCTGTTTTGTTCGATTTATTAGCCTCAATCATATTGTATTATATTGTGTTTTCTTGTATTCCGATATCATATTTAGTAAAATAAGTTTTCCTCCTTAGATTGCCGCGGCTGTTTTCTTTTCCCATTCCCCTTTTCCCTTCCCTTTCAGGCCGGGGGCCCTGTCACGGGCACAGGTAGATCTAGGTAACCCGTGATTTTGGTGGAGAATGCGGGCATAAACTGCTGTTTATTAGCTTTTATAACGAATATCTCTTTGCTCTTAGAGAGCTTCGTTAGCTTCGTTAGGGGAGTGTTATCTTTTTGTAGCTGCTCACTGAGAACGTGACCTTGAAAGTCCAGGCGGACTGTCAACATTCAGGGGTAGCTGTAAACTCTGAGCATTGCTATCTTGCTTTTGTAAAGAAAGCAAAGGGATTTCTTTCTCTCTCAGAGCACAGCCAGCTAGCTCTAATTTTTACAGCGCCTGCCAGCTAGTGCCAGCTGTGAATCTGCTCTTTATTTTAGGAGCACAGCGCAGGGGATTCAAAACCATCATCCTCTTCAGAACTTATTGGCCCATTCTTAATTTTTTGATTTCTTGTTATGGAATATATGGATTAAACAACCAAGTAAGGGCACTGATGGAGACACCTGCCCGGTACCTATATGAAATGTGGTATAATTTGAATTTTGACACTTATATCCCAGATGGAGTAGCTAATTTTACAGTGGCTAATTTCACAATTGCTAATTTCACAGCAGCTAACTTTACAAACACCACGATGTTCAATCCGGTTTCCAGGCTGTCTTCTCAGATTGCCGCACATTTTTGGAAAACCGAGTTAGTGTTCATGTTATCAGTATCAATGTATGTGCACCACTACATTCGTTCTATGCGGAAGTCTTTTCCAAAACCAGAGAACGCTGACTGGCAGGGAATATGGAAATGTTTAGGAAAAATCTTAGAAGCGTGGGGACCCGCAGTGTCGTGAGATTTCACTCTTGAACACCTGAGGGACCCTGAGAAATTAAGTGAGTATTTGAGTCAGAGATGGTGCGGCTTACAGAGATCTAAGGAGGTAAACCTTACTTGGGGTTTGGCTTATGCTTACCATGCTCTGTATAATACTATTCTGGAGAGAGAGAATTTCCAATCTGATGTTCAAGCCAAAAAAGAAAATCCCCAAGTCAACTCTGATCAGTCACAGGAGGCACCAGTAACAATATCAGTTGCCCCTGTGGAAGGCAAAAATGGAAACGGCTGTCCTTGCATCTAGAACGAAAAAAGGAGAAGCAGAGCAGAAGACAGAGGAAGATCCAGGTGCCGGGTCTGGATCGGCACCGAGAAACGCAAAAGAAAAAACTAAGAGGCATGAAGAAGAGAGTGATGAGGAAGAAATCTCTATTAATTGTTCGTCGACCTCTGAAGATGACTGAAATCCAAGGCTCAAGAAAGGAGTTTACACGGCATCAAAACGAAGGTCTCCCATGCCTGGGTGATTCGCTGCTGGGACAGCGGGGCCAACAGCTTGTCTCTAGATGGTAACTAAGGTTGCCAACTAGGAAGCACTGCCAGAGACCCAGCTATCAACAGAGGGATTGGCAGATGTTTGGATGGAGCTGCCACCCTCTGGGACCAAATGTTAACAGCCGTGAGGGAAAGGTACCCCTTCAAGGATGCTTTGAAGCCTCAGATTATTAAGTGGGATACCACTGAAAAAGGTATCCAGTACCTAAAGGAAATGGCTGTGGTGGAAATGTTGTATGACCCTGATCCACAACAATACCGTGATTCTGAGAGAGTGAGGACCAAGCCTAGCATGTGGCAGAAACTCACAAGAACAGCACCAGAAAGATACGCACAGACACTGGAAACAACATTTGAAAGATACGAGGCCACCCAGGGAAGACCCCTAGTTTTTGAACTGATTATGACACTTCAAAACTACGAACAGCACCTCCCTCCACTGCGGGCTGAGATTTCTGCCATCTCATGAGAAGAAGACTGACTGGATGAAATGCACAAGAAACTGTTTGCATCAACTAAACGTGACAAATCCGTACAAGTATCAGAAACGTTCAATGAAGATCAGAACGATCAAGGAAGTCTACTGAAGGAGCTGATCAAACTAATTAAAGGTGATGAAAACTACTCCCTGTGGGAATACAAAAGCTGTTCAGAGCAGCTGTGGAGCAAGATAAGCAGCAACTTCCCACCTGTAATATCAAAAGTCTCAGCTATTAGGTGCTCATGCTTTCCAGCTCGAGCAAGGAACAACAGTAAGATTGCACCGCGTGTTGAATGGTACTGAACAGGAGAGGTGGCCAATGCTTTATCTTTATACTGATTCATGGATGGTGGCAAATGCCTTATGGGGGTGGTTACAGCAGTGGGAACAAAATAACTGGCAATGGAGGGGTAAACCTATTTGGGCTGCTGAACTGTGGAAAGACATTGCTGCCCGAACAAAAGTTATGGCTGTAAAGGTGCATCACATGGATGCACACGTGCCCAAGTGTCGGGCTACTGAAGAACAACAAAAAAAACATCAAGTAGACTGAGCTGCCAGAACTGAGGTGGCTCAAATCGACTTGGACTGGCAGAATAAGGGTGAATTATTTCTAGCTCGATGGAGCCATCAAGGAAGAGACGCAACATATAAGTGGGCCAGAGACTGAGGGGTGGACTTAACTATGGATGCTATTGCACAGGTTATTCATGACTGTGAAACATGTGCCATAATTAAACAAGCCAAGAGGATGAAACCTCTCTGGGGGGAAGGGCGATGGCAAAATTATAAATACGGGGAGGCATGGCAGGTTGATTATATCACTTTGCCACGATCTCGCAATGGTAAGTGTTATGAGCTAACCATGGTGGAGGCAACCGCTGGTGCCTTGAAACATACGCAGTACCCCACGCTACCGCTCAAAACACCATATTGGGTCTTGAGGTCTTGCCCTACGATGAGACTGAGATAATTACCCGAAACAACAGCCCATCTTGCTAGAGGACACAATCCTCTTCAGCAATGGGAGGTTGATTACATTGGGCCCCTCCCTCGGTTTGAGGGGGCAAAAAATTCCCTGACCTGCATCGCCTACTGCAGGCCTATCCAGTGCTGAGAGCGAACCAGGCATATAAAATCAAGGCACTTAATAAACTGATGTCTGCCTATGAGACACCTCACGTCATCGAGAGCGACTGTATGGGAAATCACAGCCTGAACCTTTGATGAATTAGCTGAGGCAAGTGTTGGGTCAGCTGTGGGAGCACAGGTGAGAGTAATCTTTCTGTGCTCCCTAAAGGGGTGGAGCTCGACTCCACCTCCTCTAAGATCTCATTTAAGGGCTGACCACTGCTGAGGCAGCATCCATCTCTTGGAGATTGTTCCCTGGTGGAGATTGCCCCAGCTTTTCCAGCCAAGGCATCATCATCATTGGTGAGTTTTCCTTTGCGAATAAACTTTTGAATATTTACCATCATCTTTGTTAATATCTTCATATCATTCGACCTTACATTTGGTGAGCCAGCCAGGAGCCTGTGGTGGTGGCCATTACATCTTTCCTTTGGAAGATGTACAGCTGGATCAAGGGGGAGAAAGTTTCCCCCTTAGGGAAGATGCTCCCTGGAGAAATTCCAGGATTATGGGATCCCCTTGTTTCTAGCTTGCTACTATCATTGAGCAGTGGGGCCTATTACATGTGGTGGATTATATTACCCCATTCTGCTTGACTGAATATTTTCAAGATTTATATAAGGATGTACTGATCACTAAGGAAAGACAACTGGCTGCATCCACAGTGGTGTGACCTTTATTAACTGCCTTAAATCTGGCAGATACCAGGTCCAATAATGTTGAATGTGAAAATCAATTATTAAAAGCTTGAATTGAACAGCTAGAACATGAGCTTAGTCTGTTAACAGGGAAAAAAACCATCTTTTTTTTCCCCAAACCTGGTATATATATCACTGAATGATGAACAGGATCCTGAAACAACAGATCAGGATAAGAAGGAGGTCACGAAGGCTGATTTAGAAGAGCCACCTAGGACGGACTCATTAGAAGTCTGTCCTATTGTGACCCAGAAAACAAAGAAGGTCCAGGATCGACCAGCGGGGGTCCCTCCCAATCAATGTCCCCCTGCTGAGACTTACCTTCATGTGACAGCCCACCCCTATACTCCCATGTAGCTGATGGATTTGGTACAGTGTTTTAGACAGAAGCCACGGGAAAGCATCCTGGCCTGGCTATTATGCTTGTGGGATTCAGGGGCAGAGAGTGTAGTGGTCAGTGGACCTGAAGTTTCGAAACTTGCCACAGTAACTATTCACCCTGCCCTCAGGCAGAGACTATATGCAGGGATGCAATTTCCAGATGACAACCATTCCATTGTGGAATGGTTGATAGCAGCCTGCCATATGGTTTGGCCGAACAAAAACGATATGCTGGTCAGCATGGGCTTATGGTCCTCCATGGTGGATCTTCAGGATTTTATCAGGGAATTAGGTATGAGGGAGATCATTTCAGAAGATACATCTGATAGCCCGGACATAAGATTTACGGCAGGAATGAGAGACTTAACTCTACAACAAGCCCCCCCACATATGTACAGAACTCTGGTTTCCATACTAAACCCGCTAGTAGCGGCAGAAGCAGCAGTTCAGCAGGCGGCCTAATTATTCTTCAGCTGTAGAAACAGCTGAAGGATGAACAAAAATTCCAAAATTACCCCAGAAAACTGGGGGTAAGAATTGTAGAATGGCAGCTGACGATAGCTTGGAATTTGGAAAATAATATTGTCCCTAATAGGAAGAAAAAGTCGCCTCAAGTGTCCCAAACCACAATGCCTGAACCATCTCAGGTTAAAGATGTGAGTCTGGCCCAATTCATGGCGTGACAAGGGACACCAGTCCCTCTAGGGCCTCCAGATTGTTTTGTCGTTACTTCTTAAGTCCTTCCGATTGCCGCCATCATGCTGCCATTCTGCTGAACCTCCTCCTCTCAGTCAGATGGGTATCCTGTGTGTGATATCAGTCCTACGCCCTGGGGCAGAACAGGAAGGAACGGTCAACGGTTGAGAATGACACCGCTGGGCAGCCGGAAGTGCCCAAGCGGTCTTTTTTCAACACTGGATGCTAGCAGAACTGAGGGCAGTAGGTATCCGACCGTCCCAGTGAACATGTGCTGGGGCCGGTAACAGTGCCGCTCCTGGTACCCTTTGTAATTCTCATCTGAGGGGGTAGAGTGTGGTCTGGCCAGAGGGGTGCCTAATGACTCAGGGAGAATAGACTACGTGTCACCATTTAGCGTTTGTTTGTTTCAGAGTTTTCCAGTGTAAAATCTGAGTTCCCTAACGATTTGAAGAAGTAAATATGCAAAATACTTTAGTGTATTTTTAGAAATATAGCCTTTGAGTTGTTGTATTATGTAATTAGTTTTAGTTGCAAAACTGTAGTAGCTCTTAAATGTTGCAAATTGTCATATGAAATTTGAGAAGGAACTCATTAACTTCAATGTAGTGTTAGTTAGTAGGCATTCTTTACCTGTAATGACAGATATGCAAGGGGATATCTCCACCATAACTGTATGTACCTTGAACAAAAGACCTTCAGCTTATATACACGTGTTACATATGCAAAAGGTTTCCCAGTCAGCATATATGTATTCAGTATTCCTCCTGAAATCATTAACATAGGGTCTGACCTCCTTGCATGTGCTCAGTGACTTTGATTGGGGTTCTCAGGACACTCAGACATAAAAATAAGCAGTCTTCTTCATGACCACAAATGGCCCTCCTATTTTTTTTCCAGATTGGTAGTTTCAGAGTGATGTACTGGAGTCCCTGTAGTGGAATTCCAGGGTCACAGTCTGAACCAATGGGTGAGCTATGTGAGTGCCTGGAGTGGTGGTGGTGGTGGGGGTCTAGAACCACCCTATTTCCATGCAATCTGAGTCAGCGTGGATTTCCCCATTCCACCTGCCCTTCTCTCCTGCAGTGCAACTGTACAAATGGGGGAGGGTCATGTTCCTCAGCTCATCCATTTCTCCAAACTATTACTGGGAGGGGTGAGTTAATTCCTTTTGATATCTTTTCCTATAGTGCCCATTTCTCAAAGGCTCTGTCATCCTCGTTTGCTCTACAGCCCCCACGCTGACTTAGATAACAATGAAACTCTGGGCTTTTTGAGTAGATAAAGGATGTTTTGCTTAGCATTAACTAGTTTTGTAAAAGCAAGCGTTGTTCATTTAATTATGTTTAACATCAGACCAAGTGAATTTTGCTTGGTATTAGCTAATTTAGTAATATCACAATACTTATGGATGTAGCATTATAGACTAGAAAGCATGTTGTAAGGCTGTTCTGTTTTAACTAGAGAACTTAAGCAAATGAAACACAATAATAAAAAGATGCAAGTAAACTTATCAAACATCAAAAGAAGCCAGGGCCTCCACACAAGGCTGAATTGTCTCACTCCAGTAGATTGGGATGCAACAGGCAGACCTCAAGATACTCCCCTCTATCCTGCTCTATCCAACACCCCAGTAAATATCATTAAAAGACAGGTTGCCAAACTTATCTCTATTTAAGTACAAACATATTCAGAAAAAAAAATGGCTGAGTAAATGTTACAGTACTGGTATTGTAGTGGAAATGCTAAGTCACAGCTTGAACCAATGATTGAGCACCTTGTAAGAAGGCAGGGCCTTCTGATTTCTAATTTCAATTAGATTGTATTATGTGGAGTTATGTTGTATTCCAATATCATAGTTAGTAAAATAAGTTTTCCTCCATAGATCGTTGCTGCTTCTCTGTTTCTTTCCTTGAGCCCAGCTCCCATCTCCCTACCCCTTTCCCTTTCTCCCTTCCTATTTGTGCCGTGACCTTATTCAATTCTCTACAGTCTACTGTCATTCTCCATGTTCCATCCGACTTTCACACTGGCCAAATTGGGGAATTATATGGGCTACGTGCAGGCCTTATAATGCCCATTCTTTCTAATTCCTGCACTGTTTTCGTTATTTTGTCCTGCCCACCCGGGAGTCTGTATTGTTTTACATTAGTGATCCGGCGTGGCTTTGGCAGACAAACAGGCTCATGTTTTGCATGGCCTCTCAATATTGTCTGTATTGCTCGGATACTAATGCATCTCTGTCGGAGCCGGAACTCCCCCACCGTTGTGTGGAGAGCCAGGCCCCACAAGATGTCAATCCCCAATATATACTCTGTAACTGGGGCAATGGATACCTTATACTCCCGTGGTGGGAGGCGCCCAACCCCCAATTTTAACCAGGTTTGGGTGACTGGAATGGTCTGTCCCCCAAAGCCTCCAATCATCACTCTATCACCTTCGAATTTTGTTGGGTCTCCATATATTATAGATGTTTCTGCCCCTGTATCAACTAAAGCCATAACCTTTTGAATATTCTTATGGGACCAATATATTGTTAATTCTACATAGGGCCTTTGGTTCCATCTGGAGGCCCTAGGGGGACTGACATCCCTCGTCATGCCATGAATTGGGCTAGATTCAAATCTTTTACCTCTGAAGTCTCAGGTATCATGGCCCAAGACACCATGGATTTAATATGGAACCTAATGTTCCATACATATGTGAGGGAGCTTGTTACAATATTAGGTCCCTCATCCCCGCAGAAAATTTTACCATATCAGGGCTATCGAATGTATCTTCATAAATGGCTTCTCGCATGCCCAATTCCCGTATGTAATTTGAAAGCCCTCCATAGAAGACCACATGCCTGTGTTTACTGGTACATCGGATTTATTTGGCCATACCATGCAGCAGGCAGCCATCAACCAACCTACGACTGAATGATTTTCATCAGGGAACTGGGTCCCTTCATATAACTTTGCCTAATGGCAGGATGGATGGTTATAGTTGCTAGTTTAGATACCTCAGGTCCGCTAATTAATACACTTTCTGCCCCTGAATCCCATAGATGCAACAGCCAGGCCAGAACGCTTTCTCTCAGCCTTTGTCTAAATTGCTGAACTAAATCCATGAGTTCAGTGGGTGTGTAGGGACGGGCTGTTACGTGTAGGTAAGACTCAGCAGCGGGCCATTGATCGGGAGGCACCCCTGTTGGCCGGTCCTAGATCTTTTTTGTCTTTTGGGTCACCACAGGACGGACTTCTAATAGGTCCGTCTTTGGTGGTTCTTCCAGATCAGCTTTGGTGACTTTGTCCTGATCTGTTGTTTCAGGATCTTGTTCGTCATTCATTGAAATATATCAAATTTGGGGATTTGGTGAAAAAAAACGATGGATTTTTCCCCGTTAATAAACTGAGCTCGCTTTCTAGCTTTTCAATTCGAGCCTTTAATAATTGATTTTCATGCTCAATATAATTTGATCTCATTTTAGCCTGATTTAAAGCAGTTAGTAAGGGCCAGGCTACTGTGGACACGGCCATTTATCTTTCTCTGGTAGTAAGTATGTCCTTATGTAATCCTTGAAAATATTCAGTTAAACGGAATGTGGACATATTGTCCACCACCCGTAAAGGACTCCATTGTTCAATAATAGTTGCAAGTTGTTAATATGGGGATCCCATGAATCCTGGCATTTGCCCAGGGAGGATCTTTCCTAAAGGAGTGACCTTCTCCCCCTTGAACCAACTAAATATATTCCACAGGAAAGACATCTCTTTTCCCATGTCCACAGGCTCCTGGCTGGCTCGCCAAAATGTAAGGGTGGCTAATATAAGGATGTTAACTGTAAGGCTAATATAAAGATGTTAACAAAGATGATGGTAAATATTCAGAGGTTATTTGCAAAGGAAAACTCACCAATATCAATGCCTTGACCGGAAAGCTGAGGCAGTCTCCACTGAGAAGCAATCTCCAAGAGATGCTGCCTCAGTGCTGGTCAGCCCTTAAATGAGGTCTTAGAGGAGGTGGAGTCGAGCTCCACCCATTCCGGGAGCACAGTTGATTACTCTCACCTGTGCTCCCGCAGCTGACCCAACACTTGCCTCAGCTGATTAATCAGAGGATCAAGCTGTGATTTCCCATACAGTTCCCTTTCTTCAACAGTCCGAGCAGCATTTAGCCATGGGGAATCCACAAAAACATTGAGTTCTAAACTCCCCCAGAAATTCCTCTTTGGGGTATTAGAAGTCTGAGTGACAAACCAATGCATTAATCCTTTAGGACAATTCATTATAAGTTTGTATATTGCTGTTATTCCTGGTTAGCTTGTCAAGTGTAATACAAAGGAAAGCACAAGACAGGAAAGCAGCAAGATCCCAAATCACAGCAAGTAAAAATCCATTCAAATACCATCCCTGCGGCTTGAACCTTATCCAGGTCCATAGCCTGTGCGGCTGACTCAATCAGCTCGCCCTGAATCATCCATTGGATGAGCCCCTACGTGTAATTAGAAGACAATGTGCCCCCCGCCTCTTTTGCAAGCACTTTTAAAATCTTTACTGTCTCTTTAACGGATCCTGCCGCCATGGTAAAGACTCTCCTGGACTTTCCCATCCACTCTCTCTTAGCCGCTTCTCCCGGCTGCACTCCTGGCTGCTTCTCCCAGCCAGTCTACCGAACCTTCCTGTCCTCCCAGCCGCTTCTCTCGGCTGCTTCACTCACGGCCGCTTCTCCCGGCTGCTCTCTCAGCCGCTTCCTTGAGTACTCGAACACCAAACTCTATAAAACAATCACTTCTACACTCACACCACAAGCAAACTCCTCAATCGTAAATCAACCACACTATAACGTCGGGAGTCACCACTTGACGTATTCGCCAATTAAACCGACTTATCCCGGGACCTCAACTGTCCGGGGGAGAGAGAGACAAACATGGATGCCATCATGTCTTCTCTCAATTTATTGCTGCGTCACACACCTTATATACCATCCTAAATCCCATGCAGACGCGTACACCCGCTACGCAAAACCCTATGCACGCGAGAGAACCTATACACACACCTACCTAAACCCCCCGCCCACTAACTCTTAACCTACAGGCCATCACTCAGCTATTCTAGAACACTCCATCTACTCAGAACTACTGTATGCACTCATAAATCCTTGCAAAGACAACTTAGCACCCCAACAAAAGAGCCTCAGGAGAGACCCAAGGCCGACCCCTGGGATTTTGGAGTTGAGAGTACAAGGGGTCTGAAGAGTGCTACACTCCAACTGAGAAGGAGATCTTAACCGCATATGAGGGGGTTCGGGCTGCTTCTGAAGTACTCGGTACTGAAACACAGCTCCTTCTGGGAGCTCGACTGCCAGTGCTGAAGTGGATGTTTAAAGGAGAGGTTCTCTCCAGCCATTGTGCTACTGACGCCACCTGGAGCACGTGGATTGCTCTGATAACACAACGAGCGCAGATGGGGAACTTCAGTTGTCCAGGAATTTTAGAGTTGATCATGGACTGGCAGAACAGGGGTGAATTATTTCTAGCTCGGTGGGCCCATGAGACCTCAGGCCGTCAAGAAACGCGACATAATAAGTGGGCTAGAGACCGAGGGGTGGACTTAACTATGGACACTATTGCACAGGTTATTCATGACTGTGAAACATGTGCCATAATTAAACAAGCCAAGAGGATGAAACCTCTCTGGGGGGAAGGGTGATGGCAAAAGTATAAATATGGGGAGAGGTGGCAGGTTGATTATATCACCTTGCCACAATCTCGCAGTGGTAAGTGTTATGTGCTTACCATGGTGGAGGCAACCACTGGGTGGCTCGAAACATATGCAGTACCCCATGCTACTGCTCGAAACACCATATTGGGTCTTGAGAAACGACTCCTGTGGTGATATGGCACCCCAGAAAGGACTGAGTCTGATAACGGGACACATTTCAAAAATTCCCTTATAAATACTTGGGCCAAAGATCATGCACTGAATGGATTTATCATATCCCCTACCATGCACCAGATTTTGGTAAAACTGATCGATACAATGGGTTGTTGAAAACTATGTTGAAAGCAATGGATTGTGGAACATTTAAGCACTGGGTGAAGCATTTGGCAGAAGTCACCTGGTTGGTCAATACTAGTGGATTAGTCAATCACGATGGTTCTAGCCAATCCAGCCCCCTACATACTGTCAAGGGAGATAAGGTCCCTGTAGTACATGTAAAGAACATGTTGGGATAAGCAGTTTGGGTCCTTCCAGCCTCTGGAAAGGGTAAAACTCTCCGTGGAACTCTTTTTGGCCAGGGATCTGGATGCACTTGGTGGGTGATGTAGAAGGATGGGGATGTTCAATGTGTACCACAAGGGAAATTGATGCTGGGAGAGTGCAGTCAGTAATTCTATGTATCTATGTATATATTTGCATGTGTAGTGTATTTTAGTTATTATAGTTATACATTTAGTTATATTACATTTAATTGTACTATTTAGTTATCATAGCTTTATATACATGTATGTATATATATATATATATATATTAACCATGATGTAATAATGTAGATTAAGGGGTGGAATGTCATGGTTTGTGGTGTTGCTGTCAATATTCCACATCCTAACATCATGTGCAGTATGGATTATTGGAAGGTTCATGCTTCAGTTCCATGGAATGGCGGCGTCCCGAGTGCTCAGCTCTCGGAGGAGAACTACATATCCCAGAGGATGTCGCGGCCAGAGATGGGTCACGTGAGGAGGACATATATAATCTCGCTCCCGGGCTGGAGTTCTCTCTCTCTCTCTCTCTCTCTCGGACTCTCGGGGAGTGAGAAGCGCTCCAGCCGTGTCGCCTAGAGTTCACGGTGGGCCTCTCAGTGCATAGTGCACTCTAATGCCCTCAAGTCACCAAGGGATAAAATCAATTTATATTCAGGGGATGTCGTTACTGACAACTGACCCCAGGTTGGACCCCATCCAGAATGGACCCCGTCCAGAGAGAGGCACAGGCATGGATGCCATGGAGCCATCTCCCAATTTACTGCGTCACATGGCTTATATACCAGCATGGCTTCCACGCATGCGCATCCCATACACATGCTACACAATCGCAATATCCGTAGGCCATGTACCTACCACCAGAGGGACTACTGAGCTACCCACCTCCAACAATCACCCCCAAGGTGCAAGTAGGCCACGCCACTTGGGTCCTACCTGCACCTTCCAAAACCATTTTATTCTATGGTTTCTCTGATCTAAACTCTCAGGGACAGGGAGAAGAAGATTATTTTCATTACCAATCTGGGGTCTTACCTGATTATCAGTGCCCGTAATTTGGATTATAAGCGAGGAGGCCCATATTGTTTGTAGCATTTTCAGGGCACTAGGTCTGCCATCTCAAGGCCTTTTGTTCAGGTCCCGCAGTGTTTCATATATTCTCTTTGTCCACCCCTGCAGGGACTGGGAGTCTGTCTTCAGGGCAGCCTTGAGAATACCATTATAACGTTCAATGAGGCCTGCCCCTGTTGGATTATGCGGCAGATGGAATCGGCAATCAATGTTATTTTATTTTGCCAGTGTTTTATCATTGCACCAGTAAAATGAGTCCCTTGGTCGCTGTAAGGTCGAATGAAATGAAGATGTTAACAAAAATGATGGTAAATATTCAAAAGTTTATTTGCAAAGGAAAACTCACCACTGTCGATGCCTTGGCTGGAAAAGCTGGGGCAATCTCCACCAGGGAGCGATCTCCGAGAGATGCTGCCTCAGCAGTGGTCAGCCCTTAAAGGATTCAGGGGCAGAAAGTGTATTAATTAGCGGACCTGAGGTATCTAAACTAGCAACTATAACCATCCATCCTGCCATTAGGCAAAGTTATATGAAGGGACCCAGTTCCCTGATGAAAATCATTCAGTCGTAGGTTGGTTGATGGCTGCCTGCTGCATGGTATGGCCAAATAAATCCGATGTACCAGTAAACACAGGCATGTGGTCTTCTATGGAGGGCTTTCAAATTACATACGGGAATTGGGCATGCGAGAAGCCATTTATGAAGATACATTCGATAGCCCTGATATGGTAAAATTTTCTGCGGGGATGAGGGACCTAATATTGTAACAAGCTCCCTCACATATGTATGGAACATTAGGTTCCATATTAAATCCATGGTGTCTTGGGCCATGATACCTGAGACTTCAGAGGTAAAAGATTTGAATCTAGCCCAATTCATGGCATGACGAGGGATGTCAGTCCCCCTAGGGCCTCCAGATGGAACCAAAGGCCCTATGTAGAATTAACAATATATTGGTCCCATAAGAATATTCAAAAGGTTATGGCTTTAGTTGATACAGGGGCAGAAACATCTATAATATATGGAGACCCAACAAAATTCGAAGGTGATAGAGTGATGATTGGAGGCTTTGGGGGACAGACCATTCCAGTCACCCAAACCTGGTTAAAATTGGGGGTTGGGCGCCTCCCACCACGGGAGTATAAGGTATCCATTGCCCCAGTTACAGAGTATATATTGGGGATTGACATCTTGTGGGGCCTGGCTCTCCACACAACGGTGGGGGAGTTCCGGCTCCGACAGAGATGCATTAGTATCCGAGCAATACAGACAATATTGAGAGGCCATGCAAAACATGAGCCTGTTTGTCTGCCAAAGCCACGCCGGATCACTAATGTAAAACAATACAGACTCCCGGGTGGGCAGGACAAAATAACGAAAACAGTGCAGGAATTAGAAAGAATGGGCATTATAAGGCCTGCACGTAGCCCATATAATTCCCCAATTTGGCCAGTGTGAAAGTCGGATGGAACATGGAGAATGACAGTAGACTGTAGAGAATTGAATAAGGTCACGGCACAAATAGGAAGGGAGAAAGGGAAAGGGGTAGGGAGATGGGAGCTGGGCTCAAGGAAAGAAACAGAGAAGCAGCAACGATCTATGGAGGAAAACTTATTTTACTAACTATGATATTGGAATACAACATAACTCCACATAATACAATCTAATTGAAATTAGAAATCAGAAGGCCCTGCCTTCTTACAAGGTGCTCAATCATTGGTTCAAGCTGTGACTTAGCATTTCCACTACAATACCAGTACTGTAACATTTACTCAGCCATTTTTTTTTCTGAATATGTTTGTACTTAAATAGAGATAAGTTTGGCAACCTGTCTTTTAATGATATTTACTGGGGTGTTGGATAGAGCAGGATAGAGGGGAGTATCTTGAGGTCTGCCTGTTGCATCCCAATCTACTGGAGTGAGACAATTCAGCCTTGTGTGGAGGCCCTGGCTTCTTTTGATGTTTGATAAGTTTACTTGCATCTTTTTATTATTGTGTTTCATTTGCTTAAGTTCTCTAGTTAAAACAGAACAGCCTTACAACATGCTTTCTAGTCTATAATGCTACATCCATAAGTATTGTGATATTACTAAATTAGCTAATACCAAGCAAAATTCACTTGGTCTGATGTTAAACATAATTAAATGAACAACGCTTGCTTTTACAAAACTAGTTAATGCTAAGCAAAACATCCTTTATTTACTCAAAAAGCCCAGAGTTTCATTGTTATCTAAGTCAGCGTGGGGGCTGTAGAGCAAACGAGGATGACAGAGCCTTTGAGAAATGGGCACTATAGGAAAAGATATCAAAAGGAATTAACTCACCCCTCCCAGTAATAGTTTGGAGAAATGGATGAGCTGAGGAACATGACCCTCCCCCATTTGTACAGTTGCACTGCAGGAGAGAAGGGCAGGTGGAATGGGGAAATCCACGCTGACTCAGATTGCATGGAAATAGGGTGGTTCTAGACCCCCACCACCACCACCACTCCAGGCACTCACATAGCTCACCCATTGGTTCAGACTGTGACCCTGGAATTCCACTACAGGGACTCCAGTACATCACTCTGAAACTACCAATCTGGAAAAAAAATAGGAGGGCCATTTGTGGTCATGAAGAAGACTGCTTATTTTTATGTCTGAGTGTCCTGAGAACCCCAATCAAAGTCACTGAGCACGTGCAAGGAGGTCAGACCCTATGTTAATGATTTCAGGAGGAATACTGAATACATATATGCTGACTGGGAAACCTTTTGCATATGTAACACGTGTATATAAGCTGAAGGTCTTTTGTTCAAGGTACATACAGTTATGGTGGAGATATCCCCTTGCATATCTGTCATTACAGGTAAAGAATGCCTACTAACTAACACTACATTGAAGTTAATGAGTTCCTTCTCAAATTTCATATGACAATTTGCAACATTTAAGAGCTACTACAGTTTTGCAACTAAAACTAATTACATAATACAACAACTCAAAGGCTATATTTCTAAAAATACACTAAAGTATTTTGCATATTTACTTCTTCAAATCGTTAGGGAACTCAGATTTTACACTGGAAAACTCTGAAACAAACAAACGCTAAATGGTGACACGTAGTCTATTCTCCCTGAGTCATTAGGCACCCCTCTGGCCAGACCACACTCTACCCCCTCAGATGAGAATTACAAAGGGTACCAGGAGCGGCACTGTTACCGGCCCCAGCACATGTTCACTGGGACGGTCGGATACCTACTGCCCTCAGTTCTGCTAGCATCCAGTGTTGAAAAAAGACCGCTTGGGCACTTCCGGCTGCCCAGCGGTGTCATTCTCAACCGTTGACCGTTCCTTCCTGTTCTGCCCCAGGGCGTAGGACTGATATCACACACAGGATACCCATCTGACTGAGAGGAGGAGGTTCAGCAGAATGGCAGCATGATGGCGGCAATCGGAAGGACTTAAGAAGTAACGACAAAACAACGTAACGCTCACTGTTATTCCCTAGGCTCCTCCTTGCCTCTGTCTGGTTGGTTGGGGAGTGAGGGGACGGACTCACTCTATTGTTCGAGCTGGGTGGGGGGGGGAGCCATACAGGGGTTCGCTGCACAGGCCTTGCAGCTGTTGTGGAAGCAGTCTTTCGACTTTAGCAGAGACGTCTTTGTGGAAGGTAGTGCTGTCTCGGACTAGGAGGCTCACTCACGCAGGTAAGTAGAGGCCCGTTGTGGTTCTTCTCTTTCTGGTTTGGAGTTATGTGGTGACTTTCGAGAATGGATGTGGAGGCGGCTGGTACTGAGGGCAGAAAATGGATGCCTACTGTGTGTCTAGGCTTCTGGGCTCACTGACTGCTTTCCGACGGGGGGGGAACTGCGAGCTTTTGGGATCGAATTTTTTTCGTTGGCTCTTGTTGGGGGAACCTGTGATGAGCCGGCTGGGAGGCACGAATGCGGCCTTCGCTTTTCTCTGGCAATAGGGGATGCTGGGGGAAGCGAACATGGAGGATAGCGGATGTCTTGGTGCCTCTGGGAGTCTTGACCAGGAACAATGTCTGTGCAGGTTGCACTATCAGCGGAGGGCTGTTTCAGGGGGTGGGAGGTGGGAGGGCATCTTTGGCCTAGGCTTTTTCTGGGATCGTATTGGGAGCGGTCAGTCACAGGAGACTGCCAGAGCGCGGTGCGGGCAGTCGGGACACGGGAAAGATCGCAGTGGAGCGGTGAGCGGGAGACAAGGAGCGACTTCCGTGGCGCTAAAAATGTATATCCTAGGGTACTAGACATGGAGAAGGTAGAGTGTTTGTCCGCGTCCTGGGTGTGGGAGGACAAATAGTGGGAAGCTAGGCCTCATTGGGTACCAGCAGCCTGTCCTCGAGGAACCACTAAGCTGCCTGGCTCGCTGCCGTTGGGGCCCCGGCCTCGCTTTGTGGTCTCTCCGAGGTTACAGGGCTTCTTCCTGTAACTTTTCTTCCGCCGTTGCCTCTGGTGGCTAGAGTGGTGTTTTTGGCTGACATAGTGCTTGAGCGCAGGGCTTTTTCCACCCCAGAAGGAGATAGCCCTCACCCCCATCATAATCTGCGAGTCCGGAGAGCATTTTGAGGCAGATGACCCGCTAATTACTTTCACACCACTAAATCTGTGAGAGATGCTGCTCTTTAGCAGATTATCAGGGAGTTCATGCTTGTACTCCATTTGAAGTGAGCCTAAACTTTTTCTAGGTGCATCTGATACTATAGTGATCTGATTGAAAGTGTTTGTGTGAAATGGCAGTCGTTCCATCTAAAGGATCTTGCTAGCTTGGTGTAGAGTCATTTTTTTGAAATGGAATAGTTTTTATTTTCCTGCTTCTGCCCCTAACTGCATGTAAATATTATGTCTATATCTGGAAATGTTTATTTTGTGTATGAAATAATTTAACTAGTCAGATCTTAGAGCATTAATATCCTTAGTTTATATTTATGCTTTTGGAGAGGCTGTTTTTCCTTTAAAATTATGATCTGGTTGTTCTTAAGATAGTACTATAGCAAAAGTCATGCTACTAGTTATGGTGCGGATACACAGTAAGTCATTGTTCTCAACCGAAAATAATTAAGATGCTTTTCAAAGCTGGTCTGTGGGCAGACCAAGACTAGCAGCAGCTCAGCAGAACTTGTCACCTTTATTGCACCATCAATGAAAAGTTGCATAAAGGCCATAATGGCTTGTATGTTGGGAGCTGATTGCAATTGGGCAAAAAGCTAATCAAGTCTTTCCTTTTATGCATTTCATGTATTTCATTTAGTTATTTCAGTTTTTCAGTGTAGCATACCAAAATTCATTTTTAAAGTTAAAAAGTGTAAAAATGTTAGATACACCTTTATGTTGGTATGATGGGGCAGGTTATTTTCAGTATCTTTCAGTTGCAACCACCAAATATTTCAAATTGTCAACATTTTCCTTTATGACTTCAGGTAATTTGGAGGGAAAAAAAAATTAAAAAAATCAATGCATGCAGAGAACAGTTGAGTAAACACATCACCTGGAAAACAGAGTACTTGGAAGTGGATTCTTGACATCTACCTTGTAACCTAAGTGACTTCTATTTATCTTTTAAACTTCTTAATAGTTACAATGAGTGGGCCCAGTGATGAAGAAAGTATAACCTAAGTGACTTCTATTTATCTTTTAAACTTCTTAATAGTTACAATGAGTGGGCCCAGTGATGAAGAAAGTATAAGAAACAGTAGTGGGGACTCAAGGTAAGCACTTTGTCTTTTCAATCCTTGACTATGTATTCTCTTATATTTTGTTTATTAGAACTGCTTTACCTTTTAATTTTGTGCCTAGGGTTTCTAGTGAGCAAGCAGGCCATATTTAGGAGAACTGGCCATACTTTTTTACAGATAGCTTTGTTTAATAACTGTAATAATTATGTATATATCTTATATAATCGAGCTTAAGTAGTATTAAAACTATTGCTCTATCCTCAAAAGTTGCCTTAAAAATCTGTCTGAAACAGATTGGACTGAAATGTTAAAGTAAGACTCTTGTCTATGAAGTGCAGGGCATGCATAATATGTACTGTATAAACCCTGAACTGGACCATTTCTGAGTTTGGAACAGTGGGCTGTTAATTCTTTTGATATGTACTACTTCATGAGGCTTCCTTCTTTGTTGAGCTGTCAAATCAGTATAATGGAAAGTGTTAACTTCATGTTTGTTTTCCAAAGTGAAAGCACAGTTATCTCAGCTGTTTTCTTAATTAAAAAATAAAAAATCTACCCCTTTAATGTGAATTGCTGATGCTCTAGCATGTATACAGAGTTTGCTTGGCTGGAGAAGCCTGATTAGATCTTCCCTGGTGCAAGATGAGGACAACAGCGAACTTGTGTGTATTGCTTGTATTCAGTGAATTTGAACGTGTATTCTTCAGCCTGGAGAAGTTTGCGAAATGACCTGATAGCAGCCTTTCAGTTTCTAAAGGGGTGCTACAGGAATGAAGGGGATGGACTCTTTAGCAGGGAAATGGCTTCAAGCTCAAAGTGAGTAGATTGAGATTAGATATAAGGAAAAAATATTTTACAGTAAGGGTGGTGAGGCACTGGAACAGGTTGCCCAGTGATGCCCTATCCCTGGAGACTTTGAAGGCATTGCTGGATAAGGCCCTGGGCAACATGATCTAGCGGTGGATGTCCATGTTCATTGCAGGGGACTAGGTGGCCTTCAGAGGACCCTTCCAACTCTAAGGTTTCTATGACTTATATTCTTAGTCTAGAACACTATTAAGTTCAACAAGTCTCTACTGCTTGAGGAAGTTCATATTTCTAAAACTGAGAATATGGTAAATGCTGCAGATTTAAGAAGGCAGCGTGAACATTCAAATTTAAGTGTGGACATGCTGTCAGTCTACCCATCTTTCTGTCTTCCCCCTCTTTTTGATGACAGCTTTTTGAACCTGTTAGTTCATTCCATTAGTCATAGGTCATAAAGAAAATTGAGTTCTGTGGGCTTTTTATGAAAACTGACAGTTAAATAGAGGAGGTAGGTCTAAATTATTGCCCCAAGTGAAGAAGTGCAAGAGGAACATAATGGCCAGCTACCTAGTGAATGCGTGCTTGCATGTAAGTGAGTAAGGAGTGGGAAGAAGGGAGAAATATTTAGCTGATGTTAGGTGCAAATCTCTGGGAAATCTGAGAAACTTTAATTACTTGTGTTTAATTTTTAAAATTTCAATCTTCCTGTGGTAACAAGGAATATTCTAGAAAGTCAATAAACTTTTGATCTTGTGAATAATTTGGAAATTATTTCCAGTTATTAATATAAAAACAAATAAAACAAGCTTTGTTGGTCATGGCAATCTGGGTTCATATATGGGCCAGCCACTGAAGGAAGAGCATCTGTTGGACCTAGGCTGCTTCCTGAGGAGTACTGTATGGCTAGAGGTTTACTTCACCAGTTGAGTAAATTCATTTCTTTCTGTGTATGACTATTGGCCTACTTGTTAATACTTTGCTTGGTATTATTGAGAATCTGTCACAAGGAATTTTACTTCTTCTCTGTGAGCAGAACAAGTGTGAACAAAGCTAGTTTTCTGAAATTTTAGAAAATTATAAATGAGACCTTTAACAAATGTTAATTAGGGACATCTCTGATCACTTTGTGTTCATGATTTTCTTTACTACTAGAAACAAGCCACCTAGCTACAGATAATGTATAAAAAATGCTTCGTATCAAACTGTGACCACTCTGATATATAAATACTGGTATGTTAAAGTTATTAAAGAGCTATAGCAATTCTCATGGGGCTAAACCAAGTAAATATCATTAAAGCTTCCTGACAACTGTAATAAAAGTAAATATTGGGAAAAAGCAAATTATTTGAAACTTGATAGTTGCTGGTGAAGTAAGACTTTGTTCTGCAGCATTTGAGGCACGGGCTCAGATGTGAATGATCCAAATCATTTATTACAAGTTCTCACATCCCTTATATACCTTCACAAGTTGTTATTTTCTAACTTTCCCATCCGCCCTTACAACTTTCCCAAACACCTTTACGTGTCAACAAAGCATTCTACAAAACACTTTTCAACTGTCCATGCAAGCACATATCCAATCAGAGCTGTGAGACTCTTCTTCTCCTTGCAGAGGTGTCCTTGGTTCTCTTGCTGTTTATCTTGCTCCACAGCTGCTGCTCTGAACAGCTTTTCTTGTATTCCCACATTGTTATGCATCTTAAATGTGCTGTTGAGCACATTTTAAAGGTTTAAAAACATTTTAAAATATTAAATAATTTTCCCTAGGCTTAATCCTGTAGCGTAATTTACAGAAAAATCTCAGAAGGTGTATTTGCATATTTGCTATCAGGAAACTGTTTTTGTAAATGAAGGGTGAAACTTATAGTTTTAAAGAATTGAGCCCTCTTTCTATCTAGTGTATTTACATTATTAAAATAATTATTGTGAGGAGTTTATATTGTTTTACAGAAACTCTTATCGTGAGTTGCAGAAGTTGTGGAAAGCTTGTAGTATTCTCAGCAATAGGAGAACTAGAGAAGGGGCTAATTGGAAACCTTAGATTTTATATGTTGACCAACACCGTGGTAAGGAATTGTAGCTGTCTTCCATTCCCTGTGACTGGCAGTGAAAAGGCATTACTGAAACATGAGGAAATGAATGATTAATTTGCCAAGCTCCTGTGTTCCTTTCCACTCAAGTCTCTTCATCTGACTGGTAGAAATCCAGAAACCTTTCCATTGGTGCAGATGCTAAGCCTGAATTTCTGTTTTGCTACAAGTATAAGTGAATATTTTGTATTTTTCATACTTGAATAACTTGTGCTGTTTGGACACTGCTTTGTCTATGTTCATGACCTCTGAATCTATAAATCTGTGTTAGTACCAAGCACAGTGAAGGTTGTAGACAGACGTAAGCATTAAGCTAATCTTGCTTGATGTCATAATTTGTGTAATCATTACAGTGGAGTCTAATCTTCAACTTTTCATTATTTGAAATCATTGTTTTGGATTATTTTTAGTAGTTTTAGGTTAAATATCACAGATAACGTTCATCTGAATAGCAAGTAAGTATAAGCATAAAAACTTCATAGCAGTACTCTGAGAAACTGACTCTTAAAGTTAAGCAAAGCATTTGCATTTTTGTGTGTTTTCTTGAAAGCATTCTGTTGCAAGCTTGAATAGGAGTAAATACATATTAGCTAGTAACAGGAAAGTTTAATGAGCGAGGAAGGGCAATATAAGCTCTAGGTAGAACAGAGAATGTGGAAGTGAAACATTGGTGCCTAATGAGTAGCATCTCTTTTGTTCTGGAGGAAATATAGGAAGATCAAGACATGAAAAAGCAGAACTTAATTCTCCTTAGGTAAAAAGAGATGTGCTCAGTATGCTCCATCTGGAAAGCAGTTCCTTTTTTTCCTAAGCAGGAAGTGGATTCATGCACCTTTCTCATTGCTTACATTCATGAAAGCTGGTCTTAATACAAGACAGTAATTTCACACAGAATTGTAGGGGTTGGAAGGGACCTCAAGAGATCAGAGTCCATCTCTCCTGCTAAGCAGGTACCCTAAAATAGCGCGAGAGCGGGATTGTGGAACTCAGAGGCGACTCAATGTGAGTTAACAACTGAGTACAACTTTATGGCACAAACAACTTTTTATACCCCAACTGCAGTTGTGGCAGATTGGAAAATATGATTGGATACGACATGGCACAACAAATGATTGGCTGCCTTCCACCCAACTAAACAATTTAACAATACCCTGACACCGTGACAACTCGGGACCCTCACTGCCTAGTCCACACCCCTCTGCCCCTCTTGCTCACCAAGCCTTCTCACAAGGTCGCAATGTCCTTGAAGCTATCATGTCCTCCCTGTTCTCTCAACCAACTCCCAACAATTCCTCCTTTTTCTTTTTGGGCTATAAATACCATGGGAATCATGTTATGTAGTATGCGTCAAATCATATTGATCACTAGTTTGAATCTGATTATATGTCCCATGATGATGAACAACCGTCTAATTTCCTCCAAGACTAATTCTTTTAACCATCCACTTATACCTATTCTGTTAAGAAAGTCATCAAACGGGTTATGATTTTGAGTAATAGCTTGTGTATGATTTCTTAGCCACTGCAATTGTTTGTGCATGGATTCACTATGATCAGATAAATTGAAACAACACATTCCATCAAAGTCATCACAGCCATGGCCCTGTGCCAGAAGCAGAAAGTCTGTAGCGGTGCGGTCCTGAAGGACTGCATGACAGAGGCTGGATTGGTCCATCAACAATTCTGTGAGGGCAGCCGTAGTCACATTGGCTTGTTTTTCAGCCCAAGAAGCAAGTCTCTCAATCTGCTTCATGGCATGTCCAGCAACAAAGCCAGGCCACAGGAGTGATGCAAAGGTCTTAGCAGTGAGAGACCATAGTTCAAACCGGTCATTACAGGCAGAAGGGAGTGATCTGATGTATCCGCCAATTAACCCGACTTATCCCGTGACCTCGACCGTCTGGGGGAGAGGGACATAAACATGGATGCCATGATGTCTTCTCTCAATTTATTGCTGCGTCACACTCCTTATATACCATCCTAAATCCTGTGCAGATGCGTACATCTGCTACGCAAAACCCAATGTCACGCGAGAGAACCTATACACACACCTACCTAAACCCCCCGCCCACTAACTCTTAACCTACAGGCCGTCAATCAGCTATTCTAGAACACTCCATCTACTCAGAACTACTGTATGCACTCATAAATCCTTGCAAAGACAACTTAGCACCCTAACATCTCCCCCCTTTCTTTGCTAATGTGATGTTTCAGAGTCACACGTGGACAGTGGTTGATAGCCATCTCCATGTAGTGCACTTAAAACTAAATTAACTGCGAGAAGGCGACTAACCGCTCGATCCAGAACACGGTGAACAATATGAATTATAACAGGAATCAAACACACAGCAAGCAGAATAACTGCTAAAGCAATCACACCCAGAGTAAGAACATTCTCAAGTCGTCTAGGAAGACCAAGCAAATTGGAAAAGAAACCCCAGTTCTTGTCCTTCAATATCTGGAACATCGAGTCAGCTATGTCCTTTGCTTCCCATCGGATCTTGTCTATGGCCGAAGATGCATTTGCGCTGAAGTCAAGACAGCAGAATCCTTTCAGGCCTAGGTGTTGTTCCATCTCAGTGCAACCTAGACCAGTCCGAGCGAGCAGAAAGTCTACCGCCATCTTAGTCTGAGTCAGTCCAGTGTCAAGGGAACTCAGTGATTCAGCTATATCAGTCAGTGCACGGGAAGTGCGATTCGCATTTGCTGCCCAACAAGCAAGCTGTGCAGTCACGCGTGTATTACTGCAGCGTTTGAGGCACGGAATCAGATGTGAACATTCCAAATCGTTTATTACAAGTTCTTACATCCCTTATATACCTTCACAAGTTTTTGTTTTCTAACTTTCCCATCCGCCCTTACAACTTTCCCAACCACCTTTACGTGTCAACAAAGCATTCTACAAACACTTTTCAACTGTCCATGCAGGCACATATCCAATCAGAGCTGTGAGACCCTTCTTATCCTTCCAGAGGTGTCCTTGGTTCTCATGCTGTTTATCTTGCTCCACAGCTGCTGCTCTGAACAGCTTTTCTTGTATTCCCACAATTCCCCCTTTTTTGTTTATTCACAAACTACTACCATACTATACTATAAAGTAATAACACTAATTATATTAATAACGTAATCATTATAACTTAATCAAGGCCTCAATTGACAATACTCTAAAAATGAAAAAGGAGATAAGGCAAATGACAAGAAATACTGTTAAATCCACTAAAATATCAGACACAGTTTGCCTGCGGCCAAAGTTCCTACAACCTGGAAAAGAATCCCTGAGAATCCAATTCTGTGTAAATCTGAAATGGGTTAGAAAAAGACTTCAATTTCGTGTTATCCATTTTAGACCATCCCGTTAGCAGGAAGCGAATACTCCCTAAGCTAGCACATTATTTCTTATTGTCCTTGGAGAGGCAGAAAACTGCAGAAAAGGAGAGAGAAGGATCATGTTAGCGGTGGATGCGATAGGCAGCGCCAGCAGGGCGTCCCCTGCTTCAAGGTGCACTTTCCCTTTCTCACCTACCACGGATTCTCTCTTGCTCTTTTCCTACTCAGGGTCTGAATGGTATTTTCCATTTGTACACTGCATCCGCATGGCCAGTGCGTGATACAGAGCCCAAGTGGAACACCTGCTTGCAAAACAGAATAAATTGCTGAGGTTAGCTCTTTTAGCAAGAACCTTTGTTTCAACTGATGTATGGTCATATTTTGAAAATCCCAATTAGTGAGATGAAAAAAAAGTTAATCATTTTATATTGAAGAATCATCCCTTTGTCCAGGATTTTTTTCCAGGGTCTTGTACTTACAAACTAAGAAGAGGCTAGTTGATAGGCTAATAAAATCATAACTGAACATTACTAATACATTAAAAGAGCTATTCCCATAGATTCCTGCATCAGTAACAGCAAATCCTATTTAACTTATATTCGATCTATTATCAAAATAGATATCAAAATAATCGAGATAATGCTTAATAATTCTAATTCTTAAATTTGTACCAGTAATGTGGAAGAGTAACCCACTATGTCCTACTATTACTAAAATTATTTGCAATAAAACAAATTACAAAGCAATACCAATGAAGTAAGAAGCATATAATCGCAGACATTATTAAGGCTGGATGCTATTTTCTGCCTTGAGATGAGGCCAAACATATCGTGCCGGAACACATATAGGGCCAGTCCCTGTAGAAACACAAGCATATCCACGACCCCAGGTTATCAGTGGTAAGAAATCTTCCCAATGCCCTGTGGCCATATTTTGAATGTTAACCATTGGCCGTTCCTTGAGCACTGGGGAGGCCCCAAAATGACAATCCACACAAATTGTATTTGCATGATCACAGTTCAAAAAATTCAGCACAGACAAAGCCTTACATAATCTTTCTTGTGGTGTGTCTCCCATATTCCCCCTTCTTTGTTTAATAAGAACAGATTTCAATGTTTGATGAGTATGCTCAATGATAGCTTGTCCAGTGGGAGAATGAGGGATGCCTGTAATATGTCTAACCCCCCATTCTTGAAGGAAAGTTCGAATGGCCTTAGAGGTATACGCAGGCCCATTATCTGTTTTTATAGTATGTGGGATTCCCATAGCAGCATAAGCAGATAACCAGTGTTTATGGGCGTCACGACTGCGTTCACCTGTATGTGCTGTGGCAAATATGTAAGAAGAATGAGTATCTATCATTACATGTACATATTTTAGATGGCCAAATTCAGGAACGTGAGTGACATCTGTCTGCCACATTTGAAGAGGTGCTTTGCCACGTGGATTTGTCCCAATTTGAGGCAAAGGGGCAATGGCCTGGCAGTCTGGACATGTTAGAATAATGTTATGTGCTTGATCCACTGTCAGTAGGAATTGTTTTTGTAAGGCTCTCCTGTTCTGATGGAAAAATTGATGGGAAAGTCGTGCTTGCTCAAATAATTGAGGGGTAGCAAAAGCGACTGTGGCTTGATCAGCCTTACGGTTGCCCTCAGTTAAAGGACCAGGCAATGTAGTATGCGATCGAATGTGCATAATAAAATAAGGAAGAGTACGGTGAGAGACATAATGCAAGACATGCTTGAGCTGTACAAACAAAGCCGGGTTATTAACTTCCTTAAGAAAGGATCCTTCAGTCAGCTGAATGATACCTGTAACATACAAAGAGTCAGTTATTATATTAAGCTTTTGGACTGAAAAATTTGGAAAGCTCGAGCTACTGCAGCGAGTTCTACAACTTGAGGTGATCTATCAACAACATGTACGTCTGACTGCCATCGTGTAGCAGTCGCACGCCAAAGAACCACTGCTTGGTGTGTCTTTCCGGAGCCATCTGTAAATACAGTAACAGCATTAAGTACTGGAACATGTGAAAGTAAAGTATTAGTAGTAAGGGGGATATCAGTCAAATTACGTAGTAACTGATGTTTGGGGGGATGGGTGGACAATTGTCCGGTATAGTCTGCCATAGCAGTCTGAAAAGCAAGTGACTGCGCAAGCATCCAATCTAAATATTTTTTAGTAGCGGGTACATATATGCAATCAGGGTCAAGAGCTCGTACGATGTCGACCTCGCTGTATTAGCATAGCAAACATTTCCACTCGTGATGTAATCGTTTTTGAAAATGTATGAGGTAAAAATACCCATTCGAGGATAATGAGAGGATCCTTTCTTGAGGTATCTCATTGACATAACAAGCCGTATGGCTGATAGAAGTTGGATATTATTATGAGATGTACTGGAAGTGATAAACAAACACGATGGCTATATCGATGTTGCACTGATGTTATTACAGAGTCTAAGCACTGTTGTGCTTCTGGTTTTAATTGTCTTTTAGAAGTTAGATCTGGGTCTCGTTTGAGTAGGTTGAATAAAGGATGCAGTTCTTGAGTAGTAATTCCCAAAAGTGGTCGCAACCAATTTATGGTTCCTAATAACTTTTGCAGATCGTTTAATGTCTGTATGTGAGGTACTATGTTGAGGATTTGTGGCTGATACAACACAGGAAAGGCTTGCAATGTGTCAGCATCACCCCTTAATATTGCTTCTTTTCTGCACTGCTCTAAAACACCGCGGTACGCTGTAGAAAAATTTGTCGTTCCTGCTCCCTTTAAATTATCATCAGGAAGGAACGCGTCCGTTTCGCCTTCCGGATATACTGGACCGGGGTCACAACGATACCCTAGTTTCGGTCCGTCCGTGTCTTTATCCACGTTACACGCGGGCTGCAGGGACGCAGCAGCGCACGACGTGGGGAGGGGCGGAGGGCGGAAGCGCAGAGAATGTCGAGGGCGGAGCGGAGGGCGGGGTCGGATTCGGGCAGGGGCTGCTTCCTGCAGCGAGAGGCAACGGCGGGGTTGGGACGGAGGGCGGCAGGGAATGGTCGGAAGAAATTCTTCCTTGTCGAAATTGCTTAAGCCCTTCCGTTATCCGGCTCCAAACAGGTAACAGCTTAGCAGCTGTTCTGTCTTTAGCGAGAGAAGCCTCATAGAGTTTTGAGCCGATTTTGTCCCAAAGTTCTGCATCGAGAGAAAACTCAGTTTTCGGGAATTTAGGGACATTTTTGCTTATCCATTTAAGAAAAGTAGCTAATGCTGAAGTAGACACAGGCTGATTCTGAAAATGTAAAACTAACCGTAATACTTCGAGATTTACTTGTTGCTCCTTTGTTAGTGAGCTCCCCATAGTTTCCGACTGCTCACCTTCTGTCCTGCAGAACGGTGCAAACGCACGCAAAACAGTCTCTCAGAAGTTCAGTCGGACGACGCTGCCAGACCGCCACTGAGCAGCAGCTTGATTTGCTCCATGCAGTGGGCGCCATTTGCAGCGTTTGAGGCACGGACTCGGATGTGAATGATCCAAATCATTTATTACAAGTTCTCACATCACTTATATACCTTCACAAGTTTTCTTTTCCTGTCTTTCCTTTACATGTCAACAAAGCATTCTACAAACACTTTTCAACTTTCCATGCAGGCACATATCCAGTCAGAGCTGTGAGTCCCTTCTTCTCCTTCCAGAGGTGTCCTTGGTTCTCATGCTGTTTATCTTGCTCCACAGCTGCTGCTCTGAACAGCTTTTCTTGTATTCCCACGTATTACGAACTATTTGGGGCCAGATAAAGATAGTACCTAGGACCTGGCACACGCTCCCATCGATATATACGCGATCATTGCATTCTTGTGTCAGCGTCTCTATACTCTGCCACCAATGCAAACCCTCTGTGAGGAATCGCTCGATGTCACGTGGCGAGGTAGGCACTATTCCCAGCCTGCCCAGGTGTCACGGTTTAAACGAAAAATCCACCTGTGTCCGTGACAGGGGCCGTGGGCCCTGCAGGGGCCCTAGGCTGAAAGGAAAAAATGTTAATTAGGAAAAGAAAACAGCCAGGCCAGTCCATGATCACTTCTAGAATTCCAGGACGGCTGAGTTTTCCCATTCGAGCTCGTTGAGTAATTAATGAAATCCACTTACTCCAAGTGGCATCAGTAGCATGATGGGTGGAGGGAACCTGTCCTTTAAACATCCATAACATTATTACTGGCAAGCGAGGTGCTAGAAGAAGCTGAACCTCTGTCCCAACTACTTCAGAAGCAGCCCGAACCCCCTCATACACGGCTAAGATCTCCTTCTCAGTTGGAGTGTAGCGCTCCTCAGACCCTTTATATGCTTGACTCCAAAATCCTAGGGGTCGGCCTCGGGTCTCTCCTGAGGCTCTTTGCCACAAACTCCAAGTGGGACCTTTCTCTCCAGCAGCAGTGTAGAGGATGTTCTTCACATCCTGTCCCGTCCGTACTGGCCCCAAGGCCACGGCATGGGCTATCTCTTGTTTTATCTGCTCAAAAGCCTGCTGCTGCTCAGGACCCCATGAGAAATTATTCTTCTTCCGTGTTACCTGATAGAGGGGGCTCACTATGTGGCTGTAGTTTGGGACATGCATTCTCCAAAAGCCCACTACTCTCAGAAAAGATTGGGTCTCTGTCTTGTTGGTGGGAGGAGACATAGCAGTGATTTTGTCAATCACATCTGCTGGAATGTGACGACGTCCATCTTGCCATTTTATACCTAAGAACTGGACTTCCTGGGCAGGCCCCTTCACCTTGCTGCGCTTAATGGCAAAACCAGCTTACAAAAGAATTTGGATGATCTGCTTTCCTTTTGTGATTATCTGTTTCCCTTTCTTGGAAACTTCTGCTGCTGTATGGCCCCACACTACAATATCATCAATATACTGCAAGTGCTCAGGAGCATTACCCTGTTCCAAAACAGCTTGGATCAATCCATGGCAAATTGTTGGGCTGTGCTTCCACCCTTGAGGTAAACGGTTCCAGGTATACTGAATACCTCTCCAGGTAAAAGCAAACTGTGGCCTACATTTTGCAGCCAATGGGATGGAATAGAAGGCATTAGCAATGTCAGTGGTGGCATACCACCTAGCTTCTTTTGA
The DNA here is from genome assembly GCF_054131305.1 of Coturnix japonica. NCBI lineage: Eukaryota > Metazoa > Chordata > Aves > Galliformes > Phasianidae > Coturnix > Coturnix japonica. Next base: position 31,836,142 of record NC_140701.1, read on the forward strand.
CTCCAATTCATACTGGAGTTCTAGCAGAATGGGGAGCAATGAGTCCCTATTGGTGCGGTACTGCCATCTGTGAACCACTTTGGTGGCAATTGGTACCTCTTGGTCTTTTACCTGGAGCATCCCCACAGCAGAAGGATCATCTGACAGACCAGGTAAAGCTTACAGCTGCTTAACACCGTTTGTGTTAACAGCAGCTATCCCAAAGGCCCATCGATACCCCTTGGGATCCTTAAAATATCCCATCCTAAGGTAATCGATACCCAATATACATGGAGCCTCTGGACCAGTCACAATAGAGTGTCTCTGCCAGTTTTTACCAGTGAGGCTTATTTCGGCCTCCAACATAGTCAATTCTTGAGAACCCCCAGTCTCTCCATGGATATGTATTGGTTGTGTCCCTTGGTGACTTGAGGGCATTAGGGTGCATTGTGCACCAGTGTCCACCAAGGCTTTATATTTCTGTGGTCGAGATGTGCCAGGCCACTTAATCCACACAGTCCAGTATACTCTATTCACCCTTCCCCCCCCCGGCTGGGGACAGGGCCCCTCTATTGTTTACCTCGATGGTTTGCAGCAACTGGAACTTTCCCCCTTTTGGAAGAGTTCACCTTGGTGGTTGTTTTGCATTGTTATTCTTTCACTTGTGCCTGAAGAGCAGAAGTGGATGAATTATACCACTTCTTTATATCCTCCCCATGATTCCTCAAGAAATACAACAATGCAAAACGTATGGTCTTATTGTTGTCACTTGCTTGAATATGAGGACATCTCTTTTTAATGGTTGAGATTTTCGATGATATGGGTTGGGAGGAACCCACGTTGTTTAGCTTTCTCAAGAGGCGATTGTGGGAATCCTGGTCCCCATCATCTGGTACCACCATGGATTCATCTACATCAGGCACGTTAGTCAACATGTCAATAATATCATTTTGTGTTGCCTCCATTCTGTTTAACCTTTCAACTATTTTGACAATGGCTGAAGTATAACGATTAACTTCTGTAGTGCTTATAGATAATTCAAGCTCCTGAAGTTTAGCAATTAGTTCATTCACAAGGGGTTTCCTTTCCTCTTGGCCATATACTAATGCAAGTGCACTGGCATGCTTTTCTGGAGCCGCCCTTGTAAAGTCACGCCACATTTGTCATGGAACACGGACTGTCTCAGGATCATGTAATTGGTTCGGGTCATTACAGTTGAAGTGGGAGCTGTATAGCATTTCCACCAGAGCACTTTCTCAAAGTTTGGATACCTTTCTCTATATCAGTCCATTTCTTTTTCTCAGGCTCTATGTCCCATTTAAAGGGGAATCTATCTTTTACCGCTATCAACATTGGCTTCCAGAGGGTGTAGGACTGATTTTGGCATGTGCCAATACCTCTGTCCACACGTGAGTCCCTGGAAATGCCACCCAGTTGGCGAGCTTCATTGCCATCGAGCCACACACTGCTGGCACCATTGTCACAGCATCGAAGTAACCAAGTGACCATATGTTTTTTTGGTTGATGTGTGAAATCCTTTCTTAGATCCCGAATTTCACTCAGTTTTAAAGATCAATCAATAATGGTCGTAATACTTTGCTCGCCTTTTGCTCTATCAAGAGTCCCAGGTGTTGATTGTGGCAACTGTGTTGATGAGGTCACCCCATCTAGAAGTTTGGACTCAAGAAATTCTCGTAAAGAAAATCTATCTTTTGGCTCCCCTTCTGACTCTGACTCTGACTCTTCTATTATTTCCTCTAGGTAACCCTCTTTTTTTTCCCTCTCTCCTAACTTCCTCTGCTCCTCTAACTTCCTCTGCTCTTCTGACTCCCCCTGCTCTCCTAAGTCCCTCCGCTCTTGCTAACTCCTTCTGCATTTTCTCTGAGTGGAAACTCGTTTTATTTTTCGCCCTCTTACTGGGGCAACCAACATTGTATCTGGTGCCCCCGGTGGTTGGTCAAGTTGTGGTACATACGGTTCAGACTTGAGGGTGTTCCCCTTGGACTGGAGGGTGCATAGCTTGGATTGGAGGAGATCGCGCTCGAACTCAAGGGTGTCGAACTCAGCCCTGAGGGCGTTGTACTTGGACTGAATTGTGTTGAACCCGGACTGGAGCATGTCGTGTTTGGACTGAGAGTGTCGCACTCGGATTGGACGATGTCGTACATGGTCCGGAGGGTGTTACGATCGAACTTGATGGCGCTGAACTCAGCCTTGAGGTCGTCGTACATGGACCGGAGGGTGTCTCGCTCAGATCGGAGAGTGTTACACTCGGACTGGAGGATGTTGTGCTCAGACTGTAGGGCGTTGTGCTCAGTCTGGAGAGTGTCGCGCTCGGATTGGAGGGTGTCACGCTCAGACTGGAGAGTGTTGCGCTCAGACTGGAGAGTGTCACGCTCAGACTGGGGGCTGCTATGCTCAGTCTGGAGGGCGTCATGCTTCGACAGGAGAGTGTCGTGCTCGGACCGAAGGACATTGTGCTCTGACTGGAGAGTGTCATGCTCGGACCGGAGGACGTTGTGCCCTGTCAGGAGAGTGTCATGCTTGGACCGGAGGACGTTGTGCTCTGACTGGAGAATGTCGAGTTTGGATTGCAGGGATTCTTTCTCATACCAATATGTGTCTCGTTGATATAGGAGGTCTTCTCTCTCAGCTCTGAGACTCTCTTTCTCATACCAGAATGAGTCTCGTTGTTGTAGGAGGTTATTTCTCTCATCAAGGAGACTCTCATTCTCAGCCCTGAGACTCTCTCTCTCAGCATCAAAAACTTCCTTCTCAGGAATGGTATTGAATAAGGCCCGATAAGCATTAGCTAGGCCCCAAGTCATTTGTGCCTCCTGAGATCTGCCTGAGCCACAACATTCCTGTCTCAAATATGCGGTCAAACTCTCAGGATTCTTTAAGTGTTCAGGAGTAAAGCTCCATGACACTAAAGACGTCTGTCTTTTAAAAGTCTCTCCAAAGTCTTTCCACACTCCCTGCCATTCAGTATTCTCTGGTTCTAGGGAAGACTTTCTCCGGATGTTATAATTCCAGATACTGAGTGAGATTATTACAATAACCGACAGTAAGTTCAGGGAGATTAACACGATTGACAGTGTGGTCCACTGGGCCAACTGGTCATTCGAAGACTGCTTAAAGGATGCAAAGAAAAAAGGAGGAGTACGCTCAAAAACCACCATTTCTGTACTATTAGTTGCATTAGTTGCTCCCTCTGGAGCTGCATGCAGATACCAAGTAAGCGTTGCTAACCTTGCTTTCAATCCATTATACATTTCTATAGCTCCATAGGAAAAAGTGGCTAGCTTAAACACGGTCCAATATGTTTGGAGCATCACAAAAGAGGAACTAATGACATGCAGTCCCTTGTAAAACAAATTTACTAGAGAAAACATTTTTTTCTTTTTTTTTTTTTTTTTTTTTTTCCTTCAATAGAAAGAAAAATGTAAAAAAGCAAAGCTCAGCAGTGTTTACAAAATATCCCGGAGTATTGGCAGTCCGCCTGGACTTTCAAGGTCAAGCTCGCAGGTGCAGAATTGCAAACCTAAGATAGCTCCTTAACAGGGAAAAAAAACTCGTAGCTCTGTTAAAAGAGCAACAGAAGAAAACACAGAAAAACAGCAGCTCAATTTGCCCGCATTCTCCACCAAAATCTGTCACTGTTTAAACGAAAAATCCACCTGCGTCCGTGACAGGGGCCGTGGGCCCCGCAGGGGCTTTAGGCCGAAAGGAAAAAAAGTTAATTAGGAAAAGAAAGCAGCGGCAGCGATCTAAGGAGGCACACTTATTTACTAAATTACTATATCAAAATACAGGATAACACAATATAATACAATATAATTGAACACTGAGCTAACGAATCAAGCAAAATAGTAGAGAGAATGAGTCCCGAAACCGAGAGGCCTACTGTGAATCTGGGCGAAACGGTGAAGGCTCCCACACACTCCCCTGAACGCCAGAACTCGAAAGAAAGTTAGTCTAGCCTGCGACAGAGATAATATAGCGTCCAGGTCCCGTGACCCATCTCTCTGTCCGTGTTGTTCTCTGGGAGATGTAGTCTTCTTCTGTAAGTTGCAGATTCAGTAAAATTATTCATGCTTTATATGATGTTATGATGTGGAATACTGATAGCAAAATTACAAAATTATTAAACCATGACACCAGGCTGCAGAGACTACCCATAGGTCGAATGGGTATAACCGGGTAGACATATCCTGACCCGCAAATCAGGACCATACCCATGGGCAAGTGTATAGGGGCATCATTCTCCAGCTCAATCATCACATGGACCTTAGCATTGCATCCAGGGAAGGTCTCACTTTCACAGAATCACAGAATGACCCAGGTTGGAAGGGACCTCAAGGATCATGTAGTTCCAACCCCCCTGCCTAGCAGGGCCAGCAAACATACGTCTTTACTAGATCAGGTGTGCCCCGGTGGCGCAGTGGTAGGAATGCCGCCTTGCAACACTGGGGCCCGGGGTTCGAATCCCCCCTGTGGCGCAAAGTGGTAGAAGTGCTGCTGTGCTATACAGGGGCTCAAATCCCGGGGGTTGGACTCGATGATCTCTAAGGTCCCTTCCAACCCGCATGAGACTATGAGGTCCAACCTGGTCTTGAACACCTCCAAGGACGGGGCATCCACAACCTCCCTGGGCAGCCTGTTCCAGGGCCTAACCACTCTCCTAGTGAAGAACTTCCCCCTAATATCCAACCTAAATCTTCCCTCTTTTAACTTAAAACCATTTCCCCGTGTCCTGCTATTGTCAGCCCTTTCGAAGAGTTTACTCCCCTCCTGGGAGTAAGTTCCCTTCAGGTATTGAAAGGTTGCAATGAGGTCACCCTGCAAAGTTTTTCTTGTGTAAGGTTGAATAATATGAAGATGATAAATATTCAAAAGGTTATTTGTAAAGGAAATCTCACCAATATTGATGCCTTGGCTGGAAAAGCTAGAACAATCTCCACCAGGGAGCAATCTCCAAGAGATGCTGCTTTGTTGGTGGTCAGCCTTTAAATGAGGTCTTAGAGGAGGTGGAGTTGAGCTCTATCCCTTCCGGGAGCACAGCTAGTATATTCTCACCTGTGCTCCCACAGCTGATCCAACACTTGCCTCAGCTGATTAATCAGAGGTTCAGGCTGTGATTTCCCATACACCTTGGATCGTAGTCCTGGCTGCCTTGCAGCCTTGCACTAGGTGAGATGGAGTGAAACCAGACACACCTCACTGCTGATACATTGGGATGCACGGTGGCCAGGGCCTGCCATCGAACATTGCTTGCTCGTGGGTCCTGAGGCTGCTGGAGAATTAGCAACCCTGTCACTATTGCTCTTTGCCACAGGAGCTTACCTCCTTGGCTGGTCTATCCTGTGCTGTATCAGATCCATTCGCACATTCACCTAACAAGGGGCAGACGATTACCTCTGTCATTCACCACCCTGATCTGATTCAGCAGATCACTATTGGTGCAGGCTGTCTTGTTGAAACAAGGCATAGTGTATGGCAAGAGCACAGGTACAAAATGGATCACCTACCACCAAAAGAGCCAAGCGCACCAGGGAAGAGTTAGTCAGCTTCGCATACTGCAGCCAAAATTTCCCGAATGACTCAGGGGTCATTAGAGTCGACACCTGCATTATTTCCTCCGACAGGCTCACTCCTAGTGGCAGGAGCAGAAGTAGAGACAGCAGCAGCTGGCAACCACAGCCAGACCAGACAGGCAGGAATCCACGGGGTTCTGGCTCCTGTGGAAATACAAGCATACCCTCGACCCCATGTGAGAAGATCTGTGGGCGTCATTTAGAAGATTCAAGCATCCAACAACAGACCCCCAAGAAGATACACCAGAGCTGCTGTCTAGTTGAGCACTACCAGCACCTATTGCAATATCTTGGTCAGATCACCCTTGGCAGCTTGCCCTCGTCTCCCCCCTCCTTTAACCGCGTTAGCTGCAAGTTTAGTGTCTGATTTGCGCGTTCGATGATCAGTTGGTCGGTACTGTTGTGCAAGATACCAAGCATATGGCATACCACTTAACTCCTATAACAGCAGAATTAGTGTTTAATGATGGTAACATCAGTTCCGGTATCCACTGTCAACCGTCTACTAAGCATGGTAACAATGGTTTGTTTTTTGTCATGTCCCAAATCCACCAATTTGGTCCTTGATGCCAGGTCCAGTCAAAGAATGAAAAGGAATTAATCATTTGCCCTGTGGAAATAAAGCAGAGGGTGAGGGTATCCATGTCATTATGTTAAGCACCCCAGCATGGTCAGCATCTGTAAGTCCTGGAAAAAACAAAAATTTTATCTGTGTAACAGAAGAATATCCTAATAAGAAAGCTTTATGCCTGTCCCCAAGGGGGCCCGTGACACCTGTTGGAATAAGAGTCACGGTGTTGTCAGTCTGCGGCACTGACTGGGCGGTGGCTAGATCCACTCCTGCACTGCCGGCAGTGGCTGGTCTGAGTGAGCTGGACAGGGAGTGGCCGACCAATTCCGGACCGTATTTGCTGTCATAGCGTGTGGTCACACGCTCCTCTTCTCGTTTCCTGACAGATCGCAGGGCTGTGCGGCAACAGGGAGTTTGGATTGGCATTCTCTCACCCTGTGCAACCCGCTCCTGCATTGGGACAGGGTCAATGTGGAATAGTATGAGCAATTTTATTTGCTTGTGCAGGCTTTTTACAGTCCCTCTGTACGTGACTAGGCTCCCCACAATTGTAGTATTTCATTCTTTGAACTGTTCCTGCATCAAGTCGAGAAACAGCCAAGAAATTTAATGTAGGGCTGGGCAGCCTCCTGCATAACTAATATAAGTGAGGCATTAGGTAAATTGGTATCAGGTATCTGACAGATAACACATTACACCAGTCTTAAGTTGATCAAGGCATTGCCTGTCCATCTTTGCCTGGGCCTGAAGTATTGCCCAGACCTGAAATCATAACATAACTGTCAGCAACTACAGAAAAAAGAAGTAAGTGATCGTCTCTGTCGGCTCGATGTCAGTGGTGACGCAAGACTAGTAACCAACTCAGCTATATCTCGATGCTGTGGAGCCAAAAGTGTTAACCTTCCCAGATGACATGGCCCACCTTAAGCATCTGCAGGGATACCGTTCCTCGCAAGATCCCCGCAGATGAATGTATCCTGGGGCAATGCTTTAGTGCTCTTATTATTCCATAAATACAGTCCACCATAGTTCCCATTTTTTGTAGTCCCATATGGGACAGCACAATTTGGCTGCTTGTTTCCTGTTGTGTCATTATGCCAACCACACCAACAGTTCTTGATTGGGTTAGAATAATTACCTACTTTCGGACTGAGGTTTGTGCCAGCTGAATTTTTTCTAGCAAATTTTCTCAACAATCATTTGGGTATCTTACTGCCAAAGATAAAACATGCTGATTCATTTATTGGCATTGGTCCCACCACTTTTGACCCTAACAAATTCAATTCCTGCGGATTCCATCAAAGATTGACGTTTAAATTCTAATTAAGCATGCAGAAATGTTGCTAACAGACAAACTATTGTTACACTCAATGCTAGGATAACTAATAAACTCATGAAACAATTCCAATTGGTTAAGTATCGGAAGACCTATCAAACACGTCTGAAACGGACTACTAACAGAGTGTAGGCTAAGACAGAAATCTGACTGGTTAACAGAATTGGCCCATGTTACCCATGCGTTTGTCAGAGGCTCGATCTTGTGAATGATTGCACTTGTCTGACTTGGCAACAGGAGGCTGGTAAGGGTGAGTCCAGTGAGCCAGGACCCACAGAGGATCTGGCTGCTTCAGACTGTAACCCATTTTCTGCAACTGTATTTCGTAGCTGCTGCAGCAGTTTCCAATCAAAGCTAACATATCGGGCCACCTGGCCCTGACCTTGTTGTTGATAAACTACAGGGAATGCACTGTTGGATAACTCCCCTACCAAACCCCATTCACCTTCTAGCACTGTGTCCTGCAAAATAGCTGACCATTCCCCCCCTGGGGTACATAATTGCAGCTGCCCCCTGCCTGCCGTGCCCGCTGAGGTGGATATGTGTCCTCGTCGGGGTGAAGAGCTTCCAGTCGAAACTCAGGCGGGAGGGCTCTGGTGGCATGGGCGGGGCAGTAGGCACCATTGTAGGATCCGGTGTGCCAGATGTGGTGGCAGGATGGCGCACTGAGACCTCAGGGATGGTCAGTGGGGGGGAGGGATTGAACAGGGACCACTGACCAGTCCCGAACATTGTATCTGACGAGCCTGATGCCTTCCCGTTGTCTCCCACGCTTAGGACCTGCACAGCTTGCTGAGTGGTGATGCGTTCCGTATGGTAGTGTTTCAAACAGTTAGTAACCTCCTGCCAGGGAGCTTGAAGTTTCTTGATATTTCTGTTCGTCTATAACTGCGTCCCACAGATCATCCCTGAATGCCCACCACTCCTTGACTTAAAAAAGGGTGGCATTCAAGTCCTTAAAATGCCCTTTAGCCCGACCTGCCATGACCAGCGCCAATAGTGTTTTGGCCCCGAGCTTCACCCTTCGCTTCTCTAAGAAGCTTTGTAATAAAGACAGGGCTACCTCAAGCTCCATGTTGTTTGTCAGTTGCGGCTTTGGTGCGCTCCCGGACGCCATTCTTTCCCCCACCGGCACACTTCCCTTGTCATCAAGCATGACTGGGTCCCTGTTCGGGTGCCATTTTTCAGGAGCGGGATTGTGGAACTCAGAGACTACTCAATGTGAGTTAACAACTGAGTACAACTTTATTATGGAGCAAACAACCTTTGATACCCTGTCTGCAGTCATGGCATAATACGATTGGATAACCCAGACATGGCACAACAAATGATTAGGTGCCTTCCACCCAACTAAACAGTTTAACAATACTCTGACACCGTGACAACTCGGGACCCTCACCGCCTAGTCCCTGCCCCTCTCACTCACCAAGCCTTCTCACAAGGTCGTAATGTCCTTAAAGCTATCATGTCCTCCCTGTTCTCTCAACCAACTCCCAACACAAGAGGTCACTCAGGCATCCATAAGGTTCTTCAATATCTCCATAGAAGGAGATTCCACTACCTCTTTGGGCAACTTGTTCCAGTGCTCCATCACCCTTGCTGTAAAGAAGTTCTGCTGTAAAGAAGTTCTTACGTATGTTAGTACAGACTCATAGAATCACAAGGTTGGAAAGGACCTACAAGATCATCTAGTCCAACTGTCCTCCCTTTAACATACCTACAGAAAAACCACTAAACCATATCTCCTAGCTCCCTATCCAGACGCCTCCTGAACACTGCCACGGATGGCGACTCCACCACCTCCCTGGGCAGGCCATTCCAGTGCCTGACCACTCTCTGAGAGAAAAAGCTCCTTCTTCTGTTCAGTCTAAACCTCATCTGATACAGCTTGTGGCCATTTCCTTGGGTCCTGTTTGTTGCCTTGGAAAAGTGGCCAAGCCCCTCCTCATCACAACCTTCCTTCAGGAAGTTGTAAAGTATAATGAGGTCTCCCCTGAGCCTCCTCTTCTCCAGGTTAAACAACCCCAGATCCTTGAGTCACTCCTCATAAGACTTGTGCTCCAGACCCCTCACAAGTTTCTTTGCCCTTCTCTGGACACGTTACAGGGTCTCAATGTCTTTCTTGTAGTGAGGAGCCCAAAACTGAACACAGAACTCAAGATGTGGCCTCACCAGAGCTGAGTACAGAGAGATGATTACCTCTCTGTCTCTGCTCCTGCTGGCCACACTATTTCTTATACAGGCCAGGATGCTGTTGGCCTTCTTGGCCACCTGGGCACACTGTTGGCTCACATTCAGCTGAGCATCAACTTTGTACGTTCAAGTTTTAGACCATTACTCCTTGTCTTATTGCTATGCACCACCAAGAAGAGCCTGGCCTCATCTATTAGCCTCCCCATCTCCCTTTAGATTTTTATAAACATTTATCAGATCCTCTTTTAGTTGTCTTTTACCCAGGCTGAACAGACCCAGGTTACTCAGCCTTTTCTCATATGGGAGATGCTCCAGGCCCTTAATCATAGAATCATAGAATGGTTTGGGTTGGAAAGGATCTTTTAAGATCATCTAGTTTTAACCCCTCAGCTATAGGCAGGGACACCTCCCTCTAGACCAGGTTGCTCAAAGCCCCATCTAGCCTGGCTTCAAATGCTTCCAGGGAGGGGTCATTCACAACCTCTCTGGGCAACCTGTTCCAGTTTCTCACCATCCTCACAGTAAAAAATTTCTTCCTGATATCTAGTCTAAATCTACCCGCTTCCAGTTTAAAACCATTTCCCCTCATCCTGTCGCTACCTGCCCTTCTAAAAACTCCCTTTCCAGCTTTCCTGTAGGCTCCCTTCAGGTACTGGAAGGCTGCTGTAAGGTTTCCTCAGAACCTTCTCCAGGTTGAAGAGCCCCAGCTCTCTCAGTCTGTCTTTGTAGGGGAGGTGCTCCAGCCCTCTGATGATCTCTGTGACCCTCTGCTGGACCCGCTCCAACAGCTCCATGTCCTTGTGTTGAAGGCTCCAGAACTGAGCAACAAAACTCCAGGTGGGGTCTCACAAGAGCAGAGTAGAGGGGCAGAATCACCTCCCTCACCCTGCTGGTCACATTTCTCTTGATGCAACCCAGGATAGGGTTGGCCCTCTGGGCTGCAGGTGCACGTTGCCAGTTCATGTTGAGTTTTTCATCAACCAACACCCCCCAACTCCTCCTCAAGGCTGCTCTCAAGCCATTCTCTGCCCAGCCTGTATCTGTGCTTGGGGCATATTTAATCAACTTGTTGGCACTTCACTGGACTCCTTCTAGGAGACCCCAGTCTTTTTTGAACTGGGGAGCCCAGAACTGGACACTAGTCTAAATGTGGCTTCACCAGGGCAGAGTAGAGGGGGCGGATAACCTCTCTCAACCTGCTGGCCATGTTCTTTTTAATCACAGAATGTTCGGGATTGGAAGGTACCTCGTAAGATCGTCTAGTTCAATCCCCCTGCTGGAGCAGGAACACCTAGATTAGGTCACAGGAATGCATCCAGTTGGGTTTTGAATGTCTCCAGAAAAGGAGACCCCACAACCTCTCTGGGCAGCCTGTTGCAGTGTTCTGTTACCCTTGCTGTGAAGAAGTTTTTTTTTTTCCTCATATTTATGTGGAACCTCCTATGTTCCAGCTTGCACCTGTTGCCCCTTGTCCTATCATTGGATGTCACTGAGAAGAGCCTGGCTCCATCCTCCTGACACTCACTCTTTACATATTTATAGACATTAATGAGGTCACCCCTCAGTCTCCTCCAAGCTAAAGAGACCCAGGTCCCTCAGCCTTTCCTCATAAGGGAGACGCTCCACTCCCTTAATAATCTTTGTGGCTCTGTGCTGGACTCTCTCAAGCAGTTTCCTGTTATCCTTGAACTGAGGGGCCCAGAACTGGACACAGTATTCCAGAATTGGTCTCACCAGTGCAGAGTAGAGGAGGAAAACCTCTCTTGACATACTAACCACATCCCTTCATCCTGCTGTCCATCAGGACCCCCAGGACCCTTTCCCCTACTCTGCTCTCCAACAGGTCAGTCCCCAACCTATACTGTTACTTGGGGTTGTCTCAAGTCCAGCCAATTCTCTATCCACCTCACCATTCAGTCATCTATCCCACACTTCCTAAGCTTACCTACAACTATATTATGGGATATGGTTCCAAATGCCTTGCTTGAGTCGAGGTACACAACATCCACTGCTCTCCCCATCTACACTGACAGGGGTGAAATCATAGAAAGCTACCAGGTTGGTCAAGTATGATTTCCCCTTGGTGAATCCATGTTGACTTCTCCTGAAAACCACTTTTTCTTCCAATTGCTTGGAGAAGGCATCCAGAACAAGTTGTTCCATCACCTATCCAGGGATGAAAGTGAGGCTGACTGGCCTGTAGTTTCCTTTATCCTCCTTGCTCCTTTTGAAAACTGGAGTGACATTAGCTATCTTCCAGTCCTCAGGCACCTCTCCCATTCACCAAGTTCTCTCAAAGATGACAGAGAGTGGTTCAGCAGTCACCTCTGCCAACACCTTTGGCAGACGTGGATGTATCTCACTGGGGCTCATGAATTTGTATGCACTGATTTTTTATTTATTTATTTATTTTTGGCTAGACATTGACCATTTCCTCCTCAACCCTAGGGAAGCTTTCCATTCCTCAGACTCTCTCTTTAACTCTGGGGTCTGGTATTCCCAAGGGGCAGTTTGTAAAGACTGAAGGCATTCAGTACCTCCACCTTCTCAGTGTCTCCTGTTATCAGGGCTCCCACTTCATTTAGTAGGGGATCCACATTTTCTCTCATATTCCATTTTAGGTAGATTTGTTTTGTTGATTTTTAATAGTCTGTGGACTACAAAAGATAGTTAAGTAAAGCCAGCTCTTTGTCAGCAAGCTTGAATTTGCATTCATGCCTGTATAGGTGGTAACTATACAGATGTTAACAAGAATGGTAACAAACATACAGAAAGTATAAGCAAGAGAGGAACTCACCAGTGGTGATACCTTTGCTGAGGAAGCTGGGGCAATCTTCACTGACAATCTCCAAGAGATGCTGCCTTAGTGAGGGTCAGCCCTTAAATGAGGTCTCAGAGGAGGTGGAGTCGAGCTCCACCCCTTCCGGGAGCACAGCTAGATTACTCTCACCTGTGCTCCCACAGCTGACCCAACACTTGCCTCAGCTGATTAATCAGTGGTTCAGGCTGTGATTACCAATCTCCCATACAATGCCTTCCACAGAAGGTTAAAAATAGGAATTGAAATCTGTTACTGTAGTATTCCGCTGTTAAGAAAATTATGATTCCTCTAATATACTTCTGTAAGTATTCTCATCTATTGATTTATTTTTGGTAGAAGTTTGATAGATAATATTAATAAAAAGTTAACAACTGTATATGTACATAGAGAAGGAAGCGTGTATGTGCAGAGTTGGTTGTGGTTTATGTGGTAAGGTTTTGGTAGCAGAAAGCTGCAGGGATGACCTCATGCTGGAATACACAGAAATGCCTTGAATGAAGCTGCAGCCTATGGGAAACCCACACTGGAGCAGGCATCTGGCAGGAGCTATGGCCTGTGGATGACCCCTGCTGGAACAGTTCTTAAATAACTGTCCCATGGGTGGAACTCCCATATTGGAGCAGGGGAAAAACTAGGAGGACAGAGATGAGCTGTTTTGAACTGACTGCAATCCTCCCATGTAGAATATTGCAGTGAGAAGATCAGAAGAATTGGGAATGAGGAAGTGAAGTTGAACCTGAGGAAAAGATGGGTGATAAGCCAGGAAAATGATGTTTTAGTTTTGGTTGTGCTGAGTTTCAGTTGTGGTTGTCACTGTTGTTTCTCACTATCCTACTTAAATTGTGTCACAGGTCTTTTGTTCCTATGGCAGGGGTTAGAGCTCCCTCTTATCTCTTGTATAGTTGGAATAATACAAGTGTATAGTTGTAATTACAGAGTAAATAGCCGGAGGGTATCTAAGGAGAAAAACCCACCAGTGCTGAGGCTTTCAGTTGAGATGGATGCTCACCAATGTTGAGACTCACCACAAAAACTCCACAGAAGAGCAATCTCCAGAAAGAGATGCTACCTTAGTGGTGAATTACCTTCACCTGTGCTCCCACAGCTGACTTGTTGCTTGCCTCAGATGGTTAATCAGAGGTTCAGGCTGTGATCAACAGTTTCCCTTATACCCCTCCTCCCTGGGGGAAGCAGGTGGAGAAGTGAGAAGGAGGAACTCAATTGAGATAAAGAGAAACTAATTTACTAGAAAAGGTAAAAGATTGTGTGATAACACAATAAAAAAGGAATCAAAGGTAATTAATCAAACAAATGGGGGAGAGATGCCTTTCTAACTGTGTTGCAGAAGGTGGTACAGCTAGAAGGAAGATAGTGGTTATGTCACCTCCTTTCTTCCCAAAAACCACGTGGAAATGACTGGAGCTGCTGGGAACTGTAGTTCCCACCCAGCAGCACCAGGAACTGCAGCTTCCTAGTAGCCCTCCCAGATCTGACAGTCCACTGTATGATATTATGACATGAAATCCCTATGGAAAACAATGATAAAATGGCAATACGTTAATTTTCACTAAGTTGGATCTGTTTTGCCCATGTCAGTCATTGGTAAGTGATCTTCCAGCATCTGTATCTTGACCCACAAGCTCTTTCTTAATTTGTCCATCTGCCCTTTTGGAGTGGAGGAATAGGAGTGGGGATTAGGTATGGCAGCCAGCCAAGGTTAACCTAACACAAGAGTATATACCTTAAAGTATAGATATCCATATATTTTAGTGTAGAAGTCTTCTGAGATCAGGAAAAAAAAATGCCTGGAATGTAAAGGAAACTTTAGGTAGAACTTCAGGTGAAGGGCTAGTGGATGAAGCAAGCTCTTTTGTTAGCAATATTCCTCTCTTTAATTATTAAGTTGTGATTTTTATCAAGAACATTTGTTGTGGAATTAAGCATACTGAAGCATTATCAAATGTCATAATTTAAAGTCATCATTTTTCTTCATCTTACAGTTCAGACCAGAAAAAAACATAAGTATTTAAGTATAGAACCCTTTTCAAGTAAAAGAAGAAATTATAAATTGATGATACAGCTTTTTATTGTGCATGTGGCCTTTAGCTTGGCTTTGGGATTTCAGATGAGGTTTTTCCAGTTCCCAAGCTTTGTATAAACTAACTGGGCTTGCGGATAATTTTTTCATGTATGTAGGTTGCTCTGAATGTAATGCCTCCTACTTATTTCCGTGAAAACCACGACAGATACAAAGAGCACAATAACACTATTTGATAGAGTGAATTCTCAGCTACAAAACACTAGTTTTCAACATAGTTACCACCATTCACTGCAGAAATGCATAGCTATGAATGAGAGCCTGCATGTTGTGCTCCACACTAGTGGAGGTGACCCACTATCGCCGCTGCTGAAACACACCACCCACTGCCTCACTGTGCTCACTTCCTCTCTTTGGTCTCCATCAATGTTCAGCAAGCATTGATGAATGTCAGTGGGTTTCATTTTTTTCTGCATGGAGGAATTGAGTGACACACATTTGCTTCCCCTGTACTCATCTCTGGTGAGGCCACACCTTGAGTACTGTGTCCAGTTTTGGGCCCCTCACTGCATGAAAGATATTGAGGCCCTGGAGCGTGTTCAAAGAAGGGCAACAAAGCTGGTGAGGGGTCTGGAGCAGAGGTCTTATAAGGAGCGGCTGAAGGAGCTGGGATTGTTCAGTCTGGAGAAGAGGAGGCTCGGGGGAGACCTTATTGCTCTCTATAACTACCTGAAGGGAGGTTGTAGTGAGCTGGGGGTTGGCCTCTTCTCTGGTGTAACTGGTGATAGGACTAGAGGGAATAGCTCCAAGCTGTGCCAGATGAGTTTCAGGCTGGATGTTAGGAAATACTACTTCTCTGAAAGAATGGTCAGGCACTGGAATGGGCTGCCCAGGGAGGTGGTGGAGTTACCAACCCTGGAGGTGTTCAAGGAACATTTGGATGTTGTGTTGAGGGACATGGTTTAGTGAGAACTGTTGGTGAGAACCATCGGTAGATGGTTGGACTGGATGATCTTGTAGGTCTTTTCCAACCTTGTTGTTTCTGTGATTCATACCGGTTGTGCTTAATCACCAAGCTTATCTGCTTCAGAGCTTTCCTGGCCAGAACCACAGTGACAGATCTCAAGGTACAGGGGGGTTTCGGGAGGTTCCTTTGCCAGGGGAACCCTGAGAAAGTGGAGTGACCCGGCAGCTCTCAGGAGGGCAGCTGACATGGCATGGACGTTCCCAGGGCAACGGAACTGCATCCGTGCCCTTTACGTTAGAAAAATCTTCTGGGACAGATTGCTGCCCACTGGATGCAGCGAGAAGTTAGCATGTGTGCAGCACGCACAGCATGCTGCAGCAGCAGGTGTGGTAGCTTGTGCAGCAGGGCACAGAAGTACTGTCCCTCCTTGCTCAGGAGACCAGCTTACCTACTGTTAATCTCTAAGTCCACAGATTTACCATGGTTTCCACCAGGCAACAAGATTGCCCCACAAAGACTGTGGCTACTCAGACAGAGACCCTGCCCAAGAATGTGGCTTTTCAGGTCTCCAGCTGAAGGGAGTGCCTGAGCCTGTTCCTGCCTGGGTAGGGCGTCAGGAACTCTACCTGCATGAGGTGTGAGCAGGTGGAAGATCTGCTCAGCATGGTGGCAGAGCTCAAGGAGGAGGAGGTGGAGAGGTTGAGGAACATCAGGGAGTGTGAGTGAGAGATTGACTGGTGGAGTAACTCCCTGGCATGCCAGAGAGAAAGGTGCCAAGGAGATAACCCCCAGAAAGTGATGGACCCCCTGCCCTGTCACTGTTGGACAGAGGGGGGGAACCTGAGAGATGGGGAAAGTTGGAAGACAGTCCCAGTTTGGCATCGTGGGTGACCCTCTTCCCTATCAACCTTACTTCCCCAGGTTGCCCCTAAGTAATAGGTTTGAGGGACTGAGCATTGAAGTGGGAAGTGAATTAAAAGGTGTGGGAAGGTTTGCCTAAGACATTGCCAAGGGTGAGGTGGTTGACTCCATGTCTTCAGACTGCCTCTGCCAAGAAAGACAGGAGAGTTGTTGTTATAAGTGATTCTCTCCTCTTGGGAATGGAGGGCCCCATATGCAGACTGGACCCGACTCATAGGGAGGTGTGCTGCTTCCCTGGAGCCTCAGTCAAGGACATAACTAGACAACTCCCAGATCTGGTTCACCTCTCTGATTACTACCCATTACTAATAGTTCAGGCAGGCAGCAATGAAGTAGCTGAGAGAAGCCTGTGAATTATCAAAAAAGACTTCAGGGCTTTAGGGTGGTTGGTTGAAGGAACAGGAACACAACTGATACTTATTTCTTCTATCCCTTCTGGGGTGGCGAGGGACATGGAATGAGCTAGGAAAATCCAGATAACGAGTAAGTGGCTGAGAGGCTGATGCCACCACATGAACTTTGGGTTTTTCAACCATGAGGCGATTTACTCGGCGCCTGGTCTAATGGTTGCAGATAGCTTTCACTTCTTGCTGCATTTGATACATGGACTCAAATGTGAACGATCCAAATTGTTTATTATAAGTTCTCACATCACCTATATACCTTCACAAGTTTTCTTTTCTTAACTTTCCTGTTCGCCCCTACGTGTCAGAACATTCCACAAACACTTCTTCAACCGTTCATGCGGGCACTTGTCCAATCAGAGCCGCGAGCTGTTCTTTTTTCTTCTAGAGGTGTCCTTGGTTCTCATGCTGTTTATCTTGCTCCACAGCTGCTGCTCCATACAGTCCTTCTTGTATTCTCACAACTTGTCTCTAAGAGGGAAATGGATCCTAGCTCTAGAGCTAGCAGGGCTCATTGAGAGGGCTTTAAACTAGGTAAGAAAGGGGAAGGGGATGCAATGAGGCTCCCTAAGGTAGAGGAAGTAGTCCAGGGCTTTATACTAGATCTGATGGGGGAAGAGAGTTAAGTGTGGCAGGGCAGAGAAAGGCTTGGGATTGCTATCACACCAGGAAGTTGTAGGGAAAAACCTCTGAACTGTCCTGTAGGATCTTGTGGGAACTCCTCAGAGGAAGTAATGTTGCTGACCCCCTGTCTGAAACCTTCTCATGTCCCTCTAGGACGCAACGGGAGAAAACTTCAGATTTCTTCCAGAGGTTTGAGGGAGGGCCCCTCTAGAAAGGTGGTGTGTCAGAAAGCCCAGATGAAATGCCATTACACTAATGCATGCAGCATGGGAAATAAGCAAGGGGAGTTGGAAACTGTGATGAGCTCAAAAAATTATGATCTGGTTGCTATCACAGAAACGTGGTGGGATGACTCCCATAACTGGAATATCACTGTAGATGGGTATTGCCTTTCTGGAAGGGATAGGCTAGGTAGGAAGGATGGGGGTGTTGCATTCTATGTTAATAACTAGTTAGACTGCGAGGAGTTTCCTCTGAGAAATGGTGAGGAGCAGGTTGAGAGCCTGTGGGTTAGAATTAGGGATAGGACTAATAAATGGCACCTGATGGTAGGGGTCTACTACAGGTGTCCTGATCAAGGGGAGCCTGCTGATTAGGCCTTCTTCCTTCAGCTGCAGGAGGCATTGTGTTCACAGGCACTCATCCTGATGGGGGATTTAAACCACCTGGATATCTGCTGGCAAAATCACACAGCAAGATGTAAGAGATCCAGGTGACTCCTAGAGTGTGTGGATAGACCAACCAGAGGTGAAGTGCTGCTGGATCTGGTGCTCACCAGTGCAGAGAAGATCATTAAAGGAATTAAGATTGGAGGCAGCCTAGGCTGCAGCGACCATACCCTAGTTGAGGTTGTGATCTTGAAGAATGCAGGCCTGGCAAAGAGTGGGGTCAGGATCCTGGACTTTGGAAGAGTAAACTTCAGGCTGTTTAAGGAATTGTTGGATGAGATCTTCTGGAAAGCTGTCATTAGAGACAAAGGAGTGAAAGAAAAGATGCCTTTTTGGGAGCACAAGAGCTCTCTGTCCCTCAGAATAAGAAAGTGAACAGGGGAAGCAGGAAACTGGCATGGATTGGCAAGGACCTGGTGGTCAAACTGAGGGATGAGATTGTACCAGCTGTAGAATACAGGGATGTGGTTTTGACTTGCAGAGAGGGGATTAGGAAAAAAAACAAGGCAGAGGCGGAACTGACCTTGGGAAGCAATGTTAACAACAAGAAGGAATTCTATAGGTACATTGACCAGAAGAGGCAGTCCAAAGAGAGAGTCCTTTGGTAAATGAGAAAGGAGAACTGGCTACAACAGATATGGAGGAGGCTGAGGTACTAAATGAGTTTTTTGCCTGGTTCTTCGCTGGCAGCTAGGATTCCTGTATTTCTCGCATCCCTGAAGCTTGTGTCCCTGGGTCTCTAGGTGCAAACTGGGGGAGTAAATTCCCCCCCCCCCCCCAAACTGCTGTAAGGGCAGAGCAAGTCCAAGACCACCTCATGAGACTGAAGGTATACTGGTCTATGGGGCCAGATAACATACATCCCAAGGTCCTAAAGGATCTGGCTGAAGTGATTGCTGAGGTGCTCTCCATCATATTTGAAAAGTTGTGGCTGTCAGGAGAAGTCCTTGGGGACTGGAAAAAAGGAAATATCACTACCATTTACAAGAAAGGGAGGAAGGAGAACCCAGGGATCTACAGGCTGGTGAGCCTCACCTCTGGGAAGATAATGGAACAGATCCTCCTGGAAGATATGTTAAGGCATGTGAGGGATGAGCAGGTGATCTGAGACAGCCAGCATGTATTTACCACGGGAAGGTCATGCCTGACCAATCTGGTGGTCTTCTATGATGGAGTGATGACATTGGTGGACAAAGGGAAGGCAACCGATGTCATCTACCTGGACTTGTGCAAGGCCGTTGCCATGGTTCCCCACTACATCCTTATCTCTAAATTGGAGAGATACGGATTTGAGGGGTAGACTACTTGGTGGAAAAGGAATTGGTTGGAAGGCCTGTTGTGGTTTTATGATTTTTGTTATCGGTATTGCACATCATAACATCATGTAAAGCACTGGGAGTTAGAGTTAATGCTCCAGTTCCGTGGACTGACAATTTTCTGGGTCTCCAATTCACAGAAGAACTACATACCGCAGAGCACTTTGCGTTCAGAGGGTGAGATGTCATGGTTTTATGGTTTTTGGTTATTGGTATTCCACATCATAGAATTTTAGAATCACCAAGGTTGGAAAAGACCCACAGGATCACCTAGTCTAACCATCCACCCATCACCAAAACTGCTTTTCAAGGGAATGCATGCCATTGTTTTTTCATTCTTAATGCTCAAAATGTGCTGGGCCTTAATTAAGTTTGTTACTTTGCTCTGTGGAGCTATAGGTATATATAATTGATTGAAAACAATGATGGAAATACCTACCTGGTATATGCATACAATGTGGGATACAACTCCAGAAGGAGTTGATAATTCTACAGAAGTTGTGTTTTTTAAACAGGCTCTTAGTTTCTCCCTTGAATCCTTTATGCATTTTTTGAATGCTTGTCTGATCACATTGTTAATCTCCCTGAATGTACTGTTGACTTTTTAAATTATTTCACTCAGTATCTGGATTGTAATATTTTGAGGAAGCCTTCACCCAAACCAGAGAATAGTGAGTGGCAGGGTGCGTGGAGAGGCTTGGGAGAGTCTTTAGACAGATGGACATCCTTGGTGTCATGGAATTTTACTCCTGAACACCTGCATGAACCTGACATCCTAAACAGATACTTGAGACAAGGAGGTTGCTGCCCAGGTAGATCTGAGGAGGCACAAATGATTTGGGGTCTGGCTAATGCTTATCGGGCCTTATTCAATACTATCCCAGAAATGGGGAGAGAGTTACTGAAATAAAGAGAGAGGAGAGTGTCTCAGAGCTGAAAGGGGAGAGTTTGAGGGAGACAGTACAAAATGAGCGAGAGAGTCTCCAAGTTGAAAAGGAGTTTCCAGGAGAGACTCCGAGCCAAGAGGGAGAATCTCTGGGCTGAGCTGGAGAGTCTCCTAGTTGAAAGAAAAGAGCTTCAATCTGAGCGAGACACTCTCTGGTCCTAGAGTGACTCCCTCCAATCCAAGCAGGACTCCCTCTGATCCGAGAGTTGTCCACCAAATCAAGAGAGACTCCCTGCAATCCAAACTTGACTACCTTCAATTTCAATAAGACACTCTCCAGTCCAAGAGAGATGCCCTCTGGTCTGAACGAGACACTTTCCAGTCCAAGAGGGGCATCCTCAAGTCCGAATGTGACGTACTCCGAACTGAGCGAGATGCCTTTCAGTTTGCAAAATTCAGTCTCCAAATTGAACTAAACAGCATTCAGGCTCATAAGCCATGCTCGAATCTGAACTAAATGCCCTCATAATAGAAGGAGACAGACTGAGCTGAGCTGGAGAGTGAGAGCATCAAAACTGAACAACATGATCAATCAGTACAGGAGGCACCAGAATCAATGTCAGTTGCCCCTGTAAGAGGATGGAAAATGTAACAAATCTCTACTCACTTAGAACAGAAGACAGAGGAGGAGGAGAAAGTAGAGGAGGCATCCACTGTAAGAGGAGAAAAGAGGTCAAGAGGAACATCTCTGAGATTGTCATGGTGTTATCTAGATCAATCTATGTCCATGACGGGGAGGCGGTAGGCCCATGGGACCCCCGGCCCCCAACAAAGAGGAAGGGAAAAAAGGGAAAGGGGTAGGAAGATGGGAGCTGGGCTCAGGAAAACAAACAGAGAAGCGGCAACGATCTAAGGAGGAAAACTTATTTTACTAATTACAATCTAATTGAAATTGAGGCTAATAAATCAAGTAAAATAAAAGAGAAAGAGAGAGGTTTCCGAAGACCGAGAAACCTACTTTAAAATTGAAGGCACCACGGCTTGGAAAGCACACCCGCACCCGCTGCCAGGCAGTCAGAGTGAGAGAGCCAGCGTCACTTCTGTGACGTGTTTCCCTCTCCGACCGTGAGGTCCTCTGAGACATGTAGTTCTTCTCTGTGCTCCACGTGATGTTATGATTTGGAATACCGATAGAAAAATTAAAAAACCATGACATTCCACCCCTTATTCTACATCACTGGATGATGTACTTTACGGACCCCTTGTATGCTCAACTCCAAAATCCCAGGGGTTGGCCTTGGGTCTCTCCTGAGGCTCTTTGCCACAGACCTTTCCCTCCAGCAGCAGTGTAGAGGATGTTCTTTACATCCTGTCCCATCTGTACTGGCCCTAGGGCCAAGGCACGGGCTATCTCCTATTTAATCTGTTCAAAAGCCTGCTGCTGCTCAGGGCCCCATGCAAAATCATTCTTCTTCCGCATCACCTGATAAAGGGGGCTTACAATGAGGCTGTAGTTTGGAATGTGCATCCTCCAAAAGCCCACTACACCCAGGAAAGACTGTCACTTTCTTGCTAGTGGGTGAATGTCACAGTTTAAATGAAAATCTACCTGCGTCCGTGACAGGGGGGGCCGTGGGCCCCGCAGGGGCCCTAGGCGGAAAGGAAAAGTTAATTAGGAAAACAGCGGCAACGATCTAAGGAGGCACACTTATTTACTAAATACTATATCAAAATACAGGATAACACAATATAATACAATATAATTGAAATTAAGCTAACGAATCAAGCAAAAGAGGAGAGAGAATGAGTCCCGAAACTGAGAGGCCTACTGTGAATCTAGGCAAACGGCTGAAGGCTCCCACACACTCCACTGAACACCAGAACTCGAAAGACATCAGTTTAGCCTGCGACAGAGATAATATAGTGTCCAGGTCCCGTGACCCATCTCTGACCGTGTTGTTCTCTGGGAGATGTAGTCTTCTTCTGTAAGTTGCAGATTCAGTAAAATTATTCATGCTTTATGTGATGTTATGATGTGGAATACTGATAGTAAAATTACAAAATTATTAAACCATGACAGTGGAGACATGGCAGTGATTTTGTCAATCACATCTGTTGGGATGTGACTACGTCCATCCTGCCACTCTATACCGAGGAACAGAATTTCCTGGGCAGGTCCTTTTACTTTGCTTCGCTTAATAGCAAAACCAGCTCTTAGAAGAATTTGGATTATTTGCTCTTCTTTCATGAAAACTTCCTCTGCTGTATCGCCCCACACAACAATGTCATCAATGTACTGCAGGTGCTCAGGAGCACCACCCTGTTCCAGTAAAGTTTGGACCAACCCATGGCAAATGGTTGGACTGTGTTTCCACCCTGCGGGCAAACGGTTCCAAGTATACTGGATGCCCCTATAGGTGAAGGCAAACTGTGGCCTACATTCTGTAGCCAAAGGAATGGAGAAGAAGGTGTTAGCAGTGTCAGTGATGGCATACCATTTGGCTGCTTTTGACTCCAGCTCGTACTGGAGTTCTAACATGTACAGCACAGCAGCACTCAGTGGGGGTGTGACCTCATTCAGGCCACGGTAGTGTACTGTCAGCTGCCATTCTCCACTGGATTTAGGCATTGGCCATATGGGGCTGTTAAAAGGTGAGTTTTACTGATCAATCCCTGATTCTCCAGCTGGCAAATCAAATCATGAATGGGGAGCAAAGAATCGTCCCTCAAGGGTCTGTCTTGGGACCGGTGCTCTTTAACATCTTTATTAATGACATCGATGAGGGAATGGAGTGCACCCTCAGCAAGTTTGCTGATGACACCAAGCTGAGTGGTGCAGTCGATACGGTGGAGGGAACAGATGCCATTCAGAGGGACCTTGACAGGCTGGAAAGCTGGGCTCGGGTGAACCTAATGAGGTTCAACACGGCAAAGTGCAAGGTTTTGCACTTGGGCCAGAAGAACCCCAGGCACCTGTACAGGCTGGGAGGAGTTGTCCTTGAGAGCAGCTCGGCAGAAAAAGACCTAGGGGTCCTGATAGATGAGAAACTTAACATGAGCCAGCAGTGCGCTCTGGCAGCCCGGAAAGCAAATGGGATCCTGGGCTCCATCAGGAGAGGGGTGGTCAGCAGGGATAGGGAGGTGATCATCCCTCTCTACTGTGCTCTTGTGAGGCCCCATCTGGAGTACTGTGTCCAGGTGTGGAGCCCTCAATACAAAAAAGATATGGAGGTTTTGGAAAGGGTCCAGAGGAGGGCCACGAAAATGATCAGGGGGCTGGAGCACCTCCCCTATGAGGACAGGCTGAGGGAGTTGGGTTTGTTCAGCCTGGAGAAGAGAAGGTTGCGGGGTGACCTCATTGCAGCCTTTCAGTACCTGAAGGGAACTTAATCCCAGGAGGGGAGTAAACTCTTCGAAAGGGCTGATAATAGCAGGACTAGGGGAAATGGTTTTAAGTTGAAGGAGGGAAGATTTAGGTTGGATGTTAGGGGAAAGTTCTTTACTAGAAGGGTGGTTAGGTCCTGGAACAGGCTGCCCAGTGAGGTTGTGGATGCCCCGTCCTTGGAGGTGTCACGGGTTACTTAGATTTACCTATGCCCGTGACAGGGGAAGCCACCCTGTGGGCCCCCCCGGGGCCCGGAAAGGAGGGGGAAAAAGGGAGTGGGATAAAACAGCGACAATCTAAGGAGGAAAAACTTATTTTACTAAATATGATACCGAAATACAAGATAACACAATATAATATAATTGAGGCTAACAAATCGAACGAAACAGAGAGAGAGAGTCCCCGAAAACCGAGAGGCCTACTGTGAACTCTAGGCGACACGGCTGGAACGCTTCCCACTCTCCGAGAAGTTTGAGAGAAGAAGGAGGGCCCTCCAGCCTGGGAACGAGATTATATAGAGTCCTGGTCCCGTGACTTATCATTAACCCTGTTGTTCTCTGGGATATGTAGTCTTCTTCTGTGGACTGCACATTCAATAGAAGTATCCATACTTTACATGATGTTATGATGTGGAATACTGATAGCAAAATTACAAAATTACAAAACCATGACATTCCACCCCTTATTCTACATTATTACATCATGGTAAATATATATATACATATATATACACATATGTAAAATTATGATAGCTAAACAGTAGAATTACATGTAACATAACTAAATGTACAACTATAATAACTAAAATACACTACACATGCAAACATATATATATAAATACATAAAATTATTGACTGCACTCCCCCAGCATTAAATTCCCTTGTGGCACACATTGAACATCCCCATCCTTCTGCATTACCCACCAAGTGCACCCAGGTCCCTGGGCAAAGACAGTTCCACGGATAGGTTTGCCCTTTCCAGAAGCTGGAAGGACCCAAACAGCTTTTCCCAACATGTTCTTTACATGTACAACAGGGACCTTATCTCCTTCTACAGTGTGTAGGGGGCTAGATTGACTAGGACCATCACGATTGACAGATCCTCTAGTATTCACCAACCAAGTGGCTTCTGCCAGATTCTTCTCCCAGTGCTTAAATGTTCCACCACCCATTGCTTTCAACATAGTTTTCAACAACCCATTATATCGTTCAATTTTACCAGAAGCTGGTGCATGGTAGGGAATATGATAAATCCACTCAATGCCATGATCTTTGGCCCAAGTATTTATAAGGGAATTTTTAAAATGTGTCCCATTATCAGATTCAATTCTTTCTGGGGTGCCATGTCGCCATAGGACTTGTTTCTCAAGACCTAATATGGTGTTTCGAGCAGTTGCATGGGGTACTGCGTATGTTTCAAGCCACCCAGTGGTTGCCTCTACCATGGTGAGTACATAACACTTACCACTGCGAGATTGTGGCAAGGTGATATAATCAACCTGCCACGCCTCCCCATATTTATACTTTTGCCACCGCCCTTCCTCCCAGAGAGGTTTCATCCTTTTGGCTTGTTTAATTATGGCACATGTTTCACAATCATGAATAATCTGCGCAATAGCGTCCATGGTTAAGTCCACCCCTCGGTCTCTGGCCCACTTATATGTCACGTCTCTTCCTTGATGACCTGAGGTCTCATGAGCCCATCGAGCTAGAAATAATTCACCCTTATTCTGCCAGTCCAAGTCAATTTGAGCCACCTCAATTTTGGCAGCTTTATCTACCTGATGGTTGTTTTGTTGTTCTTCAGTAGCCCGACTTTTGGGCACATGTGCATCCACATGACGCACCTTTACAACCATATTCTTTGTTCGGGCAGCAATGTCCTTCCATAATTCAGCGGCCCAAACAGATTTACCCTTCCGTTGCCAGTTGTTTTGTTCCCACCTCTGTAACCACCCCCATAAGGCATTTGCCACCATCCATGAGTCAGTATAAAGATACAGCATTGGCCACCTCTCCCGTTCAGCAACATCTAAGGCCAGCTGGACAGCTTTTACCTCTGCAAACTGACTTGATTCTCCCTTACCTTCGGTGGCCTCTGCAACCTGTCGTGTGGGGCTCCACACAGCAGCTTTCCATTTGCGATGCTTCCCTACAATGCGACATGATCCATCTGTGAATAGGGCATATTTCTTTTCATTTTCTGGTAATTCGTTGTATGGTGGGGCCTCTTTAGCACGTGATACCTCTTCTGCTGGTGATGTTCCAAACCTTTTATCTTCAGGCCAGTCCATGATTACCTCTAGGATTCCTGGACGATTGAGGTTTCCCATTCGCGCTCGCTGTGTAATCAGCGTAATCCACTTGCTCCAGGTGACATCGGTAGCATGATGGGTGGAGGGAACCTGTCCTTTGAACATCCAGTTCAGCACTGGCAGTCGAGGTGCCAAAAGGAGCTGTGTTTCAGTCCCAACTACTTCGGAAGCAGCCCGAACCCCCTCATACGCGGCTAGGATCTCCTTCTCAGTTGGAGTGTAGCACTCTTCAGACCCCTTATATGATCGACTCCAGAATCCCAGGGGTCGGCCTCGGGTCTCTCCTGAGGCTCTTTGCCACAAACTCCAAGTGGGGCCTTTCTCTCCAGCAGCAGTATAGAGGATGTTCTTTACATCCTGTCCAGTCCGTACTGGCCCCAGAGCTACAGCACGGGCTATCTCTTGTTTAATCTGTTCAAAAGCCTGATGCTGCTCAGGGCCCCATGCAAAATCATTCTTCTTCCGCGTCACCTGATAAAGGGGGCTTACAATGAGGCTGTAGTTTGGAATGTGCATCCTCCAAAAGCCTACTGCACCCAGGAAAGATTGTGTCTCTTTCTTGCTAGTTGGTGGAGACATGGCAGTGATTTTGTCGATCACATCTGTTGGGATGTGACGACGTCCATCCTGCCACTTTATACCTAAGAACTGAATTTCCTGGGCAGGTCCTTTTACTTTGCTTCGCTTAATAGCAAAGCCGGCTTGTAGAAGAATTTGGATGATCTGCTCTCCTTTTGTGAAAACCTCTTCTGCTGTATCACCCCACACAACAATGTCATCAATGTACTGCAGGTGTTCAGGAGCACCACCCTGTTCCAGTACAGTTTGGACCAACCTATGGCAAATGGTTGGGCTGTGTTTCCACCCCTGGGGCAAACGGTTCCAAGTATACTGAATGCCCCTCCAGGTGAAGGCAAACTGTGGCTTACATTCTGCAGCCAAAGGAATAGAAAAGAAGGCATTTGCAATGTCAATGGTGGCATACCATTTGGCTGCTTTTGACTCCAGCTCGTACTGGAGTTCCAACATGTCCAGCACAGCAGCGCTCAATGGGGGTGTGACCTCATTCAGGCCACGGTAGTCTACTGTCAGCCTCCATTCTCCACTGGCTTTACGCACTGGCCATATGGGACTGTTAAAAGGTGAGTGAGTTTTACTGATCACTCCCTGATTCTCCAACTGGCGAATCAAATCATGAATGGGGAGCAAGGAATCCCTGTTGGTGCGATACTGCCGTCTGTGCACTGTCTTTGTAGCAATCGGTTCCTGCTGCTCTTTTACTCGTAGCAGCCCCACAACAGACGGGTCCTCTGACAGGCCAGGCAAAACAGACAGCTGCTTAATGTTGTCCATATCTACAGCAGCTATCCCAAAGGCCCATCGATACCCCTTAGGATCCTTGAAATGCCCCCTTCTGAGGTAATCAATACCCAGTATACATGGAGCCCCTGGGCCAGTCACAATAGGATGTTTTTGCCAGTCTTTGCCAGTGAGGCTTATTTCAGCCTCCAGCGCAGTCAATTCTTGAGAGCCCCCAGTCACTCCAGAAATATGGATTGATTCTGTCCCTTCATGACTGGAGGGCATTAGGGTGCACTGTGCACCGGTATCCACCAGTGCCTTATATTTCTGTGGTTCTGATGTGCCAGGCCATCGAATCCACACAGTCCAATAAACTCTATTATCCCTTTCCCTCCCCTGACTGAGGGCAGGGCCCCTCTATTGGTTACCTGTGATGACTGGAGCAACTCCACTGGTGGTTGGTATGTCTAGTAGTTCTTTCACCCGTGCTCGTAGTGCAGAAGTGGGCTGATCATGCCACTTCCTCATGTCTTCTCCACGGTCACGTAGGTAGCGCCACATGGAAACACGCGGTGCAATCGTACTGTTGTTCTTTGCTCGAGCTGGGAAGCGTGTGCGTTTAACAGCTGAGACTTTTGATGATGCAGGTGAGGAGTAGGACTGGAATACTTTGATCAGATCCTTCATTAGACCTGGTGGCCCGTACGAGGATTGACCTTCATCAGTTGTTTCTGATACTATTACGGGATCATTGCAATTAGTTGATGGAAACAATTTCTTGCACATTTCATCTACTCGGTTTTCTAGCCGTGAGATGGCAGAAACTGCGGCATGCAGTTGAGGGAGCTGCTGATCGGCGGTTTGAAGCATTATAATCAGCTCAACAACTCGGGGCCATCTGTCCACGAACCCTTTAGTCCCTGTTACCAATGACTGTGCCTTTCTCTCTGGTGCTGTACTTGTGATTTTCTGCCACATGTCAGGATCGGCCCTCACTCTCTCAGGGTCAAGTTCGCTTGGATCAGGGCTGTACAACATTTTCGCCATGGCCAATTCCCTCAAGCGCTGAATACCTTTTTGGACGGTATTCCAACTATCAAATTTAGGCTTCAAAGCATCCTTATAGGGGTACCTTTCTCTCACGGCTTCTAACAGCCGCAACCAGAGAGTGGCAGCTCCATCCGAACATCTGCTAATCCCTCTGTCGATACCTGCATCTTGGGCAATGCTTCCTAGTTGGCGAGCTTCATTACCATCTAGAGATAAGCTGTTGGCCCCATTGTCCCAGCAGCGAAGCAACCAAGAAAGGATACCTTCATCTTGACGCCGTGTGAACTCCTTTCTTGAGCCTTGGATTTCAGTCAGCTTCAGAGGTCGACAATAGGTGATTTCCTCCTCATCATCAGTCTCTTCTTCATGCCTCTTGGTTTTTGCCTTTGCTTTTTTCGGTACTGCTCCATGCCCGGCACCTGGGTCTTCTGCAGCCCCCCCCTGTGCTTCTCCTTCTTTTCGTTCTAGACGCATGGACACCCGTTTCCATTTCTTGCCTTCCACAGGGGCAACTGATAATGCTACTGATGCCTCCTGTGACTGATCAGAATTAACTTGGGCTTGAATCTCAGATCGGAAACTCTCTCTCTCCAGAATAGTATGATACAAAGCACGGTATGCATAAGCCAAACCCCACATAAGGTTTACCTCCTTAGATCTCTGACCCAAATACTCACTTAATTTCTTAGGGTCCCTTAGGTGTTCAAGAGTGAAATCCCATGACACTGCGGGTCCCCATGCTTCCAAGACTTTTCCTAAACCTTTCCATATTCCCTGCCAGTCATCATTCTCTGGTTCTGGAGGAGACTTCCGCATAGAACGAATGCATAGGAACATATATGCATTCATTAATAGTGATAACATGGATGCAAGTATGAACCCTATCTCAGTTATTGAAAGGCCTGTGGAAACCTGAGAGTACAACCTAAATAAAAAGGGTTTTTTTAGCCTGTACAATGAATTAAACATGGTGCTGTTTGTAAAATTGCCTGTTCCATCTGGGATGCAAGTACTTGTAAGATTCGCAATTCCATCTGGGGTGTAGGTGCCAAAATTCTGACCATACCACATCTCATAAAAGTACCAGGCAGGTGTCTCCATCAGTATCCACCTTATTAGGCTATATACCTGCACAATTCCACAACACCAAATTATGGTGTTAATAGTTGACCAATACTTTAAGAAGATCATAATTGCTTTCAATCCCTTAAACAGAGCAACTGGGATGAAGAGTGGATTCATAGCTGGCAGGCTCTGTAAAAGTCAGAGCTAGCTAGCTTTGCTCTAAGGGAGAAAGAAATCCCTTTGTTTTCTACACAAAAGTTAGATAGCAGTGCTGAGAATGTACAGCAGCCCTTAATGTTGACAATTTGTCTGGTATTTCAAGGTCACGTTCTCAGTGAGCAGCTACGAAAAGATAACACTCCCCTAACGAAGCTCTTTAAGAGTAAAGAGAGAGTCGTTCTAAAAGCTAAAAAGCTCTATGCCCGCATTCTCCACCAAAAAATCTGTCACGGGTTACTTAGATTTACCTATGCCCGTGACAGGGGAAGCCACCCCGTGGGCCCCCCCGGGGCCCGGAAAGGAGGGGGAAAAAGGGAGTGGGATAAAACAGCGACAATCTAAGGAGGAAAAACTTATTTTACTAAATATGATACCGAAATACAAGATAACACAATATAATATAATTGAGGCTAACAAATCGAACGAAACAGAGAGAGAGAGTCCCCGAAAACCGAGAGGCCTACTGTGAACTCTAGGCGACACGGCTGGAACGCTTCCCACTCTCCGAGAAGTTTGAGAGAAGAAGGAGGGCCCTCCAGCCTGGGAACGAGATTATATAGAGTCCTGGTCCCGTGACTTATCATTAACCCTGTTGTTCTCTGGGATATGTAGTCTTCTTCTGTGGACTGCACATTCAATAGAAGTATCCATACTTTACATGATGTTATGATGTGGAATACTGATAGCAAAATTACAAAATTACAAAACCATGACAGGAGGTGTTCAAGACCAGGTTGGACGGGGCCCTGGGCAACCTGATATAGTAAATGTGTATGTTTGTTGGCCCTGCTTGGCAGGGGGGTTGGAACTACATGATCCTTGAGGTCCCTTCCAACCCGGGTAATTCTGTGATCTGTGATTCTGTGATCTGTGATCTGTTGTTGCGGTACTGCCGTCTGTGCACCGTCTTTGTAGCAGTTGGTACTTGCTGCTCATTTACTCGTAGCAGCCCCACAAAGGACGGGTCCTCTGACAGGCCAGGCAAAGCAGAAAGCTGCTTAATGTTGTCCATATCTACAGCAGCTATTCCAAAGGCCCATCGATACCCCTTAGGATCCTTGAAATGCCCCCTTCTGAGGTTGGCCACTTCTCTTGTTTAATTAGTGATAGGACTAGAGGAAATAGTTTCAAGCTGTGGCAGGGGAGATTCAGGCTGGACATTAGGAAATATTACTTCTCAGAAAAGGTGGTCAGGAACTGGAATGGACTGCTCAGGGAGGTGGTGGAGTCAACGACCCTGGGGGCGTTCATGGAACGATTGGATGTTGTGTTGGGGGACATGGTTTAGTGGGAGCTACTGGTAAGAGGTGAACAGTTGGACTGGATGATCTTTTAGGTATTTTCCAACCTTGGTGATTCTATGATTCTAAAACCTTAACCAAGTCTGGACTCTCAAAGCCATCATCGTATATTGCTTCCACCACTGACGTCCATAGACCATTATTTATCGGAATATCACTTTTGTTTAGCCACGTGATTCTACACGCTGCCATTACCAATTGAATTAGAGAATGGTTTTCGTCATTATGTATCACATGGGCATATAGCATTTGTCTGAGAGGCTGATGTGTGGTAATGGATGCCAGTTTAGAAGTCACAGCCCCATTAATTACCACACTTTTGGCCCCCATGTCCCATAATCTCAGCAGCCAAGCTGGTCTGCTCTCTTGTGGTCTTTGCTTAAATTGTTGCAACATATCCATGAGCTTGGCAGCTGTGTACAGGCATGCCATTGCATGTAATGTGGTATGTGCAGGGGGCCACTGTCATGGGTTACTTAGATTTACCTATGCCTGTGACAGGGGAAGCCACCCCGTAGGGCCCCCCGGGGCCCGGAAAGAAGGGGGAAAAGGGGAATAGGATAAAAACAGCGGCAATCTAAGGAGGACAAAACTTATTTTACTAAATATGATATCGAAATACAAGATAACACAATATAATTGAGGCTAACAAATCGAACGAAACAGAGAGAGAGAGTCCCCGAAAACCGAGAGGCCTACTGTGAACTCTAGGCAACATGACTGGAACGCTTCCCACTCTCCGAGAAGTTCGAGAGAAGAAGAACATTCCAGCCTGGGAACAAGATTGTATAGCGTCCTGGTCCCGTGACTTATCACTAACCATGTTTTTCTCTGGGATATGTAGTCTTCTTCTGTGGACTGCACATTCAATAGAAGTATCCATGCTTTACATGATGTTATGATGTGGAATACTGATAGCAAAATTACAAAATTACAAAACCATGACAGCCACTCTTCACGTGCCAGCCCAGCTTGTTTGTCTTGGAATTTCTTTGTCTTCTGAGTTATTATTGGCCTTTTTTCTAGAGGATCTGAGGTTCCCAGATCCTCCAGTTGGCTTTTAGATACCTTGGCCTTCTTGGGCTCAACTAGGATCCAAGGATCCTGCTAATCTAAGTCTTTTTCCCCTTCTAGCAAAATGGGTCTTAATTTCAAGGAGGAAAGTCCAGTCAAAGGTAGGGCAGCTTGCCCTGTCAAAGATGTAACTTTATTTTCCAGCTGTCTAATATGAGTTTTCAAAAGCATATTTTCATCTTTTAAGTCTTTATCCAATTAAAGATGCGCATTAATAGTGAAAAGCAGCAGCTGCGCTATGGCAGAAGCTGCTGCTATTTTTTCCTCTGTTGTCAGAAAGTGCTGTCCTAATTTACTCAGGAAATCAACCATTTTTGACATAGATGTAATAATGGGACTATTCTCCCTTATAGGTCCCCATTTCTTAATAATCTGAGTAGCACTTAACTGCATTGCAGTCAGCCCTTAAATTGCCTTCACCTGTGCTCCCAGGCCTGACTGGGTCTTTTCACCAGGTGCTCAATCAGTGGTTCAGGCTGTGACTCAACAGTTTCTATACACGTAGATACAAATTTTTGGAGTGAGGGATTACTTTTTGTGAGAGATAGTGTCACTGTTAAAGTTTGTTTCAATATATTAAATTTCTCAGAGAAAAGTCCTTTGGTAAACAGCTATTGGTGTTTTAAGTATTGTGTGTGTTGTGGTTTAACCTAGCAGGCAGCTAAGCACCACAGAACCATTTGCTCACTTCTTCCCTGCAAGTGGGATAAGGGGGAAAATTGGAAATAAAATAACTTTCATGAGTTGAGGTAAAAACTATTTAAGGAAGACAAAAAAGGAAAAGAGAAAATTAAATATACATAGGTCATTCCAAAAGTAATGCTTCCTATTTATTACTACACAAATGACAACAGATACAAAGTTACAGATACAGTACAATAACAGTATTTGGTAGAACTAATTCTCAGCTACAAAACACTATTTTTCAATAATCTCTACCTTTAGCCAGTTTGCGTGGATGAGCTAATTGAGACACTGTTCATTTCATGGTGTGACAGATGTACATGGCTTTCTAGAATGTTTCTTGTCTTTCACATCACTGTTGCCATTGCTGAAATGCCCTACCCACTCCTCACTGTGCTCGCATCCACTGTTTGGTCTCCACAAATGTTGATGAATGTGAGTGGATACCATTTTTTCCGCTTGGAGGAGTTCAGTGATACACCTTTGCTTCTTATGCACTTCCATGTCAGATATCATTTTGTCATACTGCCCCTCTTCTGCCACGTGTTGTACGGCAACAAGATGTAATTGGATACTGGTGAGAAGGTTCAACCTCTATTGCCATACCACTAGCATCTGCCTATGACATTTTGGGCCAACATAATGAAACAGGAGGCATTACTTTTGGAGCAGCCCTCATATTTAATGATTAGAATACTGGGTAGGGCTGTTCTTCATATAATGGTTTACACTGTTAAGCAACTATAGTGCTTCTGAAAACAGAATGAAGTTTGGATTCCTTTGTTGAATACCTTTTAGAAATTTCAAATTCAATTCCATTCAAGCTTGAATCAAAGAATCATAGAATATCTTGGGTTGGAAGGGACTTGAAAGATCATCTAATTCCTACCTTCCTGCTGTGAACAGGCTTGCCACACACTAGATAAGGCTGCCCAAGAACCCATCCAACCTAGCCTTGAGCACCTCTAGGGATACGGGGCATCCACTATGACGTATCAGCCAATTAACCCGACTTATCCCGAGACCTCGACTGTCCAGGGGAGAGACACAAACATGGATGCCATGATGTCTTCTCTCAATTTATTACTGCGTCACACTCCTTATATATCATCCTAAATCCCGCGCAGACGCATACACCCGCTACGCAAAACCCAATGCACGTGAAAGAACCTGTACACACACGTACCTAAACACCCCGCCCACTAACTCTTAACCTACAGGCCTAACTCAGCTATTCTAGAACACTCCATCTATTCAGAACTACTGTATGCACTCATAAATCCTTCCAAAGACAACTTAGTACCCCAACACCAATACTTTTCTGAGCAGCCTGTTTCAGTGCCTCACCACTCTTAGTGAAAGATTTCCCCCAAACATCTCATCTAAATCTCTCCCCTTTTTAGTTTAAAACCACTCCTCCCTTGTCTACCTGTGCGAAGAGTTTGTCTTCCTCTTGGTTATCGTAGAGTATCCTGAGTTGGTAGGGACTCATAAGGTCATTGAGTCCAACTCCTGGCTCCACCCAGGAGC
Organism: Coturnix japonica; assembly: GCF_054131305.1. Classification (NCBI taxonomy): domain Eukaryota; kingdom Metazoa; phylum Chordata; class Aves; order Galliformes; family Phasianidae; genus Coturnix; species Coturnix japonica. Next base: position 31,870,387 of record NC_140701.1, read on the forward strand.
ACCCAAAAATCAGACCATATGTCTGTCTGGGCCATGACCACTTCCCTGGGGAGCCAGTTCCAGTGCCCAGCCATGCTCTTGGTGAAGAACCTTTTCCTGATATCCAACCTGAACCCCCCTTTTATGCTCCTTTTAAGTACTGGAAGGACACAATGAGGTCTCCATGGAGGCTTCTCTTCTCCAGGCTGAACACTCTCGGCTCCCTCAGCCTTTATTCATAAATGAGATGCTCCAGTCCTCTGGACTTGCTCCAACAGTTCTATGTCTTTCTTGTGTGTGGGCCTCCATTTTGTATATAGTTGGTCCAAATCACAACATAAAATGTTTTTGGCAAATACTTCTTTATAGCTTTTTTTTTTGTGTGTGTGTGTGTTGTTCTCATGAAAAAAAGGGAAACAAACTAAGCTATATTTTCTTTAAAGAAATGTGTGCTTAAAAAAGAAATAGTGTAGACATACATACAAAAACATGTAAATGTGGAGTTTGATAAAGCTAAGGGTTTGAGTAGGCGAGGAATACCCTTGAGTTACTCTAAATTATTGTTTTTTTTGTTTTTTTTGTTTTTTTTTTTTTTGTTAAAAGTATCTTTTGATTAAACTTTGAGTTTTCATTCCTGACTTACTTAATCCATTGGAATCATTTGTACGATATCCATGTTCCTGTACTTATTTAACAGTTGATTTATAGGTGAAGCTAAAGTCATTTTTTAATCATGTTTCCTTAGCTATTGCATAATATCCTGCTATCTTATTTGCAGCCAATCAGATGATGATTCTGGGTCAACATCTGCTTCTGGATCTGGTTCAAGCTCTGGAAGCAGTAGTGATGGAAATAGCAGTCAGTCAGGTAGCAGTGACTCTGAGTCTGCTTCAGAGTCAGGCAGTCAATCAGAACTGGAGTCTGATGCGTCTAGAGAGAAGAAACAAGTTCAAGCTAAACCACCAAAAGTTGATGGATCTGAGGTAAAATGACATAAATTAATGCTCTGTGGTGAAAAAACACTGTGCAGATTAGTTTCAAGAGCAGCCTTCATTTACACAATCAATAGAAATTTAATTAGAATTCTAAGGTTGGGTTAGTGAATGTGCATGCTTAGTTCTCAAGCATTGGGATCTTAAATTTTTCTGTTTGTATGTATTTAATTAGCTTTTTTTCCATGCAGAGGTATCTATTATTGCATGTTCTTTAAGACAAAGTAGCACAATATTGTTACATCTAAAATTGTATTTGTTTCTCTAATGCTTAGTTTTTTCATATAAAAAACTGACTGTACAATAATTTCAGGCTTATGTACTGTTTATTTTTTGTATGGGGAAAAGTTTGCTAAAACTAGAAAGGAAGGATTGTTTAATAATTTCTTAAATACAATGGATGAAAATTGCCTGAACTCTCCTCTGTTTCTCTGTGATATTTGACCTTAATTTGGATGATAGACCATATATATGAAAGGCAATAAAATATTCACTATGGTAAGATTCAAAGACTATTAAGGATTCTCTTCTTTACTCTTAATAAAATTGAGGTCCATCTTTAAAGGACTTCTTTGAGGGACTAGGGTATCTTGGATGAGGAAAGACTGAGAGAGCTGAGACTGATTAGAGTGGGAAAGAGACAGGTCAGGGGCCAATATTTATAAATACTTGAGGGTAGAGGAGTGTTAAAAGGATGGAGCCACACTCTTCTCAGAGGTGCCTGGTGAAAGAACAAGAGGCAATGGGCACATGCAGAAACACAGGAGGCTCTGGAACACAAGAATCATAGAATGATGTGGGTTGGAAGGGACCTTTAAGATCATCTAGTTCTGACCCCCCTGCCATGGACAGGGATACTAACAATTAGATCAGGCTGACCAGGGCCCCATCCAGCCTGACTGTGAATGCCTCCAGAGCTGTGGCATCCACAACCTCTCTGGGCAACCTGTGCCAGTGCCTTACCACCCTCTGAGTGAGTATTTTCTTCCTAATATCTAATCTAAATCTCCCCTCTTCTAGTTTAAAGTCATTCCCCCTTATCAGTATCTGCCTGTGTAAAACATTGGTCTCTCTCCTGCTTCCAAGCTCCTTTTTAATACTGGAAGGCTGCAATGAGGTTTCCCCTGAACCTTATCTTCTCCAAGCTAAACAAGCCCAGCTCCCTCAACCTTTCTTCATACGAGAGGTGCTCCAGCCCTCTGAGCATTGTTGTGGTCTTCCACAACAGCCTTGTATACAGTTGGCCTTTTGGGGCAGCAAGCACACACTGCTGGCTCATGTCCAGCTTTTCATCCATCATGACACCCAAGTCTTTCTCCACAGGGCTGCTCTCATGGTGTTCTTCTCCCAGTCTGTACACATAACCTGGGATTCCCCCAACCCAAGTGCAACACCTTGCACTTGGCCTTGTTGAATCTCATTAGATTCTCATGGGCCCTCTTTGCACCTGTCCAGGTCCCTTCAGATGGCATCCTTTCTTTCTCTTGTGTCAACTGTACCATCCAGTTCAGTGTCATCAGCAAACTTGCTGAGGATGCAATCAATCCTACTATCTAGGTCATTGATAAAGATGATCTAGATCTGAAATTCTGTCGGAACTTGATGGTGATTGTCAATAGTTTATGGGCTGGTTCGGCCCGATTCCATGATTAATGGGGCGGGGAGACTCACAAACCCATGCCCCAGTAAAGGGGGAAAGGGGGAAAAGGTAGGGAGATGGGCCTAAAAGCAAAACAGTGGCAATAATCTGAGGAGGAAAGTTAATTTACAAAATATGATATGGGAATGCAAGATAACACAATACAATATAATTGGAATTGAGGCTAATAAATCAAATAAAATGAGAGCTAGAGTGTCCAAAACCAAAGGCCTTCCTCTAATGCTGAAGGTGAGACAGCTAGGGAGCACACAACCACAGCGACGAGCAGTAAAAAATAGGGACAGTCTCATGACTTGTGAGCAGTATTATCTTTCCTTCTGAACGAGAAATGGAAACAGAATAGTGAAAGCCTTCTGGGAAATGTAGTTCTCTTCTGAGACAGGTATACTCAGAACTATTGACAGTCCATGGAACTGGAGCATTAACTCTTTAACTCCCAGTGCACTACATGATGTTATGATGAGGAATACCAGTAACAAAAAATCATAAAACCATGACAATAATTGAGTGTTGGAACAGGTTTCCCCACAGAGGTTGTAGTCTCCTTCCATGGAAATCTTCAGAAACCACCTGGACTTTACTTGCACCCTCCGTTTCCCTGAAATGCCTGCATACCAATGCACACAACATAGGAAATAAAAGGAAGAACTAGAGACCTGTGTGCAGTCACAGGGCCACGATCTCATTGCAATCACAGAGACATGGAACAGCTCACATCTGGAATGCTGTCATGGATGGCTATGTCCTCTTTAGGAAAGACATAATGGTGAGGCAGTGGAGTTGCTATTTACATGAGAGCAACTAGAATATATTGAGCTCCACTTGGAGGGGAATGATGAACAACTTCAGAGCTTGTGGATAAGAATTAAGGGGCAGACTAACATAGGTGACACTGTTGTGGATGTGTACTACAGGCTGCCTGATCAGGAGGAGGAAGTGGACGAAGTCTTCTACAAACAGCTGGAAGAAGCCTTGCAATCCCTAGCACTGGTTTTCATGGGAGACTTCTAACCATCCTGATATTTGTTGGATAAGCAACACAGCCAGGCACACAAGGTCAAGGCGATTTCTACAATGCATTAATGATAACTTTCTCACAGAGGTGGTGGAGGAGCCAACAAGGAGGGATGTGCTGCTCGACCTTCTTTTTACTAACAAGGAAGGGCTGGTCAGAGATGTGATGCTTGGTGGAAGTTTAGGATGCAGTGATCACAAGATAGTGGAGTTCAAGTGTGCTGAAGAAGCAAAGCAATAAGGAGAATTGCTACCCTGGACTTCAGGAGAACCAACTTTGACTTCTTCAAAGACCTATTTGGAGGTATCCCATGGGCTAGCGTTAGAAGGTAAGGGGGGCCCATGAGAGCTGGTAGGCGCTTAAATACCACTTCTTCCAAGCTCAAGATTGGTGCATTCCTAAGAGTAAGAAATAGGGGAAAGGTAGCAAGAGGCCTGTGTGGATGAACAAAGAACTCGAGGGCAAATTGAAAGGAGAGAAGAAGATCCACAATGTGGAAAAAGGACCTGTCCACCTGGAAAGAATATAGGAATGTTTTCAGGGCCTGTAAGACAAAAAAGAAGGCTAAGGCTCTCTTGGAATTAAACCTCGCAAAAGAGGTAAAGGATAACAAGAAAGATTTATTCAGTATGTCAATGGTAAAAAGAAGACCAGGGAAAATGTGGGTCTGCTACTAAATGAAGTGGGTGCCCCGGTAACAGGAAACACTGAGAAGGCAGAGATACTGCATGCCTTCTTTGCTTAAGTCTTTAATGCAAAGACTAGCACTCAGGAATCCAAGACCCTGGAGGTAAGAGAGAGCATCTGGGTAAAGGAAGACTTTCACTTAGTCGAGGTGGATCTAGTCAGAGAGCATCTAGCCAAAATCAACACACACAAATCTGTTGGTCCCAATGGGATGGACCCATGTGTGCTGAGAGAACCAGCAGAGATGATTGTTGAACTACTCTATCATCTTTGAAAGGTCCTGGCAAATGGGAGAGGTGCCTGAAGACTAGAGGATAGCCGCTGTCACTCCAGTCTTCAAAAAGAGCAAGTGCAGCATCTGATGCACAGACTCGGATGTGAATGATCCAAATAGTTTATTACAGTTCTCACATCACTTATATACCTTCACAAGTTTTCTTTTCCTAGCTTTTCTATTCGCCCCTACATGTCAACAGAACATTCCACAAACACTCTTCAACCGTTCATGCAGGCGCTTACCCAATCAGAGCCACAAGCTGTTCTTTCTTCTTCTAGAGGTGACCATGTTTCTCACACTGTTTATCTTGCTCCACAGCTGCTGCCCTGTACAGTCCTAGTATTCCCACAAGCAAGGAGGATAAAGGAAACCACACACTAGTCAGCCTCACCTCCGTCCCTGGAAAGGTGATGGAACAACTCATTCTGGATGCCATCTCCAAGCAATTGGAAAAAAAGGTGGTTATCAGGGGAAGTCAACATGGATTCACCAAGGGGAAATCATGCTCAACCAACCTGATGGCTTTCTATGATGTCATCTCTGGCTGGGTAGATGGGAGAGCAATGGATGTTGTGTATCTTGACTTCAGCAAGGCCTTTGACACTGTCTCCCACAACACCCTTGTAGGTAAGCTTAGGAAGTGTGGGATAGATAAGTCAATAGTGAGGTGGATTGAGAACTGGTTGGACCGGCAGAGCTCAGTGGGTGGTCATCAGCAGCACAGAGTCTGGTTGGAGGCCTGTAACTAGCAGTGTTTCCCAGGGGTCAGTGCTGGATCCAACCTTAATATTTTTACCAACAACCTGGGTGAAGGGAGAGAAGAGGAGGTCTAGCAGTCTAGGAGGTTTCTGGAGTGTGCAGAGGATAATTTTCTGACACAGCTGGTGAGAGAGCCTACAAGAGGAGCTGCCCCACTAGACCTGCTGTTCACAAACAAGGACTGGTGGGAGCTGTGGAGGTCGGGGGCTGTCTCAGACAGAGTGACCACGAAATAGTAGAGTTCTCAATTCTTGGTGGAGCCTGGAGGGGGAGCAGAAAAACTGCTACCTTGGACTTCCGGAGTGCAGACATTGAATTGTTCAGAAGACTAGTAGGGGGAAAGTCCTCTGGCATTCAGTCTTAGCGAGTAAACGGGTCCAAGAGAGCTGCTTGCTCTTCAAGAAGGAAGTCTTAAGGGCAGAGGAGCAGGCTGTCCCCCTGAGCCACAAAATGAGCCAGCAGGGAAGAAGACTGGCAGGGATGAATAGGGAGCTATTCTTGAGGCTCCAGGAGAAAAAGAGAAGAAGGGATGGCCAACTCCGAAAGAGTACAGAGAAGTTCTTAAGATATGTAGAGAGAAAAAAATCAGAAAAGGCAAAAGCCCAGCTGGAACTTAATCTGGCCGCTGGGGTAAAAAGGACCAAGAAGCTCTTTTACAAATACATCAACAGTAAGAGGAGGACTAAGGAGAATCTCCATTCTTTACTGGATGAGGCTGGGAATGTGACAACTGAGGATAAGGAAAAGGCAGAGGTTCTGAATGCCTTCTTTACATCTGTCTTTAAAGGACAGACCAGTTATCCTCAGAGTACTCCACTCTCTAACCTGAGAGTCTTGGCTGGGGAGCAGACTAACACCCCCACAACTCAGGTGGAAACAGAGACCATTCAGACCTACTACTCCAACTGGCCTGCCAGAAGTCCGTGGGGCAGGATGAGATTCACCTGAGAGTGCTGAGGGAATTGGCACACATTCTGACTACTGTGTTAAGTTCCAGGCACCTCAATTCAAAAAAAGATCAGGGTCTCCTTGAAGGAGTGCAGTGGAGGGCCACAAAGATGATGAATAACCTGTAACATATCCCACATGAGGAAAGGCTGAGTAACCTGGGTCTGTTCAGCCTGGAGAAAAGACAACTGAAAGGGGATCTGATAAATGTTTAGAAATACCTAAAGGGAGATAGGAGGCAAACGGATGAGGCCAGGCTCTTCTCAGTGATAGTGATGTGCAGAAACCCAACTCCATAGCCCAAGAGATATAGAGCAGGTATGTTTCTTTAAGCAGTATGCATACACTGGGTGCAAGGGGGGAAAAAACCAACCAAACAAAAAACACTCCTCCTAACTTATTACTAATACATAATCAATGATTTTCCCAGAATTTGTATAACATATTCATTATACTTCCAAGAATCCCTTAGCATATGGTCCCTCCCCCTTGCACATGCGTCATGAGCAGTGAGGGTCTCCTCCTGGTGGTCATGGGATGAAGGCTCATAGTCTTCCTCACTATAAACTTCTGACCTGTGGGAGGAATAGCCCCTGAACCAGTTCTAACTTGCCTTGTTGATATCTTCTCACTTACTAAACGTCCTCTAGTGCTGCATCTGATGCACAGACTCAGATGCGAACAAACCAAATTGTTTATTACAAGTTCTCACATCACTTATATACCTCCACAAGTTTTCTTTTCCTAGCTTTCCCATTCACCCCTATATGTCAACAGAACATTCCACAAACACTCTTCAACCATTCATGCAGGCACTTGTCCAATCAGAGCCACGAGCTGTTTGTTCTTCTAGAGGTGCCCTTGGTTCTCATGCTGTTTATCTTGCTCCACAGCTGCTGCTCCGTACAGTCCTTCTTGTATTCCCACACTCCATCCCCATTCTTTTAGCAGCCTCCACATACTTGCTTCTGTAAACTTATCTTTTTCCTTCATTTCTGTGAACCACCTTTCACTCTTCAATTTCCCCCATTTTCTTTAATCTAGCAGAAACACCTACCTGCTAGATTTTCCCCTTCCTCCCTAATGATTCCTGGAAGCAGGCCTCACTTCCTACTGTTTGTCTCAGCTTCTACCTCTTCTTCCACTTTTCATATTCCTTCCCTGTGTTCTGACATAATCACATTGAGCACCTTAGAGCTAAACACGTAAAACCTACCAAGAAGAATAGAGCTATACTTGCCAAGAAAACTTGCTTTAGCCACCGAAGATTTGGTAACCAACTAAGTTTATCCCATAGTCCAGAGAAAGCTGTTCCCCAATCAGCGTTACCCCTGCTTACTTCAAGCAAGATTTTTGTTTGTTGCCAAGTTTTCCTAAATCTGTCTCAATCCTCCGATCCTTGTTTATACACACACAACAACTTTGATTTATTAGAGTACACATTTCCCCTTCCTTTGCAGTTAACAAATCCAGCAGCATACTATTTTGCAATAAGATTTTGGATAAAGAGGATAGCTCCTCCAGGATTGTTCATAGGGCATCTGCCGTAGCATTCTCAATTATTCCTAAAGTTGCAGAAATTTCCACTATAGCCCTTTCCAGCTGTGCTACTCCTAAAAGGGCTCTCACAAAGCTATGGTATCCTATATTATACCTTACCAATGAGTTATTTAACCTTTTAACCGTCCTTGGATTTTGATACTGGCTCCACATAGTTCTCATTATGCCTGGTGGGAGTTTGAGCTCTCCCATCTCCCCACAGCCACCAAAAACCTTTACCCAAACGGCACTTGCTCATTAAATTACTTCCATTTTGATATTTGGGCCCACTAATGATAGCGCTATTACTTTCCTTAATAGCGGCCACTGTCAAATATAGCGCCTGCCCCTAAGTAAAGTGGCCCTTTTGACCACTTTTATATTTGTACTGAGCAGACTGATTCAGTGACAGGACCCCAAACCACAGTACTTCTACCCCTGCCTTTGGTAGTCATGGACAGACCCAGCAATCAGAAGTATAAAGTTTTAGGAAAGTTACTAATTACATTGTAAAAACAGTTATCTTCCCAGGCTAAAACACCTCCCGTGTACATTGAGATAAAGCAAATTAGTAACCGACTCCTCTTTGTGAGTTTAACAGTGCACTTACCTTGCTTTACGAGTTTAATGGTGCACTTACCTTGACAGACCAAGTAGCTCCCCAGCATCTTGGAATAACCTCCTGTAACAATACTTTAGTTACCCCACATGCCTTATTAGTTTTACAAGGAAATGCCTCCGTCCACTTTAAAAAGGTATCAGTACCAACATACAGCAACACCCCCTTTTCTTGGAAGTTGTGAGAAATCACTTTGCCGTTGTCACCCTGGAAGGTTCCCTTTCCCAATGGGCCCACTTTTACCCTGTTCCTGGTACTAGGATTGTATTTTGTAGCATCTGTTTGCCCAATATATTTTCTTATCTTCCCTTAGAACCAATTTCCATAAAATACTAAAGGGCATAACAATGTGTCCATCTGGGCTTGCACCCATCTGTCATCTTGCTCTCTCTCCTTCTAAATCATTAATTAGACTCTTATCCTCTTTAGGATATTTTACAGGTTTTGACTCAGTGTACAGTTGGAATAACGCAATAGCTACGTATAATACAAATAATACAAGAATAGTTGTAAATGGATAGCCAGAGGGCATCTATGGGAAAAACTTCACCAACTCTTTGGCCTTCAGTCAAGATGGAAAATGTTGAGGCTTGCCACCAGAACTCCACACAAGAACAATCTCCAGAAAAAGATGCTGCCTTAGTGGTGGTCAGCCCTTAAATGAAATCTAGGAGAAGTGGAGTCAAGCTCCACCCCTTCTGGGAGCACAACTGAATTATCTTCACCTGTGCTCCTGCAGCTGACCCAACACTTGCCTCAGATGGTTTAATCAGAGGTTCAGACTGTGATTAACAGTTTCCCATACACTTGGGTTCAGAGATTTTAAGGTTACCATCTAGAATTAAAGCCTTCTTCAACTACCTGTTTCGCCACCTGATTCATCATCTTATTTCCAATTTCCCGTACAGTGTTACCTTTCTGATGTCCTTTACAACATTTAATAGCCATTGGTAGATTTACCTCATGCTGTTTTCCTTGCATGTGAGCAATCCTAGCTCTTTTCAGACGGTACTATGCGTGTGTGGCACCCCAAGTAGCATCTGTCCATATACTTAAAGCTCTTGTCAAGGCAGTTTTCCCCTCGGAAGTCCCCACAGGTAATGGTTGTGCTTTGATTACCTTGTCAGTAGCAGTTACTGCATATCCTGCCTTACAGTCCTCTTGTCTCACAAAACTGCAACTGTCAGTAAACCAGGTGTCTTCTGCATCCTCTAAGGGTTCGCCCTTCAGGTCCAACCAAACAGCTGGAATGTGCAGCTTCAGTTGTTTCAAAGTAGCCATGTAATACTGGTTCTCCAGGAGTTCCACTAAGGAAAGATACTGGGTTGACAATATTAGTTACAATTATTTCTACATCACCCTGCTCTACCAGGATAGCCTGGTATTTCAGAAATCTTTGGGGTGAGAGCCAGTGCCCCCCCTTTTACCTCCAATACAGTTAACACTACGTGATATTAAAACTGTCATCCTCTGGCCCAGCGTAGATTTACAGGATACCTGAATACTGAACACTAGTGCAGTCACCGCCCTCAGGCACCCTGGCCATCCCTTACTCACTTCATCAAGCTGTTTGGAGCTTTACCATCAGTCTGTAGTTGTGTACCCACAGTCGGCACCATCCTGTCATTCATTCCTGGGAATGGACAGATTTCCCTAGCAGTTTGCAGCTCAGGGGTTTGGCAGATGGCTTCTCTCCTGGCAGTCCTTAAGGTTCAAAGTCCAGCTGTAATCTCATATCCCAAATATGTCACTTGCTGCTGAGTTATTTGAGCTTTCTGTAAACCTAAAAACTCAGCAAACTCACAGTCCATCACACACAGTCCTCTTTTGTTGCTGTGGCATCCACATAACGCAGTAAAATTCCACCCTGTGATGGAGGAACCCAGGTCTCAGGCTCACAAGTTGACCAGTTCTCAAAAATCATTAAGCTGTTCTCACAACCCTGGGTAACACTGTCCAGGTTAACTGAATCTCTTCTCCCCGTATTAGGGTTTTCCTATTCAAGGGCAAATAACCTTAGGTTTCCTTTGGCCAAACCAGGCAGAAGAGACATCCCACAAATCCCAAAGGTAAACACCACCTACTCTTTCCTTGAGTAATGAAGTGCGTGGATGTGCCACCACTGAGGGTATGCACTCCATAATTCTATTACTTGCCCTCAAATCTTGTACCAAACTAAAGCACTTGCTGTCCAAAAATTTGGCAAAAACTGGCAAAATCGGAGTTTTGTATTTGGATTCCCATTCAATTAGTAACCCAAACTCCAAGAAGCTATCTATCATTTCTTTTATCCTTCTACAGTCACATATCCTCAAAGGGCACTGCTTTACTCTGACTAGGCTGGCTCTTTCTTTTAACTTAACTTCTATTTAGGGCTTTTCTTTTGGCTCTGACAGTTATCCCTGATACCCACACTCCTAAGCATACCTGATTTACGATTCCTGTAACTTTTGGAGTACAACATTGTTTTTCCCAGTTTGTGTTAAAGCCAGACTTAAAATTTTCAATCAGTAGATACTGTTTGACTCTTAGCTCCAGTTTTATGGAATTTAATTTCTACATACTTTTGTTCTAATAAGTCTTGCCAGAGTAACAGTTTTAGAGAACACAGCATGTACAAGAATTTACATACTCTTGTTTTCTCATGCTATATTTAATTGATTCCAGAAAATTCCTGTTGGGTAGTAGCTCCTACTACTGTTACAAAATCATCTATGGGTAGTAAGAAGCACCTGTATCCACCAGAAGATAAACCTCTTTATTGGGCTCCCCTAGCTGCAGTTTAACCAGCAGATCTGCTAGGATAAACTTCCAGACTCCCATCATTTAGCTTTTGCAATCAGAAATGGATCCCGCATCTCAAGTATTCAACACAGTCACTTGCAATCACACACAGTGCCAGATTAATCGAAATCTGACTTCAAGACAATATTTCAAATGTTTTGATAACAATCATTTAAAAATACAGTACCAAATACTTACAACAGATGGTAATAACCACGCAACATATAACTCCTGATATTACAGTCAGGAGAACTCACATTACTATTCACAGGATGCCTACTATATCCTGTCCTCATAGGAGGAACTGACCTAGGTCTGACTTATTACCAATCACCTAAATGAAAGCTACTGCTCTTCTCCTCACGTACAACTTACAGGTCCCCTTCGTGGGAGATTCCCTAAGGAGCCTTCCCACCTCAGCTGGCAACCTAACCTGTGAGCTCAGGTTCCTCGGGGGGGAAGCATATATGCTCCTTCATACCCTGTGTAGGATGTTTCCTCATGACTTACGGGTTCCCCCTTTCTATAACTGTTGCAGGTTCCCTAGATCTACCTGTGCCCGTGACAGGGGGCAGCCACCCCGCAGGGCCCCCAGCCCAAAAGGGAAGGGAAAAAGGGAATGGGAAAAAGAACAGCAGTGGCAATCTAAGGAGGAAAACTTATTTTACTAAATATGATATCGGAATACAAGATAACACAATATAATACAATATGATTGCGGCTAATAAATCAAACAAAAGAGAGAGAGAGAGAGAGAGTCCCCAAAAACTGAGAGGCCTACTGTGAACTCTAGGTGACATGGCTGGAACGCTTCCCACTCTTGGAGAGTCTGAGAAAGAGCTCCAGCTCGGGAGCGAGATTATATATATGTCCTCATCCCGTGACCGCAAAGTCCTCTGGGATATGTAGTTTTCTTCTGAGAGCTGAGTATTCAGGACATTGTTATTCCACGGAACTGGAGTATGAACTTTTTAATGATCCATACTGCACATGATGTTATGATGTGGAACATTATAAAACCATGACATATACACATACCTGGTCTACTGATGGATGGCCCTTGCCTGTTCCCACAATGATAGAAGGAGAAAGGGGAGTCCTTCTGAGAAATCTTAGGGCATGCCAAAGGCATCCCCCCTCTCAGCCAGTCCTGCAGCTGAACAGAGGTTGTCCCATCTGGGGTGCCAAACTGACATGCAGAAATCAAACTCCATAGCCCAAGAGATATAGAGCAGGTATGTTTATTTCAGTGGTGCGCATACACCAGGTTCAAGGGGGATCACTCCTCCTAACTTGCACACTGTAGGGAAAAGTTTGATACAGATATAGGCAGAACTAATACATTATCAATGATTTTCCCAGAATTCATATACATATTCATTATACTTCTGAGAACCCCTTAGCATACAGTCCCTCCCCCTTGCACATGCATCATGAGCAGTGGAGGTCTTCCCCTGGTGGTCATGTGATGAAGGCTTGTCATCTTCCTCACGAAGGCTCATAGTCTTCCTTGCTGTAAACTTCTGTCCCTGTGGGAGGGGTAGCCCCTGAACCAGTTCTAACTTACCTTGTTGACATCTTACCACTTACTCACTAAATGTCCTGAAAACACTTATCTTTATGTCCTCCACCCCCTACATTGCCCTAATCCCAGCTTGTTATCATCCCCATTCTTTTAGCAGCCCCCACATATTTGCTTCTGTAAACCATATTTACCCTTTGTTTCTGTGAACCATCTTTTACTCTCCACTAGGAGAAGGAGTAACAGTCTAAAACTTGAACATACAAAGATCCATACTAACATGCAGAAGAACTTCTTTACAGCGAGGGTGACAAAGCAGTGCAACAGGTTGCCCAAAGAGGTTGTGGTGTCTTCTATGGATCTATTCAAGACCCTTCTGGATGCCTACCTGTGTGACTTATTGTAGGGTACCTGCTTCAGCAGGGAAGTTGGACTTTGTGATCTCTTGAGGTTCCTTCCAACCTCAGTGATTGTGTAATTCTGTAACATGGTCCTGGGCAACTTGGTCTGGGTGCCCCTGCTTGAGCAGGGAGGCTGGACCAAATGACCTCAACAGATCCCATCCTACCTCAACTACTCTGTGACCTTAACAGCAATTCTGTTCATGTTAAGAAAAGTATGTGGTATTCTTTAAAGTTTCAATCTGTTTAAATGACTCCTGTACATAAAATCAATTTTGACAGACCAATCCAAGCATACTTTCTTTACAGAGATCAGTAACACTCAAGAAGCAACAACAGCAAATGACAACTTCATCAGGTAGTGGTTCTGAAGAGGCAAATAACATAAGTTAATCTATTTAAATCTGAATATAAAAGTCCAATTTTCCCATATGTTAGAATTAAGTTTTGTAGAGTCATGTTACATTCTCTTAAGTGTTTATATACAAAATAACTTTTAAAGACTAAAATCAGACACACTGAAATGACTGATGTGCATAGAAGAAACCATAGGGGAAAAAAAAAAACCAAACAAACTTCATTTGCATGTTTTCAGGTGTCTTGTGCTAGACTTATAGTAGTCTAGACCAGTATTTTTAATGGAGATAATCCACTATAATCACTGCTGAAACACACAACCCACCACCACACTGTGCTCATATTCACTGTTTGGTCTTAAGGAATATTCAACAAGCATCAATGAATATCAACGGGTGCCACTGATTTCCACATGGAGAAGTTCAATGACACAACTCTACTTCATATGCACTTCCACATCAGACTGCTCTTCTACTACTATCTGTTGCATAGAAACAAAACGTAATGAAATAGTGGTGGGAAAATTCAAGCTCTGCTTCTATACCACCACCGTCTGCCTCTGATGCTGTGGGCCGATGTAACAAAATAAGAGGAATTACTTGTGGAGCAGCCCTTCCAGTACTAACTTCCAGTGTATTTCTGGCTTTTAAGTTGCATAAAAACAGCTAAAAATACTAAAAGACTTACAAAACACTGTTTTCATGTAACAATAGTTGCTGAATTTAAAAAAAAAAAGCAATTAAAAAATAAATAAATAAATAAATAAAAACCTCACCTATAACCCCACCCTAGACTTTTACAACTTCCATAAGTCAAAACAACTACTGTATTTAAAGAACCAAACTCTGATTGGAGCTATTTTTCAAAACTAAATGAAAGGTTCAATGAACATCTAGATTGTACTCCAGAAACACCTTTCATAGGCATTAGAGACAGAATTACAGTTGACATATAAAGCAGACTTCCATAATTTTGTGTATAATCAACAAACATACAGAGTGGCATAGTAAGACTAGTAATTACAGATCACATAACTACATAGATTATCATGATAGAAACAAACAAACAAAAAAAAAATTAAAATAAAAAAGTACTCACCCACATCCTAGACATACAGAAAAACTCCAAAAAAAACAAACTCCAGAAAATTATCCTTCCTTGGTGGCAGTCAGCCCTTAATTATGGGTCTAGGTTAGGTGGAACCAGGCTCCACTCCTTCCAGTCACACAGGTGAATTGCCTTCACCTGTGCTCCCACAGCTGACTCAGTGCTTGCCTCAGGTGATCAATCAGAGATTCAGGCCATAACTCAACAGTTCCTATACACTCCACCCCTTCACAGCATGAACCAATGATTGGGTTAACTAGAGGATGAGTCTTCCCTAATACAGAAATCTGACACATCATGATGTATGTTGACACAATTTAAGACAAGAGATGATTGGTGTATGATGAAAGTTCATGTTCTTTCATAGGCTAGTGCTTGATGGTGTTACTGGAAGCATGTAGTCATGAGGTGCAGGTCCATCCTATGCTCCATGAGTTCCATGTAGACCATCATCGGGGATCATACATAATCTCACAACAACACTGGAACACTTTGATGGCATTTTGTTCCTTCCAGTGATCCTAGAGGCCCAAAGCCTCACAGGGAGTAATACAGATGTTTCAGGATTACCAGGAGGAGAAGGTCTGCCCTCCAGGGCAAGATTCAGGCCATATTTCTATCCTGGATCAACACTTCAGCTTGTCCTGGGGCATGCCCTGGCCGCCTGTACCATACTTTCTGGCCAGATGTCTGTGGCTGCATAACTATATCAAGCACCAAAGGGGGTGTCTTAATCTGCCACAGGGACATGATGGGGGTGCAATGAAGATTGGAGTGTTGACCACAATATCTGTAGGCCATGTATCTATCACTGGAGAGACTACCGAGCCTCCCACCTCCAACAATCTCCCCCAAGGTGCAAGTAGGCCACACCACTAGGTCTTACCTGCATCTTCCAAGGCCATTTTATCCTATGGGTTCCCTGATCTAAATTCTCAGGGGCAGGGAGCAGAAGATTATTTTCATCACCAATCTGGGGTCTTACCTGATTATCAGTGCCCTTAATTTGGATCCTAAGCGGGGAGGCCCATGTTGTCTGTAGCATTTTCAGGGCACTGACTGCCACCTTAAGGTATTTTATTCAGGTCCCGCAGGGTTTCGTATAGTCTTTTTGTCCACTCCTGCAGGGACTGGTAGTCTGTCTTCAGGACAGCCTTAAGAATACCGTTTTAATGTTCAATGAGGCCTGCCCACGTTGGATTATATGGCAATTAGAATCACCATTCAATGTTTTCTCCTGCCCAGCATTGTATCATTGCACCAGTAAAACGAGTCCCTTGGTCTCTCTCAATGACTTGAGGTGCCCTGTAGGCAGACATCAGTTCAGTAAGTGCTTTGATGATATATGCCTGGTTCGCTCTCGGCACTGGTTAGGCATGCAGTAGCCCAGCTGCAGTGTTGACACAAGTCAGGGCATATCTCACCCCCTCAAACCGGGGCAGGAGCCCAGTGTAATCAACCTCCCATTGCTGAAGAGGATTATGTCCTTTAGCAAGATGGTCTGTTGTTTCAGGCAACGATCTTGGTCTCATCTTAGAGCAAGCATTGCAGTGTTGGCATGCCTATGCGATGTCAGACAGTTGTATGGGTAGCCCCCATGCTTTATCAGCTGCCCACATTGTCTTTTGTCCAGTATGGCACAGCATCTGATGTAACCAAATGTCATGGAATTATCTAGATCAATCTATGTCCTTGACAGGGAGGCAGTAGGCCTGTGGGCCCCCCGGCCCCAAAAACGAGAAGGGAAAAGGGATAAGAGGTAGGGAGATGGGACCTAGGCTCAAAGAAACAAACAGAGCAGTTGCAATGATCTAAGGAGGAAAACTTATTTTACTAATTATGATATTGGAATACAAGATAATACAATATAATACAATGTAATTGAAATTGAGGCTAATAAATCAAGTAAAATAAGAGAGAGAGAGTTTTCTGAAAACCGAGAAGCCTACTTTGAAATTGAAGTCTCATGGCTTGGAATCACACCCACACCTGCTGTCAGGCAGTGAGAGAGAGCGAGTGTCACTTCCATGATGTATTTTTCTCTCTGACCATGAGGTCCTCTGGGACGTATAGCTCTTCTCTGTGCTCCACATGATGTCATGATATGGAATACCAATAGTAAAAATTATAAAACCACGACACCAACAGGCGATATTCTCAAATGGTGAATTCTTAATCCATCAAACTCAGGCCAGTGTGTCGCTTCATCATTTCCTAGTGACTGTAGGGGTTGGTGACCAGAAACGTGGTAGACATGGAAAGTCTTGCGTTTAACTGCATTCCATATGTCTAACCACATATCTTTGCCCCAGATTGGTCGGGCGTGGATAGTCCATTCCTGGGCGGCCCACTGTGCAATCCAAAGAGTGAGCCCACGGTACACAGCCCAACTGTCTGTGCAGACGTTCAGGATACCATCACCGGGTTCGTTGGTTATAACCATCCACATGGCTGGGAGGGTAGGATTGAATATACCCAATGCCTGGGCTTGTTTAACTGCCTGTTGGAAAACTGTCCTGTTCTGTTCTCCCCGTGTCCCATATTTGCCCCTGTTTCATGAGTCTGTACAGTGGCCTCAGCAGCTGCACTAAATGAGGTATAAAGGAGTGCCAGTACACCAATATACCTAGAAACTCCTGCAGCTGCTTTTGTGTTGTAGGGACTGGGAATGCCTGAACCTTATCTATGACAGCACTGGGTAGTACTTTGGTCTTTCCTGACCAAACTACACCCAGGAATTTTACAGACAGGCATTGTCCTTGCACCTTCTGAGGATTTATAGCCCATCCTCTTCCTTGCAAATAGGTAGTTAATGAATCCGCTGCTTATCCTACCAACTCCAGTGAGTTGGAATACCAACAAAAAAAAAAAACCAAACAATCACAAAACCTCAACAAATGGGGTCTAGGAGTGGTGGAGCCAGGCTTCATCCCTTCCAGTCACACAGGTGAATTGCCTTCACCTGTGCTCCTGTGGCTGACTCAGTGCTTGCCTCAGGTGATCAATCAGAAGTTCAGGCCATGATTCAACAGTTCCCATACATTCCTTCATTATAAATAAATAAGCACTGAATCGTTGCTTCATAGAATGCTTTGGATTGGAAGGGACTTTAAAGATCATCTAGTCCAACCCTGCTGTTATGGTCAGAGTGACATCTGTCACTAGATCAGGCTGCCCAGGGCCTCATCCAACCTGACCTTTTGCACTTCCAGGTATGGGAGCATCCACAGTTTACCTGGGTAATCTGTTGCAGTGTCTTATTATCCTTACAGTGAAGAGTTTCTTCCATACATATAAGCTAAATCTACCCTCTTTCAGTTTAAAATCTCTTGTCCCGTTGATAAGTGCCTTTTTAAGAAGTCTCTCTCTCTCTCCATCTAAGTCATATCATAGTATCATAGTCTTGTGCGGGTTGGAAGGGACCTTAGAGATCATCAAGTCCAACCCCCCGGGATTCAAGCCTCTGTGTAGCAGAGCGGCACTTCTACCACTTGCGCCACAGGGGGGATTCGAACCCATGGCCTCCGGTGTTGCAATGCGGCATTCCTACCACTTGCGCCACCGGGGCACACAAAGTGTGTAAGTCCCCCTTTAAGTACTGAAATACTGCAATAACATCTCCCCAGAGCCTTCACTTCTCCAGGCAAAACAACCCTAGCTCTCTCAGCCTTCCTTCATAGGAGAGGTGCTCTAGCCCTCTGATCATTTTTGTATCTCTTCTCTGGACCTGCTCTAACTGGTCCACCTTTTTCTGGTGCTTGGGACCCCTAAGCTGAATACAGTACTCCAGATGGGGTCTCATGAGAGCAGAGAAGAGGAAGAGAATCACTTTTCTTTACCTGCTGGACACATTTTTATTTTTAATTTAATTCAGGCTACAATTAACTTTCTAGGCTATAAGTGTCCACTGCCAGCTCACATCAAATTGTTCAAACAGCAATATACTCAATCCTTTCTATTCAAGGCCATTCTCATCCCATTCATCTCCCAACTTGTATTAATGTTTGGGATTGGCCCAGCCCAAGTGCAGCACCATGCACTTGGCTTTATTGATCTTCAGGAGGTTATAATTTGGACCTACCTCTCAAGCTTGTCAAGGTCCCTTGGAATGGCATCTCTTCATTCTGTCAACTACAACACTCAGCTTGGTGACACCCACAAACTTGCTGA
This sequence comes from Coturnix japonica, assembly GCF_054131305.1. Taxonomy (NCBI): domain Eukaryota; kingdom Metazoa; phylum Chordata; class Aves; order Galliformes; family Phasianidae; genus Coturnix; species Coturnix japonica. The sequence continues at coordinate 31,889,203 of NC_140701.1, forward strand.
TATAACTCTTGATCCTACTGCAGTCAGTGAGATCGATCAGTTTATCCCGTTGTAGTCATAAGTCTTACATATATATATATCTTTAAATCATAGTTAAAACAACAATTTATAGTACTTCATAAGTACGCTTTTCCTGAAAACTTTTTCATTATAAAAATGATCTAAACTTAATCCTTATGAGATTGGTTTTAGGATTTTCTCAGATCATTTTAAAGATAATTTTAAAGGGTTTCTGTTTGTTTAGGAGTGGAAAGAGAAGAAACATGCTGCAAGGTGGAATGATATAAAGATAATAACAGATAATCAAAAGGCTATTTATAAGGGAAAACTCACTGATATGGACACATTAACCAGGAAATACTGAGACAATCCCCACCAGGAAGCAATCTCCAAGAGAGATGCTACTTTAGTGGTGGTCAGCCCTTAAATGAGGTCTAGAGGAGGTGGAGTCAAGCTCCACCCCTTCCAGGAGCACAGCTAAATTACTCTCACCTGTGCTCCCACAGCTGACTCGACACTTGCCTCAGCTGATTAATTAGAGGTTCAGGCTGTGATTACTGATTTCCCATACACTTGCCTACTATTTACAAAAATTTCTTAGTCTTGTTTAAAAGTCAGAGAATGTAAAAACTGAGAAAACAATTGCCGGGTCCTGCACTTTGGCCACAATAACCCCATGCAGTGCTATGGACTTGGGGCTGAGTGGCTGGATGACTGTGAAGAGGAAAGGGACCTGGGGGTGTTGATTGATGCTTGGCTGAACATGAGCCAACAGTGTGCTCAGGGGGCCAAGAGGGCCAATGCCATCCTGGCTTGCATTAGAAATAGTGTGGCCAACAAGGAGGTAATCATCCCCCTGTACTCAGCACTGGTAAGGCTGCATCTCAAGTACGGTGTTCAGTTTTGAGCCCCTCAATATAAGAAAGACATTGAGGCCCTGGAACGTGTCCCCCCTTCCCACCAGACTGTGAGAGGGCAGATGATCCCCTATTGTTTGAGGAGCATCTCCCCCATCTTGTAGGGATGGTGGAGTGCAACTCTGCCAATTGATTTTCTTCCCACAATCTCTGGAATGGCCTGCCCAGGAAGGTGGTGGAGTCGCCATCCCTGGCAGTGTTCAAGTGGCGTCTGGATGAGGAGCTACGAGATATGGTTTAGTAGCTTGTGGTAGCAATGGTGATGGGAGGACGGTTAGACTAGATAATCTTGTAGGTCCTTTCCAACCTTGTGATTCTATGATTCTAACTCTCAAAGGACAGGGGATTTTATTGAGGCTTTTTGATAGAACCTTTGTCTTGATTTATTAACTTGCAGCAGTTTAAGCCACGACAACTATATGCAGACACAATGATTAAGACTTTTTTTTTGTTCTATTACAGTGTTCTACTGATGTTGTATATTTGTAGATGGAGATATATGGAATCAATAGTAACCATGATCTTATTCACTATCAATGGGTACACTGAGGAGGGTGAAGAGGTTAAAACATGAAGAATATGACTTCAGTTTGAAAGTGGGAAAATAATTATCTTTTTAATACTAAAAATGCTACATTATTTTTGTGTTAATGAATTGTATATACTATTTTCTTCATCTGCAGGATTTATTGAGCAGTGAAGATTCTACAGATGGCTCATCCAGTGAAACCAAGAAGAAAAAATGTGGAGAGTAAGTTATTTTTCATAAATATAATCATTTTTTGTTATTGCAATTACACATGCTTCACTCCTGTCACGGGTTACCTAGATTTACCTGTGCCCGTGACAGGGGCCACCGCCCCAGAAATGAAGGGAAAGAGGGGAATGGACAAAAACTGTGGCAGCAATCTAAGGAGGAAACTTATTTTACTAAATACGATATTGGAATACAAGATAACACAATATAATACAATATAATTGAGGCTAATAAATCAAACAAGAGAGAGAGAGAGAAAGTCCCCAAGAACCGGGAGGCTTACTGTGAACGCTAGGCAACAGGGCTGGAACTCAGAGACGACAGGGCTGGAACGCAGAGAGAGCGAAAGAAGAAGAGAGCGTTCCAGCCTGGGAGCGAGATTATATATGTCCTCCTCCAGTGATTAATCTCTGGCTGCAACGTCCTCTGGGACATGTAGTTCTCCTCCAAGAGCTGAGCACCCGGGACACTGCCATTCCACGGAACTGGAGCATGAACCTTCCACACTTCCACATACCCTCAATTACACTTTCACATACCCTCTATTAATCTTCCACATACCCTCAATTACACTTTCTTATACCATCAAAACAGTTTGTCCCATTCAAACACCCTTAATACCATATAACTTTCCCTTAGCAATCCGTATCGTTCAGTTATAAACATAAACTTACTTTCTCTTTAACCCTTTATACCCTCAGTTAATGATTCATACTGCACATGATGTTATGATGTAGAATATTGACAGCAACAGCACAAAACCATGACAGCTCCTCTGCACTTGAAATATATAATCTTGCGCTTCTCATTTTTAATTGGTGATTTAGAATATTTTAAAATAAATACTATAAAAGGAAGATATATATCTTTATTCAGATATAGACCAGATTTTCTCAGTAGAGAGATGGTATGCTATTGCTCGCCACTTGCTCGGGTTGCCTTTGCTGGATCCATCTGTGTACCAGGCATCTTCAGGAATAGGATATCTTCCTTACAGAACAGGACCGATGGAGCGGCCATTGGTTCTTTTGGTACATCACTGTGATACATTACTGGGCCTAGGATTTTTTGTAATTCTTCTTTAAGTGGAGATAAAGACAGGCTACTTCTGTGGCTGAGATAAGCGACCCATCGTGCTACCATTTGTGCTTGGGCCACCCCTGTCTTAGGAGGGGGGGTCAAATCCCTTACCCGCCCCTGGATTGGTAACGTAGTTTTAACTATGACTTCTGCTGTTTGTGTTATTGGCTCTACTGCTTGTAACGCTGAATAGGCAGCCAATAACTGTTTCTCAATCATGCTATATCTTTCTTCTGCTCCGTGCCAAACTTGAGACCAAAATCCAATAGGGGTCCGAACAGAACTCTGGCGTTGCCACAGGCCCCAGCCAAAACTATTCTGAGTAACATGAACATCTAATTCAGCTGGGAGGGTGTCACGGTTTAAATGAAAAATCCACCTGTGTTCGTGACAGGGGGCCGTGGGCCCCGCAGGGGCCCTAGGCCGAAAGGAAAAAAGTTAATTAGGAAAAGAAAACAGCGGCAACGATCTAAGGAGGCACACTTATTTACTAAATACTATATCAAAATACAGGATAACACAATATAATACAATATAATGGAAAATTGAGCTAACGAATCAAGCAAAATAGGAGAGAGAATGAGTCCCGAAACCAAGAGGCCTACTGTGAATCTAGGCGAAACGGTGAAGGCTCCCACACACTCCCCTGAACGCCAGAACTCGAAAAACGTTAGTCTAGCCTGCGACAGAGATAATATAGAGTCCAGGTCCCGTGACCTATCTCTGACCGTGTTGTTCTCTGGGAGATGTAGTCTTCTTCTGTAAGTTGCAGATTCAGTAAAATTATTCATGCTTTATATGATGTTATGATGTGGAATACTGATAGTAAAATTACAAAATTATTAAACCATGACAGAGGGTAGGATCAAATATACCCAGTGCCTGAGCTTGTTTAACTGCCAGCTTTGCCTGTTGGAAAGCGTCCTGTTCTACCTTCCTCCAATCCCATGATTGACCCTTCTTTGTGAGTTTGTACAATGGTCACAGAAGCTGCGCTAAATGAGGTATAAAGGAGCACCAATACCCCAATATACCCAAGAATTCTTGCAGCTGCTTCGATATCGTAGGGACTGGAAATGCCTGGACCTTATCTATTACCACACTGGGTGATACTTTGGTTTTCCCAGACCAAACTACTCCCAGGAATTTCACGGATAGCCTTGGACCTTGCACCTGCTGCGGGTTTATAGCCCACTGTCTTTTCTGCAGATAAGCTGTTAACAAATCTGCTGCTTCTCCCACTGCCTCTAATGAGTCGGATGTTAACAGGAGATCATCAATATAATTATATAAATTGACATTATCCGGCTTTTCCTAATTAGCCAGGTCACATGCCACTAAATTATGACAATAGGTGGGAGAATGCACGTAGGACCTTGCGGTAGGACCTGTGAAGTCCACTGCCTGCCTTCCCATGTAAATAAAAACTGGTCTTCTGATTCTAATTGGAATACTGAAGAATGCATTTGCTAAATCTAGGACACAATGGTATGTTTTAATTTCTCTAATTAATGTGTCCATTATGGAGGCAATATTGGGTACAGCTGCATGAATAGGCAGCATGACCTTATTCAGTTCTCTATAATCTACTGTCATTCTCCATGTTCCATCCAACTTTCGCACTGACCATATTGGGGAATTATATGGGCTATGTGCAGGCCTTATAATACCTACTCTTTCTAATTCCTGCACCGTTTTCGTTATTTCCTCTTGCCCACCCAGGGGTTTGTATTGTTTTACATTAGTGATCCGGTGTGACTTTAGCAGACAAATAGACTCATGTTTTGCATGGCCTCTCAATATTGTCTGTATCGCCTAGATACTGATACATCTTTGTCGGAGTCTGTACTCTCCCACAGTTCTGTGGAGAGCAAGACCCCACAAGATATCTATCCCCAATATATACTCTGGAACTGGGGCAATAGATACCTTATACTTCCGTGGTGGGAGGCACCCAACCCCCAATTTTAACCAGGTTTGGGTGACTGGAATGTTCTGTCCCCCAAAGCCTCCAATCATCACTCTATCACCTTCGAATTCTGTTGTATCTCCATATATTATTGATGTTTTTGCCCCAGTATCAACTAAGGCCATAACCTTCTGGACATTCTTACGGGACCAATATATGGTTAATTCTACAGTGGGCCTCCAGTCCTGTCTGGAAGCCCTAGGGGGACTGGTGTCCCTTGTCACGCCATGAACTGGGCCAGACTTACATCTTTTTCCTGAGATGTTTCAGGCATTGTGGCCCGAGACACTTGAGGTGACCTCTTTTTCCTATTGAGAACAATGAAGTCCTCTAGATTCCAGGTTACTGTCAGCCGTCGCTCTATAATTCTTACCCCCGGTTTTCTGGGGTAATTTTGGAAGTTTTGTTCATCTTTCAGCTTTTTCCACAGCTGAAGAATAATATGGTTGGGCTGGTGATCAATTTTTGCAAACTGAACGCCTGCCCATAGGAGATCGTTAAGCATTTGTTTCCGGGATACTCTTATTGGTCCCGACTGAGGGATTCATGGGGCCGGCCTTCTGGTTTTAATTACTGGTTACATTTCAGCCTCCTCTACCACCCAAACATTATGTTTTGTTCGCAGGCATTCTGTTTCCCCCAAATCAGCGACTAATTGGGCCACCTACTGAACTGCCGCTCCTGCTGCTACTAATGGATTTAATATAGAAACGAATGTTCCATACATATGTGAGAGGGCCTGTTGTAGAATTAAGTCCCTCATTCCCACTGAATAGGTCATCATGTCTGGGCTATCAAATGTGTCTTCATAAATGGCCTCCCTCATACCTAACTCTCTGATGTAGTCCTGAAGGTCTCCCATGGAAGACCATAAACCTGCGGTGACCAGCATGTCATTTTTATTTGGCCAAACCTTATGGTAGGCTGCCATTAACCAGTCCACGATAGAATGGTTGTCATCTGGGAACTGGATCCCTGCATATAGTCTCTGCCTAAGAGCAGGATGGATAGTTATTGTTGTGAGTTTAGAGACTTTAGATCCGCTGACTATTATGCTCTCTGTGCCTGAATCCCATAAGTGTAATAGCCAAGCCGGCACTCTCTCTCACGGCTTTTGTCTGAAGCATTGTACCAAATCCATTAGCTCAGTAGATGTATAGGGGCAGGCTGTCACATGAAAGCGAGTCTTGGCAGGGGGCCATTGATTGGGAGGCACCCCCGCTGGTTGATCTTGGACCTTATTTGTTTTCTGTGCCACGATAGGACAGATTTGTAATAGATCCGTCCTAGGTGGTTCTTCTAAATCAATCTTTGTAATTAAATTTCCTAACTCAGGAAGGAAATTTCCTAACTCGTGTAAGGAACTCCATAAGGCATTACACGACATAGATTTACTACTGTCATTTGCATGAGCAGGAAGATGTTTGCCTTTAATAGCTGAGATTTTTTATATGATATAGGTTGGGATCAGGTTTCATCACCTTTAATCAGTTTGTTCAGCTCCTTCAGTAGACTCCTTTGATCATCCTGATCTTCATCAGGTGTTTCTGGTACCACTAGATGTTCATCACAATTAGTTGATAGAGACAATTCATGCAGTATACCATCCTGTTTCTTCTGCATTTTATCTAGTCTTTCTGTTTCTTTTTAGATGGCTGAAATGTAAGACAGAGATAGCCGTTGTTCAAAGTTTGGAAGCATAATAATCAGTTCAAAAATTAGGGGTCTTCTCTGTTGTTCTTTGTATCTTTCAAACATTGTTGCTAGTGTACCAGTGTACCTTTCTGGTACTGTTCTTGTGATTTTCTGCCATCTAATTGATGTACTCTTTACTCTCAGGATCACGGTCTTGATGTGGATTGTTAGAAACAAACATGGGGTCGTACAGCATTTCCACCACAGCTGTTTCCCTCTTAATACTGGATACCTTTTTCAACCATATTCCACTTTTTCATCTCTGGCTCCAGATTGTCTTTGAAGGGATACCTTTCCTTCACAGCTAATAACACTCATTCCCAGAGGATGGCAACAACATCCAGACATCTACTAATTCCTCCGTCAATAGCTGAGTCTCTGGCAATGTTTCTTAGTCTGCAAGCTTCATTACCACCTAAAAGCACACTACTGGCCCTGTTGTCCCAACAGTGAAGCAACCAGGTGACAATAGTCTCTTTCAGGTGCCATATGAACTCCTTTCTTGAGCCTTGAATTTCAGTCATTTTCAGAGGTTGATGGGTAGTGGTAACAGTGACCTCCTCCTCCTTGCTCTCCTCTTCTTGTCTTTTAGCTTTTTCTGTTGCCTTTCTCAGTAACGGTGGTTTTTGGACCCTGCAGGCCCTGACAGCATTTCTATATTCTTCCCAAGCAGTCAGACCATTTTTCGACATTTCATGGACCTTCTTCTTCCCTTTGAGTTTGCGCATGAGCTCCTTGCTCATCCATGAAGGTCTCCTGCCACCCTTTCCTTATTTCTTGCTCACAGGGATGCACTGATCCTGAGCTTGGAAGAAGAGCTGTTTAAATGCTGACCAGCTCTCACAGGCCCCCTTACCTTCCAACACCCTAGCCCACGGGATAGCTCCAAGTAGGTCCCAGAAGAGATCCAAGTTGGCTCTCCTAAAGTCCAGGATCTACCTAAGCCAGAACAACCCTGACTTAAATACTTGCTTAGGTTCTCGGGATTCCACAGGTGTTCAAGTGTGAAATCCCATGACACCATAGGTCCCCATTCCTCTAAGATTTTTCCTAAACCCCTCTGTATGGTAACTGTTAAGTCATGGCCTGAACCACTGATTGAGCATCTGGGGAAAGGACCCAGTCAGCCCTGGGTGTACAGGTGAAGGCTACTAACCAGTGCAACCAGAAGGAGTGGAGCTCACCCCTCCCAGTAACAGCTTGGAGAAAGGGACAAGCTGAGGAATGTGACCCTCCCCCATTTGTACAGTTGTGCTGCAGGAGAGAAAGGGGCGGGTGGAAGGGGGGAACTCCCGCAGACTCAGATTGCATGGAAGTAGGGTGGCTTCAGACCCCCCTGCTGCTCCAGGCACTCGTACTCTCATAGCTCACCCATTGGCTCAGGCTGTGACCCTGGAATTCTACTACACTCTACCCCTCCACAGCATGGTAGGGGGTGAGCTCCTGCAACTTGGTGACTTAAAATACAACATACATTATGACACATGTACAATACCTGCCTCAATGTAGAATAAGACAATAAAGGAAATTATGGACAGTCTTTTCTGTGGTTCTGTTGGGCCAGCACTTGATGTTCTTTCTTGAGGCATATCTTCTTCAAGAACCAGTAGTAGTTCTGATTCACGCTTGCCAGTTCCCAAAAATTCAGCAGTGCACCACAGCGTGTCACGAAGTTTCCTCATGGACACTGGAGCATGCTGGAATGATGTTGCTCTTGCCGGCTATCCTGTGAACTTATAACCTCAAGGGGAGTAAAACAGAAGATGAATAGGTATGAGGAGGGGTATGTCTGCCCTCCATGGTAAGATACAGGCTGTATTTCAGTCTTGACTCAACACCTCCGCCTGTATCGGGGCACATCCTCGTCTTCGATACCACACCCTTTGGCCTGATATCTGTGGCTGAATTATTATATCAGGTACCAAAGAGGGGGTTCTAAATTTGCCACATGGACATGATTAATATTCCCTTTGCAAGGAAAACAGGGGTGTCAACTACTACATCTGCTGGCCATGCACCGATTGCTGAAGACTTTACTGATCCCCCAACCTCTAACAATCTCACCCAAGGTGCAAAGAGACCACACCTTTTTAGTCCTGCTTGAACCTTCCAAGGCCATTTAGCCTTGTGTTTCCCAGACTCTAGGTCCTCTGGGGCAGGGAGAAAAAGATTATTCATGGTGCCAACTTGTGGCTTGAGTGAGGTGTCCTTGCCTGTAATTTGTATCCTAAGCAAGGAGGCCCTAGTTGTCTTCAGCATTCTTAAAGCACTGGGTCTACCATCTCTTGGTCTCTCATTCAAGTCTTGCAGGGTTTCATAAAGCCTCTTGGTCCACCCCTGCAAGGACTGTGAATCTGCCTTCAGAGCAGCCTTCAGGATCCCGTTATATCTTTCTATTAGGCCTGCTCCTGTTGGATTATAGAGCAGGTGAAACTGCTATTCAGTGTTGTTGTCTTCAGCCCACTTCTGCACAGTTGCACCTGTGAAATGTGTACCTTGATCATGTCCTGACATGCCTGGACAATATATGGTAACCGTATGGGCAGCCTCCATGCTTTATCCGCTGCCCACATGGTTTTCTGTCCTGCATATTGTAATTTCCGATGCAGCCAGTGGGCTGTGCCTTCTGCTGGTGTACTTCCTAACCATTGGACTTGAGCCAGAGTATCAGCTTCGTCGTTGCCTGGTGACTGCAAGGGTTGATGTCCAGTGACATGGTATGCTCATACAGTTCTGTGCCTAACCACGTTCCATGTATCAACCCATATATCTTTGCCCCAGATAGGTCGGGCATGAATCATCCAATCCTGAGTGGCCCACTGTGATATCCAGAGAGTGAGTCCTCGGTAGAATGCCCAACTATCTGTGCAGATGTTCAGTGCGCTGTTGCCAGGCTTTTGAGTTATCACCATCCACACAGCTTGTAGTTCAGCCCACTGGCTACTTTATCCATCCCCTTCTTCGAACCATATTTATTCAGTTGAGGGATGGTATGCGACAGTTTGCCACCTACTTGAGCTCCCTCTGCTAGATCCATCTGTGTTCCATGCATCTTCTGGAATAGGGTATTTCCCGTCCTGTACAAGACTTTTCTCTGGACAAGTAACCACTATTTCCTCAGTTGTCTCACTGTGGCATGTTACTGGTCCAAGTATCTGCTGCACTTCTTCCTTCAGTGGAGACGATGACAGGAGGCTTCTTTGACTAAAATAGGCAGTCCAGCATGCTACTGTTTGTGATTGGTCACCCCAGTCTTGGGAATGTGGGTTAGGTCTTTTACCCACCCCTGAATTGGTAAAGTTGTTTTAACAATAACCTCTGCAGTCTGAGTTATTGGTTCTACTGCTTGCAATGCAGAATAGGTAGCCAATAACTGGTTTTCAACCATGCTGTATCTCTCTTCTGCTCCATGCCAAATCTGTGAACAGAACCCAATTGGGATTCAAACGGAACTCTGGTGCTGGCACAGCACCCAGCCAAACCCTTCTTTGGTTACATGCACATTTAGTTCGGCTGGAAGGGTTAGATCAAATATAACCAGAGCCTTGGCTTGTTTAACAGCTATTTTTGCTTGCTGGAAGGCTTCTTGTTCTGTTCTACCCCAATCCCATACTTGGCATTTTTTTGTTAATTAATATAAAGGTTTTAGCAATTGTGCTAAGTGGGGTATAAAGGATTGCCATAATATACCCCAGAACTCCTGCAACTGCTTTGGTTTCGTGGGAACCGGTAACATTTGAATCTTATCTATGATTGCACTGGGTAACACCTTAGTTTTACCTGACCAGACAACACCCAGGAATTTAACTGATAGCCCTGGTCCTTCTACTTTTTGTGTATTTATAGCCCATCCTTTTTCCTGTAAATAAGTAATTAATGATGGTACTGTCTTCTCTAATACCTCAATTGAGGTTAGCATCAAATCATTAATGTAGTGGTACGTTTTGACAGTAGATGGTTTGTTCCAATTTGCCATGTTGCGCACCACCAAATTATGACAAAAAGTAGGTGAATACACATACCTCTGAGGTAGGACTTGAAAAGTCCACTGCCTGCCCTCCCATGTGAATGCAAACTGATCTTGAGATTGCTTAGCAATTAGAATGCTGAAAAATGCATTTGTCAGATCCAGAATGCAGTGATATGTTTCTGTCTCTCTACTCGATGTATCCATGAGGGTGGCTCCGGTGGTGCAGTGGTTAAGGACGCCACTTTGCAACACTGGAGGCCCTGGGTTCGAATCCCCCCTGTGGCGCAAGTGGTAGAAGTGCCGCTCTGCAACAAAGGAGGCTCGAATCCCGGGGGTTGCACTCGATGATCTCTAAGGTCCCTTCCAACCCACACAAGACTGTGATACTGTGATACTGTGAGGCGATGTTGGGTACTGTTGTAGAACTGCGGGAGAAAAGCAAACGACCACACCTGTCATTGACATATGATCAGCTAATCTCGTTTATTCCTTGTCTGCATATACATTTATAATACGGATAATTAGCTCATACATATTGCAAAAGCGGAGCTCACCATTGGTTCCCAATTACATACCATCCCCGAGTATCTTAGCAGCTTTTTGTTACCATCCTGAAAGTTACTCCCTTGCTGAGTTCACAAAACCATGGCTAGTTTCTCACCATCCCAGGGCATCCTGTTGTTCTTGCTGTCCTTGCAGGTGGTATGGCTGCTTGATTAACTGCACCGTGTTTACGACCCTTCTCAGCTAACTAGCTGTAAAAAACACTCTCTACATTTCCCCCGTTTTCTTTTAAGCTGAAAAAGGCTCAGTTTACCGACAGACTAATCATATCTCACAAACAATTCAGTTCATTTGTTCAATTAGGTCTCATGCTGTTTATCCTGCTTCGTAGCTGCTGCTCTGTGAACTCCTTATCTCAATCCATGGCTGCTGCTCCATAAAATTCTTCTTGTATTACAACAATTTCAAGATACTGCCTATAGAATAACAACACTACTTATATTAATAACATTACTATCATAACTCAATCAAGGCCTCGACTGACAATACTCTAAAAGTGAAAAAAGAGACAAGTCAAATACAACATAACAACATTACTGTTAAACCTACTAAAAAGAATAAACGTGTTTGTACTGCAACCTAAGTTTCTGCAACCTAAAAATCAATCCGTGAGGGTCCCATTGTGTTAATCTGTAACTGATCAGGAAAAGTCTTCAATTTTCATATACTCTAATATAATGATTTTTAATGACCACTAAAATTTGTGCAATAAATGCTTTTTAAGATGCTCATAACCATGCTCTACCAACTGAGTTATCTGGGCTAATAATTGATTAATGATCATGCAATTTCATGAAGTAACATGTCAATGGGAATCAATTTTAGAGGACAAAAGCACTAGAGTATTACTAGGGGCATTATTACTTATAGACCCTTGAAAAACAGCAAGCCATGTTGGTGGTGGATGCAACAGGTAGTGCCAGCAGGGCGTCCCCTGCTTCAAAGTGCACCTTTCCTCTCTCACCCATCACAGATTCTCTCCTGCATTCAGGGTCTGAAGGATTTCTTCTAGTTGTACATCATATCCGCGTGGCCAGTGCGTGATATAGAGCGCAAGTGGAACACCTGCTTGGAAAACAGAATAAACTATCAAATTTAGTTCTATTAGCGTGCACTTTTGTCTAAAATGATGCATGGTTATATTTCAAAAATCCCAGTTAGTTGGATGTAAGAGAGGTATCTATTCTATGATACAGGGTAATCTCTTTGACTGGTATTCCTTTCCAGGTTTTGTCTTTGCAAATTAAGAAAAGCTAATTAATAGGCTAATAACATCATAACCAAGCAGTAATAAAACATTAAAAGAGCTATTCCTGTAGATTCTAGCATTGATTACATCAAATCCTGTTTAATACACATCTGATCTATTACTAAAATAGAAGAAGCACACAACATCCTAGCTAATGCCTTAAACTCTAACTCTTGAGACTGCATTGGTAAAACAGAAAATCACACACTATGTCAAACTACTACTAATATTATCTATAACACAGCAAGTTACAAAGCAATACTACTAAGTAAGAAACACACAATTACAATTACTATAAAGGCTGGATGCTATTTTCTTCCTTGAGATGAGGCCAAGCATATCATGCTGGAACCCACATAGGGCCAGTCCCTGTGGAAATACGAGCATATTCACGACCCCAAGTTGTCAGTGGTAGGGATCAGTCCCAAAGTCCTGTGGCCGTATTCCAAACATTAACCATAGGCTGTTCCTTTAGCACTGGGGAAGCCTCAAAATGACGATCCACATAAGCTGTACCTCTAAGAACACGATTCAAAAACTTCAGCACAAGCAAAACAAGCAAAACCTTACATAATATTTTCAAAAAATTCAGCACAAGCAAAACAAGCAAAACCTTGCATAATATTTCTTGTAGTGTGTCTCCCATATTCCCCCTTTTTTGTTTAATAATAAGAATGGTTTTATATGTTTGATAAATGTGCTCAGTGATAGCTTGTCCAGTGGGAGAATGAGCAATGGCTGTAGTATGTTTAACACCCCCTTCTTGAAGGAAAGTTCGGGTGGCCTTAGAGGTATACGCAGGCCCGTTATCTGTTTCTGTAGTATGTGGAATTCCCACAGCAGCATAAGCAGATAACCAGTGTTTACGGGCGTCATGACTGCGTTCACCTGTATGTGCTGTGGCAAATACATAAGAAGAGTGACTATTGTTACATGTGCATATTTTAGACGGCCAAATTCAGGAACGTGAGTGACATCTGTCTGACACAGTTGAAGAGGTGCTGTGCCACATGGATTTGTCCTAATTTGAGGCAAAGAGGTATCAGTCAAATTATGTAGACGGTATTCAGTCACAAACACGGTGTATTGCGTAGGAGAGAGGATCATTCTTAACACAATTTTCCAGTCGTGAGGGGTCATAGCGTAACTGTCACCGTTTGCAACCAAAAGATTGTGTGTAAAGGCTGACTGAACTCCATATGTTCTCACTGACTCCCTTAGCTCCTTCACTGCCTCATAAGGCAGGGATTCCCAACGGGGGGCCTGATTCGGCTGATACAACACAGGAAAAGTTTGCAACGTGTCAGCATCACCCCTTAATATTGCTTCTTTCCTGCACTGCTCTAAGACATCACAGAACGCTGTAGGGAAATTTGTCATTCCTGCTGCCTTCAAAGTATCATCAGGAGGAAATGCGTCCGATTCGCTTTCTGGATCTACTGGACCGGGGTCAACGATCCCCTGGTTTTGGTCCATCCGTGTCTCTAACCACGTTACACGCGGGCTGCAGAGACGCAGTAGCGCACTACGTGGGGAGGGGCGGAGGGCAGAGGCGCAGAGAACGTCGTGGGCGGAGCCGAGGGTGGGGGCGCGGCGGCCGTCGTGGGCGGGGCGAAGGGCGGGGGCGCCGTAGAGGGCGGCAACGCGGCGAACGTCGGGGGTGGAGCGAACGGCGGGAGCGCGAGGGGTGGGGGTTGCGGTTTTTCGTCTCCCCGAATCGGGGTGGGTCGGAGCCGCCAGTCGGATCTGGGCACGGGTCGCTTCCCGTAGCGAGAGGCAGCGGCGGGGGTGGGACGGAGGGCTGCAGGGAATGGTCGAAATAAATTCTTTCCCGTCGTGATTGCTTAAGCCCTTCCATTATCCGGCTCCAAACGGGCAACAGCTTATCAGCCGTTCTGTCTTTAGGGAGAGAAGCCTTGTAGAGTTCTGAGCCGATTTTGTCCCAAAGTTCTCCATCGAGAGAGAACTCAGTTTTCGGAAATTCAGGGACATTTTTGCTTATCCATTTAAGAAGAGTAGCTAATGCTGTAGTAGACACAGTCTCATCCTGATACAGTAACACTGACCGTAATACTTCGAGATGTACTCGTTGCTCCCTCGTTAGTGAGATCCCCATAGTTCCCGACTGCTCACCTTCTGTCCTGCAGAACGGTGCGGGCGGGCGCGAAACAGTCTCTCCGAAGTTCAGTCGGGCGACGCTGCCGGACCGGGCTCGCTCAGCCGCGGGTTGATTTGCTCCACGCAGTGGGCGCCATTTGCAGCGTTTGAGGCACGGACTCAGATGTGAACGATCCAAATCATTTATTACAAGTTCTCACATCCCTTATATACCTTCACAAGTTGTTATTTTCTAACTTTCCCATCCGCCCTTACAACTTTCCCAGCCACCTTTACATGTCAACAAAGCATTCTAAAAATGCGAAAGGAAATGCGTCCGATTCGCTTTCTGGATCTACTGGACCGGGGTCACAACGATCCCCTGGTTTTGGTCCATCCGTGTCTCTAACCACGTTACACGCGGGCTGCAGAGACGCAGCCGCGCACGACGAGGGCGGGGGGCGTCATGGCGAGGCGCAGAGAACAACGTGGACGAAGCAGAGGGCGGGGGGGCCGTAGAGACCGACAATGCGGCGAGCAACGTGGGCGGGGGAGCAGGCGGCCGCTGGCTGGGAACGGCTGCTTGTGTCGGAACGCGGCCGCTGTTCTTTCTCGCGCTGGGCTGGAGATTTCCTGACCGGCGACGGCAGGTGACGGTGTTGTGATTATCCGAGCGGCAGTTCTGGCACCACACACCGACAGCTTGGCAATTCCGTCGCAAATGTCCCTTAACGCCGCACCGGAAACATTTAAAAGAGGTGCTTGGGCCTGCACTGGTTACCGCAGACGCTTGTAAGGGTGCAAGAGCTGCTAACACTTGATTCTGAGAAGCCTCAGCCTGTGCCTTTAATCCTGCCCCTATCTCTTTAATAGCCTCAACTATGAAAACCTGAGCCCCTGTGGGCACACTCGATAATCTGTCTAACGCCTCCTCTATTGTCCAGTTACTCCTCAAAGTACTTAGAATGCCACGAGCTGTAGCATTACAATTCTGAAGTGCACAATGTTTTAGCATTATTTCCCTCACGTACTCTGGTACTCCAGCCTTCTCTATGGCTCCAGCTACCTTATCTAGAAACGCTCCAAAATCCTCATTTCTTCCCTGCTGGATTCCCATATAAGACGGCAGCCCACCTGGTGCCTTGATCTTATCCATAGCCTGCCTGGCCAGATACATTGACTCTCTACATTTAACTGGTCCTAATAAAGCCTGGGCCTCCGTCCGGATGAAAGGACCCACCCCTAAAAGTTCTTCAACGGTTACATTATACAAGGGATCTCCGGGCTGCCTAACTATCGCAACGCTCTGTTGGCACATCTCTTCCCAATAAGCATTAAATAGCAGTTGTTGGTGCTGCGAAGAAATCAACCTAGCTATAGCCCGACAATCAGATGGCAACAAAACCTGAGTACTCCAGATATAATCCAGTATCTGTCTCGCTGGCTCACTTTTTACTCAAAACTGACTGACCGTAGATCGCAATTGTGACAACAACTTCCAATCTAAAGCACTGATAGTAGCCTGTATCCCGCCTGCAGAATTAGGTGAATACCCCACCGGCAGCACCATCTTTTGCACCTCTTCCAACGCCTCACCGTCTCCCGCTTCTAAACAAGCAAGCGCTAGCGCAGCCCAAGCTCCCCCCTGCTCCCGCGCGACGGCCTCCGCCAGGGCACTCTGTGCCCTAGGGAGCGGCTCATTGCAAAGAGGGGTCGAGGGGGCCGGCTGTAGCGCCATGGTCGATGCAGGCAGCTCGTCTGATGCAGACGTGCCGGGAGACAGAGACGGTGCACTCGGCTCCGCAGCCACCGGCAACGCAGGCTCGGCGGCCGGCGGCAACTTTACGGTGGACACAGCATGGGGCATCGGGCAATCTGACCATTCATTATAATTCTTATTCCTCCCCTGCACAGCGCTGGCTTGCTCTGCCGCTTCCTTTTCTGCCTGATATTGCAGCAAATCATTATAAACCACACGCCACCACTTCCCGCATTTTTTAGCCATTTTCTCCCCATTGATCATTCCCTGAAAATTTGCATCTCCAAATTTACGCCACTCAGCAAGATCATGCACTAAATGCGGATTCTGAAATAACTCTTTAGCATACCCATACGCTAATAACTCGGGGAGTTCCTTTTGCAAGTCTGTCCCCTTAACCTGATGCTTTTTTTTCAGAAAGCAAGAAAATACCTGACGCTTTTTTTAAAAAAAGCAAGAAAATAATTCATAAACCGCTTGCCTTCTCATACCTATTTGTCAGAGCGCTGTTGCAGCCTTAAAGGACGTCGGCAGCCCGTATCGGCTAGGCCCTTCTATATGGTCACCTAGAGCACCTGCACCTTCTTTTCCTGGCGCATGCTGTCACCGCTGCTTAAGGATCCGAACACCTTCGCCGCTGCGATCCTTCCTGGTAGGCCACGTCGAGGGTCACCAATTGTTGTAGAACGGCAGGAGAAAAGCAAACGACCACACCTGTCATTGACATATGATCAGCTAATCTCGTTTATTCCTTGGTTGCATATACATTTATAATACGGATAATTAGCTCATACATATTGCAAAAGCGGAGCTCACCATTGGTTCCCAATTACATACCATCCCCGAGTATCTTAGCAGCTTTTTGTTACCATCCTGAAAGTTACTCCCTTGCTGAGTTCACAAAACCATGGCTAGTTTCTCACCATCCCAGGGCATCCTGTTGCTCTTGCTGTCCTTGCAGGTGGTATGGCTGCTTGATTAACTGCACCGTTTTTACGACCCTTCTCAGCTAACTAGCTGTAAAAAACACTCTTTACAGGGTACTACCACACGGATCAGTGGCGTGACTTTATTTAGTTCTCTGTAGTCTACTGTCATTCACCATGTACCATCTGACTTCCTGACTGGCCATATAGGGGAGTTGTATGGGCTGCGTGCAGGTCTAATGATCCCTACTCTCTCCAGCTCCTGCAGAGTCTTGGTAATTTCTTCTTGCCCACCCAGGAGTGTATACTGCTTTGTATTTGTGATCTGGCGTGGTTTTGGCAAACAAATAGGTTCAGTTTTTGCACAGCCCCTTATGATTGCCTGCACTGCCCAGATATTAATACATCTTTCCCTTAATCTCAACTCTCCACAGTGGTCTGGAGCGTCAGACCCCAGAGGATGTCTATCCCCAGTATGTGCTCTGGAACTGGGGCAATAGACATTTTGTACTCCCTGGGTGGTAGATGCCCAAACCCCAGTTTCAACCATGTTCAAGTTACGGGGATCATCTGCCCCCCCCCAAACCATTGCCTTAGTGCCTGAAAACTGATTTGGATCACCATATTTAATTGATGTATCTTTACCAGTATCTACTAATGCAATAAAATGCTGCACATTTTTTTGGGACCAATGCATCCTTAGTTTGACGTAGGGGTCTCCTGTCCCCTCTAGAGACCCTAGTCTTGGGTAATTATGGCTTCTCTGTCACGCCATCAACTCTGCAATCCCCAAGTCTTTTTCTTTTGATAACTTGACTGTGCCTGCCTGGGCCACTTGAGGAGGTTTACATTTTTTCTATGGGACTATGAAGCCTTCTAGATTCCATGTGTTTTGTGGAATCCGTTCTATGAGTCTTACTCCTTCCCTTTTAGGGGACTGTTGGAATCTCTGACTGTTATGCGTGAGGCGTCTGGCTCACAGGCTCTTGTCCTGGTGGGGGACTTCAACCATCCGGACATTTGTTGGAAAAACCACACGGCGAGCTGCAAGAGCTCCAGAAGGCTCTTGGAATCCATTGATGATAGCTTTCTGGTTCAAGTATTGGACAGACCGACCAGAGGTCAAGCGTTGCTGGACCTGCTGCTCACCAACGCTGAGGATATCATCAAAGGCATCAAGGTTGGAGGCTGCCTGGGCTCCAGCGACCATTCCCTGGTTGAGTTTGTGATCTCAAGTGATGTGGGCCTGGCAAAGAGCAGGACCAGGATGCTGAACTTTAGAAGAGCAGACTTCAAGCTACCCAATGGAATGCTGGCCAAGATCCCCTGGAGCGCTGCCCTCAAAGACAAGGACGTTGAGGAGAGCTGGCTGCTCTTCAAGGATGCCCTCCTGGCAGCACAAGAGGTCTCCATTCCCCAGAATAAGAAAGTGGGCAGGAGAGGTAGAAAACCGGCATGGCTCAGCAAGGACCTGCTGAGAGAACTGAGGGCGAAGAAAGGGGTGTACAAGCTCTGGAAACAAGGCTGTGTCACCTGGGAAGAATACAGGGATGCCGTCCGGACTTGCAGACGTGGGATCAGGAAAGCCAAGGTGCAGGCAGAACTGAACTTGGCGAGGGACATGAAAAACAATAAGAAAAACTTCTACAGGTACACTGACCAGAAGAGACAGGCCAAAACAGGCGTACCTACTTTGGCAAATTTAAAATGAGAACTGGCTTCAACAGATGAAGAGAAAGCTGAGGTGCTGAATGAGTTCTTCACCTCGGTCTTCACTGGTGGCCAGGATTCTAGTCTTTTTCACGTCCCTAAGTCCTGCACCCCCATACCTCTATGTGGGGACCAAGGAGGTAAATCCCTCCCCACTGTAAGGGTAGAGCAAGTCCGAGAGTGCCTCCTTAGACTGAATGAGTACAAGTCTATGGGGCCAGATGGCGTGCATCCCAGGGTCCTGAAGGAGCTGGCTGAGGTGGTTGCCGAGCCGCTCTCCATCATATTTGAGAAGTCGTGGCTGTCAGGTGAGGTCCCGGATGACTGGAGGAAGGGTCACGTCACTCCCATTTACAAGAAGGGGAGCAGGGAGGACCCAGGGAACTACAGGCCGGTGAGTCTCACCTCCGTGCCTGGGAAGATTATGGAACAGATCCTCCTGGACAACATGCTCGATCACATAAAAAACGAGCACGTGATCCGAGACAGCCAGCACGGCTTCACCAGGGGAAGGTCATGCTTAACTAATCTTGTGGCATTCTATGATGGAGTGACAGCGTTGGTGGACGAAGGGAAGGCGATCGATGTCATTTACCTGGACCTGAGCAAGGCCTTTGACATGGTCCCCCATCACATCCTCATCTCCAAACTGGAGGGAAGTGGATTTGATGGGTGGACAACTAGATGGATAAGCAATTGGTTGAAAGGCCGCAGACAGAGGGTGGTGGTCAATGGCTCTATGTCCAGGTGGAGGCCGGTAACGAGCGGTGTGCCTCAAGGGTCTGTCTTGGGACCGGTGCTCTTTAACATCTTTATTAATGACATCGATGAGGGAATGGAGTGCACCCTCAGCAAGTCTGCTGACGACACCAAGCTGAGTGGTGCAATCGATACGGTGGAGGGAACGGATGCCATTCAGAGGGACCTTGACAGGCTGGAAAGCTGGGCTCAGGTAAACCTAATGAGGTTCAACACGGCAAAGTGCAAGGTTTTGCACTTGGGCCAGAAGAACCCCAGGCACCTGTACAGGCTGGGAGGAGTGGCCCTTGAGAGCAGCTCGGCAGAGAAAGACCTGGGGGTCCTGGCAGCCCGGAAAGCAAATGGGATCCTGGGCTCCATCAGGAGAGGGGTGGTCAGCAGGGATAGGGAGGTGATTATCCCTCTCTACTCTGCTCTTGTGAGGCCCCATCTGGAGTAGTGTGTCCAGGTGTGGAGCCCTCAGTACAAAAAAGACATGGAGATTTTGGAAAGGGTCCAGAGGAGGGCCACGAAAATGATCAGGGGGCTGGAGCACCTCCCCTATGAGGACAGGCTGAGGGAGTTGGGTTTGTTCAGCCTAGAGAAGAGAAGGTTGCAGGGTGACCTCATTGCAGCCTTTCAATACTTGAAGGGAACTTACTCCCATGAGGGGAGTAAACTCTTCGAAAGGGCTGACAATAGCAGGACACGGGGAAATGGTTTTAAGTTAAAAGAGGGAAGATTTAGGTTGGATGTTAGGGGGAAGTTCTTTACTAGGAGAGTGGTTAGGCCCTGGAACAGGCTGCCCAGGGAGGTTGTGGATGCCCCGTCCTTGGAGGTGTTCAAGACCAGGTTGGACAGGGCTCTGGGTAACCTGATCTAGTAAAGGCGTATGTTTGGTGGCCCTGCTAGGCAGGGAGGTTGGAACTACATGATCCTTGAGGTCCCTTCCAACCCGAGTCATTCTGTGATTCTGTGATTCTGTAATTCTGTGATTCTGTTTGGTAACTGTTTCCATAGTTGTAATAAGACCTGATTAGGATTCCCATCGGTCTTTTGAAATTGAACTCCCGCTGTAATCAGGTCATTGAACATTTGTTTTCTTGAGACCCTGATGGGTCCAGACCTTAGGGACAGGTCTCCTAGGTCATGGTAGTGGATGGATGTCCGACTTTTCAACCACCATTCGGAAATTGCACCTGGCCCATAGGTGCTCTGTCTCCCCCAGATCTGCCACCAATTGGGCGATCTGTTGTATTATGGCCTCTGAGGCCACTAGGGGATTCAGTATGGATACCAAAGTACCATACTGATGTGGTGGAGCTTGCTGCAGGATGAGGTCCCTCATTCCTGCTGAAAATTTAATCATGTCTGGGCTCTCAAAATCCTCCTCATAGATTGCCTCCTTCATACCTAATTCTCAAATATAGTTTTGCAAGTCCTCCATAGAGACCATAGGCCAGTATTTAATGGTATATCACTCTTGTTTGTCCATATTGCATGGCATGCGTCCATTAACCATGTAATGAAGGAATGATTTTCGTCATTATGTTAAACGCTTTTGCATGAGCGCAGGGTGAGTAATAATGGATGCCAGTTTTGAAATTTCTGGTCTGTTCACCATGATGCTCTCTGCACCCATGTCATACAATCGCAGCAGGCACGCTCTCTCTCAGTTTTTGTCTAAACTGCTGAACTAAATCCATTAATTCAACTGCCGTGTATTGGCAAAATGTTACATGCAGCATGCCCCGGACAGGGGGACACTGGGCAGGGGACAGCCCCACTGGCCTATGTTGTGTTTTTTTTGTTTTTTGAGTTACAACTGGTCGGATCTCAAAGGGATCTACCTCTAGTGGAGCCTCAAGATCCAACCTTTTAGTGCTTTTATTTACAGAGTCCAGATTCTGTGGATTCTCTTGTAGAAATTCCCAGTAATTTCTAGAGAGATATTATGGACTTTTTGAAGGAGAATGATAGGATTAGTTGTTTTCCCTCTCAAAATTGCAACCTGTCTTCCCAGTTCTTCAATGCGGTCACACAATAGTTGATTTTTGTCAGTGAGAGCTGCTTCATTTATATTTAGCAGGTTCAAGGCCATCAGCAGTGGCCAAGCCACCGTGGAGGCAGCTAACTGTCGTTCTCAAGTAGTGAGTACATTTTTGTTTAAACTATTGAAAAACTCAGCCAGGCGGGCTGGGGACTCCTGAACATTTCCTCTGTCCCGCAGGGGGCCCCATTTTTCAATGATACAAACAATCCCATGATATGGGGATCCTAGGAATCCCGGGATGTGCCCTGGGAAAACTTCACTCATAGGGCTAGTCTTTTCCCATGCAAACCATCCCATGATGTTGTTCAAAAGTTTCGTGGTAATTATTTTAGGGGGCTTATAATTGGGTACCTTTAAAGGTATTTGGCTGCCTGGCTCGTCAAAATGTAGGGCAAATGAGGGCAATGACAGAGCCTTTATTTGAGAAATAGGCTCTATAGGAAAAGATATCAAAAGGATATCTCACCCCTCCAGGTAACAGCGTGGAGAATGGGACTAGCTGAGGAATGTGACCCTCCCCCAATTGCACCGCAGGAGAAAAAGGGGCAGGTGGAAGGGGAAACCCACGCAGACTACTCAGATTGTATGAAAGTAGGGTGGCTCTATACCCCCCCCCCCCTCCACCACTCCAGGCATTCACATACTCTTGTAGCTCACTCATTGGCTCAGGCTGTGACCCTGGAATTCCACTACAATTGATTATGTAACTCCAAAACTGAGGATGGCAAACTTAATAAGAAACCAGTACATTCCAAGAATTTTAAGTTCTGAACATAATGGCCTTTAGTTGTTTATATAACGCTCATAAAAAAAAAAAAACAGCTTCATAGTTGGCAGTTGCTAAAAGGGAAAAAGAAAAACTCTGTGTCCAGAGTGTGGCAGAACGCTTGGTTTATAGTTTAATCTATGAAGGTCAAAGATCGCTACAGCGCTCTGCGACTGTTTGGCTCTTTAATGAATCTCTTTTTTGCTAACATTAAAAAGTTAATTTTGTATTTACTGACCAATTTTCTCCTCTAATTGTCACCGTTATCTCTAGATCTACCTGTGTCCATGAAAGGGGGACAGCAGACCCACCAGCCCCCAAAATAAGGAGGGGTAGGAAGGGAAAGTGAACAAAGAGGGTTTTTACTCTGATCCGCCAGGGAGCAAAAAATATAGGCTTGTGATTTCCAGTCAGTTATATCTTTCCCACCGACTGGGAAAATGGAAACGGAACAAAAAAGTTTCTGGGGAACTGCAGTACATCTCTTCTGAGTCTCCCAGTGCACTACATGATGTGATGATATGAAATACCAGTAACAAAAATAATAAAACCACAGCACTAAGGCATAGTTTTTATATCCTTCTTATACTGTATTGTCCAAACCTGTACACAGCACTTGAGTTGAGTGGGACTGTCACTCCCCTCAACTAGCAGTGCTGGGCCTGATGCACCCCACAATACAGTTGGTCCATTTGGCTGCCAGGGCATGCTGTTGCCTCGTATTCAAGTAGTTATCAAACAGAAGCCCTAGATCCCTCTCTGTGGGGCTGTTTTCTAGTCTCTTGTCTCCCAGTCTTTACATATTTTGAGAGTTTCCCTGTGTCAAATACAGAATCCAGCACTTGGTCTTGTTAATTTTCATGTGATTGGTGATTGCTCAGCCTTACCTTTTGTGGAGATCTCTCTTCAAGGCCTTTCTACCCTCAAGGGAGTCAACAGACTCTCCTGAAGTAGTATCATCCAAATACTTACTTAGTATGCATTCAAGTCCTCTATCCAAATCATTTATGAAAACATGCAAGAGAAGTGGTCCCAAAATGGAGCCTGGAGGAATCCCACTAGTGACTGTCCTCCAGCCTACTGTAAACCCATTTACTCTAACATTTTAGTGTGACCTATCAAACAGTTGCTCACCCATCAAATTATCCGTCTAGCTGTATGTTGGGTATTTTGTCCAGAAGGATGATGTGAGAAACAGTGCAGGTAGAGAAACGCCGCCAAGCTTGGCGCAGGGAAGCAGGTAGCCGACTCAATATGAGTGATAAACAAGCTTCAACTTTATTGCCTGAAAAGCCGTACTTTTATAGCAGACAGATGAGGCTGTTTGAAAATCACACACATTAATTGGAGGAAAGCTACTGCAATAACAACCCTAAAACCCCTCTTCAAAGCTGTGAGCCATTCATTCTTTTTCTAGAGGTGTCCTTGGTTCTCATGCTGTTTATCTTGCTCCGTAGCTGCTGCACTGTGAAGTCCTTATCTTGATCCATAGCTGCTGCTCTGTAAAATCCTTCTTGTACTGCAACAATTCCCCCCCCTTTTTTTTTTATTAATTAGCAAGCTACCACCTATAGAATAACAACACTACTTATATTAATAACATAATCATTATAACTCAATCAAGGCCTCGACTGACAATACTCTAAACGTGAGAAAGGAGACAAGTCAAACACTGCATAACAACAATACTGTTAAACCCACTAAAAAGAACAAACATGTTTGCTCTGCAACCTAAGTTTCTGCAACCTGGAAATAAATCCCTGAGAGTCCCATTCTGTGTTGATCTGTAATTGGTTAGAGAAAAGTCTTCAATATTCATATACTCTGATGCACTGATTTTGAATGACCACTAAAATTTGTGCAACAAATGCTTTTAGGATGCTCATAACCATGCCTTTGGGATAATAAATGATTAATAGTTGTGCAACTTTATGAAGTTGCATGTCAAATAGAACCGATATTAGAGGACAATTTTGCTAGAGTATCACTAGGGGCATTATTACTTATTGAACCTTGAGAAACAGCAAACCGTGTTGGCGGTGGATGTGATAGGCAGAGCCAGCAGGGCGTCCCCTGCTTCAAAGTGCACCTTTCCTCTCTCACCCACAACAGATCCTGCTTTCAGGGTCTGAAGGGTTTTTTCCAGTTGTACACCATATCCACGTGGTCAGTGTGTGATACAGAGCCCAAGTGGAACACCTGCTTGGAAAACAGAATAAGCAGTCAAGTTTAGCTCTCTTAACGTGCGCCTTTGTCTAAAGTGATGCATGGTCATATTTTAAAACTTCTGATTAGTGGGATAAAAGAGACATAATCATTCCATGATACAGGGTCATCCCTTTGCCTGGGATTCCTTTCCAGGTTTTGTCTTTGCAAATTAAGAAAAGCTAATTAATAGGCTAATAACATCATAACCAAACAGTACTAAAACATTAAAAGAACTATTCCTGTAGATTCTAGCATTGATTACATCAAATCCTGTTTAATACACATCTGATCTATTACTAAAATAGAAGAAGCACACAACATCCTAGCTAATGCCTTAAACTCTAATTCTTGAGACTGCATTGGTAAAACAGAAAATCACACACTATGTCAAACTACTACTAATATTATCTATAACACAGCAAGTTACAAAGCAATACCACTAAGTAAGAAACACACAATTACAATTACTATAAAGGCTGGATGCTATTTTCTTCCTTGAGATGAGGCCAAACGTATCATGCTGGAACCCACGTAGGGCCAGTCCCTGTGGAGATACAAGCATATCCACAACTTCCAAGTTATCAGTGGTAAGGGACTTTCCCAAAGTCCTGTGGCCATATTCCAAACATTAACCATAGGCCATTCCTTGAGCATTGAGGAGGCCCCAAAATGACAATCCATGAGCTGTACCTGTATGATCACGATTCAAAAAATTCAGCACAAGCAAAGCCTTACATAATATTTCTTGTGATGTGTCTCCCGTATTCCCCCCTTTGTTGTTTACTAAGAATGGATTTCAATGTTTGATGAGTGCACTCAATGATAGCTTGTCCAGTGGGAGAATTAGTAATGCTTGTAATATATTTAGCCCCCCCATTCCTGGAGGAAAGTTCTGACCTGCGGAACAGCACTCAGACTCACAAGTCAGAATGTAGTTTATTAAGGTGTATA
This sequence comes from Coturnix japonica, assembly GCF_054131305.1. Taxonomy (NCBI): domain Eukaryota; kingdom Metazoa; phylum Chordata; class Aves; order Galliformes; family Phasianidae; genus Coturnix; species Coturnix japonica. The sequence goes on from NC_140701.1 coordinate 31,914,612, forward strand.
TACCAGCACACTGGGGAGTTTGCACTACCCCAACTGTGCAAGTAGTGTCTCATAAGCAGTCATATTTATACCACACAAAATGCACACTCATGATTACACACAGCAGGTATTGCTAACTGATTCTAGACAGTGGGTTGTCCTATGCTAACTAATTCCTTGAATGTTTTCTTACTTTCCACTCCTTCTTGGACATGCGTAGTGTACAGTCAAGTCAGTTTGAATAAGTTTTCTTTTATGGTGATTGGTCCAGTTTCTTATCTGAAGGTTTCAGGCCTAGAATTCCAGGAGCTTCTTCCTTTGCAATGTGCTATGGATAAGCGAAAGTCTTGCCCCCATCCTACCAAACTCCTCCCAAGTCCTGCCTATTCCTAGTAATCCCCTCCCCAAACTCCGCCTAAACTCCCCGAAGTCCTTCCTATTTTTGGTAAACCACACCCCAAACTCCGCCTCTGAAGTAAGCTTTCCTCCCCTCTTTGATTTCAATGGAATTGAAGCGAGCCCCCCCCCCCCCCCCCCCCCGTACATGTACAGGGGGTCCCCCTGTACAACCCCCCTGTACAAGGATTACCCTAGGGTTTCTACCTTTACTCAGTTCGAGTGGCCGGTCCATCCTTGTCTTTAGAGAAGTTATGTGCAGGCTGCAGAGACTCAGCAGCAGACGATGTAGACGCGGCAGAGAGAGGCAGCGTCACGGCGAGCGACGTGGGCGGGGTGGAAGGAGGCAGAAGCATCTCCAGCGCCAGGGCCGGAGCGGAGGGCGGGGGCGCGCGGGGGGGTCGTGACTTCCCCTATCCTCAGCCTGGGGAGGGGGGGGTGGGGGGGTCGGAGTGAGAGTGAGAGGGAGGGCAATGGGGAACAGTCAGAAGAATCCCCTCCTTGTCTAATTTATCCAAGCCCTTCTGTCCATTCCTGAATGAACAACAAATATTCTGATGGTGTTAGTAACAACCGCACAAGATTACAAGTGTCTAGCGGCATTTGCACATCCACAGTGAGAATCCATTGAATAATGTGCTTAGAAGCTTCGGATTTTATACCATAGTCAGTCACAGTCTTACAAGCTTGTTGTAACAATTTCTAGTCATGCACTTCCCACCGAGCAGCTCCCTGCTGATCGTATATCACAGGCAAGCGAGCTGAGACACAGCTTGCCACTGTCCCTCCAATACTGTGTCTCTAGTAACCTCGGACCAACGCGAAAATGGAAGACTGCTACGTGGTGGGGGAATCAACATAGGCAGGGGATGTAAAGACACTGGTGGAGCGCTCAGAGAGACCGATGCATCCTTCATATGCAGTTCCAAGTCCTGCAGCTTCTCAGTTAATGTTTTAATATCTTCCTCTAACACTTTCCCATTCCCACCATAGTCCAAGTCTCTTTCGCTCTCAGGAGCTTCCTGCTGTTCTTATACTTTTTCAAACTATTGTCAAAGAGTTATCTAGATCAGTCTATGTCCATGACAGGGAGGCAATAGGCCCGTGGACCCCCCGGCCCCTGACAAATGGGAAGGGAAAAAGGGAAAGGGGCAGGAAGATGGGAGCTGGGCTCAAGGAAACAGAGAAGTGGCAACGTTCTAAGGAGGAAAACTTATTTTACTAATTACAGTCTAATTGAAATTGAGGCTAATAAATCAAGTAAAAAGAGAGAGAGAGAGAGGTTTCCAAAGAACGAGAAGCCTACTTTGAATCTGAAGGTGCCACAGCTTGGAAGCACACCCAAACCTGCTGCCAGGCAGTGAGAGAGTGAGCCAGCGTCACTTCCGTAACGTGTCTCCCTCTCCGAACGTGAGGTCCTCTAGGATGTGTAGTTCTTCTTCTCCATGCTCCACATGATGTTATGATGTGGAATACCAATAGAAAAATTACAAAACCATGACATTCCACCCCTTATTCTACATCACTACATCATGCTTAAAATACATACATAGATATACAAGTAAACAATAATTAAAATGCATTACGTGTTGCAGAACGGCGGGAGAAAAGCAGACGACCACACCTGTCATTGACATATGATCAGCTATTCTCGTTTATTCCTTGGCTGCGTGTACCTTTATAATACGGATAATTAGCTCATACATATTGCAAAAGTGGAGCTCATCATTGGTTCCCAATTACATACCATCCCCGAGTATCTTAACAGCTTGTTGTTATCAACAGAAAGCTACTCCCTTGCTGAGTTCCCAGAACCATGGCTAGTTTCTCACCATCCCAGGGCATCTTGTTGTTCTCGCTGTCCTTGAAGGTGGTATGGCTGCTTGATTAACCGCACCGTGTTTACGACCCTTCTCAGCTAACTAGCTGTAAAAAACACTCTCTACAATTAAGCACTCAGGTCTATATACATATATATACATAGAATTACTCCCCCAACATCAAATTCCCTTGTGTTACACATTGAACATCCCCATTGTCACGGGTTACTTAGATTTACCTATGCTCGTGACAGGGGAAGCCACACTGTAGGGCCCCCCCCCGGGGCCCGGAAAGGAGGGGGAAAAGGGGAATGGGATAAAAACAGCGGCAATCTAAGGAGGAAAAACTTATTTTACTAAATATGATATCGAAATACAAGATAACACAATATAATATAATTGAGGCTAACAAATCGAACGAAACAAAGAGAGAGAGTCCCCGAAAACCGAGAGGCCTACTGTGAACTCTAGGCGACACAGCTGGAACACTTCCCAATCTCCGAGAAGTTCGAGAGAAGAAGGAGAGCACTCCAGCCTGGGAACAAGATTATATAGCATCCTGGTCCCGTGACTTATCACTACCTGTGTTGTTCTCTGGGATATGTAGTCTTCGTCTGTGGACTGCACATTCAATAGAAGTATCCATGCTTTACATGATGTTATGATGTGGAATACTGATAGCAAAATTACAAAATTACAAAACCATGACATTCCACCCCTTATTCTACATTATTACATCATGGTTAAAATATATACATATATATTCACGTATGTAAAACAATAATAGCTAAATAGTAGAATTGCATGTAACATAACTAAATGTATAACTATAATAACTATAATACACTACACATGCAAACATATATATATATAGATACATAAAATTATTGACTGCACTCCCCCAGCATCAAATTCCCTTGTAGTACACACTGAACATCCCCATCCTTCTGCATTACCCACCAAGTGCACCCAGGTCCCTGGGCAAAGACAGTACCACGGATAGGTTTGCCCTTTCCAGAAGCTGGAAGGACCCAAACGGCTTTTCCCAACATGTTCTTTACGTGTACAACAGGGACCTTATCTCCTTCTATAGTGTGTAGGGGGTTAGATTGGCTAGGACCATCACGATTGACAGCTCCTCTAGTTTTGACCAACCAAGTGGCTTCTGCCAAATGCTTTTCCCAGTTCTTAAATGTTCCACCACCCATTGCTTTCAACATAGTTTTCAACAACCCATTATATCGTTCAATTTTACCAGAAGCTGGTGCATGGTAGGGAATATGATAAATCCACTCAGTGCCATGATCTTTGGCCCAAGTATTTAAAAGAGAATTTTTGAAATGTGTCCCATTATCAGATTCAATTCTTTCTAGGGTGCAATGTCGCCATTTATACTTTTGCCATCGCCCTTCCTCCCAGAGAGGTTTCATCCTTTTCGCTTGTTTAATTATGGCACATGTTTCACAATTATGAATAATCTGTGCAATAGCGTCCATGGTTAAGTCCACCCCTCGGTCTCTGGCCCACTTAAATGTCGCGTCTCTTCCTTGATGGCCTGAGGTCTCATGAGCCCATCGAGCTAGAAATAATTCACCCTTATTCTGCCAGTCCAAGTCGATTTGAGCCACCTCAATTCTGGCAGCTTTATCTACCTGATGGTTGTTTTGTTGTTCTTCAGTAGCCCGACTTTTGGGCACATGTGTATCCACGTGACGCACCTTTACAACCATATTTTTGTTCTGGCAGCAATGTCCTTCCATAGTTCAGAGGCCCAAACAGATTTACCCTTCCGTTGCCAGTTATTTTGTTCCCACCGCTGTAGCCACACCCATAAGGCATTTGCCACCATCCATGAGTCAGTATAAAGATACAGCATTGGCCACCTCTCCCGTTCAGCAACATCTAAGGCCAGCTGGACAGCTTTTACCTCTGCAAACTGACTTGATTCTCCCTTACCTTCAGTGGCCTCTGCAACCTGTCGTGTGGGGCTCCACACAGCAGCTTTCCATTTGCAATGCTTCCCTACAATGCGACATGATCTGTCAGTGAATAGGGCATATTTCTTTTCATTTTCTGGTAATTCGTTGTATGGTGGGGCCTCTTTAGCACGTGATACCTCTTCTGCTGGTGATGTTCCAAACTTTTTATCTTCAGGCCAGTCCATGATTACCTCTAGGATTCCTGGACGATTGAGGTTTCCCATTCGCGCTCGTTGTGTAATCAGCGTAATCCACTTGCTCCAGGTGACATCGGTAGCATGATGGGTGGAGGGAACCTGTCCTTTGAACATCCATTTCAGCACTGGCAGTCGAGGTGCCAAAAGGAGCTGCGTTTCAGTCCCAACTACTTCGGAAGCAGCCCGTACCCCCTCATACGCGGCTAAGATCTCCTTCTCAGTTGGAGTGTAGCACTCTTCAGACCCCTTATATGATTGACTCCAGAATCCCGGGGGTCGGCCTCGGGTCTCTCCTGAGGCTCTTTGCCACAAACTCCAAGTGGGGCCTTTCTCTCCAGCAGCAGTATAGAGGATGTTCTTTATATCCTGTCCAGTCCGTACTGTCCCCAGAGCTACAGCACGGGCTATCTCTTGTTTAATCTGTTCAAAAGCCTGATGCTGCTCAGGGCCCCATGCAAAATCATTCTTCTTCCGCGTCACCTGATAAAGGGGGCTTACAATGAGGCTGTAGTTTGGAATGTGCATCCTCCAAAAGCCCACTGCACCCAGGAAAGATTGTGTCTCTTTCTTGCTAGTTGGTGGAGACATGGCAGTGATTTTGCATGGTCAGCCAGTCAGCCTCACTTCAGTCCCAAGGAAGGTGATGGAACAGTTGTGCTGGATGCCATCTCCAGAAAACTGGGAGAAAAGGAGGTTATCAGGAGTACTCAGCATGGGTTCACCAAGGGGAGGTCGTGCTCGACCAACCTGGTGGCCTTTTATGAAGATGTCAGTAGCTGGGTGGACAGGGGGCGAGCGGTATATGTAGTCTACCTTGATTTCAGTAAGACTTTTGATACTGTCCCCCATGACATCTTTATAACAAAGCTGAGGAAGTATGGGATAGATGAGTGGACAGTGAAGTGGGTCGAGAATTGGCTGACTGGCAGTGTGCAGAGGGTTGTTGTTGGCGGTGCAGTGTCTGGCTGGAGGCCTGTAACTAGTGGCGTCCCCCAGGGGTCTGTGCTGGGTCCAGTCTTGTTCAACATCGTCATCAACGACCTTGATGAGGGGATAGTGACCACCCTCAGCAAGTTTGCTGATGACACGAAGTTGGGAGGATTGGCTGACACGCCTGAAGGCTGTGCTGCCATTCAGCGAGACCTGGATAGGCTGGAGAGCTGGGCATTAAGAAAGTGGATGAAGTTTAACAAAACCAAGTGTAGAGTCTTGCACCTAGGAAGAAATAATTGCATGCACCAGTACAGGCTGGGGGAAGACCTGCTGGAGAGGAGCTCTGCAGAGAGGGACCTGGGTGTCCTGGTGGATGACAGATTGGCCATGAGCCAGCAGTGTGCCCTTGTAGCCAAAAAGGCCAATGGCATACTGGGGTGCATTAAAAAGAGCGTGTCCAGCAGGTCGAAGGAGGTGATCCTCCCCCTCTACTCTGCCCTGGTGAGGCCTCATCTGGAATACTGTGTCCAGTTCTGGGCTCCCCAGTAGAAAAAAGACAGGGATCTCTTGGAAAGAGTCCAGAGGAGGGCCACAAAGATGGTGAAGGGCCTGGAGCATCTCCCCTATGAGGAGAGACTAAGCGAACTGGGTCTGTTTAGCCTTGAGAAAAGAAGGCTGAGAGGGGATGTAACCCAGGTTTATAAATACCTGAGGTGTGGGGGGCCATAGTGGCGAGGCTGGTCTCTTTTCAGTAGTACATGGGGACAGGACTAGGGGTAATGGGCTGAAACTTCAGCATAGGAAGTTTTGCATGAATGTGCGCAAGAACTTCTTTACAGTGAGGGTGACGGAGCACTGGAACAGACTGCCCAGGGGGTTTGTGGAGTCTTCTTCTCTGGAGATATTCAAGACCAGACGGGATGCCTACCTGTGCGACGTGGTGTAGGGAATCTGCTTTGGCAGGGGTTTGGACTCGATGATCTCTAGAGGTCCCTTCCAACCCCTACAATTCAGTGATTCCGTGATTCTTTACATCCCGTCCCATACGTACTGGCCCCAGGGCCATGGCATGGGCTATCTCCTGTTTAATCTGTTCAAAAGCCTGCTGCTGCTCAGAGCCCCATGCAAAATCGTTCTTCTTCCACGTAACCTGATAAAGGTGGCTTACAATGAGGCTATAGTTTGGAACATGCATCCTCCAAATGCCCACTACACCCAGGAAAGACTGTGCCTCTTTCTTGCTAGTTGGAGGAGACATGGCAGTGATTTTGTCAGTCACATCTGTTGGGATGTGACGGCATCCATCCTGCCACTTTATACCTAAGAACTTAATTTCCTTGGCAGGTCCTATTACTTTGCTTTGCTTAATTGCAAAACCAGCTCGTAGAAGAATTTGGATTATTTGCTCTTCTTTCATGAAAACTTCCTCTGCTGTATCACCCCACACAACAATGTCATCAATGTACTGCAGGTGTTTAGGAGCACCACACTGTTCCAGTACATTTTGGACCAACCCATGGCAAATGATTGGTCTGTGTTTCCACCCCTGGGGCAAACGGTTCCAAGTATACTGGATGCCCCTATAGGTGAAGGCAAACTGTGGCCTACATTCTGCGGCCAAAGGACTGGAGAAGAAGGTGTTAGCAGTGTCACTGGTGGCATACTATTTGGCTGCTTTTGACTCCAGCTAGTACTGGAGTTCTAACATGTCCGGCACAGCAGCAGTCAGTGGGGGTGTGACCTCTTTCAGGCCACAGTAGTGTACTGTCAGCCGCCATTCTCCACTGGATTTAGGCATTGGCCATATGGGGCTGTTAAAAGGTGAGTTTTGCTTATCGCTCCCTGATTCTCCAGCTGGCGAATCAAATCATGAATGGGGAGCAAGGAATCCCTGTTGGTGCGGTACTTCCGTCTGTGCACTGTCTTTGTAGTAATAGGTACCTGCTGCTCTTTTACTCGTAGCAGCCCCACAATAGACGGGTCCTCTGACAGGCCAGACAAAACAGACAGCTGCTGAATGTTGTCCATATCTACAGCAGCTATTCCAAAGGCCCATCGATACCCCTTAGGATCCTTGAAATGCCCCCTTCGGAGGTAATCAATACCAAGTATGCATGGAGCCCCTGGGCCAGTCACAATAGGATGTTTTCACCAGTCTTTACCTGTGAGGCTTATTTCGGCCTCCAACACAGTCAATTCTTGAGAGCCCCCAGTCACTCCAGAAATATGGACTGATTCTGTCCCTTCATGGCTCGAGGGCATTAGAGTGCACTGTGCACCGGTATCCACCAGTGCCTTATATTTCTGTAGCTCTGATGTGCCAGGCCATTGAATCCATACAGTCCAATAAATTCTATTATCCCTTTCCCTCCCCTGACTGAAGGCAGGGCCCCTCTATGCATTACCTGTGGGAACTGAAGCAGCTGTACTGGTGGTTGGTCTGTTTTGTAGTTCTCTCACCCGTGCTCATAGTATAGGAGTATGCTGGTCATGCCATTTCCTCATGTTTTCTCCATGGTCACGTAGGTAACGCCACATGGAAACACGTGTTGCAGTCTTCCTGTTCCTTGCTTGAGCTGGAAAGTGTTTGCATCTAATAGCTGAGATTTTCGATGATACAGGTGAGGAGAAGAGTTCATTACCTTTAATTAATTGGACTAGTTTGATCAGTTCCTTTATTAGACCTGATCGCCCATACAGGGATTGATCTTCATCTGTCATTTCTGATACTACTACGGGATCATCACTATTAATCAATTGAGATATTTCCTCTTGCATTTCATTCCGTGTATCGTTTACTTTTGATATGACTGAAATAGAGATGTGAGTTGGAGGTAACTTATTCAAAGTTTTGAAGTGCAAGAACCTATTCAAAAACTGGGTTTCTTCTATCTTGTTTCTCTTACCTCTGAAACTTTGCTGCTAGTGTAACAGTGTACATTTCTAGTGCTGTTTTGGTGAGTTTCTGCCATATATCAGGTGTTGTCCTCACTCTCTCAGGATCATGGTCTTGGTGAGGGTTGCTAGGATCAAAATCAGGGTTATACAACATTTCCACCACAGCTATTTCCCTCAAATACTGGATGCCTTTTTCAACTGTATCCCACTTTTTCATCGGAGGCTTCACATTGTCTTTGAAGGGAAGCTTTTCCCTCACAGCCACTAGCATTCACTCCAAGAGGGTGGCAGCCCCATCCAAACATTTGCTAATCTCTCTGTCAATAGTTGGGTCTCTGGAAATGCCTCTGAGTTGATGAGCTTCGTTACCATCTAGAAACAAGCTACTGTCCCCTCTGTTCCAACAGCGAAGCAACCAGTTAACAAGAGATTCGTTCTGGTGCTGTGTAAACTCTTTTCTTGCACCTTGGATTTCAGTCATCTTCAGGGGTCGACAAACCAGAGAGGTTTGTCCTTTTCCCCAGGGAGGTGGTTGAGTCACCATCCCTGGATGTATTTAAGAGTTGTTTGGATGTGGTGTTCAGGGATATGATTTAGCAGAGGGTTGTTAAAGTTAGGGTTTCATAGTTTCATAGTTTCGTGCGGGTTGGAAGGGACCTTAGAGATCATCGAGTCCAGCCCCCGGGATTCGAGCCTCTGTGTAGCAGAGCGGCACTTCTACCACTTGCGCCACAGGGGGGGATTCGAACTCCGGGCCCCAGTGTTGCAAGGCGGCGTCTTTAACCACTGCGCCACCGGGGCACACACACACCGGGGTTCTATGGTTAGGCTGTGGTTGGACTTGATGGTCTTCAAGGTCTTTTCCAACCTGGGTAATTCTATGAACAGTAATAGAGACTTCTCCTCATCAGTTTCTTCTTCATGCCTCTTAGCATTTCCTTTTGCCTTTCTCGGTGCTGATCCAGACCCGTCACGTGGTGAAGGCTTTACGACTGTTAATGACTTTATGATCTTGACTCCCTAGAAGTTCGCAGCTAGGCCAGTTACTGAAGTGGCACCAAGGTGGTGAGCAGTAAAATGGCAATTTATTGAAGCAAACACACACTTATATAAACTATGCCTTTCGTGTACGCCTACTACATTACACGTCACCGATTCTTCCAGAATTGGGTAAGGGCCTGCCACGTAACATCCCAATAAGCTCCCCGTACTTCGTCTAATACACATCTCCCTCTCCCCATGCTAAGAAAGCCTAACCCGTTACAATACACAACACTATAAACCCCCATAAATCCTAATACCTAATCCCTAATTCCTACCCTAAAGCCTATCCTGCATCTTATGATATTCTATTTGCATGTAAATCATTTTTTCAGCCATACGTTGTAAGCAACCTAGTAAGCAGTGAAACACACATGGCACACACAACATTAATGCAAAAACCATAAGAAGCCCTACCACTAATATCTTAAGCAACTGCTTGAACCATGGTGCAGTACTACCAAACAAACCCTCCAACCAATCCCCAAAAGGATCATCCTGTATTCCAATCTTTCCTGTGTGTTCTCTTAACAACTCCAATTTCTTATGTAATGATTCGCTGTGGTCACTCAGATTAAAACAACACATCCCGTCAAAGTCTTTGCACCCATGACTCTGTGCAAGAAGTAAGAAATCAATCGCCGCTCTGTTTTGAAGCACGGCATGTCTAATACTGCAGCGTTTGAGGCACGGACTCAGATGTGAACCATCCAAATCGTTTATTACAAGTTCTCACATCCCTTATATACCTTCACAAGTTGTTATTTTCTAACTTTCCCGTCTGCACTTACAACTTTCCCAAACACCTTTACATGTCAACAAAGCATTCTACAAAACACTTTTCAACTGTCCATGCAGGCACATATCCAATCAGAGCTGTGAGACTCTTCTTCTTCTTGCAGAGGTGTCCTTGGTTCTCATGCTGTTTATCTTGCTCCACAGCTGCTGCCCTGAACAGCTTTTCTTGTATTCCCACAATTCCCCCTTTTTTGTTTATTGACAAGCTACTACTATAAAATAATAACACTAATTATATTAATAACATAATCATTATAACTCAATCAAGGCCTCGATTGACAATACTCTAAAAATGAAAAAGGAGATAAGGCAAATGACAAAATATACGGTTAAGTCCACTAAAATATCAGATGCATTTTGCCTGCGGCCTACAGTTCCTACAACCTGGAAAAGAATCCCTGAGAATCCAATTCTGTGTAAATCTGAAATGGGTTATAAAAAGACTTCAATTTCGTGTTATCCATTTTAGACCATCCTGTTAGCATGAAGCGAATACTCCCTAAGCTAGCACATTATTACTTCTTGTCCCTGGAGAGGCAGAAAACTGCAGAAAAGGAGAGAGAAGGATCATGTTGGCGGTGGATGCGATAGGCAGCGCCAGCAGGGCGTCCCCTGCTTCAAGGTGCACTTTCCTTTTCTCACCCACCACGGATTCTCTCTTGCTCTTATCCTACTCAGGGTCTGAATGGTATTTTCCATTTGAACACTGCATCCGCATGGCCAGTGTGTCATGGGTTACTTAGATTTACCTATGCCCGTGACAGGGGAAGCCACCCCGTGGGCCCCCCCCCCGGGGCCCAGAAAGGAGGGGGAAAAAGGGAGCGGGACAAAACAGCGACAATCTAAGGAAGAAAAACTTATTTTACTAAATATTATACCGAAATACAAGATAACACAATATAATATAATTGAGGCTAACAAATCGAACGAAACAGAGAGAGAGAGTCCCCGAAAACCGAGAGGCCTACTGTGAACTCTAGGCGACACGGCTGGAACGCTTCCCACTCTCCGAGAAGTTCGAGAGAAGAAGGAGGGCACTCCAGCCTGGGAACGAGATTATACAGCGTCCTGGTCCCGTGACTTATCATTAACCCTGTTGTTCTCTGGGATATGTAGTCTTCTTCTGTGGACTGCACATTCAATAGAAGTATCCATACTTTACATGATGTTATGATGTGGAATACTGATAGCAAAATTACAAAATTACAAAACCATGACACAGTGCGTGGTACAGAGCCCAAGTGGAACACCTGCTTGCAAAACAGAATAAATTGCTGAGGTTAGCTCTTTCAGCAATGACCTTTGTTTCAATTGATGCATGGTCATATTTTGAAAATCCCAATTAGTGAGATGAAAAAGAGTTAATAATTTTATATTTAAGAATCACCCCTTTGTCCAGGATTCTTTTCCAGGGTCTTGTATTTACAAACTAAGAAGAGGCTAGTTGATAGGCTAATAAAATCATAACTGAATATTACTAATACATTAAAAGAGCTATTCCCATAGTTTCCAGCATTAGTAACATCAAATCCTATTTAACTTATATTCGATCTACTGCCAAAATAGGAAAGACACACAATAATCTAAATAATGCTTAATAATTCTAATTCTTAAATTTGTACCAGTAATGTGGAAGAGTTACCCACTATGTCCTATTATTACTAAAATTATTATTTGCAATACAACAAATTACAAAGCAATACCAATGAAGTAAAAAGCGTATAATCACAATCATTATTAAGGCTGGATGTTATTTTCTGCCTTGAAATGAGGCCGAACATATCTTGCTGGAACCCATGTAGGGACAGTCCTTGTAGAAACACAAGCATATGCACGACCCCAGGTTATCAATGGTAAGGGACCTTCCCAGTGCCCTGTGGCCATATTTCGAATGTTAACCATTGGCCATTCCTTGAGTACTGGGGAGGCCCGAAAATGACGATCCACATGAGTTGCATTTGTATGATCACGATTCAAAAAATTCAGCACAAACAAAGCCTTACATAATCTTTCTTGTGGTGTGTCTCCCGTATTCCCCCTTTTTTGTTTATTAAGAACAGATTTCAATGTTTGATGAGTACACTCAATGATAGCTTGTCCAGTGGGAGAATGAGGGATGCCTGTAATATGTCTAACCCCCCATTCTTGAAGGAAAGTTCGAGTGGCCTTAGAGGTATAAGCGGGCCCATTATCTGTTTTTATAGTATGTGGGATTCCCATAGCAGCATAAGCAGATAACCAGTGTTTACGGGTGTCATGACTGCGTTCACCTGTATGTGCTGTGGCAAATATGTAAGAAGAATGAGTATCTATCGTTACATGTACGTATTTTAGATGGTCAAATTCAGGAACATGAGTGACATCTGTCTGCCAAAGTTAAGGAGGGGCTGTTCCACGTGGATTTGTCCCAGTTTGAGGCAAAGGGGCAATTGCCTGGCAGTCTGGGCATGTTAGAATAATGTTATGGGCTTGATCCACTGTCAGTTGGAATTGTTTTTGTAAGGCTCTCCTGTTCTGATGTAGAAACTGATGGGAGAGATGTGCTTCCTCAAATAATTGAGGAGTAGCAAAAGCGACTGTGGCTTGATCAGCCTTACAGTTGCCCTCAGTTAAAGGACCAGGCAATGTAGTATGCGATCGAATGTGCATAATAAAATAAGGAAGAGTACGGTGAGAAACATAATGCAAGACTCGCTTGAGCTGTACAAACAAAACCGGATTATTAACTTCCTGAAGAAAGGATCCTTCAATCCGCTAAATGATACCTGTAACATACAAAGAGTCAGTTATTATATTAAGCTTTTGATCTGAAAAAATTTGGAAAGCTCGAGCTACTGCAGCGAGTTCTACAACTTGAGGTGATCCATCTACAACATGTACGTCTAACTGCCATCATGTAGCAGTCGCACGCCAGAGAACCACTGCTTGGTGTGTCTTGCCGGAGCCATCTCTAAATACAGTAACAGCATTAGGTATTGGAACATGTGAAAGTAAAGTATTAGTAGCAAGGGGGATATCAGCCAAATTATGTAGTAACTGATGTTTGGGAGGATGGGTGAACAATTGTCCGGTATAGTCTGCCATAGCAGTCTGAAAAGCAAGTGACTGCGCAAGCATCCAATCTAAATCTTTTTTAGTAGTGGGTACGTATATGCAATCAGGGTCAAGAGCTCGTAAAATTTGTAGATGATGTTGACCTCGCTGTATTAGCATAGCAAACATTTCCACTCGTGATGTAATCGTTTTTGAAAATGTATGAGGTAAAAATACCCATTCGAGGATAATGAGAGGATCCTTTCTTGAGGTATCCCATTGACATAACAAGCCATATGGCTGATAGAAGCTGGATATTATTATGAGATTTACTGGAAGTGATAAACAAACACGATGGCTATATCGATTTTGCACTGATGTTATTACAGAGTCTAAGCATTGTTGTGCTTCTGGTGTTAATTGTCTTTTAGAAGTTAGATCTGGGTCTCCTTTCAGTAGTTTGAATAAAGGATACAGCTCTTGAGTAGTAATTCCCAAAAATGGCCGCAACCAATTGATGGTTCCTAATAACTTTTGCAGATCATTTAATGTCCGTACGTGAGGTACTATTTTGAGGATTTGTGGCTGGATAGTGTGAGATGCAATTTTCCATATTGCTTCTTTTCTGCACTGCTCTAAGACACCACAGTATGCTGTAGAGAATTTGTCATTCCTGCTCCCTTCAAATTATCATCAGGAGGAAATGCGCCAGATTCGCCTTCCGGATATACTAGACTAGGGTCACAACGATCCCCTGGTTTCGATCCGTCCGTGTCTTTAACCACGTTACACGCGGGCTGCAGAGACGCAGTAGCGCACTACGTGGGGAGGGGCGGAGGGCAGAGGCGCAGAGAACGTCGTGGGCGGAGCTGAGGGTGGGGGCGCGGCGGCCGTCGTGGGCGGGGCGAAGGGCGGGGGCGCCGTAGAGGGCGGCAACGCGGCGAACGTCGGGGGTGGAGCGAACGGCGGGAGCGCGAGGGGTGGGGGTTGAGGTTTTTCGTCTCCCCGAATCGGGGTGGGTCGGAGCCGCCAGTCGGATCTGGGCACGGGTCGCTTCCCGTAGCGAGAGGCAGCGGCGGGGGTGGGACGGAGGGCTGCAGGGAATGGTCGAAATAAATTCTTTCCCGTCGTGATTGCTTAAGCCCTTCCATTATCCGGCTCCAAACGGGCAACAGCTTATCAGCCGTTCTGTCTTTAGGGAGAGAAGCCTTGTAGAGTTCTGAGCCGATTTTGTCCCAAAGTTCTCCATCGAGAGAGAACTCAGTTTTCGGAAATTCAGGGACATTTTTGCTTATCCATTTAAGAAGAGTAGCTAATGCTGTAGTAGACACAGTCTCATCCTGATACAGTAACACTGACCGCAATACTTCGAGATGTACTCGTTGCTCCCTCGTTAGTGAGATCCCCATAGTTCCCGACTGCTCACCTTCTGTCCTGCAGAACGGTGCGGGCAGGCGCGAAACAGTCTCTCCGAAGTTCAGTCGGGTGACGCTGCCGGACCGGGCTCGCTCAGCCGCGGGTTGATTTGCTCCACGCAGTGGGCGCCATTTGCAGCGTTTGAGGCACGGACTCAGATGTGAACGATCCAAATCATTTATTACAAGTTCTCACATCCCTTATATACCTTCACAAGTTGTTATTTTCTAACTTTCCCATCCGCCCTTACAACTTTCCCAGCCACCTTTACATGTCAACAAAGCATTCTACAAAACACTTTTCAACTGTCCATGCAAGCACATATCCAATCAGAGCTGTGAGACTCTTCTTCTCCTTGCAGAGGTGTCCTTGGTTCTCATGCTGTTTATCTTGCTCCACAGCTGCTGCTCTGAACAGCTTTTCTTGTATTCCCACAGGCTTGAACCTCAGCTCGGAAACTCTCTCTTTCCAGAATAGTGTTCTATAGAGCATGGTAAGCACAAGCCAAGCCCCAAATAAGTCGAACCTCCTTAGATCTATGTAAGGTGCACCATCCCTGACTCAAATACTGGCTTATTCCCTGCCAGTCAGCATTCTCTGGTTTTGGAGGAGACTTCCACATAGAACGGGTGGACTTGTGTACATTCAGGGAGATCGATAACATGCACACAATGAGCATGAGTATGAGCACTAACTCAGTGTTCGAAAAGTGTGCGGCAATCTGAGAAGACAGCCTGGGAACCAGATTGAACATCGTGGTGCCATTCAGAGGGACCTTGACAGGCTGGAAAGCTGGGCTCGGGAGAACCTAATGAGGTTCAACACGGCAAAGTGCAAGGTTTTGCACTTGGGCCGGAAGAACCCCAGGCACCTGTACAGGCTGGGAGGAGTTGTCCTTGAGAGCAGCTCGGCAGAAAAAGACCTAGGGGTCCTGATAGATGAGAAACTTAACATGAGCCAGCAGTGCGCTCTGGCAGCCCGGAAAGCAAATGGGATCCTGGGCTCCATCAGGAGAGGGGTGGTCAGCAGGGATAGGGAGGTGATCGTCCCTCTCTACTCTGCTCTTGTGAGGCCCCATCTGGAGTAGTGTGTCCAGGTGTGGAGCCCTCAGTACAAAAAAGATATGGAGATTTTAGAAAGGGTCCAGAGGAGGGCCACAAAGATGATCAGGGGGCTGGAGCACCTCCCCTATGAGGACAGGCTGAGGGAGTTGGGTTTGTTCAGCCTGGAGAAGAGAAGGTTGCGGGGTGACCTCATTGCAGCCTTTCAATACCTGAAGGGAATTTACTCCCAGGAAGGGAGTAAACTCTTCGAAAGGGCTGATAATAGCAGGACTAGGGGAAATGGTTTTAAGTTGAAGGAGGGAAGATTTAGGTTGGATGTTAGGGGAAAGTTATTTACTAGAAGAGTGGTTAGGTCCTGGAACAGGCTGCCTAGTGAGGTTGTGGATGCCCCGTCCTTGGAGGTGTTCAAGGCCAGGTTGGACGGGGCCCTGGGCAACCTGATCTAGTAAAGGTGTATGTTTGGTGGCCCTGCTAGGCATGGGGGTTGGAACTACATGATCCTTGAGGTCCCTTCCAACCCGGGTAATTCTGTGATTCTGTGATTCTGTGATTCTGGTGTTTGTAAAACTGGCTATTCCATCTGGGATGCAAGTGTTTGTAAAATTAGCTATTCCATCTGAGATGTAAGTGTCAAAATTCAAATTATACCACATTGTGTATATGTACTATGCAGGTGTCTTTATCAGTGCCCTTATTTGGTTATATATGAACACAATTCCACAACAAGAAGATCATAATTGCTTTTGTTGGAAATATCCTCAATAATTTTTGGTCAGGATGGTATCTCTGATAAAAGCAGTTTTTATTCGCAATTGCAATGGCGGGCTCCCTGATGGCAGAAGCGCGCCTATGGACATAATGTTACAGTTTTTATACCTTTTCTCCCATATGTTTCCCCCTCCACTCTCCCCTTTGGTTGGGTATTACAGGTTACAGTTTTACCCGAGGTTTGCATTTGTTAATTACATTCTGAAATTTGTTAGTTCACTTGCTATCTTGTGCCAGTCAGTCGCCATCCTGCTGTTTTTGTTTCCAAGATGTCTCGGTACTCTTATCGTATTGATATGTTGATTCCCTTCAAAGCTTCTTCCATTCTGTCCTAGAGGCCTTTGTTAAACAAAGAGCCCGGGGTGGGGGGGTGATTCCAGTCCTTCCCGATATCTCTTCAGGCACATCCTTAGGTATGTCACGACTTGTATATTTTTACAATGCGTACAACAAAACACTAAAACATACATTGTTGCTAGTTTATACAGGCATATTGTTAATTATTTCAACTTCTCCTCTTTGGATCGTTTATTACTCAGGTCTTATTTGTCCAGCACCAAAAATCAGTAGTTCTATTTCAGACAGCTGGACAGACAGGAGCTGCAGTCTTTGTACCTAATAACTTCTACCTAATAACTACAAATTGCTTCATTTATAGAATGAGACCTTGAAATATTTGAAAATATTCTTATCTTATTCTAAATGCAGAAACAACATTTGATTCCCACACTTTTAATCCCTTAAACAGAGCAGCTAGAATGGAGAGTGGATTCATAGATGGTAGCTGCTAAAAAAGGAAGGGAAAAACATAAGTGAAGAAGAAAAAACAGAAGACACTCTGTACAGTGTCTGGAGTTTGGCAGACTGCCCAGACTACAATCTAATCTATGAAGGTCAAATAGCAATGCTTTTGCAGTCTCTGGCTTAAAGTAATTCTTTTTTTTTCTTTTTTTTTTTTTTTTTTCTTTCTTTCGCATCCTCCACCAAAAACAGTCACAGAGTTATCTAGATCAGTCTATGTCCGTGACAAGGGGGCAGTAGGCCCGTGGACCCCCCGGCCCCTGACAAATGGGAAGGGAAAAAGGGAAAGGGGTAGGAAGATGGGAGCTGAGCTCAAGAAAACAGAGAAGAGGCAACGATCTAAGGAGGTTAACTTATTTTACTAATTACAGTCTAATTGAAATTGAGGTAATAAATCAAGTAAAATAAGAAAGAGAAAGAGAGGTTTCCGAAGACCAAGAAGCCTACTTTGAAATTGAATTGTGGGGCGCACCCACACCCGCTGCCAGGCAGTGGGAGAGAGAGTGAGCTGGCGTCTCTTCCGTAATGTGTTTCCCTATCTAACCTTGAGGTCCTCTGTGACGTCTAGTTCTTCCTCTCTGTGCTCCACATGATGTTATGATATGGAATACCAATAGAAAAATTACAAAACCATGACAAAAATAAATAAATAAATAAATAGTTTATAACTTCCTGCCACAATTTCATCAGTTTCTTTACTGTCTTATCATCGTCAATTACTAAATTCCATAAACATTCCCCGAAACTCCTGTTATGGTTTTGTAATTTGGTTGGTGTTGGTATTCCACATCAGAACACCATGCCTAATAATGGGAGTAAAGGGGACAAGTTTTTTTTTTCTGTGGACTGCCTTAAATGGGCATGTGGGGAGTGGCACCGGAGGGGAAGTGGGGAAGGGGACGGGGTTGCTGGCCCGGCTTCCTGCGAGGAGACAATGCGGTCGGAGCTTCCCGCCTTCCACAGCTCCATCGGTGAGATTGGGGACTTGGTATTCTCTTTGTTGAAACTCTCTTGTTGTTGTTTAGCGTTATTAGGTTATTAAACTGCCGTTCGTTCTCAGATCACCTTTTTCCTCCTTCATTTTTTTTTTAGACCCAATCACAATCTCCCTTCCCTTCCCCTCTCCTGAAACGCACGTGGCCGGGCCGCGCCGCGCCGTGCCGTACAGTGCCGCTAGAGAAAGGGAGGCACTTTTGTTCCTGCTCCCCCGGGTTTGTTCCCACTGTCCCGGAGTGAGCTCTAGAGAGAACTCCGTGACAACTCCTCCATTCATCTACCTCAAAATCTGATTCAACATTCTTAAAAAGCTCTTTGTAGCCCCAAAGGCTATAAGCCCTGGTACATGCTTAACCCCTTCAACTCCCCACTTTTCTAAAAAGTATTGTAATAAGTTGAGGGCTTCCACCTTATCCATGGTGTCATTTTACCCTTTTATCCGCATCTATCCGCGAGTTGCATCTCCATGTTTATCTTTGCTGGTAGTCCTCCGGACTGTGCAGACCCTTCTCAGTCGGTCTAGGACAGTCGATCAGACAACTTCGCCCTCCGGCTTGCTGCTAGCCGGTGCTTGTCCCCTCTGCGCTTCTCGGTTTCAAGTGGTCCCTGTTCAGGCACCACTGCGGGCGGAGGAATGCCACCAAGCTTGGCGTGGGGAAGCAGGTAGCCAACTCAATATGAGTGATAAACAAGCTTCAACTTTATTGCCCGAAAAGCCGTACTTTTATAGCAGACAGACGAGGCTGTTCGAAAATCACACACACTAATTGGAGGAAAGCTACTGCAATAACAACCCTAAAACCCCCCTCAAAGCCGCAAGCCATTCATTCTTTTCCTAGAGGTGTCCTTGGTTCTCATGCTGTTTATCGTGCTCCGCAGTTGCTTCTCTGTGAAGTCCTTGTCTTGATCCATAGCTGCTGCTCTTTAAAATCCTTCTTGTACTGCAACAAAACAGTATTGAAAGCTTTGCTGAAATCTGTAAAGATAAAATCATCTGTCTTCCCTTGATCAACTAGATGGGTAACCTTGTTGTGAAAGGAAGCTAAGTTAAACAGAACCTTCCCGTTACGAATCTTTGTTGTTTGTGATCAGTGACTGCACTTTCTTTCAGGTGTGTTGGGATTCTGAGGTAAGATACTGTTGATCAGGGGGTGATTCTTTCCTGTTGCAAAAGTAGATGATCATCTCAGCTAAGCAGGAGCATGGAGGTACATGGTATAATATATTTGTATAATATGGTATAATATTTGGCATATTATACCAGTGTAGTGGAAATGCTAAGACTTTCCCAGAACTCATTTAAGGGTTGGCAGTGGAGGTAAAGACATCTTCTTTGGAGATCCCTACCTACCCAAGGGCTATTTGGGCCTTCTGACAGTGTGCCCCGGTGGCGCAGTGGTAGGAATGCCGCGTTGCAACACCGGAGGGCCCGGGTTCGAATCCCCCCTGTGGCGCAAGTGGTAGAAGTGCCGCTCTGCTACACAGGGGCTCGAATCCCGGGGGTTGGACTCGATGATCTCTAAGGTCCCTTCCAACCCGCACGAGACTGTGATACAGTGAACAGTTTATTTCTCTTAGTTTTGTGCCTGCTGATGTGTTTGAGGAGTTTCTTACTTGCTCTGACCTGAGGTCTTGCTGTTCTGTGTCCTCTTTGTGCTTTCTGTTTTGTTACAGTTTTATTTTTTATCTCATGATGGTAGGAACTTTATGTCTTCAAAGGGAGTTATTTTTGCTTATCTGTTAGCCATTAATGATAACCTTTTGTTCTTTCTACTGAAAATAACAGTTACAATGTTTTCATTTCTCTGGAGAATGTTGAAATTAAATTAGCAAACGTGGTGTGATTTTTTTTGTTTGTTTTTGTTTTTTTAAGAACACAACAAAAATAACTAATGTGAGTTACTTTTTTTGTTTTCCAACGTGTACAGTGAAGACTGGCAAGTATCTAGGTCAGGGTCGATATTGGGAGCTGGTTCTGATTCTGAATCAGATGAAGATAGAGAGAAAAACAATTGTGAAGAGAGTGAATCTGACTATGAACCAAAAAACAAGGTCAAAAGCCAGAAACCTCCAAGGAGGTAAGTATTCTTGTATTTTGTTTCTAATTAGAAATCAAGTGTTGCACTATACTATGGGAAATGGGAAACTTTAAGGTACAAAAGATGTTATCTTACCAGTGCTTTGTGTTGACTGTCTCTTTACTATATCTGAAAGTGGTATAACTGAGCAGTCACAAAATATACGTATTCATAAATAAATAAATATGGCTTGTGGTTGTGCTTGTTGAAACCTCCTTATTGTGTTATATCTTACTGTCTTAAAGAATTAAGCCCAAAAGTTGCAAGAAGGGTACAGGACAGAAAAAAAGGCGGTTTGATTCATCAGATGGTGATGATGATTATGACAAGAGAGGATCTCGTCGCCAGGCAACAGTCAATGTTAGTTACAAAGAAGCTGAAGAAACCAAGACAGATTCTGATGAGTTGTTGGAAATTTGTGGAGAAGATGTCCCACAGCCTGAAGAAGATGAATTTGAAACTATAGAGAAGTTCATGGATAGTCGAATTGGCCGAAAAGGAGGTATTTTTTCTGAACTGTTATTAAGATGGTGGAGTGCATTGTGGTGCAGTTGGGTCTCAGCTGTAGTTCACGTGATGTCTGTAAACAGTAAGTTTAGAAATACCAGGGAGTCATTTTTTATACTCATAAGTAGGTGTTTCTTTTGTAAGCCTTATAAGGTAAAACACAGAAGAACTTAGATAACTAACACTGAAAGAGGAAAAAAAATTAAGTGGGAGATAAGAGCTCTTCTCACAAAAATGAGCCTGTTTAGAGCTGAAGCATACTAGAGACAGTAATAAAGACTAAATGTAATTAAAAATTGCCCTGCATAAAATTCCAAAAGCAGGGAGGGAGGGGAATTGGAGGGGGGAGAGAGGGGGGGGGTGGGGGGGGTGGGGGAGTAGTAAGGTGTTAGGAAGTAATAGCTGAAAATCAGTACATCCCAATGATCAAGAAGTTAGGCAAAAATGCCAGGAGGCCTGTGTGGATGAACAGGAAGCTTGTGATCAAACTCAGAAAGGGAGCATATAGAGGATGGAAGCAAGGAGGAGGGGGTAACCTAGGAAGAATACAGAAACTTTGTCTGGTCATCCAGGAACGAAGTCAGGAAAACTGAAGTCTGCTGATAATCGAATCTGCCATAGATGTCAAGGGCAAGAAGAAAGATTTCTCTAAGTATATATGATTACAAAAGGAAAGCTAGGGAAAACATGGGCCCTTGCTGAATGTGATGGGGAAATTAGTTACATGGGACAGTGTTTGTGCCTTTATTAGATTTGGTAATCAATGTAATAAAAGCATAGCAACTTTGGAGAAGCATTTTCCTGCACAAAGATTTTACATTCCCTTCCTTTCTTCCAAGGCTATTTGGGTTTTAGGTGTGTTTGATGGTATTTTCTCACAAGGTCTTGTTTTGAAGGTATTTGTGTCTCAGTATTTCTTCTTGCTGAATATTCTTAATCTGTTTTTAGTGCTGTCTTCTGCAGTCCCTGTGATACTATGATACTTTGCTATGCTTGGAAATGCTATTGTTTTATAATGCTCTAATATACCCAACGTTAAAGAGTAAGGTAATAGTTGTGTACAAGAGTACTACTATATTAAAATAGATTTGGTAATTCATGTTGGATGCTGCCATTAATTTCTGATAAATAGTTTAGACAAGTTGCATGTTTATATAAGAATATTAGATTGTTTTATGCAGTACGGGGTGTTGGGTTTTTTTGTTGGTCTATTATGGTAGTGCATGCTTAATTGAGCCTTATGGCATGGTTTCTTTTTTTTTTTTCAGCCACTGGTGCTGCAACCACCATCTATGCAATTGAGGCAGATGGTGATCCAAATACCGGATTTGAAAAGTCAAAAGAGCCAGGAGAAATACAGTATCTTATTAAGTGGAAAGGCTGGTCACACATTCATAATACTTGGGAAACTGAAGAAACTCTGAAGCAACAAAATGTTAAAGGAATGAAAAAACTAGACAATTATAAGAAAAAATGTCAGGAAACAAAACGATGGTATTTTTGTAACTACTTCCATGTATCAGTATGCATCTTTATTGTGATTATGTTCTCTGTCACCTGTTTATGAAGACATAGTTTAAAGTGCCTATACAGCAGAAAGGCAAAACTTTGAAGTCTTCTTAATACTTATAATCCTGTAACATTCAGAGCATACCAAATTTAGTTGAACAAGTGAATATACTCATGCCTTTCATAAAATCAGGCCTTTTAAGGAAGCAGCTTTTACACCTAGATGTAATGCATTTAGATTGCACCTAGATTTAAATGAAGGTTTAATGAGATGAGTGGTAGGTTTTCTGGTTTTGTTTTAATTCTTTTACTAGTTCTATCAGTGATTGGACTTGTATTAGAGCTCTAGGAGTTGCTGCAGAGATTTTAAAGATTAAAAAAAAAAAAAATCCAACAAAACCTGAAATTCCTAAGGCACTCAAAACGTTACAGCATATAGGTGTTTTGTTTTTTTTTTTTCTTGCTTAAACTTCTGTTAAATCTGCAGAACCAAGATCTGAACAAATACTTAGATTTTAGTGCTAACTGCTGGTGTTCAGTTTTATTAGTAGTCTAATATAATCGGTAAATACCAGTAGTTTTTTTTTAGTGTCTCATAAGATGGATTCTTATCAGAGGAAACCAACATCAGTGCTGTTCCATGAAAATAGTGTGATGTATTCTACTTGCTGTTGAAAATAAATAATTTAAATAATCTGCATGACTAGTACAAGTTGTAGCTAAGTTTCTCAAAAATACTTAGGCCAGATGCAACACTTTCATAGCAGGTATTTCAGAGTTGTAGTTTCTTCAAAAAAGCTTTCTAAGCAGCATTCCCATTATGCTTACATTCAGAGCTTTAGAATTCACAGATTTTCTTGGTTTTAGAATTAAACAATGTAATAAATACTTTAAATAAATTCCCATTTCAGGCTGAAAAATGCTTCTCCAGAAGATGTGGAATACTATAACTGCCAACAGGAATTTACAGATGATCTACATAAACAATATCAAGTAGTGGAAAGAATAATTGGTATGTGATAAACTTGTAGGCAGAAAACGTTCTTGAGGTTAGCGTGCTCATTGCTTGCGTGTTGCCTTTATAGTTAAGAAATTTAGGTTATAAAAATCCCTAAAAACTTAAAGCAAAATAAAATCTGAAAAAAAGAAGTCATACTGTTTTTGCTGTGAAACTAGTCCATGTCCTCTTAAAATTAGTGCTTTCATGAAATACCAAAGAAAAATACTGATCTAGTATCTCTGATATATTTTTGCAGCTCATTCAAATCAGAAATCAGCAGCTGGTTATCCAGATTACTATTGCAAATGGCAGGGTCTGCCTTACTCAGAATGTAGCTGGGAAGATGGTGCTCTCATTGCCAAAAAATTTCAGGCATGCATTGATGAGTATTTTAGCAGAAATCAATCCAAGACCACTCCATTTAAGGACTGCAAGGTGAGTCAGAAGATCTTTTGAAGATTGTTCATAATAGTAAAAATAGCTATATTTATATAGAGAATCACAGAATGATAGAATGGTTTGAGTTGGAAGGGACCTTTAAGATCATTTAGTTCCAACCCCCCTGCTACAGGCAGGGACACCTTCCTCTAGACCAGGTTGCTTAAAGCCTCATCCAGCCTGACCTTGAATGCCTACAGGAAGGGGACATCCACAAAACTCACCAGGCAACCTGTTCTAGTGTCTCACCACCCTTACAGTCAAGAATTTCTTCCTGATATCTAGTCTAAATCTACCCTCTTCCAGTTTAAAACCATTTCCCCTCATTCCATTGCTACCTGCCCTTCTAAAAAGTCCCTCTCCAGCTTTTCTGTAGGCACCCTGTTCAGGTACTGGAAAGCTGCTATAAGGTTTCCTCAGAGCCTTCTCTTCTCCAGGTTGAAGAGCCCCAGCTCTCTCAGCCTGTCCTCTGATCATCTCTGCACCTGCTCCAACAGCTTAATACCCTTCTTGTGTTGGGGGCCCCAGAACTGGATGTGTTTCACCAGGTAGGGTCTCACAAGCACAGAGTAGAGGGGCAGAACCCCTCTGATCACACTCCTTTTGATGCAACACAGGATAGGGTTGTTCTACTGGGCTGCAAGTGTGTGTTGCTAGCTCATACTGAATCTTTCATCAACCAACACCCCCAAATCCTTCTCCTCAGGGCTGCTCTCAAGCCATTCTGTGCCCGGCCTGTATCTGTGCTTGAGATTGCCTCTACCCAAATGCAGGACCTTGCACTTGACCTTGTTGATATTTATGAGGTTGGCATGGGCCCACCTCTCAAGCCTGTCCAGGTTCCTCTGGATAGCATCCTTTTTCTCTAGTGTGTCAACTGCACCACTTAGCTTGGTGTCATCTGCAAACATGCTGAGTGCACTCACGTGTTCATGTTGCCTAGAGAGATGTTAATACAGATTCCTGAGGAATGCTACTCATCGCTGGTCTCCACTTGGTCACTCAGCTGTTGACACTGTAACTCCATCATAAAAGACCAAGTTTGTCAAGCATGACCTGCCCTTGGTGAAGCCATGTTGTTCGCCACCAATCACCTTGTCTTTATTTTCTATGTGCCTTAGTAGTGCCTTCAGGAGGATCTGCTCCACGATCTTGCCAGGCACAGATGTGAGACTGACTGGCCTGTAGTTCCCAGGATCTTCTTTTTTACCCTTCTTGAAAATGGGGGTTATGTTTCCCCTTTTCCAATCAGGGGCAACTTCACTAGACTACCATGACCTATCAAATATGATGGATAGCAGCTTGGCAACTTCATCCATCAGTTCCCTTAGAACCCAGGAATAGATCTCATTGGGTTCCATAGACTTGTGCACCTTCAGGTTCTTTAGATTGTCTTGATCCTTATCTTCACTTACAGCAGGCAGATCTACTTTTTCCAGGTTCTTACCACTGCTGTCTGCAACTTGGGCAGTGTTGACAGAGCCCTTGCCTGTGAAGACTGAGGCAAAGAAATCATTGAGCACCTCAGCTTTCTCCATATCCCTTGTGACCAGGTCTCCAGTTTCCTTCCTGAGGAGGGCCTTCCCTGGCCTTCTTTTTATCACTGATATAGCTGTAGAATTTCTTCTTGTCCCCCTTGATGTTCCTAGCTAGATTTAATTCTACCTGGCTTTTATGTTTCCTAAACTGGTCTCTAGCTGCTCAGACAACTTCTTTGCAGTCCTCCCAACTAACCTTTTTCTGCTTCCACTCCCTATAGACTTTCTGTTTGCACTTAAATTAGTCCAGGAGCTCCTTGTTGATCCACGGAGGCCTCCTGGCATTCTTGCCTGCCTTCCTTTTTCTTGGGATGCACTGGATGTACTGCTTTTGGGCTTGCAGGAGATGGTCCTTGAATACCAACCAGCTTTCTTGGGCCCCTTTTCCCTCCAGGGTTTTCTCTCATGCCACCCTGCCAAGCAGTTTCCTGAAGAGTTCTAAGTCTGATCTCTCGAAGTCCAGAGTAGCAAGCTTGCTGTGCACCCACTTTGATACCTCAAGGATTTTGAACTCCATTATTTCGTGGTCACTACAGCCAAGGCTGTCCTTGAGCTTCACATTACACTCCATCTCCTCCTGGCTGGTGAGGACAAGGTCCAACATAGCACCTTTTCTCATGTGTTCCTGTACTACTTGAAAGAGGAAGTTATCATCAACACATTCCAGGAATCTTTTTGATTTCTGGTGCACTGCTGTTTTGTTCTTCCAGTAGATACTGAGGTGGTTGAAGTCCCCTATGAGGACCATGTTTTGTGAATATGAAGCTGCTCTTGTTTTTAGAGGGCCTCATCCACTTGGTCTTCCTGATTAGGCAGCCTGTATCAGACCCCCACTATGCTGTCTCCTTCCCTTTAATCCAAACCCATAAGCTCTCTATCAGCTCCTCATTCATCCCCAGGTGGAGCTCTACGGACTCCAGGTGGTTATTGATGTAGAGGGCAAAACCCTCTCTCCTTCTTCCCTGCCTGTCTTTCCTAAAGAGTTTATATCCATCTGTTCCTGCACTCCAGTTGTGAGAGTCATCCCAGTGCATCTCAGTGATGCCAATGACATCACAATCCTGTAGGCATATGCATGCCTGTAACTCTTCTTGCTTGTGCCATGTGTTCAGGCACTTGAGTTGGGCTCCCACTGAGCCTCATTTACCAATTGATCCCTTATCCTGCAATTTAGGTTTGATCCTGTTCCGGGGTACCCCTGAAACCCCCTTTTACCTCAAGATTGATTGTTCTAGTTCTGGCCAGGCTGGCTCCATTGCAGCTACTTTCAACAACTGCAAAATATGAAGACTTTTGCAGGCTTTTGTTCCCAACTTCTTATATTGCTGTTCAGAGATTGAGTTTGGTGCTATAATATTTTTTTACAAGTAACCTCTGTGAACGAGTGAATTTCATTTCTGTTGTGGAATTTAGTTCAACTATTAAGCTCATTTGAACTTGCAAATGAGTTAACAGTGTTATATGGCCTAATTTTCTGTGATGCATAAAGACTAGACTTGGTCACCCTACGGGTTACTACTGCTATTTTGTTTCTATAGGAAGATATTTTGGTAACTTCATTCTGTAGTAGTATTGACGCTTAATTTGCTTTAAACAGATTCTAAAACAGAGGCCGAGGTTTGTTGCATTAAAGAAGCAACCATCTTATATTGGAGGACGTGATTGTTTAGAGTTAAGAGATTATCAGTTAAATGGGTTGAACTGGCTTGCTCACTCATGGTGCAAGTAAGTATAGTCTTAAATTAGTTTTACTGTTTCAAAATTGTAAGCGTTCATAACAATTGTGGTTGTTTGTTTTTTTTGTTTGTTTTTTGTTTTAGAGGGAATAGTTGTATTCTTGCAGATGAAATGGGTTTGGGTAAAACAATACAAACAATTTCTTTTCTGAACTACCTGTTCCACGAACATGAACTGTATGGGCCTTTCTTGCTGGTTGTGCCACTTTCTACTTTGACATCTTGGCAAAGAGAGATTCAAACTTGGGCTCCTCAGATGAATGCTGTGGTTTACTTAGGAGATATAACTAGTAGAAATATGGTGAGTATTTCTTTGCATCATTGAAAAATCTATGGAGTAAACAAGATTCATTTTATGTTCCTGTCTTCTGCTAGTCTCCAATACTTTGGTTAATACTGAGCAAAATCTTGAAACATTATGTTTAAAATGCAAATTAAAATCTTAAGTTTTGATTTTATATAAATGTATGTGAAAGACTTCTTTAAGGCTTAATAATAAAAAAGATTTAAAATGTAACCTTGCATTTGAAAATATATTGTCTTTTGTTATGAAATTATTTAGGTGCATAAAATAAATATTTAAGTGCACAAGTCTATGATAATTTCCAAATTTCTTTTCTGAAAGGAGGAATTTAAGTAACTGTCTATTAAATTAAAAATAAAAAATTAAAAGTGGAAATTCTTTGACATTTCTTCAAAAATTCAATTAGAAAAAAAAAATCCACCTGGAATATTGCATTCCAGTTCCTTGATTCAAATTATTGTATGTCTCTCAACTTATACCTTGCTATAGTGCTTGAAGTCCCCTTGTCCAATAAGACCGTTTTTTCTCTAGCTTACATTTTTCCTGATTCTTTTTTTTTGTTGTTGTTGTTGTTTTGTAGATAAGAACTCATGAATGGATGCATCCACAGACCAAGCGATTAAAATTTAATATACTTCTAACAACTTATGAAATCTTGCTGAAGGATAAGGTAATCACTCTTATTTCTTCAGGGAGATGAAGTGAGTTTTACATTTGACAAATGTTTTTGAGTTGCATGTATTTGGGTTCTTTGTTTGAGCTTCTCATTACTGTAGTGATTTCTTTGCTTCTTAAAATGATTTACTTCCCTGTAGACCGTCATCCAGGAAATGGTAATCCAAACCTTAGCCTCAAACACCTGTGATTCACATCTCTGAAACCCCACATTTTTCTTTGTATTTGTGTATGCTGTAGTATATATATTAATATTTCCATGATAGCAGCCCCAGCCCATAGTTATTTTTAATCCTAACAGCATACGAAAATTTTAACAGAAAGCCAACAAGTAGAATTTTTTTACTTCATTTGTTTGTATATACTGAAGAGTGTTGTTTTTTGTGTTTGTTTGTTGTTGTTTTTTTTTTAATTTGAAAACATATAGGTCAACTTCTTAGCCTTTTGCTTTCCTTTTAAACTTGGAATGTTTCTATAGCCTTTAGTTGAATTCAGCAAACATAAAAACCCATAGGTACCAATATGGTATTAAAATAAAAAATATGGGATTTATAATGTCATGTAAAAATTCAGAAATTGCATGATAAATTAACTTATTTAATGTCTTCCCTCCCCCCCCTTCCATTTCTTTAAGTCATTCCTTGGTGGTCTGAATTGGGTGTTTATAGGGATTGATGAAGCTCATCGTTTAAAAAATGATGATTCCCTTCTGTACAAGACTTTAATAGACTTCAAGTCTAATCATCGTCTTCTTATTACTGGAACCCCTCTACAGAACTCCCTCAAAGAGCTTTGGTCTTTGCTGCACTTCATCATGCCAGAGAAGTAAGGAAGAGTTTTACGTGATTCCTCTTATTTATTTATCAACTTTATTGTGGTGGAATATTATAGTGATTGGATAATCAGTATAGAGAGAATTGTATTGTGAAATAGTTTAAATATTTTATATAAGATAGATATAAATACTTTTTCATGGTATTCTTGATAGATTGTTCTGGAAGCAGTTGCTGCTTTTTCTGTTTCAGTAGTCCACAAGAAAAAGATGGACTGATGAATGGGTCAAGTTCCTGAGAAGATGCATCTTAATCCACATGGTCTTCCTTTTAAATTTACTTTAGGAAATAGAATGCGGTTGAGAATATCTTTTTCTATGTTAGTACCATTAATAAAAACAAGTTTGTACCATGATGCCTGATATGCTGTAGTTCAATTAGACAGCCAATTTGCTTTTATGCTTTGCGTATAATAGATTTATTGTATTGATACTATTTTGTACTGACTTATGTTTATATCTGGGATAAATGAGAGTACATGTTCCTTTCAGATATCTTGTATATACAAAGCACTGTAGCTCCAATTAATTTTGGAGCTATGCATTTCATTGACTTCTTCAGAACCTCACAGTCCATTTTCTTAGTTTGTTAGCACATATCAGAGGATAATCAAATTTCAGCTAGTCCATATAAACTGCAAAACGTATGTAAAATGGACTGTTCTCTTGCACTTCTTCTAACCATGCAACTATTTTTTTCATGCTGCTCTCATGGAATATAGTAATGGGATTTCTATAATTTTCTACCCATGTTTCCATGAAGAAAAGTAAAATGCAGGGGTTTACACTGAAGAAATTATTCAATAGTTTATTTTTAACTTACATTTTGTAAAAGTGCTTGGAAAATTTCCATTCTACTATTTGCAGACAAAACTTTTTTGGGATGTAAAAATTCAGAAGCATATTAAATGAAACAGAGGAGAGAGAGGAAGACGTCCATATGCGTTTGTGTGCATGTCATGTATTAATGGGCTTTGTGTGTTCTGTTTCCTATTGGCTGTTGCTTCTTCAGGTTGTTCACATGATATCACTATTTTACCTTTGTTCTTTCTTATGTTGAAGGTTTTCTTCCTGGGAAGATTTTGAAGATGAGCATGGGAAAGGGAGAGAGTTTGGTTATACAAGTCTTCACAAAGAACTTGAACCATTTCTACTCAGAAGAGTTAAAAAAGATGTAGAGAAGTCTTTACCTGCTAAGGTTGAGCAAATTTTAAGGATGGAAATGAGTGCATTGCAGAAGCAATATTACAAGTAAGGAATGACACCTGAAATTTAGCTATTTTAATTAGATGTCTATATAAAAAGTGCTGAAGCGTAATAATTCTCATAATGCAATTTGAACTGATAGTTTGAGAGCTTATCATTTGTGGAAACATGACAAATGTTAGGAATTACTTCCACTGCACATTCTATATCATAGGTGGATTTTAACCAGGAATTATAAAGCCCTGAGCAAAGGTTCTAAAGGCAGTACCTCAGGATTTTTGAACATCATGATGGAACTGAAGAAGTGTTGTAACCATTGTTACCTCATTAAACCACCAGATGATAATGAATTCTATAATAAACAGGAGGCTTTACAGGTAATGTCACTTTGTTTTTTTATTTCTTCTTATAAACTTGTGGTTTACCTCATGCAGTATTTCTACTGTTCTGCCTATTTACTAGCTCTTACTAAAGTATATTAATAGAATTATATATTAAATATTTCATATTAATAAACAATTTCTCTATTAAATGTACATCCTGAGTTTTACAGGTAAGTGAATTGATTTTTATTTCTTAACTAAAAATGAATAATAGATCAATACTAAATAAGATTTATCTGACTTGAAATATGACCAAAATCAAATGGAAATAAATTTACTTAATCTGAAAATAAACAGACTTTTTCAAACTATGTCCGATTTTAAACACAGGTCAAAATAAAGCAGTTAAATAAACGGTAAACTTAATATAAATGAAAATACATGTGACTGGCATTGGTATACCAACAGTCCATGTTATAGCAGAAAGGGATCTGCAGAGTCTTTAAGCTTTTTTTGTAATCAAGCACTGTTCTCTGCATGCCCTCAAGCAACTAAGATGAAAGAATATAAAAATAATAAACATTTTCTGATTGTTTTGTGGTTCCTTTTTTTTCTTCATTTGTTTTTTTATTGTGTGTTTTTGTTTGTTGTTTTTTTTTCTTAATTTTTAAAGGTTAACTAATCTTTGTACTTGTATTGGGTTTATGTGGCAAAGTTCTGGTAGCAGCAGGGAGGCTATAGCAGTAGCCTCTGAAAAAGAGATCAGATCATCTCCCACAAATCAGATAAGAGCCAGTTTGAGCTGACTCTAAAAGGGACCCACCACTGGCCAAAGCTGAGCCAGTGAGCAATGCTAGTTGTGCCTCTGTGATAACATATTTAAGAAAGGATAAAAAATGCTGCACAGCAACTGAGAGAGAGGAGTGAGACAATGTGAGGAAACAACTCTGCAGACACCAAGGTCAGTGAAGAAGAAGGGGGAGGAGGTGCTCCAGGCAGAGATTCTCTTGCAGCCCGTGGAGAAGACCATGGTGTGAAATAAGTTGTTCCTCTGCAGCCCATGAAAGATCACGTTGGAGCAAATATCCACACTGCACTCCATGGAGGACCCCATGCTACATCAGGTGGATATACCCTAAAGGAAGCTGCAGCCCATGGGGGACCTATGCTAGAGCAGCATGCTCCTGAAGGACTTCTCCCTTGGAGAAGCTCCATGCTGGAGCAGTTCCTGAGGAACGGCAGCCTGTGGAAGCCATCATTAGAGAGGCTCATGAAGGAGGACTCTATCCCATAGGATGATCTCCATGCTGGAGAAGGGAAAGAATGTGAGGAGAAGTAGCAGCAAAGATTTATTATGGACTGACTATAATCCCATTCCTCACCCCCTGTGCCCCTCAGAGGGGAATAGGTAGAGAAGAGAATGGGGGGGGAAGTAGTTTTTAGTTTGCTTTTAGTGCTCACTATTCTACACTGTTATGAATTAGCAATAAATTAATTTTCCACAAGTCAAGTCTGTTTTGATCATGATGGTAACTGATGAGTGATTTTCCTGTCCTTAACTCAACTCATGACTTTTGTTTGTTTATTTGTTTGCTTGGTTTTTCATTTTAATTTTTTCCCCTTCTTCCTGCTGAGAAAGAGAAGGGGGGAGCAAAAGAGAAGCTTGGTGGGTACCTGGTGGCAATTTTGCCAACATAAATGCTTCTAAAGATCATTTTTTTTCTATAAGCTTTGAAGTTGATAATTTGAAGACTTTTTCTCCAAAACAATAGATTGTTCAGTGACAGCTTGTGATTTCAAGCTGGTTTATATCATGAAGTGTTTTTCAAGCTAAAGAGTATGAGGGTGATGTCATTGCAGCCTTCCAGTACCTAAAGGGAACCTACAAACAGGAGGGGAGTCAACTCTTTACAAAGGTAGATAATGGTAGGACAAGGGGAAATGGTTTGAAGTTGAGGGAGGGAAGATTTAGTTTGGATATCAGGGGAAGTTCTTTACTACAAGAGTGGTGAGGTGCTGGAACAGGCTGCTCAGAGAGATTGTGGGTGCACCGGGCGTCCCTGGAGGTGTTCAAGAACAGGTTGGATGGGGCCCTGTTCAGTCTGGTCTAGTATTAAATGTGGTGGTTGGTGGCCCTGCCTGTGGTGGAGCTTGACGATCCTTGAGGTCCCTTCCAACCCAAGCCATTCTATGATGATTTACAACTTGGCACACTCTAACTACCTAAATTATAATTAAATTCTTCAGAACTGTTCAGCCATTATTTGTAATAACTGCATATTTTTAACAATGATTTCCTTGACTCATCTGAATAAGCTTTGTTAGCTCTTATTATGAATTATGCATTCTTCTCTTTTCTGGCAAAAGGAAAAAAAACAACTAACTCCAAATTTTTTTATTCTGCATAATTCTATCCTGAACCTTTTCACCTAAAGTGACCTAATGTTTCCAACAGTAAGTTCCACATGCACCTAAATTTCTGTTCTAGTTGTTCCAACTGGAGCTGAGAAGGCATAATGCTGTAAATGTTGTAAAGCTTGTTGGACTCTACAAACAAGATTCCTCTCACTTATCTTGCCTGAGAAACTTGACAGATTTTTCATTATTGAAAAATAATTAGAGGAATAAGTAGCAGTGCTTATTTCTGTTCAAAAGATGGAAAGTAAGGAGTAAGTAATACTGAAGTAGTCAGATAGTCTTTTGTTGTTTTTTATTGTTGATTTGGTAGGAAAAAAAACCTTGAATCTGTATTCTATCTGCTCTAATATTTTGATTAAGTGTTAAGATGCTGTTTTATTAGCCAGAGAAATGCATTTCTTTTAAAAACATGCTAATTAGTATTTCTGTTGCTTTCATTTAGAGTGCTTTTTTTTTTTTTTTTTTTTTTTAATACAAGCTTTTACAAGACTAAATCCTTATTAAACTTTCATGTTCAGTTAATGCTGGATACTAGTAAATGTATATAGTGGTGTAGTATGGTTATCCGAACATGTTAATTAGATCTAGGAGATTTTGTGTGCATATTTTAAAATGCATTTTTAACAAAGTGTCAGGATTTCTGTCATTCTTCTTATGTCAGTAGACAAGAAAGCAGACACTAAATGAATGTCTAACCAACTGCAGTATACGTTAGTGTTGAGGTAAACTTATTTTGCAATACACAATTTCTTATCTTTGTAGCATTTAATACGTAGCAGTGGGAAATTAATCCTCCTTGACAAGTTACTGATTCGTCTACGAGAACGTGGCAACAGAGTACTGATTTTCTCTCAGATGGTGAGGATGCTAGATATCTTAGCAGAATACTTGAAGTATCGTCAGTTTCCTTTTCAGGTAAGAATTTTGATGGCAGTAGCCAGGAAGCCTTGATCTTTGTCACTTTATCTTAAGTAAAAGCGTTCTTTCTGTAGAAAGACTTATAAAAGTTTAATTTTACGTATAGAAAAAGACTGGCAATTACTATGGTGCAAGGTGTTGCATTATTCTCCTCCTTCTCCTTCCCCCCCATTCCTCCCCTTGCCCTCAATTGTTTTGGCAACTGTGTATTCAGGTTGCTCAGACTAGAATATAGTATGAGTTCCTTTTTAACTGTAATATTTGATCTCTTTAGAGACTTGATGGATCAATAAAAGGAGAACTGAGGAAACAAGCACTGGATCATTTCAATGCAGAAGGATCAGAGGTATGGTATTAGTGGGTGGTGTTTTTTTAATCTATATGGCAGGAAATATGAAAACAGAAAAAGTAAGGGATGGATAATGTTGAAATTTTATTTCTTATTCTATAAGGTTTACAATTCTTAATTTTTTTCTGAGAAGAGATTAAATAAGAAACAATTTATGAAAATGATATTTAACTATTATAGTTTTAGATTTTTGACAGTATTCAAAATTATTTTGATAGAGCGCTGTATAAACCCTGAAGAACTTAACCTCATTATTTTGTTATGTAGGATTAATCCTTCAGTTTTTACAGTAGCACTTAACACATAAGTCTTTGACATTGAAAACATACTTAAGGAATGGGCAGAACTGAGTTGTATATATCCTTGTATGAAGAAAAACTATTTTTAATATTTTTTAAAATCTGATTTTTGTTCATTTTCCAGTTTTTATTTCCTTCCCCTGGAAGAAACTGCTTTCTAACCATTGGTTCTGTACCACTATGAGAATCCTAGTTTATTTAGCATTCCTACTATGGAAGCCATTCCATACCTTTGATAATCGTTTTGTTTTTGTTCTGCACTGTCAAGGTTTTTTCAGTAATAGAAGCACAGCATTTGTCATTTACTGTTGAGCTTATATATCTGCTGTGGTTGAATAGGAAGGACATAATTATGTCTAGCATAGACATAATTGCATTTTTCTGGAATCCTTGTAGCTGTATTGTATGTTTGTTTCTTTAATGTGAAGGAGGGTCCAATCTTCATGTGCTGTTCAAAAAAATTGAGACTAATTAGAGTTGTGCAGCAACAAAATTGTTTCCTTTTTTATTCTCTATTTCTTTGCTAATAATCCATAAAACTTCATTTTCGTTTATTATTTTTGGCTATTACGAAGCAAAGGTCTCCGTGGAAATATTTATGGCAACTCCAAGGACTCATCCCTGAGCATTAATGATTTGCTATTACTTGTCATTGTATTTAACATCCAAAATTGTTCTCTACTTCACTTTATCTTCAAGTTCATGTGCTTTTTTTTTATTACCTGTCTCATAAGATCCTTCTGTAGTCCTTCGTACTTTTCCCTGAATAACTTCCTACCTTCTGAAAATTTCGATTGTATTATTTTCATATTTTTTATGAATGTATTGAAGAGCATTGATCCTAGAAGAATGCTTGTTTCCTGTCTCTTAACATCTTAACAAAAAAAGAAAATCATAAGCCCAAGGTCTTGAGCCTTGAGCACATAAAGGCTTTAATAGGGGAGTTCATATTTTGGCCCATATTTTGCTTGGCTTTTTTCTCCCCAAGTGGCTGATACTCATCTTCTTGATGCTGCTTCCTTTAAATCATGGCAAAATTGATAACTGTTCACAAGAGAAACTGAGATCAGTTTCCTTTATACTTAAAGAAGCTTCACCTATGGAACATCTATTTGATAGTGTATGAGTTGATAGTATGCTCCACTGCATATACTGGTTCCTTGAAGTTTATTGTAACTAATACATATATAAAGCTATTTCTTACTTTATGATTTCAGGATTTCTGCTTTTTGCTGTCTACCAGAGCTGGAGGATTAGGTATAAACTTGGCATCTGCTGACACTGTAGTTATATTTGATTCTGACTGGAATCCACAAAATGATCTGCAAGCGCAGGCTAGAGCTCATAGAATTGGACAAAAGAAACAGGTATGCACATTTCTTCTAAAATCCAAACCTGAATGAGGGTTTCACACAGCGTAGCCATAAGCTGTTTCTCTAGGCCTTTGTAGTCTTTGTGTATTTTAAGAATAACTAATACTTGCTAGGTATGTCTAAAAATGTAAATAATGCATCTTTGAAGTCTTAAAATAAAAAATCTCCCTATACAGACAGATGGTGTGGTAGCTGCAATATATGGATGGGTAGAGAGAATTGTTCTGGGCCTGTCCCATGTTCATTGGTTCATGTCATTCAAGATAATAATTCCTATATTTATGGCACATCTTAATGTTAAATATTTAGTGTTTCTATTTCAGTAGATATCTTTGAGTTTTGTTTCTTGCAGAAGACTTCAAGTAATAATATATTGGCACTTGTTAGTCACTGTGCTTATGCGCAATCACTGAAGTTTAAGAGGAGAGTTCTAAGAACACATTTCTTTAAATTTAATTTTATAAAAGCTTTATGTAGATACCATGGTAACATGATTGAATGGTTTCATATGAGAAGTACTAGTTCAGTAATATTAAGAAGATTTGTAGTTCAGGCTAACATTTCTCCCTGTTGTTGATCCAAGGTATTTTGTGCTGTGAGGTTTTTTGTTTTTTTTTAAATTTCTTTATGTTAATTTTATCTGAATATTGTCTTAATGTGTAATTTGTGAGCATATAAATAAAGCCTTTATTATAATATACATAGGTAAATATTTATCGTCTAGTCACAAAAGGATCAGTAGAAGAAGATATTCTTGAAAGAGCCAAGAAAAAGATGGTGTTAGATCATTTAGTGATTCAGAGAATGGACACCACAGGGAAAACTGTACTACATACAGGCTCTACACCTTCAAGGTATTTTTATATATTCTTTCATAGGAAATTATGCTTAACTATACTTGACTATTTGAGAAGAATGCAAATAATCGCATGTGGCAATGGGTTATATTTTATTTATATTATGTTTATATTTACAAGGGCTGCTCCAAAAGTAACGCCTCCTATGTTATTCTGTTGGTTCACAGTGTCAGAGGCCTATGTTGGTAGTATGGCAGTAGAGGTTGAACCTTTCCACCAGTATCTAGATACATGTTGTTGCCGTGTGACAGATGGCAGCATAGGGGCAGTCTGACAGAATGGCATCTGACATGGAAGTGCATGTGAAGCAAAGGTGTGTCACCAAATTCATCCATGTGGAAAAAATTACACCGACTGACATTCATCAACACTTGCTGAACACTTATGGTGACCAAACAGTGGATGCGAGCACAGTGAGGAGTGGGTGGTGCATTTCAGCAGTGGTAACAATGGTGTAAAAGACAAGCCATGTTCCAGACAGACATGCACAGCTGTCACAAAACGTAGAGTGTCTTGACCAGCTCGTTTGCACGAATCAGCAGATTACAACCAGTGACCAAACTGTGTACAGAGCTGAATATCAATTTCAATGTGTTGGAAGCAATAGTGGCAATGTCGCAATATCATAAACTTTACTCCAGGTAGGTCCCACAAATGCACACACAGGAACAGAAAGAACACACTGCATGCAAGTTTGTCAGGGCCTATTGAACCAATATGAGGCTGAAGCTGACAGTTTCCTGAATCACATCATTACCACTGATGTGACGTGGCGTCACCACTATGAGCTGGACTCAAAATAGTAGTTCATGGAGTGGTGACATACAAATTGCCCATCGAAGAAAAAATTCAAGGTGCAGCCCTCAGCAGCTGAAGTGATGTGCACTGTCTTTTGGGATAGGAAATGAGTGATCCTTCTGGATTTCCTGGAACCTGGACAGACTATCAACTCTGACCACTACATTGTGATGCTGACTAAGCTGAAAGCTTGAACTTCCATAGTCTGGCCATAGAATAATCATAGAATTGCTCAGGTTGGAAAAGACCTTAAAGATCATCTTAAAGTGAGGGAAAAGAGGAAAATGTACAGGAAGTGGAAGCAGGGTTATGTAGCCTGGGAGGAGTACAGGGCTGTTGTCCATGTGTGTAGACATAAGATTAGGAAAGCCAAGGCACAGATGGAGCTGAACTTGGAGAGGGATGTGAAAGATAACAAGAAGGGGTTCTACAGGTACATAGGCAGGAGGAGACAGGCCAAGGAGAGTGTTCTCCCTCTGATGAAGGGTAATGAGGAGCTGGCTTCCTCAGACATAGAAAAAGCTGAGGTACTCAATGAGTGCTTTGCCTCAGTCTTCACGGGTGGTCAGGCTTCCCATGTCTGTCAGGACCACAAACTTCTTGGTGAGGGTGTGGGGAGTGGTTTCTGTTCCACTGTAACAGTGGAACAAGTCAGAGTCATGAAACTGAATGTGTAAAAGTACATGGGGCTAGATGACATCCATTCTAGGGTTCTGAAAGAGATGGCTGATGTAGTTGCCAAGCCACTCTCCATCATATTTGAAAAATCATGGTTGTCTGGTTAACTCCCCAGTGACTGGAAAAAGGGAAACATTACTCCAGTTTTTAAGAAAGGGAGAAAGGAAGACCCAGGGAACTACAGGCTGGTGAGCCTCAGATCAGTGCCCGGGAAGATCATGGAGCAGATCCTCCTAGAAGCTATGTTAAGGCACATACAAGACAAAGAGGTGATTTGAGACAGCCTGCATGGCTTCACCAAGGGCAGATCTTGTCTGACCAATCTGGTGGCCTTCTATGATAGAGTGACAGCTTCGGTGGACGGGGTAATGTTGATGGATGTTATCTACCTGGACTTCTGCAAAGCCTTTGACATGGTCCTTCACCACATCCTTCTCTCTAAACTGGAGAGGCATAGATTTGAAGGATGAACTGTTTGATGGATTAGGAATTCGTTGGCTGGTCACAGTCAAAGGGTGGTGATTAATGGTTCTGTGTCAGGGTGGAGGCTGGTCACTAGCAGTGTCCCTCAAAGATTGGTCTTGGGACCAGAGCTCTTCAACATCTTCATCAGTGACATAGATGATGACATCGAGTGCACCCTCAGCAAGTTTGCAGATGACACCAAGCTGAGCAGTACAGTTGATACATTGGAAGGGAAGCCATCCAGAGGGACCTGGTCAGGCTGGACAAGTGGGTCCATGAAAACCTAATGAGGTTCAAGAAGGCCAAGTGCAGGGTGCTGCACTTGGGTTGGGGCAATCCCAGGTATTTATACAAACTGGAGGAAGATCTCCTTGAGAGCAGACCTATGGAGAGGACTTGTGGGTCCTGGTGGACGAGAAGCTGGACGTGAGCCAGCAGTGTGTGCTTGTTGCCCAGAAGGCCAACTGTGTTCTGGGCTGCATTAAAAAAGGGGTGGCCAGCAGGGAGAGGGAGGTGATTGTCCCCCTCTACTTGGCTCTTGTGAGGCTCCATCTGGAGTACTGCATCCAGGCCTGGAGCCCCCAGTACAGGAAAGACGTGGAACTCTTGGAGCGGGTCCAGAGGAGGGCCACTAAGATGATCAGAGGGCTGGAGCACCTCTCCTTTGAGGAAAGGTTGAGGGAACTGGGCTTGTTTAGCTTGGAGACAAGAAGACTCTGGGGATACCTCATTGTGGCCTTCCAGTACTTGAAGGGAGCATACAAACAGGAAAGGGAATGGCTGTTTACGAGGGTGGGCAGTTATAGGACAAGGGGGAATGGTTTTAAACTGAGACAGGTGAGGTTTAGTTTAGATATTAGGACGTTTTTCACACAGAGGGTGGTGATGCACTGGAACAGGTTTCCCAAGGAGGTTGTGGATGTCCCATCCCTGGAGACATTCAAGGCCTGTCTGGATGTAGCTCTGGGCAGCCTGGTCTAGTGGTTGGCGACCCTGCACGTAGCAGGGGGGTTGAAAATAGATGATCATTGTGGTCCCTTTCAACCCCAGACATCCTATGACCAAGTCCAACCACAACCTAACCATACTACCCTAACAATCCTCCACTAAATCATGTCACTGAGCACCATGTCCAAATGGATTTTAAACACATTAAGGGATGGTGACTCAACCACTTCCCTGGGGAAACTATTCCTGTGCTTAACCACACTTTCTGTACAGAAGTTTTTTCTGATATCCAACCTAAATTTCCCCTGGCGCAACTTGAGGCCATTTTCCCTCATTTTGTCACCTGACACTTGTGAGAAGAGACCAACACCATTCTTGCTGTAACATTGGTCCCCACACCAGATTGAAGACCCTGAACCACACTGCCAACCACACTCACAGTATAGTTCAGATTTGGCACCTTCTCACTTGCATCTATTCAGACCGATGAAAGATGGACTATGTGGGCAACATTTTCTTAGCAATTATGCCATCATAGCAGCTGTAAAACAGTGAGTCACCTCTGCTGGTGCAGATTTTTATGAACATTACATGTGGGCTCTTGTTCATCTCTACCAAAAATGTACAGCTAATGGTGGTGACTAAGATAAATATTAGCATTTTGTAGCTGAGAATTTGATCTATCAAATAGTGTTATTGTGTTCTTTGTATCTGTCGTTTCCTTAGACATAAATAGGAGGCAGTACTTTTGAAGCATCTAATGTGCATAGTAAATATAGCTTATATTTAACAATCAGTAGGAAGCTCTGACTTGCGGAATCAAACTCTATAATCCAGAGATGGGTTATAAAGCAGGTATGTTTATTCCAGTGTTGCGCAGCGCCGGGTGCAAGGGGGATAGCTCCTCCAAACTTGCACACCGTAAGGAGAAAAGTGTGTTACAGATATAGGTCAAGCTAATACATAATCAATAGTCTCCTCCTCAGTTTGATTACATATTCATTACATTCCCTATGGCCCCATTCCCCACAACCCCATTCCCTCATTCCCCCTGACCCCATTCCCCGCGACCCTTGCCGTTGTTTTGGGGTGAAATTCTTCTGTTTTCTTCTTGGTGTTATCTGCTGTTATTGTTCTCCCATGTCGGCATCATCTTGCCCGGGGGTATCTAATCCTTCTTCTTGTCAGAGGTCTCCAGACAGTTTCTTCTTATCTTTATTGCCCTCTTCTCTGGTTTTCTTTTGACTAAGTGTCAGTAATTCCCCCTTTCCCTGCCCTTTTAAATGTAAACTATCTACAGTTACCCTTTGTCTTGGTTTCTGTGAAGCTCCCCTTTCCCTTTCTATAGCAAAGTGTTACCTTGCCTCCATTTTGGGGCTTTGCTACTCTTCAGCTCAATTGACTCATGGTTATAGTATCATGATTATAGTAATTTGAAAGAAATCTCTAAGATAACATGCTTTTTCTGAAACTTTCTGTATTTCAGCTCAACTCCTTTTAATAAGGAAGAGTTATCAGCAATTTTGAAGTTTGGTGCTGAGGAACTTTTTAAAGAACCTGAAGGGGAGGAAGAGGAGCCTCAGGTAAATGGCAAAATACATACATACTTTATGGATATAAAAACCAAAACTGCCTGAAGTACATTATTGTAAAGAGAAACGACTTCTGTTTCAGGAGATGGATATAGATGAAATCCTGAAGAGGGCTGAAACACGAGAAAATGAGTCAGGCCCATTAACTGTAGGTGATGAGTTACTTTCACAGTTCAAGGTATTGCTCTGTTCCCTTCATCCTCCCGTAATTTTAATTTTTCTTTATGAATGTTTATTATTATTATTATTATGTACCTTTCTTTATTCCTGTAAAACAGATGCCACAATAAGTCAACTCTGTTGCACAGAATGTTTTTTCACCTATACAGGATAGTTACCACCAGTGCAAACATCTATGTTGATTGCTCTAAAAGTAGTGCCTCTTATTTATTTCCATGGAAATTACAACAGATGAAAAGAGCACAATAACACTAATTTGTAAAGCCAATTCTCAGATACAAAATGTTTTTTTTTCAACATAGTCACCACCAATTAGGTATACATTTTCACCAGAGATGGGGAAAAAAAAAATCTGCACAAGCAGAGATGACCCACTGTTGCTGTTGTCACTAATGAAATGCACCACTCACCACCTTACTGTGCTTACATCCACTACTTGGTCTCCATCAATATTCAGCAGGCATCAATGAATGTCAATGGGTGCCATTTATTCCACATGGAGGAATTCAGTGACACATCTTTGCTTCATAAGCAATTTCATGTCAGACACTGGATATTGGTGAGAAGGTTCAACCTCTACTGACATACCACCAGCTTCTGCCTATGACATTGTGGACCAACATAATGAAACAGGAGGCATTACTTTTGGAGCAGCCCTCATAAAAATACATGATGTATTCTACCAACGAAATACAGAAGAGATTTACATATACATTAGTCTTTGATTTAATGATTAGAATACTGGGTAGGGCTGTTCTTCATTTAATGGTTTACACTATTAAGCAAGTATAGTGCTTCTGAAAACAGAATGAAGTTTGAATTCTTTTGTTGAATACCTTTTAGAAATTTCAAATTAAATTCCATTCAAGCTTGAATGCCAGATCAAAGAATCATAGAATATCTTGGGTTGGAAGGGACTTGAAAGATCATCTAATTCCAACCTCCCTGCTGTGAACAGGTTTGCCACCCACTAGATCACGCTGCCCAGGAATCACAGAATCATAGAATGGCCCGGGTTGGAAGGGACCTCAACAATCATGAAACCCCCAACACAGGCAGGGCCACCAACCTCCACATTTAGTACTAGACCAGGCTGCCCAAGGGCCCCATTTCCTCTTGTCTTGTTGTTATCTACCCTTTCAAAGAGTTGACTCCCCTCCTGCTTATAGGCCCCCTTTAGGTACTGAAAGGCTGCAATTAGGTCAGCCTTCTTTTCTCCAGACTGAACAAGCCCAGCTCCCTCAGCCTGTCTTTGTAGGGGAGGTACTCCAGCCTTCTGATCATCTTTGTGGCCCTTCTCTGGACCTTCTTCAACAGCTCCGTCTTTCTTGTATTGGAGGCTCCAGACCTGGACACAGTACTCCAGGTGGGGAATCACAAGAGTAGAGAGGGTCAATTAATCACCTCCCTGTCCCTGCTGGCCACCCCTCTTCTGATGGAGCCCAGGATACCATTTGCTTTCTGATCTGCAAGAGCACATTGATGGCTCATGTTAAGTTTTTCATCAACCAGCACCCCCAGGTCCTTCTCTGCAGGGCTACTCTCAAGGACTGCTCCTTCCAGTCTCTACATGTGCCTGGGATTCCTCTGGCCCAAGTGCAAAACCTTGCTCTTTGCTGTGTTGAACCTCATTAGATTAACCCTGGATGTCAGGTGAGGTCCTGGACGATTGGAGGAAGGGTCACGTCACTCCCATTTACAAGAAGGGGAGCAGGGAGGACCCGGGGAACTACAGGCCGGTGAGTCTCACCTCCGTGCCTGGGAAGATTATGAAACAGATCCAACTGGACAACATGCTCGATCACATAAAGAATGAGCATGTGATCCGAGACAGCCAGCATGGCTTCACCAGGGGAAGGTCATGCTTAACTAATCTTGTGGCCTTCTATGATGGAGTGACGGCATTGGTGGACGAAGGGAAGGCGACCGATGTCATTTACCTGGACCTGAGCAAGGCCTTTGACATGGTCCCCCACCACATCCTCATCTCCAAATTGGAGGGAAGTGGGTTTGATGGGTGGACAACTAGATGGATAAGCAATTGGTTGAAAGGCCGCAGACAGAGGGTGGTGGTCAATGGCTCTATGTCCAGGTAGAGGCCGGTAACTAGCGGTGTGCCTCAAGGGTCTGTCTTGGGACCGGTGCTCTTTAACATCTTTATTAATGACATCGATGAGGGAATGGAGTGCACCCTCAGCAAGTTTGCTGACGACACCAAGCTGAGTGTTGCAGTTGATACGGCAGAAGGAAGGGATGCCATTCAGAGGGACCTCAACAGGCTGGAAAGCTGGGCTCGGGTGAACCTAATGAGGTTCAACACAGCAAAGTGCAAGGTTTTGCATTTGGGCCAGAAGAACCCCAGGCACCTGTACAGGCTGGGAGGAGTGGTCCTTGAGAGCAGCTCAGCAGAGAAGGACCTGGGGGTCCTGATGGACGAGAGACTAAACATGAGCCAGCAGTGTGCTCTGGCAGCCTGGAAAGCAAATGGGATCCTGGGCTCCATCAGGAGAGGGGTGGTCAGCAGGGATAGGGAGGTGATTGTCCCTCCCTACTCGGCTCTTGTGAGGCCCCATCTGGAGTACTGTGTCCAGGTGTGGAGCCCTCAATACAAAAAAGACATTGAGATTCTGGAAAGGGTCCAGAGGAGGGTCACGAAAATGATCAGGGGGCTGGAGCACTTCCCCTATGAGGACAGGCTGAGGGAGTTGGGTTTGTTCAGCCTAGAGAAGAGAAGGTTGCGGGGTGACCTCATTGCAGCCTTTCAGTACTTGAAGGGAACTTAATCCCATGAGGGGAGTAAACTCTTCGAAAGGGCTGATAATAGCAGGACTAGGGGAAATGGTTTTAAGTT
Source organism: Coturnix japonica (assembly GCF_054131305.1). Taxonomy (NCBI): domain Eukaryota; kingdom Metazoa; phylum Chordata; class Aves; order Galliformes; family Phasianidae; genus Coturnix; species Coturnix japonica. The sequence continues at coordinate 31,958,603 of NC_140701.1, forward strand.
GAAGGAGGGAAGATTTAGGTTGGATGTTAGGGGAAAGTTATTTACTAGAAGAGTGGTTAGGTCCTGGAACAGGCTGCCTAGTGAGGTTGTGGATGCCCCGTCCTTGGAGGTGTTCAAGGCCAGGTTGGACGGGGCCCTGGGCAACCTGATCTAGTAAAGGTGTATGTTTGTTGGCCCTGCTAGGCAGGGGGGTTGGAACTACATGATCCTTGAGGTCTCTTCCAACCTGGGTCAAAAAAAAACCCCAAACAAACAAACAAAAACAACAACAACAACAACAACAAAAAAAAAAACAAAAAAAAAAACCCAGGCCCACCTTTTCAGTCTGTTGAGGTCCCTCTGAATGTCATCCCTTCCTTCCATTGTGGAACCTATCCAACTTAGTCTCCAGGAATGGGGCATCCACTACTTTTCTCAGCAACCTGTTTCACTCAGTCACCACCCTCTGAGTGAATAATTTACTCCTAGTATTTAATCTAAATCTCCCCTCTTCTAGTTTAAAGTCATTCCCCTTTATCTTATCAGTATCTGCCTTTGTAAAACGTTGGTCTCTCTCCTGATTCCAAGCTCCTTTTTAATATTGGAAGGCTGCAATACGGTCTCCCCTGAGCCTTCTTTTCTCCAGGCTAAACAAGCCTAGCTCCTTCAACCTTTCTTCATAAGAGAGGTGCTCCAGCTCTCTGAGCATCGTTGTGGCCCTCCTCTGGACCCACTCCAACAACTCATGTTTTTCTTGTGTTGGGGGCCTCAGGTCTGGATGCGGTAGCTCAGATTGGGCCTCATGAAGGCAGAGTGGAGGGGGACAGTCCTCTCCTTCTGCCACTCCTTTGTTGATGCAGCCCAAGGTATTGTTGGCCTTAACATTGGGTTGGCCTTGTAACCAACCCATCCACCATGATCTCCAAGTCCTTTGCAGGGCTGTTATCAAGATGTTCTTCTTCCAGTCTGTACACATATCTGGGATTGCCCCAACCCAAGTGCAACACCTTTCACTTGGCCTTGTTGAACCTCATTAGGTTCTCAGGGGCCCACCTTTCAAGTTTGTCTGGGTCCCTTTGCATGGCATCCCTTCCTTCACTTGTGTCAACTGCACCACTCAGTTCAGTGTCTTCAGCAAACTTGCTGATGGTGCCCTTGATCCTATAATATGTCACTGATGAAGATTTTTAAGAGTACTGGTCCCAAGATAGTCCCCTAGGGGCCACTGCTTGTCATTGGCCTCTACCCGGACATAGAGCCCTTGACCACAATCTGTTGAGTGTGACCATCCAGCAAATTCCTTATTCACTGAGCAGTCCAACTTTCAAATCCACATTTCTCCAATTTAGATATAAGAATACGGTGTAGGACCATGTCAAACACTTTGCAGTAGCCTAGGTAGATTACATCAGTTGCCCTTCTTTTGTCCATCCGTTCTGTCATTCCATCATGGAAGGCAGGTATGAACTGCCCTTGGTGAAGATGTGCTGGCTGTAATGGATCATATCCTTGTCTTGCATATGATTTAATAAGTCTCGTAGGAGGAGCTGCTCCACAATCTTCCCAGGCATAGAAGTGAGGCTCACTGGCCTCTAGTTCCCTGGGTCTTTATTTCTCCCTTTTTTAAAAATGGGAGTAATGTTTCCCTTTTCCAATCGCTTGGCAGCTTCACCTCTGAGCAGTGACTTCTCAAATATGGCAGAGTGGCTTGACAAGCATGTCAGCCAGTTCTCTCAGGACCTGGGGATATACGTCATGGATACATGTCATTGGGTTCCATAGATTTCATAGAATTATTAAGGTTGGAAATGACCTTTAAGATCATCTAGTCCACCTGTCTACCTACCACTAATATTGCCCTCTAAACCATGTTCCTTAGTACTACCTCTACATATTTCTCAAACACCTCCAGGGATTCTACTACCTCCCTGGGTAGCTTGTTCCAGTGCCTGACCGCTCTTTAGGAGAATAAGTTTTTCCTAATATCCAACCTGAATCTCTCCTCCCACAACTTGAGGCCATTCCTTCTTGTGTTATCACTGTTACCTGAGAGAAGAAGCTGACACCCACCTTTACCACAACCTCCTTTCAGGGAATTGTAGAGAGCAAGATGGTCTCCCCTGGGTCTTCTCTTCTCCAGACTAAACGATCCTAGTTTCCTCAGCTGCTCCTTATAAGATTTGTGCTCCAGTCCCCACACCAGCTTTGTTGCCCTTCTCTGGATGCACTCCAGGGTCTCAATTTGTTTCATGTAGTGAGGAGCCCAAAAATGAATATGGTACGCAAGGTGCAGCCTCACCAGAGCAATGTACAGGGGGACAATCACCTCCCTGGTCCTGCTGGCAGCACTATTTCTGATACAAGCCAGGATGCTATTGGCCTTTTTGACTACCTAGGCATACTGCTGCCTTATGTTTAGCCAAGTGTTGACCAACACTCCCAGGTGTTGCATGAGGTTGTTGTGACCAAACTGCAGGACCCATCACTTTGTCTTGTTGAACTTCATCCCAGTGACCTCAGCCCCGCTATGTAGCCTGTCTAGATCCCTTTGTAGGGCCTTCCTACCCTCAGGCAGATTGACACTTCCTCACAGCTTGGTGTTATGTGCAAACTTACTGAGGGTGCACTCACTCCCCTCATCCAGATCATGTTAAACATGTACACATTCAGTCTCATCAGGTAGTCTTGGAACTTGCTTTTCGCTTACAGTAGGAGGAATTCTTTTTTTTCCCCCAGCCTCCATCTAGAAGTTTAGGGATGTGGGGGATGTGGAAATTCAACTACCAGTGAAGAATGAGGAAAAGAACTCATCAAGTACCTCAGCCTTCTCTGTGTCTGTTGTAGCAAGTTTTCCCTTCTCATTTATCAGAGGGGAATGTTTTCTTTGGTTTATCTCTTCTGACTAATGTACTTGTAGAATCCCTTTTTGTTCCTTTTTATATCCCTTGCCAAGTTCAGTTGCATGTGCATCTTGGCTTTCCTGATCCTATGCACATCTGGATGGCATCCCTGTATTCTTCCCAGGCTGCATGTCCTTGTTCAGCCATGCCAATTTCCTGCCTTCTCTGCTTGGTTTCTTATGCTGGGGGATGGAGAGCTCTTATGTTCTCAGAAAGGTGTCCTTAAAAAGCTTCCAGCTCTGTTCCTTTCCCATGTCCCTAAGGACAATTTTCTATCTCATCCAATAATTCCTTAAACAGCTGGAAGTTAACTCTTCCGAAGTTCAGGCTCTTGCCTGTTCTTTGCTAGGCCCATATTCCTCAAGATCGTGAACTCTACTAGGGCATGTTTGCTACAGCCCCTGCTGTCTCTGATCTTAAACTCTCTAATTATTTCCTTTGCATTTATGAGCACCAGGTCCAGTGCTACTTCAACCCTGGTTGATATGTCTTATACCTGTACCAGGAAGTTATCATTGATGAACTCCCAAGAGTTTCCTGTATTGCCTGCAGCCCAACATGTTGCTTTCCCATCAGGATGAGAGCCTGTGAGCAGGCTGCCTGCTGCTCTCCCTGGGCAAACTGCCCTGGAAATTGTCATACTATATTGTTTGCCTATGCTAGTTGCTAGTGCTCCCTGTGGGCTGCCTTTCTATGTGTGGATGTGTTAGACTGCTGCTCCTGGCCCTGCCCATGCCTCCTCAGCTACTCTCATGAGGGTCTCTTGGTGACTCTCTCCTTACCCTGGAGCCTCCTTGATTTCCAGACATCCCTCGCACACCATGATCCCATGCTCCACTGCAGAATGTGCCTGCACTGGATCTGATTGCTTCAGAGAGTGACCAGAAGTGCTTAATTGGATAACACAAAATATTATAGTGGGACCGAAGTGTGTGCTTGTATCTTGTGACTGTTTTTTTTTGCTCGTGTGTGATTTTATTTGTTTTTATTTTAAGCAAGGAAGGACTTTTCTTTACATCAGATTACTAAATCACCTTCCTGCTGATCATTAAGTTGCAATGTACTGTGGTTTCCACAGTTTATTAATGTTTGGTTAGTTCTATATAATAACATAGAGTTTTATGTTAACTTGAGCATTCAAATGCTGTTAGCATTTGAAGGAAATTAAACAACAATCACACAGCTATTGAGAAGGTATTTCATAGTGTTTCTATATTAATTAACTTTTAAAAGAAAAAAGAGCCTTATCTTTATATTCAGCTATCTTGCATGGAACGAATGTGTTTCATATATGAAGAATACTTTCATTAGAGATGTTCCTTCATGAAGTATTTTATATGCATACATTATTTTCACATAAATAAAATATGCCATTCCAAACTATTTTCTTAAAATGATATTAACTGAGTCCTTGTTTAAATAAAATCATGTATCTATTTGGTGAAAATACTTATGTTCCAAAACATAAGGTAGCTAACTTTTCCAATATGGATGAAGATGACATTGAGTTGGAACCAGAACAAAATCTAAGAAACTGGGAAGAAATAATTCCAGAAGTCCAGTGGCGACGAATAGAAGAGGAGGAAAGACAAAAAGAACTTGAAGAAATATATATGCTTCCAAGAATGAGAAACTGTGCAAAACAGGTATCGTTGGGTTTTGACTGATTTTTTTTCTTTGATACTTCCATTGCTGATGTTTTGGCTTGTACTTTTGTGTTGCGTGGTTTTCATCTGTTTTCCCCCCCAAATATTTTTAATGGACAACATTAAAACACGTGACTTAAACAACACATAAGTTGTTTTAGTCACGTAGCTTTGAACTAGTTACTCTGAACTTCCAGATCAGCTTTAATGGAAAGGAAGGGAGATGCAGTAGGATCAGAAGATATTCTGAATCTGATAGTGATTCCATCTCAGAAAGAAAACGACCAAAAAAACGTGGACGACCACGAACTATTCCCCGTGAAAACATTAAAGGATTTAGTGATGCAGAGATTAGACGGTAAGATGTTTGGGGGCATGCATGCTTAATGGGACAAAATAATCTATTTTATCATCTTGAGTTTGAAAATGTGAAAAGCAAGTCTGTCTTTCTTGACCTGAGTTGAAAATTTTTATTCTAGACATTTAAAGCTTTCCTTTTTGTAGCTTGTACCCATTTAGGTGTGCTATAAAATTGAGTTGAAAAACATTCTTTTTTTTTTTTCAATATTTAATTCATTATTCTTCCTGCATCCCCTGAAGACAGTAATTTTAAAAACAATTTTTTTAATGAGCGTGTTTTTATTAAAAAAAAAACAACACAAGAACTGACCTTTCCATCATTTTACCTAAAAACCAGTTGAAGAAAGCATACACACATCACTGTTAAAATACTTATAAAGGGCTAAAATAATTTTCTTTTAAAGGTCTTGTCACTGTAATTTAATTATTGTTATATAATGCTTTGTAAAACTAAAAAAAACCCAAACTATTGTGATTAGTGAATCTATACAGCTGGTCCCATCATTATCTTGTGCTAAAAATACCTTATTTTATTGAAGGAAGAGAAACTGTTTTTTTTTTTTTACTTTGGTTTGTGATATGCTATTTTTCTTCTATAATGTAAGTATTCATGTTTCTGTAAAATACTGCAATGCTTATAAAATATTTTTCATTGTATAAATAACTTTTTATGAGTTTCTATCTTAGCAACAGTAGTTTGCTGTTTTTGTCAAGGGGTATTCTCCTGCTTGCACTAGTAACTTGGGTTCTTGATTGTTAAGAAATGTATAATTTTTAAACAATTTCATTCTCTCTCCTTCTTGGATAATTCTAGTTTCTTTCCCTCATTCAATTACTTACTCATTTCTTCTGAGGGCAGTAACATTCCCTATCTTTGTTACTATGTTTTCCTAAATCTTAAAGTCACCTCAAAATTACAAATTGCTCCTCTTTATTATATGAAGCATAATATGTCTGAATTGTCTATTCACTGTAAATCCACGTGTGATTTTTATGATTAGACACATCATGTTGCTGAATCCTTTGTTTCGTGCAACTAGTAAAGTTACCTTTGAAATAAATTCTATCATCTATTGTTTTATTTGCATCAGTTATTAAGCCAAATAGAATTCTGGCTTTAAATGTGGCTTAATTGATATACTAATCTGATCTAGTCTCTCTAGTTCTTATTTCTTTGCATTGTCCATATACTATTGCACTAACACTTTACAAATAAATTTTAAACCCAGTATAGTTAAGCATATATTTTTAACTGCAGAATTATTTTCTATTACTAGATTTATCAAGAGTTACAAGAAATTTGGTGGCCCACTTGAAAGGTAAACTTATCTGATTATATTTGCATAGCAAATTGGAATCTTGCTGACACTTAAAATTAAATGAACAAACCAAGAAACCTTAGGTTGAAGAGAAAATAGTTTGCCTAATATTTTGCCTTGACTATAACATGAAATTCAATTAATATATTTCTTTTCTTCATACAGGGTATGTATGTAGATAGCTAGAAAGACAAACTCTTCAGTTTTGCAAGACTTTTCACTTTTGTTGTACTTTACCTACTGTCTTGTTTGATCTGCATTACTGATAATCATTTAGTTTAATTGTAAAAAGTAACAAGCCTATGGTTTTATGCAGTGTAACAGCCAGTTTTGCATGCTTATTGACAATTATTATGAGGGATGCTCTAAAAGTAATGCCTCCTATTTTATTATGTTGCCCCATGGTGTCAGAGGTGGATGTTGGTGGTATGGCACTAGAGGTAGCAGAACATTGGCTGGTAGGTTCAGCATTTGTTTGTCATGTGACAGATGGCAAGCAGATGTGCAATCTGACAAGATGATGCCTGACATGGAGGTGCATATGAAGTAAAAGAGTGTAAGTGAATTTCTTCATGTGGAAAAATTGCACTCATTGACATTCATCAATTCTTTCTCAAAATATATGGAGACCAAACAGTAGATGTGAGCACAGTCAGGGGTGTACCACCACTATTTGCCTCTGATGTTGTGGGCCAACATCAGGAGGCATTACTTTTGGAGCAGCTCTCATGTATATATATTGGTTCTTTTTCTTTTCAGATGAATTTAAAGTAATATATTGAAACTGTATGGTTAGAGACTTTTATAATTCATATTGTATTGCTCTCTAGTTTCTGAAGCACCTTTATTATATCTTTATATTTTGTGTATTCTTTTCTGTAGCTGTTTTTAACTGCATGGATCAAAAATGCACACAGCATAGCAAATGTCGGTGAATATTAACTTACATGATCAATTCTCTAGTTTCAAAGTCTGAAGGGAGTAATTGATAAATACATAGGTGACAAAAGGAAGACTTGAGAAAACATTGGTCTATTGCTAAATGAGATTGGGAACCTAGTTAAATGGGACAGGGAAAAAGCTGAGGTACTGAATGCCTTCTTTGCCTCAGTCTTTACCAAAAAGATTGACCCTTGGTAATCCCAGGTTCCAGAGACCTGGAGGAAGGAAAATGCACCCTTAGTGGGAGATTATCTGGTCAGAGAATACTTAAGCAAATTGAGCATTTGCAGGTCCATGGGCCCTTATGAGGTGCACGCACCAGTGCTGACAGAACTGGCAGATGTCATTACAGGGCCACTCTTGATAATCTTTGCTCAATCATGATGACTGGTGGAAGTACCTGAAGACAGGAGTGGCATTTGCTTCACTCTAAGAAGGAGGTTCAACAAAGCAAGGTGCAAGGTTTTGCACTTGGGTTGAGGTAATCCCAGATATGTATACAAATGGGGAGAACTCCTTGAGAGTAGCCCTGCTGAGAAGGACTTAGGGGTCCTGGTTGATGAAAAACTTAACATGAGCCACCAGTGTGTGCTTGCAGCCTGGAAGGCCAGTGGTATCCTGGCTTTCATCAGAAGAGGGGTGGCCAGGAGGGCAAGGGAGGTGATTGTCCCCCTCTCCTTTGCACTCATGAGGCCCTAAGTCTGGGGTCTCCAATGCAGGAAAGATGTGGAGCTTTTGGAGAGGGTCCAGAGGAGGGCCATGAAGATGATCCAAGGGCTGAAGGAACTGCTTTTTCAGTCTGGAAAAGAGAAGGCTGGGGAGGGACCTCATTGCAGCCTTCCACTATTTGAAGGGAGTTTATAAACATGAGGGAAACCGACTTTTTACAAGGGTAGATAGTGATAGGTTTTAAACTACAGATTAGGTGTTAGGGGATTTTTTTTACTGAGAAAGCAATGAGGTACTGGAACAGGTTGTTTGGAGAGGTTGTGGATGTCCAGTCCTTGGAGATGTTTAAGGCCAGATTGGATGGGACCCTGGGCAATCTGATCTAGTATGTGATCTAGCAACTGGCAATCCTGTCTGTGGCAGGGGGGGTTAAAACTTGATGATCCTTGAGGTTCCTTCCAAACCAAGACATTCTATGACTATAAAGAAGGAGGATCCAGGGAACTATTGGCCAGTAAGCCTCTCCTCCGTGCATGGGAAAGGTGATGGAACAGCTAATCCTGGAAACTATTTCCAGGCACATGAAGGACAAGAAAGTCATCAGGAGTAGCCAAAATGGATTCACCAAGGGATAGTCATGCTTGACCAACCTGGTAACCTTCTGTGATAAAATGACTGGCCTGATGGATGAGAGGAGAACATTTGACACTGTCCTCCACATGATCCTCATAGACAAGCTGCTGAAGTGGCCATCACTGGATGGGCTGACAGTGAAGTGGTTTGAAACCTGGCTGGACGGCCAGGCCTAGATGGTGGCGGTCGGTAGTAACTAGTGGTGTACCCCAGGGGTCAATACAAGGTCCAGTCCTGTTCAACATTTTCATTAATGAATCTGGACATTGGGGCAGAGTGTACCCTCAGCACATCATCAGATAACATAAAACTGGGAGGAGTGGTGGATATACCAGAGAGCAATGCTACCATCTGGAGAGACTGGGAAAGGATGGAGAGATGGGATGACAGGATCCTCATGCAGTTCAAGAAGGGGAAGTGCAAAGTCACACACCTGAGGAAGAACAATTCTAGACACAACTGCATTCTGGGAGAGCCAGTCATCTGGAAAGCAGCCTTGTAGAAAAGACCCCAGTGGACACCAAGCTGAGTGTGAGCCAGTAATGAGCCCTTGTCACGAAGAAGTTTAATGGTATCATGGCTGCATTAGGCAAAGTATCACCAGCAGGTCAAGTGAGGTAATCCTTTCCCTCTACTCAGCATTGGTGAGCAGTGTCCAGCTCTAGGGTCCTCAGTACAAGGGAGATATAGAGCTACTAAGAGAGTCCAACAAAGAAAGGGGTCACAAAGATGATCAAGGGACTGGAGCATTTCTCCTCTGAGGAGAGACTGAGAAAGCTGAGACTGTTTAGACTGGGGAAGAGAAGGTGGGGGGTGGGGGAAATCTACTAAAACTAACGTGTTAGAGCTGTAAAACTGTACTTGTTTTCTTACAGGTTAGATGCTATAGCTAGAGATGCTGAGCTAGTTGATAAATCTGAAACAGACCTTAGACGTCTGGGAGAACTTGTACATAATGGATGCATTAAGGCTTTAAATGATAATGATTTTGGTCAAGGAAGAACAGGTAATTTGTATATATGGGTCGGGGAGCGGAGTAAAAATGTCAAGAATCTGAACTATTCTAGCACTCTGGTTATAACTGTATATCTTGGGGGATAAGTGAAATAAAACCGTTAGTATATTTGGTGAAATTTAAAAAGAAAAAAAAATCCACAGCTTTTTCTCCCCATTCCCTGTATGCGTTGTCACAGTAGAATGCAGCACATTTTTGTTTTTATCATGAAATTTGAAAGTAATCTGCTATTATTTGGAAGACCTTGAGATTCTGAAGTTTAGAATGTTTGCTTAAGAAAAAGTTATTTGTTATAATTGAATGTCTGTTGCTATAGCATAAGCCTGTGGGGTTTATTTTCTTGACAGTTGTCTATAACATTCACATAAAGTCTGAATCTTTTAATAGCTTGATCTTTTATCTTAAGGTGGTAGATTTGGGAAAGTTAAAGGCCCAACATTCCGAATATCAGGAGTGCAGGTGAATGCAAAGCTAGTCATTTCTCATGAAGAAGAATTGGCACCATTGCATAAATCCATTCCTTCAGATCCAGAAGAAAGGAAAAGGTATTTATTTTTTTTTTCCTCCTAAAGAAAACCATAATCTAGAAAATTATTCAAGGCTTATAGGCACATGTTTAACCAGTCCAGACTCTAAGCACACTGGGATACCAGTCTGGCTTCATTCCCTGTAAGAAATGACAATGTAATCTGCTCCACATCCTTTGTTTATTCTTTCTTCCTTCTCCTTAGAAGCTAGTATTTGCTTTGGCTTCTGAAATGTGTTCACTGGAGGCTGAATTAAGTTACAGTTAATTACTCCAGACTTGAAATTAGGCTTGTTGAGGAGATGCTTTCTGTTACCTCTGCCTGAGGGAAAGCAATATCTGTCAAAGTGGAACAGACAGTAATCCTTGGTGGTAGTTTCAGCCCTCTGAACTTTTCAGCAAACTACCTTGCATATCACGGTCCCTAGACTATGCTTATGTAGTTAGCAGTTACACTAGAGTAATATTTGAAGCTTGTCTTCATTTTTAACCAATTCTGACTCAGTCCATGGCCACAGATATAAAGAAAAACAGATGGCTATCTTAATCTTGATCTGCTTTAAAACTTGTTTCAGTACTGATTTTAATAAATATTGTATAGAAATCGTAAGAAAATCTGTTTATAGTTACATGAATTACTAACCTAAAATACCAAGATGAAACTTTTTATTTTTACTATTCTTAGTCCATTCCCTTCTCCCTTGCTAAGTTTGCAAAGACGGCTTATGTTTCTAATTTGTTTCTACTAGATATGTCATCCCATACCACACCAAAGCAGCTCATTTTGATATAGATTGGGGTAAAGAAGATGATTCCAATCTGTTAGTAGGTATCTATGAATATGGTTATGGTAGTTGGGAAATGATAAAAATGGATCCTGATCTCAGTTTGACGCAGAAGGTATGTCATCTACAAAATTTCATTGAGGACTTTTTGCTTGTTTAAATACTGAAATAAGTTACTTTATGATGCCTGAAATTTCACAGAAATTAGGACAGTTGCACTCTTGTGGTAAATTAGTAGATTTCAAGATCTTGTGTATTCATTTGAATTATACCTTCTTACAGTCTGTTATGTTATTCCTATACATTTGAATCTCTATCACTTAAATTCTCTTCTATCTGTTGTTTTCCTATTTCAGATGCTCTAGTTATGTTATTTTTGAGCTTTTGGAGGGAAAGCTTTTTGGGGGGGAGGGGTTATGCTTGGTTTTCTCACTTCTCCTTTCTTTCCTGTCCCCAGTTTCTTTACTTGAAACTGCCTTTAATTCACAACATTTAGAGTAACTGTACTCATCAGACTACTAGTAGTATAATGACTGCCTAGAAGTAGTGAGAAACATATATTTAGGGAGAGACAAGAGTGAAGCAAACTCAGTGACACTGCCAACAACCTGTAGCTTTGGGATACAATGGGCCATCGTTTAATGACGTCCTACCTGTGCCTTCTATTATTTTGCCTGTTTTATGAAAATGTCATCTGAAATCTGGGAAGTGAACAAACTCCAATGTGATGTTAGAAAGCAGCATTCCTTTATTCCTCACGATGCATGCTGGATGACTTGATAAGCAAGCAGACCCTCTCAGAGCTCAGGTTCTACATTTAAACAATTAAGACATACATATGCAGTACATTGGCAAACATGCTTAATCTTTTTTTCAAGGTCTCATAGATACATGCTAATGTCCCTTTGGGCATGCTCAGAAGTATTTAGGGTAGTTGAGCACCCATCTACTTCCCCTTTTTTCACTATCAGCTTAATTACTGGAACCTTTGACTCACTTTCATTCATTTTTCCCCAGTTTGGAAGATTTCCATTGCTTATTAGGCCATAGAAAGCCATTTTTTAAAAAGTGGGGAAAAAAAAAAGTATGTGGAACTGCAGAGCAGGAGAATCACAGACTCTGCTGCTGGTGAGGAACACAGACCTTTATTGTATGTGCTTACAGCCTTTTATACCCACACAACAACCCCTTGGTCATGTGTACCAACCAGGCACCTTGTGTGTGTTTACATCTGGCACAAGTAGCTACCAAACTTGTTTACTCATTTGCAAGGTAATGACTTGCTTTGTCCCACAGAACCCAAGAAAAATGTCCTTGCACAGGTTCGAAGGCAAAAGATAAAAGTATTCTATTGCGACTACAGTACTTCTCATGAGGTAAAATCATTGAGGCAGAAGATAAAAGTAATCTATTACGCACCCAGTGCAAAACTGAGGGAAAAACAAGACTGCTCACTCACTAAAGTAGAAATTGAGAGTTTCAGAACTACTACTTGTGGATTCCTTTTGCTAAACTAATATATTGGTTCTTAAAGTAATGTACTAATCCCTATTGCTAAATAAGCCAACGTATATGAAAAACCCCCATTTATACTTTTGGTTTCTGAAATATGCTGTGGTAATGAGTTCTGCATCCAGAAGAAGCACAAGGCAGAAATACATCTGTAGATAACTGTAAAGGAGTTCTGAATTTGAGTTTCTTCAGTTTACTGGAAACTCTGTAAGGCCATTTCCAAGATTCTATATTACTTGTGTGTTAGCAGAAAATATATAATACTTAAATTATCTGTTAATTCAAGCATATCAGATAAACATGATGACATAATTGGAATTGATTTGTTTTTTTTTTTTTACCTTTCTTTTTTTCCTCCTCCTTTCCTAATGGAGCTTTTCCTGTTGTCAGAGCACCAATCTAGAAACTTCTAAATTCTGTAGTGTGTACTCATAGTTGATACTTAACATTGCTCTTCCCCAGATTTTACCTGATGATCCAGATAAGAAACCCCAGGCTAAGCAGTTACAGACCCGTGCCGACTACCTCATTAAATTACTGAATAAAGACCTTGCAAGAAAGGAATTGCAGAGACTTGCTGGTGCAGTAAGTAAAGCTTGACATTCAGTAGTGAGACAGATACACTTACATGGGCATGTCAGTAGATTTTTATTTTCTTGTCCTTAGTCCTACTTCATAGAGTTTTCTCTGTATCGCTTACCACATTATATGAGACTAATTCAAGGAACGAATTGTAAATTTAATATTGCTTTATTAACTTACTCTTACATATTCTTTACTATTACACTAAAATCAGTCTCCAGTCCTGAGAAAAGCGGTAGTCATTAGTGCTATTAAATAAGACAAATACTTTATTAAACATAAAAACAAGTTCTTTTTGTAACTGTGATGCAGATACTTGTCTGTTGACTAAATAAAGGTACCAATTTACATTCAGGGCAATTCTAAGAGAAAAAAAACAAGAAATAAGAAGAATAAAGCAACAAAGGCTGCAAAAGCAAAAGAAATAAGGAATGACTCCTCATCACCACCCTCAGAAAGATCTGATGAGGGTGACGAGGTAAGCATCCTTCATATGGTAAATGTAATTATTGAGTTGTTTATTAATAATACTTTTTGTTTGACTTGATAATATTGAAGTGTTGGATTTATGTACTTCTGCTGCAGACCACAATGCATTAAAATAATCATATGGAAGATTTTATCTTTTTTAATTTAAACATAAACCCTTAGCTGAAGATTGATTGTTCAAAGTTCTGTCATAAAATAATATTGTAGCTCAATTACAAGTGACATCATACAATTTCAGTGTTCTATAAAGACTTGAGCATTGTATCTGCTAGAAACGTAACTTTAATGTAACACCCCAAAACCTCAGTCATAATAAAAACTAAAGTCTCTGACTTACTATTATAATATCAAACAGTTATACAATTATACAGTCAATAGGCAAACAAAGGTTAAAAAGATTTTTCATATGAATCTCCAGAGAAAGAGACCCTGTCTTAGTAGTAGTCAGCCCTTAAATGAGATCTGAGAGCAGTGGAGCCAATCTCCACCCCTTTTGGTAGGGCAGCTGAATTACCTTCACCTGTGCTTCTGCATCTAACACATTGCTTGCCTCAGGTGGTGTCACAGAGTTATCTAGATCAATCTATGCCAATAACAGGGGGGTGGAGAAGAGATAGTAGGCTTGTGGGCCTCCTGGCCCCCAACAAATGGAAAGGGAAAAGGGGTAGGGAGATGGGAGCTGGGCTCCAGGAAATAAAACAGAGCAGCAGCGATCTAAGGAGGAAAACTTATTTTACTATGATATCAGAATGCAAGATAACACAATATAATACAATCTAATTGAAATTGAGGCTAATAAATCAAGTAAAACAAGAAAGAGATACATTTTCCAAAGACAGAGAAGGCTACTTCGAAATTGAAGGCACCACAGCTTGAAAGCACAACCACACCCACTGCCAGACAGTGAGAGAGTGCGTAAGCATCACTTCTGTGACATATTTCCCACTCCGACCATGAGGTCCTCTGGGACGTGTAGCTCTTCTCTGTGCTCCACATGATGTTATGATGTGGAATACCAATAGCAAAAATTACAAAACCATGACAGGTGGTTAATCAAAGGTTCAGGCAGTGATCAACAGTTTCCCATACAACTATCATTGTAGATAGTGCAGCAATGACAACAGAGCAGCAAGACCCTCAGCAGTAATGAGTGAGGATTCACTCAAACACAACAAACACAGAAAAAAGGAAAAGAAGCTGCTTACTTTCAAAAAGCCCCAAGTACATAAGGACCTCCATAAGAATATTCTTGGTTCCACTTACAGACCTTAAATGAGGTCTGGAATGGGTTGGATCCTGACTCCACCCTTTTTGGTCAGTCAGGTACATTGTATGTACCTGAGCTCCCCTGGGTTGACCCTGCTCAATCACTGTTTCAAGACATGACTCAGTATCTCCACTACAACAAAACAAATTAATAGTAGGGTTTGTGTTGTGCACCTAATATTTGAATTTGAAGGTAGGTGCCCCGTCCTTGGAGGTGTTCAAGACCAGGTTGGACGGGGCCCTGGGCAACCTGATCTAGTAAAGGCGTATGTTTGGTGGCCCTGCTAGGCAGGGGGGTTGGAACTACATGATCCTTGAGGTCCCTTCCAACCCGGGTAATTCTGTGATTCTGTGTGAAAGATAACCAGATTCTTTAGACAATCTTTAGAAAAGAGGAAGTTGGAACTCTGTTCCCTTCTCTCATGACTGTGATTGTTTAATTTGTGGTCTGTAAAAAAAGTTAATGGAAGAAAGCTAACCAGAACAGAGACTTTCTATCATCACCATCACTTGAGTGCTCTGAAAAATCAGCTCAATTATCTGAAGCCTAGATCCTTATTGCTTTAAGCTCTCTAAAGCTTATCTACCTTTTACAGAGGTAGATTTCTTTGGGGATATGAAAGTTAAATGGGCTTAATCACTCACCTTCCATTACAACTGTTATAAGGTTGAATAATATGAAGATGGTAACAAAGATAATTCAAAAGGTTATTTGTAAAGGAAAACTCACCGATAGTAAAGACTTGGCTGGAAAAGCTGAGGCAATCTCCACCAAGGAGCAATCTCTGAAAGATGCTGCCTTCGGGGGGGGGGGGGAGGGGGGGGGGTCAGCCCTTAAATGAGGTCTAGAGGAGGTGGAGTCGAGCTCCACCCCTTCCGGGAGCACAGCTAGATTATTCTCACCTGTGCTCCCACAGCTGACGCAACACCTGCCTCAGCTGATTAATCAGAGGTTCAGACTGTGATTACCAATTTCCCATACATTCCACCCCTTCACAGCATGAACCAATGATTAGGTGAGTTTTCCCTTATTACAGAGATCCAACGCAACATTGATACAATTTTCCATTGCAACGAATGTTGATATAATTCGGGTGATGATTTGATGGATGTTCACAATCCTCTGTGGCCAGTGCTTGACAGGTGTCACTGGAGACAAGCCATCTGGAGGTGCAAGTCTTATCTGCATTTCATTAGTCCCAAACAAATCAGCCTCCGGTGGTCCTGGAGGCTTAGAGACTCAAGGAGAATAGTACAGATGTTTCAGAGGTACTAGGAAGGGAAGGTTCACCTTCCAAGGCAAGATACAGGCTGTATTCTTATCTTGGGTCAATACTCCTGCTTGTACCGGATTACGCCCCAGTCACCGATACCATACCCTCTGGCCAGATATCTGTGGTTGTATAACTATATCTGGCACCAGAGGAGGAGTCTTAATCTGCCATAGGGACACGATAGGTGTCCCTTAAGCAATGAAGATAGGTGTATTGACCACAATGTCAGTAGGCCATGTACCTATCACAGAGGGGGTTACTGAACCTCCCACCTCCAATAATCTCCCCCAAGGTGCAAGTAGGCCATACCACTTGGGTCCTACCTGAACCTTCCAGGGCCAATTTATCTTATGGGTTCCTGGTTCTAAATTCTCAGGGGCAGGGAACAGAATATTATTCTCATTACCAACCAGGGGTCTTACCAGATTATCAGTAACCATAATTTGGATCCTAAGAGGGGAGGCCCATATAGTTTGCAGCATATTTAGGGCACTGGGTCTGCCATCTCGAGGTCTTTCATTTAGGACCCGCAGGGTATCATATAGTCTTTTTGTTCACCCCTGCAAGGACTGGGAGGTTGTCTTCAGGGCAGCCTTGAGGATACCATTATAACGTTCAATAGGGCCTGCCCCAGTTGGATTATATGGTAGGTGGAATCGCCACTCAATGTTGTTCTCTTCCGCCCAACTCTGTATTGTTGCACCAGTTAAATGAGTGCCTTGGTCGCTCTCGATCACTTGAGGTGTCCCGTAGGCAGACATCAATTTGGTAAGTGCCTTGATGGTATATGCCTGATTTGCTTTTGGCACTGGATAAGCCTGCAGTAGCCCACTTAAAGTATCAACGCAGGTCAGGACATATCTCACCCCCCTCAGACCAAGGGAGGGGCCCAATGTAATCAACCTGCCACCTTTGGAGAGGACTGTATCCTCTAGCAATATGGGATGTTGTTTCAAGCAACGGTCTCAGTCTCATCTTTGAGCAAGCGTCGCAATCTTGACATGCTTGGGCAATATCAGATAGTTGTACAGGCTGCACCCATGCTTTAGCAACTACCCACATTATCTTTTGTCCAGCATGCCGTAGTTTCTGATGTAACCAATGGGCAATAACATTCTCAGACTGCAAATTCTCAATCCATCAAATTCAGGCCAGTGTGTCAGGTATATCATTTCCCGGTGACTGCAGGGGTTGATGACCATAGACATGGTAGACACATACTGTCCTGTATTTGACTGTATTCTATATGTCTAACCACATGTCTTTACCCCAAATCGGTCGGGCATGGATAGTCCATTCCTGGGTAGCCCACTGCACAATCCAAAGAGTAAGCCCCCAGTACACAGCCCAACTATCTGTACAGATATTCAGAAAACCATCACCAGGTTCCTTAGTTATAACCATCCACACGGCTCGCAATTCTGCCCATTGGCTGCTCTGACCATCCCCCTCATCAAACCAGATTGTCTCAGTAGAGGGATGGTATGCTATTGCTTGCCACTTACTCGGGTTGCCTTTGCTGGATCCATTCATGTAACAGGCATCTTCAGGAACAGGATATCTTCCTTCCTTAATGGGACTCTTCTCTGGTGGAGCGATTATTGTTTCTTTTGGTGCGTCACAATGGTATGTTACTGGGCCTAGGATTTTCTTTAGTTCTTCTTTAACTGGTGATGAAGACAGGCTAATTCTCTGGCTGAGATAGGCAACCCATCATGCTACCGTTTGTGCCTGGGCCACCCCTGTCTTAGGAAGGTGGGTCAGATCTCTTACCCACCCCAGGATTGGCAAAGTGGTTTTAACTATGACCTCTACTGTTTGGGTTATCAGCTCTACTGCTTGTAATGCCAAATAGGCAGCCAATAACTGTTTCTCAATCATGCTATATCTTTCTTCTGCTCTGTGCCAAACCTGGGACCAAAATCCAACAGGGGTTCGAACAGAACTCTGGCATTGCCACAGGCCCCAGCCAAAACCATCTTCAGTGACATGAACACATAATTCAGCTGGGAGGGTAAGATCAAATATACCCAATGCCTGCGCTTGTTTAACTGCCAGTTACACCTGTTGAAAAGAATCCTGTTCTACCTTCCCCTAATCCCAGGACTCACCCTTCTTTTTAAGTTTGTACAATGGTCTCAGCAGCTGTGCTAAATGAGGTATAATGGAGCACCAGTACCCCAATATACCCAAGAATTCTTACAGCTGCTTCGATGTTGTAGGGACTGGAAACGCCTGGACCTTATCTACCACCATACTGGGTAGTACTTCAGTTTTTCCAGACCAGACTACTCCCAGGAATTTTACAAATAAACCTGGGCCTTGCACCTTCTGTGGGTTTATAGTCCACCCTCTTTTCTGCAAATAAGCTGTTAACAAATCTGCTGCTTGCCCCACGGCCTCTAATGAGTTAGATGTTAACTGGAGATCATTAATATAATGATATAAATTGACATTATCCAGTTTCTCCCAATTAGCCAGGTCACATGCCACCAAATTGTGACAATAGGTGGGAGAGTGCACGTACCCTTGTGGTATGATCTGAAAAGTCCACTGCCTGCCCTCCCATGCAAATGCAAATTGACCTTGCGATTCTTCACTTACTGGAATACTGAAGAATGCATTTGCTAAATCCAGGACACAATAATAAGTTTTAATTTCTCTATTTAGTGTGTCCATTAGGGAGGCAATATTGGCTACGGCCACATGAATAGGCGGTGTGACTTTATTCAATTCCCTATAATCTACCACCATTCTCCATGTTCCATCTGACTTTTGCACTGACCATATTGGGGAATTGTATGGGCTATGTGCAGGCCTTATAATACCCACTCTTTCTAATTCCTGTACCATTTTTGTTATTTCCTCTTGCCCACCCAGGAGTCTATGCTGTTTTACATTAGTGATCCAGCGCGGCTTTGGCAGACAAATAGGCTCATGCTTCGCATGGCCTCTCAATACCGTCTGTATCACCCGAATACTAATGCATCTTTGTCGGAGCCCGAACGCTCCCACAGTTGTGTGGAGAGCCAGACCCCACAGGATATCTATTCCCAATATATATTCCAGAACTGGGGCAATAGATACCTTATACTCCCGTAGTGGGAGGTGCCCAACCCCCAATTTTACCCAGGTTTGGGTGACTGGAATAGTCTGTCTCCCAAAACCTCCAATCATCACCCTTTCACCTTTAAATTTCATGGGATCTCTGTATATTATAGATGTTTCTTCTCCAGTATCAACTAGAGCCATAACCTTTTGAACATTCTTTCGGGACCAATATATTGTCAGTTCTACATAGGGCCTCCGGTCCTATCTGGAGACCCTAGGGGGACTGACGACCCTCATCAAGCCATGAACTGGGCCAGATTCAAGTCTTTTATCTCTCATGTCTCAGGCATCGTGGCCTGAGACACTTGAGGAGGCCTCTTTTTCCTATTAGGAACAATGAAATCCTCTAGGTTCCAAGTCACCATCGGCTGTTGCTCTATAATTCTTAGCCTTGGTTTTCTAGGGTAGTTTTGGAACTTTTGCTCACATGGTTGGGCTGACGATCAATTTTTGCAAATTGAATGCCTGCCCAGAGAAGATCATTAAACATCTGCTTCCAGAACACTCTCATGGGTCCCGATTGAGGGGTTTGCGGGGCTGGTCTCCTTGTTCTAATTACTGGAAATACCTCGGCTTCTTCTACTATCCAAATATTGCACTGGGTTCGTAAGCGCTCTGTCTCCCCCAGATCAGCTACCAATTGAGCTGCTTGCTGAACCACTGCTTCCAATGCTACTAATGGATTTAGTATGGAAACTAATGTTCTATACATATGTGAGGGAGTCTGTTGTAATATTAGGTCCCTCATCCCCACAGAGAATTTTACCATATTGGGGCTGTCAAACGTATCCTCATAGATGGCTTCTCACATACCCAATTCCCGGATGTAATTTTAAAGGTCTTCCATAGAAGACTATAAACCTGTGTTTACCGGTACGTTGGTCTTGTTTGGCCATACCATGTGGCAGGCCGCCATTAATCAGTCCACAATGGAATGATTTTCACCAGGGAACATAGTCCCTGCATACAATCCCTGCCTCAGGGCAGGATGGATAGTTACCATTGCTAGTTTAAACACTTCAGGTCTGCTGACTACTACGCTCACTGCCCCCGAATCCCATAAATGTAATAGCCAGGCTAGAACGCTTTCTCGTGGCCTTTGCCTAAAACATTGAACTAAATCCATTTGTTCAGTGGGTGTATAGGGGTGGGCTGTTATATAGAGGTAGGTCTCAGCAGGGGGCCATTGATCAGGAGGCACCCCTGCTGGTCGGTCTTGGACCTTTTTTGTCTTTGGGTCACAATAGGACAGACTTTTAATGGGTCCATCTTAGGTGGCTCTTCCAAATCAGCCTTGGTAACTTCCTTTTTATCCTGAGCCATTGTTTCAGGATCTTGTTTATCACTCATCAAAATATATCAAATTTGGAGGTCTGAGGAAAAAAAATGATGGTTTTTCTGCTGTTAATAAATTCAGCTCATGTTCTAGCTGTTCAATCCAAGCTTTTAATAATTGGTTCTCATGTGCAACATTATTAGACCTAGTTTCTGCCTGATTTAAAGCAGTTAATAGAGGCCACACAACTGTGGAAGCAGCCGGTTTTCTTTCCTTACTGGTCAGTACATCCTTATATAATCCTTGAAAATATTCAGTCAGATGGAACAGAGAAATGTTATCCACCACACATAACAGGCCCCACTGCTCAATAACAGTAGCAATCAAGAAACATGGGGAACCCATAAACCCTGGAAATTGTCCAGGGAGCATTTTCCCTAAGGGGACAGGTTTCTCCCTCTTGATACAGTTGTACAACTTCAAAGGAAAAACATAATGGCCACATCCACAGTCTTCTGCCTGGCTCACCAAATGTAAGGTTGAATAATATGAAGATGGTAACAAAGATAATTCAAAAGGTTATTCGTAAAGGAAAACTCACCGATAGTAAAGCCTTGGCTGGAAAAGCTGAGGCAATCTCCACCAAAGAGCAATCTCTGAGAGATGCTGCCTTAGTGGGGGGTCAGCCCTTAAATGAGGTCTAGATTATTCTCACCTGTGCTCCCACAGCTGACCCAACACTTGCCTCAGCTGATCAGAGGTTCAGGCTGTGATTACCAATTTCCCATAGAACTGTCTAATCATACTTGTTTTGTGTCATATCAAATAAATGAATGACTAGTCCTCATTTTTCTTCACAACTGCGTCCAGCTCTATTTGATAGGTATTAAACTAAAGTCTAAAGAAATCACACACACATTAAAAAATACATTTCATTCTATTTGGTTACAAGACTTGTATGTCTAGAAACTGTTTGATGTAATTTATGCTTGTATATTTCAGGATGAGATTGTTTCAGTGAAACATCCACATAAAAAAATAAAAGCAGAAAAAGAAAATGAAGAAAAAGATGAGCCAGATATTGGTATAAAGAAGGAAACTGGAGAAAAAAGAGAGACAAAAGAAAAGGAAAATAAGAGGGATTTGAAAAGGGAGAAAAAAGAAAAAGAGAATAAGAAAGAATTAAAATATATTAAAGAAAAGAGAGAAAGCAAAGTAAAAGAATTCACACAGAAAGTAAAAGAAGTAAAGGAAGAGAAGGTAACTAGTTTTATTTTTTCTTACATAGCACTAGAAAAGGCCACCAGTTTTTTGTGAACAATTTTGAGTTTAGAAGGTATCACTTTACAGTTGTGACTGAAATCTTTTGCATAACTTGAAGTTTTATTTTTACCACATGTAAATACATAGACAGAAAAAAAATAATGGGATATTACCCCTTTAAAGGGGTAATTATAGTTTAGTGGGACTGTGAATGGAAGTTGTGTATGAAACTCATAACTTCTCCATTCTCATTCTCCATCCCTCAGAGAGAGAAAATAAGATATACCATTACCAAATGTCAGAATACGTTCTTTTCTTGTTATTACTGGAGAAAATGTAGTAATTATGGTGATTGCCTAATTACCATATAATTCCAGCCAAAAAATAAGGTTTGCTGATCAGATACATTTTCATGTTTGTTCTTAGGTAAATGAAATAAAATCTGAATATAAAGAAAAAAATAAAAAAGTTCCATTATTGGATATTCCAGTTCATATTACTGCAATTAGTGAACCAGTTCTTATATCTGATGAATCTGAAGAACTGGATCAGAAGACATTCAGTGTGGTAAGTCCCTTGTTGATAACTTAGTGTTTACAATTGATGTTCCAATGAACACAATTTCTGATGTCTTTGATTCTGCTACTAGGCATTGCAACACCCATATCTATTGTCAGTAAAATCTCAGAATGATGAATGGTTATCTACACTATACTAAAGTCTGTTGTTTTTTTTTCAGGCTAGCAGTTTTATTTTATTTTATTTATATGGTATATTGAAGAATACTTGTCCAGTGGTCTGTGCACTGAATAATTTAAAAATACAGATTGTGAAGATACATCATCAAGCATAACTCATATATATATTGTTCATTAAAGGACAGAAACAAATTTTAACACAGCTGCTGTGGTCTCTCAGTCCTGGCCGTATCAAATACCCCTTTCCTCTTTGTAAGTGAATGAGAGAAAGTTGCTCTTGAAGACTTTGTGTGTTAGACACAGGAAGGATCAAATCGAAAAGTCTTTAGAAACATCTTGCCAGAGTAATCTCTCCAATACCACACAGACCACAACATAATCAATATTGGAAGCTAAAATTTAGGTAAACTCAATCTATACAGTTTTGGAGGTCGATTGGAGTATTTGGAAAGCTAATTTTCTGCTGTGGAACTTCTATCATTGAGTTTTAAACAGTTTTCTGTTACTGCTGGATGGGTTTATTGGGTCTACTGTGGTATTGGCTGTGAAAGGCAAAATTAACTGTTCTCATCAGTGTGATACTGACCAGTTTATGTATATTTTTATTCGTTCTTGTTGTTATAATGTTTAGTTTTTTAATTTAAACATTATAAGCTAATCATCCATGATTTCTGTTATATCTTGTGTGTGCATAGGTGACTGAAAATCATTTGATTCCCATACATAGTTATAGAATCATATCATAGAATGGCTTAGGCTGCAGGGGACCTTAAAGATCATCTAGTTCCAATTCCCCTTGCCATGGACAGTTGTCAACCACTAGATCAGGCTGCCCAGGAACCCATCCAACCTGGCCTTGAATGCCTCCAGGGATGAGGCATCCACAATTTCTCTGAGCAACCTGTTCCAGTGCCTCACCACCCTCTAAGTAAGAATTTTTTTTCTTAAAATCTAACCTAAATCTCCCCTCTTTTAGTTTGAAGCTATTCCCCCTTGTCCTGCCATTGTCAGGCCATTTAAAAAGTTGGTCCCCCTACTGCTTGTAAGCTCCCTTTGTGTACTGTAAGGCTGAAGTGAGGTCTCCCCAAGGGAGTTCACATGTTGGCACTCCATGGACTGCCATTTTGACTCCAGCTTGTAGCGGTGAAACCAAGTCACATCACTGGTAATGATGTGATTCAGGAAACTGTCAGCTTCAGCCTCATATTGGTTCAATAGGCCCTGACAAACTTGCATGCAGTGTTCCTTCTGTTCCTGTGTGAGCATTTGTGGGACCTACCTGGAGTAAAGTTTATGATATTGCAACATTGCTTCCTACACACTGAAATCGATATTTAGCTCTGTACATAGTTTGTTCTCTGGTCGTAATCTGCTGATTCATGCAAACGAGCTGATCGAGACACTCTACATTTTGTGTTGTGACAGCTGTGCAAGTCTGTCTGGAACATGGCTTGTCTTTTACATCATTGTTACCACTGCTGAAATGCACCACCCACTCCTCACTGTGCTCACATCCACTGTTTGGTCTCCATAAGTGTTTAGCAAGTGTTGATGAATGTCAGCGGGTGTCATTTTTTCCACATGGATTAATTCGGTGACACACTGTAGGGCAAATGAGGGCAATGACAGAGCCTTTATTTGAGAAATAGGTGCTATAGGAAAAGATATCAAAAGGAATTTTGTGTGCCCCGGTGGTGCAAGTGGTAAGAATGCCGCGTTGCAACACCGGAGGCCCTGGGTTTGAATCCCCTGTGGCGCAAGTGGTAGAAGTGCCGCTCTGCTACACAGGAGGCTCGAATCCCGGGGGGTTGGAATCGATGATCTCTAAGGTCCCTTCCAACCCGCACGATACTATGATACTATGATATGAATTAACTCACCCCTCCCAGTAACAGTTTGGAAAAAGGGACAAATTGAGGAATGAGACCCTCCCCCGTTCATACAGTCGCTGCAGGAGAGAAAGGGTAGGTGGAAGGGGGGAACCCACGCAGACTCAGATTTCACGGAAGTAAGTTGACTCTAGACCCACACCCCGCCGCTCCAGGCACTCACATACTCTCATAGCTCGCCCATGGGTTCAGGCTGTGACCCTGAACTTCCACTACACTCTACCCCTTCACAGCACGAACCAATGACTGAGCAGGTAGGGGGTGAGCTCCTGCAATTTGGTGACTTAAAATACAACATGTATATTTAACGTATATATAACAACATGTACATTTAACGTTACGCATGTACAATACCTGCTGCAATGTAGAATGTTAAGACAATAAAGGCAATTATGGACAGTCTTTTCCATGGTTCTATTGGGCCAGCACTTGATGTTCTTTCTTGAGGCATATCTTCTTTAAGGACCAGCAGCAGTTCTGATTCATGCTCGCCAGTTCCCAAAAGTTCAGCAGTGCACCACAGGGTGTCACGAAGTTTCCTCATGGCCACTGGAACATATTGGAGTGATGTTGATCCTGCCAGCTATCCTGTGAACTTAAAACCTCAAGGGGAGTAAAACAGATGATGAATAGGTATGAGGGGTGGTAGGTCTGCCCTCCGTGGTAAGATACAGGCTGTATTTCAGTCTTGACTCAACACCTCCGCCTGTATCGGGGCACGTCCTGGTCTTCGATACCACACCCTTTGGCCTGATATCTGTGGCTGAATTATTATATCAGGTACCAAAGAGGGGGGTTCTAATTTGCCACGTGGATGTGATTAATGTCCCTTTTGCAAGAAAAACAGGGGTGTCAGCTACTACCTCTTTGTACCTGCATGGAACTTGAACTTAAAAACTGCTCAGAGAAAGAATGCTTATCCTCTTAATGCCAAGTTTAATTGTTGCAGAAAGTATTCACTTGAAATAAATATGCTGAATTTTAACGCTGAGATTGTATAGCTTTCAAGGTCCTAAAAATTAAAATAAGTCCTGTCCTATATACCTATGATGTTAAACCCATGACTGTAAAACCCTACTGTAATTATTCCTTGTTTTTTTTAAATTTAATTAGTGTTTTCTTTTATATTTATGTTGCTGTCACGGTTTGAACGAAAAAAAATCCACCTGCGTCTGTGACAGGGGGCCGTGGGCCCCACAGGGGCCCTAGGCCGAAAGGAAAAAGTTAATTAGGATAAGAAAACAGTGGCAACGATCTAAGGAGGCACACTTATTTACTAAATACTATATTGAAATACAGGATAACACAATATAATACAATATAATTGAAAATTGAGCTAACAAATCAAGCAAAATAGGAGAGAGAATGAGTCCCGTAACCGAGAGGCCTACTGTGAAATCTAGGCGAAACGGTGAAGGCTCCCACACACTCCCCTGAACGCCAGAACTCGAAAGACGTCAGTCTAGCCTGCGACCGAGTTAATATAGTGTCCAGGTCCCGTGACCTATCGTGTTGTTCTCTGGGAGATGTAGTCTTCTTCTGTAAGTTGCAGATTCAGTAAAGTTATTCATGCTTTATATGATGTTATGATGTGGAATACTGATAGCAAAATTACAAAATTATTAAACCATGACAGTTGCATAAAATCAAATGCTTTCATATAGTAGCAAAATTTCAACTTGGTTTTAAAATTTTTTTCCAAATGAAAATTCTTGTAAATTCTTGTAAAACTAAATTTAACGAGCTGCAAGTAGTCTTCTTTTTCATTTGGCTTATAACAAAAGTTGCTGCAGAGACTAGCTTCAGAGGAGATAAGATTGCATTGGCCAAGGTATTTGGAGTAAAAAAGGCCAACAAAAAAAGCTCTTTTTAAGGCTTTTTTTGAAGCTAACAGTGCTACGCTTTTGCTGGGAGCTGGCAGCTTGTCAGGGGGACTCCTCAGTCATCAGGGGATGGAGCTGGTACATTAGAAGCACAGTTTAAACACCCACCCTTAACGTTCATACCTGATAATAAGCTTTAAATAGCCTCGGGGAGGGCAGAAGCTAGTCTTTTGCTTCAGATCACACCAGGTAAGTAACCATTGTTGCTGCCTACTGAGAACAGGGAGGTTCAGTGAGTGAACACAGTCCACACTGCCCATACAGTACTGCAGCTGTGGGTGTGGAAGGTGGGTCAAGTGGTAAGGACTGCAAGTATTGTTCTTCCTTGCTCAGGAGACCAGCTATCCTCTTGTCAATCTCTGAGACCACAGGCCTAAACATGGTCTCCACCAGAGAGCTGGCTTATTCCAAGAAGCCCATGGCAACCCAGACAGAGGGCCTGCCCAGAAATGTAGCTGTTCAGGTCTCTGGCTGCTGCTGCAGGGAGTGCCTGAGCCTGCTGCTGCCCAGGGCGGGTAGCAGGGATTCCACCTGTGTGAGGTGTGAGCAGGTAGATGATCTGCTCAGCCTGGTGGTGGAGCTCAAAGAAGAGGTGCAGAGATTGAGGACCATCAGGGAGTGCAAGCAAGAGTTCTACTGGTGGAGTGACTCGCTGGCATGCCCAAGGGAAGGGTGCCAGGGAGATACCCTCAGAAAAGTGATTGACCCCCTGCCCTGTCACAGTTGGACAGACCTGACTGATGAAGAGGGTTGGAAGAGAGTCCTGACTTGATGTCAAGGGAGCCCTCCACCTGCCTAGCCTGCTTACCCAGCTCCCTCTAAGCAACAAATTTGAGAAGCTGGAAATTGAAGGAGAGGTGAGTGGGGAGGCAATGGAGGATCTGCCTAGGAGGGAGCCTAAGGTGAGGCAGTCACCCCCACGCCTTGAGACTTCCTCTGTCATAAAAGAAAGAAGGGTGGTCGTGGTGGGTGACTCCATTCTCAGAGGAACGGAGGGCCCCATGTACAGACCGGACCCAAGCTGTCAGGAAGTGTGCTGCCTTCCTGGGGCCCGGGTCAGGGAAATAACCAGAAAACTCCCAAAGCTAGTTAGGTCCACTGATTATTTTCCACTACTCATAATTCAGGTGGGCTGTGATGAAATTGCTCAGAGAAGCCTACAAACTATGAAAAGAGATTTCAGGGGTTTAGGGCCTTGAGTTCAAGGAGTGGGAGCTCAAGTGATTTTTTATTTTTTTTTTTGTTCTATACCTTCAAGGGCAGTGAGGGACACAGAGCAGGCTTGGAAAACACAAGCAATGAATAATTGACTCAGAGGCTAGTGTCAAGGCAGAAACTTTGGGTTCTTTGATCATGGGGCAGTTTGCTTGGCCCCTAGCCTGTTGTCCATGAATGGAACCCACCTATATCAAAGAGGGCAATGAAAGCGCAGGAGCTAGCAGGGCTTATCGAAAGAGCTTTAAACTAGCTACGACGGGGAAAGGAGACAAAACAGGACTCACAAGAGATGAGCCTAGGGGAACAAGGCTTGAGCTGGGGGGTGAGGCAGACGACTCAGATGAAGTGTGTCTACACCAATTGTCACGGTGTATGGGAAACTGGTAATCACAGCCTGAACCTCTGATTAACCAGCTGAGGCAGGTGTTGGGTCAGCTGTGGGAGCACAGGTGAAGGTAATTCAGCTCTGCTACCAGAAGGGGTGGGTGGATCTTGACTCCACCTCTCCTAGACCTCATTTAAGGGCTGACCACCACAACAGCAGTGTCTCTGTTGGAGATTGCTTCTTTGTGGAGATTGGGTGGCCAGCCTCAGCATTTTCCAGCTAGACTGAGAGCACCAACATTGGTGAGTTTTTCCTATTGATAGCCTTTGGCTATCTCTAGCCACCATTTTTGTATTATTTCCTACTTTACATTTAGTGAGCCAGGCAGAAGCTGTAGTTGTGGCCATAAAGTCTTTCCTGTGGAATATATATATATATATATGTCTGTATCAAGGGGAAGAAAGTTACCCCCTTAGGGTAAATGCTCCCTGGACTAATCCCAGGGTTTATGGGCTCTCCTTACTTTCAAATTGCTACCATCATTGAACAATGGGGCCCAATATGAGTGGTGGGTAATGTCTCCCCATTCTGCCTAGCTGAATATTTTGAAGGCCTGTATAAGGTTGTGTTGATCACAAATGAAAGATGATTAGCTGCATCTACAGTAGTGTGGCCTTTATTGACTGTGTTAAATCAGGCAGAAATTAGATCAAATACTATTGAACATAAGAATCAATTAATAAAAGCTTAAATTGAAAAACTTGAGCACAAACTTAGTATACTGACGGGGGAAAAAACCTTTACTGTTCTCCCCAAACCCTCAAGTTCATAATATCTTGATAGATGATGCCCAGGTAAATGAAGCAACAGATCTGGTTGAATCAGAAAATGAAATTACCGAAGCAGACTTAGAAGAGCCTCCTAGGATGGGCCGTTACAACTCTGTTCTATTATAATACAAAAAACCAAAAAAGGTCCAAGTTTGACGGGCAGGGGTGCCTCCTGATCAATGGCCCCCTGCTGAAATACGTCTTCATGTAACGGCCCGTCCATACACAGCCAGTAAATTAATGGACCTAGCACAACCTTTCAGGCAGAGACCAAGGGAAAGTGTACCAGCCTGGTTATTATGTCTGTGGAACTCAGGCGCAGAAAGTGTAATGGTTAGTGGGACTGAGGTCTCTTAATTGGCAACAATAACTGTTCATCCTGCCCTTAGGCAGAGATTATATGCAGGGACCCAGTTCCCGGATGAAAATCATTCTATTGTGGATTGGTTGATGGCTGCCTGACGTATGGTCTGGCTGAATAAGAACAAC
Organism: Coturnix japonica; assembly: GCF_054131305.1. NCBI lineage: Eukaryota > Metazoa > Chordata > Aves > Galliformes > Phasianidae > Coturnix > Coturnix japonica. The sequence continues at coordinate 31,987,482 of NC_140701.1, forward strand.
ATGCCAGTGAATGCAGGGTTATGGTCATCCATGGAAGATCTTCAAAATTATATCAGGGAGTTAGGAATGAGGGAGGCTATCTATGAAGATGCCTTTGCTATATAGCACCGATATGGTAAGAGTCTCAGCAGGAATGAGGGATCTAATTTTACAGTAGGCCCCCTCACATATGTATGGTATGCTGGTTTCCATACTAAATCCTCTGGTGGCATCAGAGGTAGCGGTCCAGCAGGCAGCTCAATTAGTAGCTGATCTAGGAGAAACAGAGTGCCTATGGACCAAATGTAATATCTGAGTAGTAGAAGAAGCTGAGGTCCTACCAGTAATTAAAATGAGAAGGCTGGCTCCACAAGTCACTCAATCGCTACCCGTAAGGGTGTCCTGAAAACAAATGTTCAACAACCTCCTCTGGGCAGGTGTTCAATTTGTAAAAATTGATCATCAGCCCAACCATGTTCTCCTTCAGCTATGGAAGCAGCTGAAGGATGAACAAAAGTTTCAAAACTGCCCTAGAAAACTGAGGGTAAGAATTATAGAATGGTGGCCAACAGTGCCTTGGAATTTGAAGGACTATATTGTCCCTAATAGGGAAAAGAGGCTGCCTCAGGTGTTTTGGGCCACAATGTCTGAGACATCAGAGATAAAAGACCTGAACCTAGCTCAATTCATGGTGTGACAAGGGATGTCAGTCCCCCTAGGGCCTCTAGATGGGACCGGAGGCCCTATGTAGAGCTGATAAAATATTGATCCCGAAAGAATGTCCAAATGGTTATGGCCCTAGTTGATACAGGGGCGGAAACATCCATAATCTACAGGGATCTGACTAAATTTAAGGGTAATAGAGTGATGATTGGAGGTTTTGGGGGACAGACCATTCCAGTCACTCAAACCTGATTGAAAATGGGAGTTGGGCATCTCCCACCCCGGAAATATAAGGTGTCTATTGCCCCAGTTCCAGAAAATATATATTGGGCATAGATATCCCGTGGGGTCTGGCTCTCCACATGACTGTGGGAGAGTTCAGGCTCCAAAAAAGATGTATTGGTATCCAGGCGATACAGACAATGTTGAGAGGGCATATGAAACATGAGCCTATTTGTCTGCTGAAGCCGTGCTGGATCACTAATGTGAAATAGTGTAGACTCCTGGGTGGGCAAGAGGAGATAATGAGAACAGTGCAGGAATTGGAAAAAGTAGGTATTATAAGGCCTGCACATAGCCCATACAATTCCCCAATATGGCCAGTGCAAAAGTCAGATGGAACATGGAGAATGGCAGTGGATTATAGAGAACTAAATAAGGTCATGCTGCCTATTCATGCGGCTGTACCCAATATTGCCTCTCTAATGGACACATTGAGTAGAGAAATCAAAACATACCATTGTGTCCTAGACTTAGCAAATACATTCTTCAGTATTCCAATTAGTGAAGAATTGCAAGACAAAACCTCTGATTAACCATCTGAGGCAAGTGTCAGGTCAGCTGTGGGAGCACAGGTGAAGGTAATTCAGCTCTGCTCCTGGAAAGGGTGGAGCTTGACTCTACCTCTCCTAGACTTCATTTAAGGGCTGGCCACCACAACAGCAGCATCTCTGTTGGAGATTGCTTCTTCCTGCAGATTGGGTGATGAGCCTCAGTATTTTCCAGGTAGACTGAAGGCACCAGCATCGGTGAGGTTTTTCCTTTAGATAACCTTTGGCTATCTATGACCACCTTTCTTGTATTATTTCCTACCTTACACATGGTGTTATCTAGATCAATCTATGTCCATGGCAGGAGGTAGTAGGCCCGTGGACCCTTGACCCCAAAAAATGGGAAGGGGTAGGGAGATAGGAGCTGGGCTCAAGGAAACAAACAGAGCAGCTCCCTCCTTAGGGAGGAAAACTTATTTTACTAACTATAATATTGGAATGCAAGATAACACAATATAATACAATCTAATTGAAATTGAGGCTAATAAATCAGGTAAAATGAGAGAGAGTTTCGTGAAGACCAAGAAACCTACTTTGAAATTGAAGGCGCACAGCTTGAAAGCACCCCACACCTGCTGCAAGGCAGTGGAAGAGAGAGTGAGTTTCACTTCCGTGATGTATTTCCCTCTCTGACCATGAGGTCCTCTGGGACGTGTAGTTCTTCTCTTTGTTCCATATGATACCATGATGTGGAATACCAATAGCAAAAATTACAAAACCATGACACCAATGCATGCAGCATTGGTAACAAGCAGGAGGAGCTGGAAGCGATTGTGCCTCAGGTAAACTATGACCTAGTTGCTATTACTGAAATGTGCTGGGTCCCCTCCCATGACTGGAGTGCTGTTATGGATGGTTACAAGCTCTTCAGAAGGGATAGATGAGGAAGGAAGGGTGGTGGTGTGGCCCTTTATATGAAAGACTCTTTTGATGTTGAAGAGCTAGGGGTTGGGAATGATAAAGTGATGTGCCTGTGGGTGAGGATCAGGGGGAAGGCCTGTAGGGGTGACATCTTGGTGGGGGTCTGTTACAGACTGCTTAATCAGGATGAAGAGATGGATGAGGCATTCTATTAGCTGCTTGCTAAAGTCGTGTGATTGCCAGCACTCGTTCTCTTGGGAGACTTCAATTTCTCTGATATGTGTTTGAAATATAATACAGTGCGGAGGAAACAATCCAAAAGGTTTCTAGAGTGTGTGGAAGACAGCTTCCTTACGCAGCTGGTATGAGAGCCTACCAGGGCTGGTGCCCTGCTAGACCTGCACTTCACTAACAGTAAAGGACTGGTGGGAGATGTGAAAGTTGGGGAATGTCTTGGGCAGAGCGACCATGAAATTGTAGAATTCTCTGTTGGAGATGTCAGAAGGATGACTAGCAAAACTGTTATCCTGAACTTCCAGTGGTTGGACTTTGTCCTGTTCAGGATGCTTGTAGCATGGGTCCCTTGGGAGTCACTCCATAAGGGTAAAGGGGTCCAGGAAGCCTGATGCTCCTCAAGATGGAAATCTTAAAGGCACAAGAGCAGGCTGTCCCTGAATGCCGTAAGGGGAGCTGTAGGGGAAGAAGACCGGTGTGGATGAACTGGGAACTATTGTTGAGACTCCGGAAGAAAAAGAGTCTTTGTCCTCTGGAAGAAGGGACAGGCTACTTGGGCAGATTACAAGGAAGTTGCTTAGGCAACTTCCCAACTCAAACTCGGATTGTCCACTGCAGTAAAAGAGAATAAGAATAATCCTTTTACAAATATATCAGTGGTAGGAGAAGAACCAAGGAAAATTTCCATCCTTTAGTTGATGCAGCGGGGAATGTGACCACTGAGGATAAGGAGAAGGCTGAGGTCCTCAATGCCTTCTTTATATCTGCCTTTAATAGGCAGATCTGTTATCCTCAGGACACTTTACACCCTGATCTGGAAGTCTAGGGTGCTATGCAGAATACACCCCTGGTGATTCAGGTGGAGACAGTTAGAGAGCTCCTCCTCCACCTGGACTGTTACAAGTCCATAGGACTGGATGGGCTCCATCCTAGGGTGCTGAGGGTGTTGGTGGGGGTGATTGCCTAGCCACTCTCCGCCATCTATCAGCGTTCCTGGCTATCTGGAGAGGTCTCAGAGGATTGGAGGCTTGCTGATGCGACTCCCATCTACAACAAGGGCTGTAAGGAGGATCCAGGGAACTACAGGCCCATCAGTCTGACCTTGGTACCAGGGAAAGTTATGGAGCAGATCATTTGGGGTGAGATAACACGGCATGTGCGTGGCATCCAGGGGATCAGGCCCAGACAGCACAGGTTCATGAAGGGCAGGTCATGCTTGACCAACCTCATCTCTTTCTATGACTGGGTGACCAGACTGGTAGATGAGGGAAAGGCTGTTGCTGAAATCTAGGTAGACTACATCAGAGCCTTTGACATGGTCTCTCACAGTATTCTCCTGGGGAAACTGGCTGCCCGTGGCCTGGATAGGTATACCCTTCTTTGGGTAAGGAACTGGCTAGAGGGCTGTGCCCAGAGGGTAATGGTTAATGGAGTTAAGTCCAGCTGGCGACCTGTTACAAGTGGTGTCCCCCAGGGGTCAGCTGTTGGCAAACCTGAAGGCAAAAGGTCAGCGTGCTCGGACAAACAGACACACACCAATATGGTTACATATAGTTACATCAGTTTATTGCCCGAAAAGCCATACTTTTATAGCAGACAGACGAGGCCGTCCAAAAATCACACACACTAATTGGAGGAAAGCTACTGTAATAACAACCCTAAAACCCCCCTTCAAAGCCACGAGCCATTCATTCTTTTCCTAGAGGTGTCCTTGGTTCTCATGCTGTTTATCCTGTTCCACAGCTGCTGCTCTGTGAAGTCCTTATCTTGATCCATGGCTGCTGCTCTGTAAAATTCTTCTTGTATTACAACAATCAGCACTGGGGCCCATCTTGTTTAGTATCTTTCTTGATGACCTAGATGAGGGGATTGAATGTACCCTTAGTAAGTTTGCAGATTATACCAAGTTGGGAGGTGGTGTCAATCTGCCCAAGGATAGCGAGGACTTTCAGAGGGATCTAGATAAGCTGGATCTCTGGGCTGAGATGAATGGGATGAGGTTGAACAAGGCCAAGTGCCAGGTCCTACACTTTGTCCACAATAATCCCACGAATCCTTGGGGATGAGTTGCTGGATGACTGTAAAGAGGAAATGGATCTGGGTGTTGGTTGATGCTCAGCTGAACATGAGCCAGCAGTGTGCCCAGGTGGCCAAGAAGGCTAACAGCTTTCTGGCCTGCGTTAGAAATAGTGTGGCCAGCAGGAGTAGAGAGGTAATCATCACCCTGTACTCAACACTGGTGAGGCTGCATCTTGAGTACTGTGTTCAGTTTTGGGCTCCTCACTACAAGAAAGACATTGAGGCCCTGGAATGTGTCCAGAGAAGGGCAACAAAACTTCTGAGGGGTCTGGAGCACAAGTCTTACAAGGAGCAGCTCAGGGATCTGGGATTGTTTAGCCTGGAGAAGAGGAGGCTCAGGGGAGACCTCATTGTACTCTACAACTTCCTGAAGGAAGGTTGTGATGAGGAGGGGCTTGGCCTCTTCTCCCAGGCAACAAACAGGGCCTGAGGAAATGGCCACAAGTTGTATCAGAAGAGGTTTAGACAGGACATAAGGAAAAACTTTTTCTCTCATAGAGTGGTCAGATACTAGAATGGCCTGCCCAGGGAGGTGGTGGAGTTGCCATCCCTGGCAGTGTTCAAGAAGCATCTGGATGAGGAGCTGCTGTGAGATATGGTATCTTGTGGTAGCAATGGTGATGGGAGGATGGTTGGACTAGATAATCATGTAGGTCCTTTCCATCCTTGTGATTCTATGATTCTAACTACATCAGTGAATAAGGGAAGAGCTGCTGATGTCACCTATTTGGACTTCAGTAAGGCTTTTGACACAGTACCACACAACATCCTTCTCTCCAAACTGGAAAGATATGGGTTTGATGGATGGACTGTTCAATGGATAAAGAACTGGCTGCAGGATCAAGTCCAGAGAGTGGTGGTCAGTGGTTCCATGTCTGGATGGTGACAAGTGGTGTCCCCAGGGATCAGTTCTGGAACCAATACTCTTTAATATCTTCATCAATGGCATTGACAGTGGGGTTAAGTGCACCCTCAGGAAGTTTGCTGATGGCACATAGCTGTAGGGTGCAGTTGACACACTGGAGGGACAGGATGCCATTCATAGGGACCTAGACAGACTTGAGCAGTGGGTCCAGGTATAGATTTAACAAAACCAAGTGCGAGGTCTTGCACGTGGGTCATGGCAATCCCCATTACCAGTACAAACTGGGGGATGAAAGGATTGAAAGCAGCCCTGCCAAAAAGTATCTGGGGGTACTAGTGGTTAGTAAGATGGATGTGAGTCAGCAATGTCCCCTTGCAGCCCAGAAGGCCAATTGTATCCTGGGCTGCATCAAAAGATGAGTGACCAGCAGGTCAAGGAAGTTGATCCTGTCCCTCTACTCTGCTCTGGTGAGGCCTCACTTGGAGTACTGCGTCCAGATGTGGAGTCCTCAGTACAGGAGAGTTGGAGTGCATCCAGAGGAGGGCCACAAAAATGGTCCCAGGGATGGAACACCTCCCTACAAGGACAGGCTGAGAGTGCTAGGGCTCTCTATGGTTCTGTGAAAAAGTCATCCGTGCAGCTCTGGGTACAGAACATTTTTGTAGCAAATGATTAAATACTGTATTTCATATAATAGAATCAGAGGATCTTGAGTTGGAAGCAATTTATAAACGTCTTCTCATCCAACTTTCCTGTAATGAACAGGGACGTGCACAGCTAGATCAAGTTACCCAGGGCCTGATCCAGCCTCATCTTGAATGAGTCCAGGGACAGGGCATCCACCACATCTCTTGGCAACCTGTCCGAGTGCCTCACCACCCTCACTGTAAGAGTCTTTTTCCTTATATCCAACCTAAGTCTCTCCCTCTTTAAGCTTGAAGCCATTTCCACTTGGTCTATCACCACAGATCCTGCTAAATAGCCTGTCCCCTACGTTCCTGTAGCTTCCCTTTAGATACTGAAAGGCTGCTCTGAGGTCTCTCTGGAGCCTTCTCTTCTCCAGGCTGAACTGCCCCAGCTACTTCTATTTACTTTATCGAAATCTACCTTAGCCTGTTATGCACTTTTTTTTTGTACAATGAAGAAAATAACACCAACAGAGAATGACAAAAAGGTGAGGAAAAACATTCTTTTCAGTGAAATTCCAGTGGTGAAAGAGCAAATAGGAATTTCCCACATAAACGCTCACTAACTATAGATTCTGAAAATCATAGAATGGCCCAAGTTAAAAAGGAGCATAATAATCACCTAGTTTCAACCCCGAAAACTGGGAAGGGAAAAAGGGAAAGGGGTAGGGAGGTGGGAGCTGGGCTCAAGGAAACAAACAGAGCAGCGGCCACGATCTAAGGAGGAAAACTTATTTTACTAACCGTGATATTGGAATGCAAGATAACACAATATAATCTAATTGAAATTGAGGCTAATGAATCAAGTGAAATGAGAGAGAGAGTTTTCCAAAGACTGAGAGGCCTACTTTGAAATTGAAGGTGCACGGCTTGGAAGCACATCCACACTTGCTGCCAGGCAGTGAGAGAGAGAGAGTCTTCCGTGACGTATTTCCCTCTCTGACTGTGAGGTCTTCTGGGACGTGTAGTTATTCTTCTCTGTGTTCCACATAATGTCCTGATGTGGAATACCAATAGCAAAAATTACAAAACAATGACATTGTACAAGTCTTTCTGGATGGCTTCCCTTCCCTCCAATGTGTCAGCTGCACTGCTCAGCTTGGTGTCATCTGCAAACTTGCTGAGGGTGCACTCGATGCCATTGTCTATGTCATTGATGAAGATGTTTAAGAGCTCCAGTCCCAAGAACGAACCCTGAGGGGCACTGTTTGTGACTGGCCTCCACCCTGACACAGAACCATTAATCACAACTTTGACCATGTCAACGGCTTTGTAAAAGTCCATGTAGATGACATCCATCACCCTTCCCCCATCCACTGATGCCATCACTCCATCATAAGGCCACCAGATTGGTCAGACGTGATCTGCCCTTGGTGAAGCCGTGCAGGCTGTCTCAAATCACCTCTTTGTCTTGTATGTGCCTTAACATAGCTTCTAGGAGGATCTGCTCCATGATCTTCCCAGGCACAGAGATGAGGCTCACTGGCCTGTAGTTCCCCAGGTCATCTGTTTTCTCTTTCTTAAAAATGGGAGTAATGTTTCCCTTTTTCCAGTCGCCAGGGTTTTCACTCGACAGCCATCATTTTTCAAGTATGATGGAGAGTGGCTCAGCAACCACATCAGCCATCTCTCTCAGAACCCTAGGATGGCTTTCAACAGTCCCCATGTATTTATATACATTCCTTTTCATGGGGAGGTCTCAGACTTGTTCCGCTGTTACAGTGGGACAGAATCTGCTCTTCTCACCCACAACTAGAGGTTCCAGGGTCCTGGCAGACATGGGGAGGAGCCTGACCACCAGTGAAGACTAAGACAAAACACTTACTGAGTGCCTCAGCTTTTTCCATAACTGAGGAAGCCAGTTCTTTGTCCTCATTTATCAGAAGGAGAACACTCTCCTTGATCTGTCTCCTCCTGCTTATGTACCTTCTTGTTAGTTTTCACATCCCTCACTAAGTTCAGCTCTATCTGTGTCTTGGCTTTCCTAATCTTATTTCTACACAATGCAGACAATGTCCCTATGTTCCTCCCAGGCTACGCAACCCTGCTTCCACTTCCTGTACATTTCTCTCTTTTCCCTCAGTTTAAGCTGCAGGTCCTTGCTCAGCCATGCCAATCACCCACATCCTCTGCTCTTTTTCTTCTGCTGGGGGATTGAGAGCTCTTGTACTGTCAGTAGGATGTCCCTAAAGAGCTGCCAGCCTGAGGACATCTGGCAGTGACGTGATTAGATGTCCACAGGGCAAGCTGGAGCCACTTTGGGGGGGTACCCCTCCCACAAGGTCCAAAGTTTACAGCGAGGAAGACTACGAGCCTTCGCAAGGAAGAAGATGAGCCTTCATCCCACGACCGCCCCCATGACTCACTACACACGCGTAAGGGGGGAGGGACCATATGCTAATAGGGTTATGGTTTAGTGGCTTGTGGTAGCAATGGTAACAGGAGGATGGTTGGACTAAATGATCTTGTAGGTCATTTCCAATCTTGTGTTTGTATGATTCTACGATTCTAATACTGTCTTTGCTATATAAATAGCAAAGTAATGGTGATTCATGTTATAAAATTCATTTTTTTACCCCTTTGAATTAATGTATTTCTTCTTTTCCATTTTACAGTGCAAAGAAAGAATGAGGCCTGTTAAAGCAGCATTGAAACAACTGGATCGACCAGAGAAAGGCCTTTCTGAAAGGGAACAGCTGGAACATACTAGACAGTGCCTAATCAAAATTGGGGACCACATTACTGAATGTTTAAAGGAGTACACAAATCCTGAACAAATTAAACAGTGGAGAAAGTAAGTTCTTCATTGTTTTCCTTGGGAAAAAAAAATGCATTATAGCTTCTGTTAAGCAAAATAATTTTTAATTATTTCCCTTGTTTCTTATTTCCTTTCTTGTATTTTTCTGCTGTTTTAAATAAATACTTTAAAGAAAATGATTATAAATGGCCCCAGCTTTTAATGGATTCACATTTATATATTTGTATAGCAATACATTTTGTCCAGTAGCAGAGTCATCTTACTTCTTAAAAGAAAACAAACAAAATAAGTGTATGTAGTGTGTATTTAATGTTTTTGGAAAAGTGTTCTTATTGTTAAAGAACCTTACTGTTTCAACTCTGAGGGTTTTTTATTTGTGCTAAAAGTAGGTCTTTATTAAATTTGTGAGTTGAAGTTGGAATGAATTTGAATTGCAGAATATTTAATTTTTAAAAATATAGCCTAAAATGTAATCATGTATTACCTATGACTTCATAAAAAGCATTTATTGTAATAAGGAGGGAGAGGTGAGTGAGGATGAGGTGGAAGGACTGCCTCCAAGCTTGTCGAAGGTGAGGTGGTCAGCTCCACACTTGAAGACTGCCTCCTCCAGAAAAGAAAGGAGAGTGATAGTCATAGGTGACTCCCTTCTGAGAGGAACAGAGGGCCCAATATGTTGGCCTGACCCTACCCATAAGGAGGTTTGCTGCCTCCCTGAGGCCTGGGTCAGGGATATTTCTAGAAAACTTCCCAGTCTGATCCACCCCTCTGATTATTATCCTTTATTGATAGTTCAGGCCGGCAGCGATGAGGTCACTGACAGAAGCCTGAGGACTATAAAAAATTATTTTAGGGGACTGGGGAGGTTAGTTGATGGAGGAAACATACAAGTAGTATTTGCCTGTATTCCTACAGTGGCAGGAAAGGACACTGAGATGTCCAGGAAAACCCATCTTATAAACAGATGGCTGAGAGGCAGGTACAAATGCAAAAATTTTGGGTTCTTTGATCATGGAGTGAGTTACTCAGCACCTGGCCTGAGGTCTGCCGATGGGTATCACCTGTCTCAAAGGGGGAAATGGGTCCTTTCCCAGGAGCTGGCAGGACTTGTAGAGAGGGCTCCTCACTGCAAGAAAGACATTGAGGCCCTGGAGCGTGTTCAAAGAAGGGCAACAAAGCTGGTGAGGGGTCTGCAGAACAGGCCTTATGAGGAGCAGCTGAAGGAGCTGGGATTGTTCACTCTGGAGGAGGGTCAGGGGAGACCTTATTGCTTTCTATAACTACCTGAAGGGAGGTAGTAGTGAGCTGGGGGTCAACCTCTTCTCTGGTATAACTGGTGATTGGACTAGAGGGAATGGCTTCTAGCTGCACCAGGGGAGGTTCAGGCTGGACGTTAGGAAATACTACTTCTCTGAAAGAGTGGTCAGGCACTGGAATGGGCTGCCCAGGGAGGTGGTAGAGTCACTGACCCTGGAGGTGTTCAAGGAACGTTTGGACGTTGTGTTGAAGGACATGGTTTAGTGAGAAATATTGGTGATCGGTGGATGGCTGGACTGGGTGATCCTGTGAGTCTTTTCCAACCTTGGTAATTCTGTGATTCTATGATTGTGATGTACTCAGAAAAATCCTGTATCTGATATTTGTAAAAAATAAGGCATGTAGATCAAATGTCTCGCACTACAAGAGATTTCACATTTGGAAAAATCATTACTGGATAGTAAATACTTAAGTTTTCTGACATATTTCAAATAATCTTTCAGAATGCTTTCACAGGAAATTGAAAACTATATTTTTAGGCAACTGCACATTCTCTGTTAACAGAATTTTCATTAGTACTACTTTTCATGCTGTGCATTTTGAAGTCATTCTGATAAACATTAAAAATGATAAATTACTAAAGAAATTCATTTTTCAAATGTTTGAAATACAGCTAAGTAACATTTGCTGTGAAGCTAAGTAATATTCTGTATAAGAGACTTTTACAGTTATTTCAGTTTACTCAATTACTGTTGAAATAATTGTCAATGGTTTAATTTCATTTAAGTCCATGTTCTTTTGTATGATGCAAGAAAAACTAATATATAGAAGTATTATAACCTTTCTTTCTTATTCCTCAGAAACTTGTGGATTTTTGTCTCGAAGTTTACAGAATTTGATGCCAGGAAGTTGCACAAACTATATAAACATGCAATTAAAAAACGCCAAGAATCTCAGGTAATACTTTCACTCTCTCTAAATATACAAATGTATATTCTAATTATTATAACTTATTAGATTATCAGTTCAGTAGTTTACTATGAACAATAACAAAATGATTACTTGAAGTGTATTTTTCTGTTCTTTGTGAACTAGTCATTTTTGTTAGTATATTTTCTGAACAACTCAGATGCAACTTTTGGATTTATCAATGTCAGTTTTTGTACTTGTCTCTTTCAGCAACACAATGACCAGAACATTGCTTCTAATATGAACATACAAGTAATTAGAAATCCAAGTAAGAAATCTTAAAGTATATTATTGTACTGTGTATTTTAAATGAGGGATGTAAAATGAAATAAGATTTAAAAATGTCTCCTAAAACTCCTGTAGTGCTGGATAAAAATAGTGATAGGATTACTTGGCATAACTTCACTAATTTGCTAATGAAATTGAACTGAGCACAGATTGAACCTGGTACTTACTGATTTAGTAGCAAGTTATTTGACCATCTTAAAAAATAAAAACTTCAATAATCTACTTAATTTTGAGCAGGGAGAAAGGCCTACTCAAAACTTGTAAACTTCTGAGAGGCTATGTGTATTTATTTGTAGCAGTTGCAATGTCACAATAGCTTCAGGGAATATGAGATGTCTTCTATTGTTGACAATAACAGTTTTTCTATGCTCCCACGCTTTTAATACTTACTTTTTATATCATGTTATCTAAAACCTTGAGTATGTTATCATGAATTTAAAAGGAACATAATGTGTTTTAGGAATTGTGGTTTAACCTAGCAGGTGGCTCAGCAGCACACAGTTACTCACTCTCCCCCTTCCCAGTGGGATGGGATGGGGGAGAGAATTGGAAAAAAAACAACAAAGTAGAACTCATGGATCAAGATAAAACTATTTACTAAGAAAGAGAAAAGGAAAAAGATAGTAGTTATGACAACATATATAAATGTCTATAACAAGTGATGCACAAGCAATTGCTCACCACCTCCCAGCTGATGCCCAGCTAGCCCCCAAGCAGCACGAGAGACAGATCAATTCTCACCACCTTCAAAATTCTTTCCACTTGATGCTCTAGGATATCAAATAGCCCTTTGTAATATATATAGAATATCCCTCCCCCCCCCCCCCCAGGCCTTCACTGAGAAACTGGAATGGCCTTGACTCTGTACAACACTGCTAAACAACAAAACATCAATGTGTTATCAACATTGTTTTTTTCCCCCCCAAAAAAAACCAAAACATAGCATTATACCAGACACTCTGAAGAAAACAATTCCATCCCAGCTGAAACTAAGACAAGAATATCACTAAAAATCTTTCATTAACAAGGTATACCTTTAAAATTGCTGTTCATGCTAGAGCTAGCTCCCATTCAAGAGGAACTTCCAATTGTTCTGTCTAAAAATGCCCTTTTAAAGGTATTCTACTCACCTCTCATTTGGACCACACTGATCCACTACATTTAGTCTGTAAGGTTGAAAAGTTTTAGTTTCTCAGCCCTACATACCTACATTCCTAGCTTGCTTGCCTTCTACTTCTGAGATCTCATTCAGTTCACTCACATCAGTGCATTTGTCTTTAAACTATTTAGATCTTGTTTCTGTCAAATGATAATGCCATTTTCATGTTACTTTAAATCTGACAGGTAGAAATGCTGTTTTAATTAGGTGAAGAAAAAAGTATAGTGTATGAGAATTCCTTATAACCTCTGTCTGTTTTATTAAACAGATGTGGAAAGACCAAAAGAGAATACAAACCATGATGACAGTATCAGGGACAGTTATTCTTCTGACAGACATTTGTGTAAGTACCATGATCACCATAAGGACAGAAATCAGGGAGATACTTATAAGAAAAGTGACTCTAGGAAAAGGCCCTATTCAGACTTCAGCAATGGAAAAGATCATAGAGACTGGGATCACTACAAACAAGACAGCAGGTAAGTTGGTTCCGCAATTGTAAAATCTCTTAAGAATTCCTTTCCTGTAGTATGTTTGTAGTAAGCACCAAAATGCTTTATTTATTTATTTATTTATTTATTTATTTATTTATTTATTTATTTAAATAATGCAGAATTGCCAAGAAATGTACTTCTGTTGAATTGACATCATTGTAATTCTTACTATGTATTTTGTAATACTTACTAATGTAAGTTTTGTTGGTGTTTTTTTTTTTCAGATACTGTAGTGATAGTAAGCATAGAAAGTTGGATGACCATAGGAGCAGAAATCACAAGTCAAACCTAGAAGGAAGTTTAAAAGACAGCAGGCCTCATTCAGATCACCGTTCCCATTCAGACCACAGGATACATTCAGATCACTGTTCCACTTCAGAGTACAGCCATCATAAATCTTCCAGAGATAGGTACCACTCAGACTGGCAAATGGACCATCGAGCTTCTGGTAGTGGCTCAAGGTCACCATTAGATCAGAGGTCTTCTTATGGTTCAAGATCTCCATTTGAACACTCATCAGATCACAAAAGTACACCTGAACATACATGGAGTGGCTGGAAAACATAACAAATACTGACATTTTCTGGACCTTCTTTTAGCCATATACAATAAACTAATACAGTAATTGCCTTATGTGACTTGAAAGACTAGATATTCTATCAGTAGCAGTATTGTTACTTCTTCCCAGGATGCAAGGTCTATTATTCCAACCAAAAAAAAAATATTTTTGTATTTGAAGTTTATGCTGCACAGTGCTGCAAATGCTGTGGCACTTTTTTTTTTTTTTTTTTTTTTTTAAAGAAATGAAAACTGTTTACTTTTACAGGGACCTCAACACTGCCCTGTTAAGACTGGATCTTATGAAACTATTTTTAAGCAGAATGCGATTGAAATTTGTAAATGAGTTTTTAAACACTGATATGTGATCTTGTTTCAAGAAGGAATGAGAAGTTTGCTTTGTTTTCTTAGTAAAGAATTCTCAAGGATTTTGTTCACTTTCCAAAGCTACGTTTACATTGTACACTGCAACCACCTAGCAGCTTTTCATCACAAGCTTAACTATTTAAATTCTGTACCTATAACTGTAAAATAGCTAGAATTTTTCCTGTTTGTGATCAGCTGTAATAAAGTCTTTTTTACACACTAAATAAATAAATAAATAAATAAATAAAATGGCTGCAAATAAATTAAATTTTCCTTCCATTTTGCTTGTTCTTTTCCCCGCCAACTCAGGCCTTCCTGTCACAAGTATTCAAAACAGGCAGTGTACTAATTATTTTTAATAAAATAGCTTGATGAAATCACTTCGGAATGTAGAAAAGGAACATTTTTCTTGAATTTAGTGCCCATTTTTCTTTGATACTACAGATAAATGTTTTGGGGTTTTATTCTAGTTAGCTTTTTTCCTTTTTTTTTCTTTTGAACTGTCAATATTGTTATTTCTTGCAGCAAAATGGCGGGAAATAGTCAAACTGTTTTCTGGAAAGTTTTTTCCAGTCCACTGGTTTTAAAGGAAGAGTGCAACGTTTGAGGCACGGACTCAGATGTGAACGATCCAAATCGTTTATTACAAGTTCTCACATCCCTTATATACCTTCACAAGTTGTTATTTTCTAACTTTCCCAACCACCTTTACATGTCAACAAAGCATTCTACAAAACACTTTTCAACTCTCCATGCAGGCACGTATCCAATCAGAGCTGTGAGACCCTTCTTCTCCCTGCAGAGGTGTCCTTGGTTCTCATGCTGTTTATCTTGCTCCACAGCTGCTGCTCTGAACAGCTTTTCTTGTATTCCCACAATTAAACGAGGCCCATGGGGCCAGTATGGATGGGACAGGATGTGAAGAACATCCTCTATACTGCTGCTGGAGAGAAAGGTCCCACTTGGAGTTTGTGGCAAAGAGCCTCAGGAGAGACCCGAGGCCGACCCCTGGGATTTTGGAGTCGAGCATATAAAGTGTCTGAGGAGCACTACACTCCAACTGAGAAGGAGATCTTAGCCGTGTATGAGGGGGTTCAGGCTGCTTCTGAAGTAGTGGGGACAGAGGTTCAGCTCCTTTTGGCACCTCGACTGCCAGTGCTGAACTGGATGTTTAAAGGACAGGTTCCCTCCACCCATCATGCTACTGATGCCACTTGGAGTAAGTGTATTTCATTAATTACACAACGAGCTTGAATGGGAAAACTCAGCCGTCCTGGAATCCTAAAAGTGATCATGGACTGGCCTGAGGGTAAAAAGTTTGAAACACCACCTACAGAAGAGGTATCACGTGCTAAAGAGGCACCACCATACAATGAGCTACCAGAAAACGAAAAGAAATTTGCCCTATTCACAGACGGATCATGTCGTATTGTAGGGAATCATCGCAGATGGAAAGCTGCTGTATGGAGCCCCAAACAACAAGTTGCAGAGGCCACTGAAGGTAAAGGAGAATCAAGTCACTTCGTAGAGGTAAATGCTGTTCAGCTGGCTTTAGATGCAGCTGAACGGGAGAGGTGGCCAATGCTTTATCCTTATACTGATTCATGGATGGTGGCAAATGCCTTATGGGGGTGGTTACAGCAGTGGGAAGATGACAACTGGCAGCGAAGGGGTAAACCTGTTTGGGCTGCTGAACTGTGGAAAGACATTACTGCCCGAATAAAGAACATCGTTGTAAAGGTGCGCCATGTAGATGCTCATGTGCCTAAAAGTAAGGCTACTGAAGAACATAAAAATAACCATCAGGTTGATCGAGCTGCCAAAATTGAGGTGGCTCAAATAGACTTGGTCTGGCAGAACAAGGGTGAATTATTCCTAGCTTGGTGGGCCCATGAAACTTCGGGTCATCAAGGAAGGGATGCAACATATCAACCATCAATGAAGTTGGGCAGAGACCGAGGGGTGGACTTAACTATGGACGCTATTGCTCAGGTTATTCATGACTGTGAAACATGCGCCATAATTAAACAAGCCAAGAGGATGAAACCTTTTTGGGGGGAAGGGCGATGGCAAAAGTATAAATATGGAGAGGCATGGCAGGTTGATTATATCACCTTGACATGATCTCGCAATGGTAAGCATTATGTACTCACCATGGTGGAGGCAACCACTGGGTGGCTCGAAACATATGCAGTACCCCATGCTACCACTTGAAACACCATATTAGGGCTGGAGAAGCAAATCCTGTGGCGGCATGGCACTCCGAAAAGTATTGAATCAGATAATGGCACTCATTTCAAAAATTCCCTTGTAACCACTTGGGCCAAAAATCATGGCATTGAGTGGATTTATCATATTCCCTATCATGCACCAGCTTCTGGTAAGATTGAACGATTCAACGGGTTGTTGAAAACTATGTTGAAAGCAATGGGTGGTGGAATGTACAAAAACTGGGAGAACCATTTAGCAGAAGCCACCTGGTTGGTCAACACTCGAGGATCTAGTAATCGTAATGGTCCTAACCAATCCAGCTCCTTACATACTGTAGAGGGAGATAAGGTTCCTGTAGTACACTGTCACGGAGTTCCCTCTAGAGCTCACTCCAGGACAGTGGGAACAAACCCAGGGGAGCAGGAACAAAAGTGCCTCCCTTCTCTAGCGGCACGGCACGACGCGGCGTGGCGCGGCGTGACCCGACCATGTGTGTTTCGGGAGAGGGGAAGGGAAGGGAGATTGCGATTGGGTCTAAAAAAAAAATGAAGGAGGAAAAAGTGATCTGAGAACGAACAGCAGTTTAATAACCTAATAACGCTAAACAACAATAAGACAGTTTCAACAAAGAGAATACCAAGTCCCCAGTCTCACCGATGAGCTGTGGAAGACGGGAAGCTCCGACCGCGCTGTCTCCTCGCAGGAAGCCCGGCCAGAAACCCCGTCCCCTTCCCGACTTCCCCTCCGGTGCCGCTCCCCACATGCCCATTTAAGGCGGTCCACAGAAAAAAAACTTGTCCCCTTAACTCCCATTATTCGGCATCATGTTCTGATGTGGAATACCAACACCAACCAAATTACAAAACCATAACATTCACATAAAGAGTGTGTTGGGAAAAGCAGTTTGGGTCCTTCCAGCATCTGGAAAGGGCAAACCTCTCCGGGGTACTGTTTTTGCCCAGGGACCTGGGTGCACTTGGTGGGTGATGGACAAAAATGGGAATGTCCAATGTGTACCACAAGGGTATTTGATGTTGGGGGAGTGCAGCCAATAATTTCTTGTATATATAAGTAGAGCCTCAGAGATATATGACGAATGTCCAGTTAGGTACAGGACTTAAGATAGGGTGGATTAATGTTAAGGAAACGCTTTTCTGTATACCTTAACTAGGCATTCTGTAAGCAAGTTTTCCATCTGGGCTCTATATCGTGCACTGGCCATGCATGTGTAGAGCACACATGGAAAGAAGTATAATTCAAAAGGAATCTGCTGTGGCGGCTGGGAAAGGATGAGTGCACCTTGATGAGGGGGCCGCCCTACTAGCGCTGCCTTTCCCCTCCACCGCTGTCATGTTTTCCTTTTTCTGGCAGTTTTGCCATTTTTCTCAAAATTAATAAATAATAGTGAGTTAAGTTATAGAGCTTTGTTCTCAACTTAGGGATTTGCATAGAATAGATATAAATTATTAAGAAAATAAGGTTGCTGATTGCTCACAACTATACATATGAGTGTGTATGTGTGTATAAGCATAATGTAATGATGTAGAATAAGGGGTGGAATGCTATGGTTTAATAATTTTGTAATTTTCCTATCAGTATTCCACATCATAACATCATGTAAAGCATCAATAATTTTACCAAATCTGCAACTTACAGAAGAAGACTACATATCCCAGAGAACATCACGGTCAGAGTTAAGTCACGGGACCTGGACACTATATTATCTCACTCCCAGGCTGGACTGATGTCTTTTGAGTTCTGGCGTTCAGGAGAGTGTGTGGCAGCCTTCGCCGTCTCGCCTAGAGTTTTACAGTAGGCCTCGGTTTTGGGACTCATTCTCTCTCCTATTTTGCTTGATTCGTTAGCTTAATTTCAATTATATTGTATTATATTGTGTTATTCTGTATTTTAATATAGTATTTAGTAAATAAGTGTGCCTCCTTAGATCGTTGCCTCTGTTTTCTTTGCTAATTAACTTTTTTCCTTCCTTTTGGGCTAGCGGCCCTGTGGGGTCCGCGGCACCCCTGTCACGGGAGCAGGTAGATTTTCGTTTAAACCGTGACACCGGTCTGACTTTTAAAGACAGATGTAAAGAAGACATTCAGAACCTCAGTCTTTTCCTTATCCTCAGTGGTCACATTCCCAGCCTCACCCAGCAAAGAGGGGATATTCTCTTTTGTCCTGCTCATACTGTTAATGTATTTATAAAAGAGTTTCTTGTTCCTTTTTACCCCAGCAGCCAGGTTAAATTCAAGCTGGGCTTTTGCCTTTCTGATTTTCCCTCTACACATCTTAACAACTTCTTTGTACTCAGAGTTGCCCGTCCTTCCTTCCACAGGCGGTAGATTCTCTTTTTCTCCCAGAGCCTTAAGAATAGCTCCTTATTCATCCATGCCAGTCTTCTTCCCTGCCAGCTCATTTTGCGGCTCAGAGGGACCGCCTGCTCCTGTGCCCTTAAGACTTCCTTCTTGAAGAGCAAGCAGCTCTCTTGGACCCCTTTACTCACTAAGGCTGAATGCCAGGGGACTCCCCCTACTACCTGGTGGCGCAGTGGTAGGAATGCCGCGTTGCAACACCGGAGGTCCTGGGTTCGAATCCCCCTGTGGCGCAAGTGGTTAGAAGTGCCGCTCAGCTACACAGGAGGTTCGAATCCCAGGGGTTGGACTCGATGATCTCTAAGGTCCCTTCCAACCCACACGAGACTATGATACTATGATACTATGATGATACTAGTCTCTTGAACAATTCCAAGTCCGCCCTCTGGAAGTCCAAGGTAGCAGTTTTGCTATTCCTCCTCCAGGCTCCACCAAGAATCGAGAACTCTACCATTTCGTGATCACTCTGTCCAAGACAGCCCCCAACCCACATCTCACACCAGACCTTCCCTGTTTGTGAACAGCAGGTCTAGCAGGGCAGCTCCGCTCGTGGGCTCTCTCACCAGATGCATCAGGATGTTATCCTCTATGCATTACAGAAACCTCCTAGACTGCTTCTTCTGCACTGTGCTGTACTCCCAGCATATGTCAGGGAAGTTGAAGTCCCCCATGAGGACAAGGGCTGGTGACCATGCAGCTCATTCCAGCTGCTTAGAGAACACCTCGTCTGTCTCTTCATCCTGGTTTGGCGGTCTATAACAGACGCCCAACCAGGATGTCTGCCTTATCAGCCCTTCCTCTGATCTTTACCCATAGGGGTTCAACCTTATTGTCCCCAGTAACAATCTCAGTAACATGAAAGCATTCCCTAACATGGAAAGCCACACTGCCATCCCTCCTTCCTTGCCTATCCTTCCTGAAGAGTTTGTAGCCATCCATTGCAGTGCTCCAGTCATGGGAGCAATCCCACCACATTTCCGTTGTGGCAACTAGGTCATAGTTTGCCTGCTGCACAATGGCTTCCAACTCTTCTTGTTTGTTGCCCATGCTGCGTGCATTGGTGTAGATGCACCTCAGCTGAGCCCCTTGCTTCACTCCTAATCCCAATACCACTTCCCCAGGCTGATCTCTAGCAGGCCTGGCTTTATCCCCTTCCCCTTTCATATCTAGTTTAAAGCCCTCTCTACATGTCCTGCCAGCCCCTGGGCAAGAATCTGTTTCCCCTTTGGAGCCAGGCAATTTCCATCAGCAGACCTCAGGCCAGGTGCTGAGTAGACCATCCCATGATCAAAGAATCCAAAATTTTTGCATTTGCACCTGCCTCTCAGCTGTGCGTTTATAAGATGGCTTTTCCTGGTCTTCTCAGTGTTATTCCCTGCCACCAAAGGGATACTGGCAAACACTACTTGTATGCCTGCTCCATCAACTAACTTCCCTGGTCTCCTAAAATCATTTTTTTATAATCCTCAGGCTTCTGTCAGCAATCCCATTGCTGCCGGCCTGAACTATCAATAAAGGATAGTAATCAGAGGGATGGATGAGGCTGGGGAGTCTTTTAGAAATATCCCTGACCCAGGCCACAGGAAGGCAGCACACCTCCCTATGGGTAGGGTCAGGCCAACGTATTGGGCCCTCTGTTCCTCTCTGAAGAGAGTCGCCTATGACTATCACCCTCCTTTCTTTCTCAGAGGAGGCAGTCTTCAAACATGGAGCTGACCATCTCACCTTGGGCAAGCTTGGAGGCAGTGCTCCCACGTCACCGTCACTCACCTCTCCCTCTGGTTTCAGGGCTTCAAACTTGTTACACAGTGGGACCAGGGGAACTGAGGTAGATCAGAATGGGGGTTGCTTGTGATGCCAGGCTGGGACCTGCTGCCATTCCTCCTCTCCTCTCAAGTTGTCTCTCCCTGCTTGACTATGGCAAGAGAGAGGGTACATTACTCCCTCCGTCTGGGAGGTCCAATCTCTGTGCCTTTCTCACAGAGAGTCACTCCACCAGTCGATCTTCCTCTTGCACTCTTTCCCTAAAACATTAACTGCTTTAGATTTTTCATTTATAGATCTGCTAGTTTTGTTGCTATCTAGAATATAAAATCGCTTATGATAGACTTGTGGTAATACAATTAAAACTTCTAAATGCTTTCAATTGCTTTTGGTTTTCAACTTAAAAAACATGAAAACATCTTTCAATTAGTTAAAAAGCCTAATTTACAAATATTTAAAATTAATTTGTGAAGGAACGTAGCATAATTATGCAGCTGCATACCCATTACTGGCTCAGATACTGGCAGCGATCTCTTTTTCACACAAACCTCTATATATTAACCCAGAGAAATGCTTATGTAGGAAGTTAGCACAAACAGAATACTCATTCAGCTTTCCCAACACCTAAACTATCTTAAATTGCCATTTAAATACCATTAGAAAGAAATTGAAGCTTACAAAGTACAAACTGTAGTTTCTTTTTATATTAAAATGTACTCTTGAAAATGTGTTTGACACAGTGTTAAATGTTTTAGTTAGTATTAAATATTGAAGTATACAATAAAATCCTAGAGTTGCGTTTATACCCTTTAAGGGATAAAAACTATTATCTGCCAATTATTCAGAAGCCAACCTATACAAACTGTATAAACAGTATCTTACGTCCTGTTTCTAAAAACACCGATAAATTTTACATAAAAGATTGTTTAAATCTATGCATAATATATCTTTCAGATCATTACAATAAGAAATTCAAATGGAAACAGACAAGTAACAAAGAGAAGTAAAAATATTTATTGCAGTATTTTCTCCACCAGAGGTCCGGGGGATTTATTTTCCTGTATTATTTTCAGTGTGACCTACTAACATCAAAATCTACACTTACAAAAACTCCTGCACGTAGGTCATAGATACTGCATGCTCCCCCCCCCCCCCCCCCCCTTTTTTTTTTTTTCCTTCAACAGAATAAATTATATATGCAGGAGATTCTGCCATTTTACAGAAACTGGGCTAATCTAAAGAAAGCCATCCGCTGCTAGGTTAAACTCCAAGAACACTTTATTAAGAACATTAACAGACTAATTTCCAACATTCACTTGTTTATTTTATTATTTTTTTTTTAAACAGAAAGGTGTTGTTTTTTTTTGCCAAGATATAAACAAATGTTTTAAACTATAATACAGTGGGAGTATAAATGATTTGAGAATTTCTGCTGCACAACAGCGAGGGAAGCTCCCACAAAAACATTTACCAAACATTTCCTTCTTGTTTTCTCCCTGTGTCCCAGGTTCTGTTCTTACTCATTTAATTGATTTTTAATTACTTTTTTGACAGAAAGTTAATATTTCATGTTTCCGTGTTATTTCAATTCCTGTAAATTTGGCTGCATGTACAAATTCATTAGCTAGAAGTTCCATCCTTGGCGGCATACAGCGATCGTAGAATCTGAACAACTTTATTAGTCAGTTTATTAGTGCTAGTTAGAGCAATTTTTTTGTAAATAATGTCTGACTCTTTAATAGTGTCTACCCAAGGCACCAGTTTGCGGCCATCACGGCGCTTAGCCTCAGTCCAGGAGCCACTGTAGGAGCCTGCCATCCACTGAACACTGAAGCCATTGCTGGTTTTCTGTACTACTCGTGCAATTTGTGGTCGATCTTTGTACTTTGGACAGCAAATAGCGATGACATCCATGACATCAACACTTTCATTCATCTGTGAAGCCAACTCTGTAGAGTCTGAATTTCGTTTTGACCTTCTCAATGACTAAAACATTGGAGGGAAAAAAGACCAAGTGTTACACAAAAGTACTTTAGTGAAAATATTGCTTTTATTGCTTTTAATCCCTTGCTGCCAGGAGTTGGGACTTCCCGGCACACATTCTATTGCTGGCAATGAGACGCACTGCGACCGCCAGCGCCAAGGGGTTAACATATCCTTGTAAAACCACATACTCTTAATTTGTACCCGTGTCTTTTTCTCTTATTGATATATAAAATTATATATACACACATGAATCAAAAAGCTACATAAAAACTTGGCAACAATAGAAAGGATAGCACACATTACACGTCAAAGGAAAATTAATAACTTTTTATACTGGATAAATCTCATTTTCTAGGATTTTTTTATTGTCTTTTCTGTTAAACTTTCTACAAAAAGTTGTATAAACGTTTAAGTAGAGAATCTCTATCTACAAAATGCTTTCATGTGGATTACATTACTTTGTGTACATTTTTAATATAGTAGGCTGACATAAGCACAAAATTCATTTTACGTAATACGCTGTGAAATACGTTGACTCCTCCTCCGCCTCACCCCTGAAGTGCCGCCTCCTCTATCCTCCCCATCACTTTCATCATCCTCTGTCTCAGCTGCACTGTTTTTAGGGCTGCCTCCTCCAAGCAGTGAGGTAATTGCTTTGTTCCGAGCATTTGTGCTAGCTGACACCTCTCCATCTTCTTCCTCTTCATCAGGATCCAAGTGTTCCATAAGGAGCTTGAACTATTAAAACAAAATAAAATTAACAACAATTAAAGATCAGTCTACATTGTACCATTAAAATAAACATTTATAGAACAGTGCATTAAACCAAACCAAAGGCAAGGAAACAGGATAAAACAAATAGCAGGCAACTTTAATCTCGAACAGCTCACATGATTTGTTCTACACATTTTTTTACTTTCATTTTCTACTAGGTATCTAAAACTTCCTGCATTTCTACAGTATGCAAGAAGTACTAAAGAAGTCTGTAAAGATATTCCTTAGTTGAAATAAAGTTGTTGTGTTTTAATTTATTAGAATACTTTGAAAGACAACCCCACTAAACATCCTGAAAGGAAGTTGTAAGCTATTGGAATACTACATAAGGTTACCAACCAGGAACATAACATTTTGAGATGTCTGTCCAATTCATCAGCATCTACTTTCAGATTGTGTTAGTTTGTTTAAAAGAGTTTTAAACTTTCTGCTGTGCAACTTTACTTACATCTAAATACTGTTTTACTATGCTCCTCTTCACTTCTTCAGTGATCTTAGAATTAGCCATATCACTCCGCAGAAAATCCAGAGTTTGTTTTGGATGGAAATGCACTCCTGCTTTCCTATTTATCGCTTTATCATAAACTTTTGCAGATTCAGATGGAGAATATTTCTGAATTTTACTGTTTAAAGAAAAGAAAAGTTTTTAAAAGGAAAATCCAAAACAATTTCAATGTAAAGCCTTTGAAATCTTCAAAATAGGCACTCATACTTTCATCACTCTGTATATAATAGACACAATGATAAGAAATTAAATAATTGCCCTAAGATAAAGTTTTATAAGGGAAAAATCCACTGCTAAAACAATTATTAAAAAGTTGATTTTTAACTAAACTTCCAACTTAATCCTTACAAAAAACTCATTAGATGTTAAGATCATACTATTAAAGTATCCTTACCTATCAGAGAATCCACAGAGATTCTTTAAGTGCTGTTTCAGCATCAAAAGTAATAATATGCCTTGGGAGACATTTGCAAATTCAATTAAAGGAGCTGAATTTTCTGGTAAACATTTCATCACCACATTTATATAATTTTCTTCATCAGAATCCGAATCAGAGTCTACTCGTTTCCGTAACCTCCGAGGTTTACAAGCCTCCTCTTCAATTTCACTACCACTGTCACTCTCAGCCTCTTCATCTGATGAAGGCTTGCTTTCCTTCTTTTTGTCTTTCACCATAGACTGTGAGACAGGGAAATTAATATACATTCCAAAATTAGGGTAAAGTAACATCATGTATATTTCTAAAAAAACTGTTCAAAATCATTGTTGACTGAAAACAGCAAGAATTCCCAATATCCCCAATTCTCAATAATCAAAAGATAAAAGTAATTTATGGCAAAAAGACCTTCAAATTGCCTGTCCCTCCCTCCAACCCCCACAAAAACTGATCAAAAGATCACTTTTTGCAAGTTGGATAGAACAGAAATGAGTGAAGCAACTGGCATATTTTTCTTAAACTGCTTGCGAGTTTTCTTTGCAGTGCCAGAAAAATAAAAGGCAGTATACAATAAATCAAGGAGAAAATTCCCTTTACATGTCACATATTTTTGTGCACTACATACATTTCCGTAAATACTTTGGTAAAGACCAGTCCAAGCCATTTTTAATCCTAACCGCAGTTAAAATTCTATGATATTAATTACACAGCTGACCAGAGAAATCCCAAGTGATCATGAACAGCTACTAAAAATCAGTTCTACTACTTGTAGCACCACAGAATTTCACTCTTGCATTATCACTACATATACTGTAACACAGAACTTAAGATGTCTCAGTATCTCATCCTTACTTTGCTGGGTCCTACACACTGGTGCCCAATCTGCAGAGCATAGTGTTTTTTTTCCAGCAGATTAAAATTCAACCTTGGTGGGGTAAGAACTCAAAGCAGGCTACTTTCCAGGCATCAAGTCTGAGTTGCAGTTAGTATCAGATTGGAAATTATTGAAATTGATTTGTTTCTTAACAGCTTGGACCTTTAACTGTAAAAGCTGTCCTGCCTGAAAAACAGCCTTTTTCATACAGGGTTGTGTATTAATATAACAGATATTATAGTATGACTGGAGTTTTTATATGCCGCCTTATGAAATTTCCTGCAGTAAACAATATATTTGAAAGCTATCAGATAACACACATGCAAGAACTTTACATCAAAAAGAATACCAAACCATATTTTATTATTAAAACAACCATAATAAACCAATACCTCCTGATGATTCCAGGTTCATGTACTTCCAGATGCAAGCAATTTATTAAAAAAATATTATGGAATAATAGGTATTAAATATTAAGATCTCATTTTTTAAAAAACTCTACTTTAATAATATAAGCAGCAATGTATGGAAAGTTTTCAAGTCACACCTTCCAGATCCAGGCCAGAACAGAAAGGGCCGTTTGATTTTTTTTTTAACTACTGGTTACAAAGTAATGCTTCTTGCGCTCCCTGAAAATTTGACCAAATTATAGTCAAGCTTATTAAAGTGAAGGCACATACCTCTTTAAATGACTGTAGTAGGTTGCTTCCAGAAACTGACAGCGTAATGTCTATATGATGCATTATAAACAATGGCTCTTCCTGTGTTTGATAAGGAAAACAGGCTAGATTGTCTGCTATGTATAAGAGCATATTCACCTCTGTTTTCTGAAAGTTAAAAGAAAACATTTAAGTGTACATATAAATACACATACAAATAAATTAGATTTATACACTTATCCCATGTTCTTAACAACATAGAGCAAAAAACAATCACAAATTCTATTTTAGAAACCTCCCACCTGACTCTAAAGAATATAAGCCATAGCTGAAGATACATAATTTCTGATCAATCCAATCTGGGTATAGGAAGATATAGAATGATGTGAAAGTAACAAATATCATATAGGTAAAAACCTCATATTACAAAGGAAAAGAAAACACATTAGGGAGATGAAACTAATTATGACAAAAATACTTGTAATGCTATATTTGATTTTTTTTTTAGATTTTTTTTTTTTTTAAAGTAAAGGAAATGTGAAAGTGTGATGCTTACTGCAGTATCATCAAAGAGGTTGAGTAAAGAAATTAGAAATGCTCGTCTGTGTTGACGGTTTCCTCGGATCATAGAGTACAGGTGCGAACACAACGCACTGGATGATTCATCAGGTCTAAAACCTCTTACAGGATCCTTTGTGCAGGTATTGATTGCTTGTTGTACCTGGTAAGACATTTTCATACCAGCCACTGCTTTCATCTGAAACGGAAAAGTATTTATTCAAACTATTACTTTAAAGCAGCAAAACAAAAGAAAATTTTTACAGTGGAAGATTAAACAAATGCCCACTTACACATTTTTAGCTTATTTTAGCTTATTTACTTTTAAGTGGTTGCTCATCTGAAGTTTAACTTTTAAATATGTACTGCAGCATATACTACCTCGAGTTGGCAAACAGAATAAATCAAAATTTATGGCAGAGAACAAAGAGTCTTGTGAACTGCTTTCACCATTCATTCTATGTTAAAAGCATACCTGCTAAACTGTTTAATAACTACATCCAGATATGCTAATTTAAGCTACTTACAAGAATGCTGAAACGTCCATACAGGAACAGAATATTTTACCAAGTATGTATGCTCATGTCAGCTATAGAGGAAACCAATACTTAGTCTATTTTAGTACAAACAGCACAGATTTACTTTTTTTTTTGCACATATCTTAGAATTTCCACCTGAAATCTATGCACTTACGTAATATTCAGTGTGAAAAAACTGAATCATAAATTAAAAGCAATTTTAGCCTAGCAGAAATTACTTCTATTTATTATATCCTATTACATCCTTTCTATTTCTAACAGTGGATCTCTGTACAGAGGAAAGTCAGGATCTTCTTTACTGCTTTATAAGTAATTGTTTGTTACTTTATAATCTATTTTCTGCAGCTGATGCATATTTAAGTGTTAAATCATCAGCAAACAGTATTCATCACAATTTTAAATTAGAATTACTTACATGAATGAATCCAGCATACTTCTTGTCAATTTCCACCAACTGCTGGTCAGCTTTGTTTCTCATAGAGGGCTCTGGATCTGTGCCCATAGCAATTAAGTATGGCACACACTTGAAAAAAAATAAATGACTGTTCAGTGTTATTATATCACCTCTTTATCACTCTGCCTTTGTTCCTCTATTACACTGTTGACCACATATTCTAACTACTCCAGAAACTAGGATAGGAAACTATGCAAACATAAGGTGGAATGGTACAAAGATGGTAACAGATATTCAAAAGGTTATTTATAAGGAAAACTCACCAATACAGATGCCTTTGCTGGGAAACGCTGAGGCAATCTCCAAGAGATGCTGGCTTAGTGGGGGTCAGCCCTTAAACGAGGTCTAGAGGAAGTGGAGTCAAGCTCCACCCTTTCCAGGAGCACAGCTAAATTTCTCTCACCTGTGTTCCCACAGCTGACCCAACACTTGCCTCAGCTGATTAATCAGAGGTTCAGGCTGTGATTACCAATTTCCCGTACAGCAACTTAACCACCTGACTACTTTTTGCAAGCAAATACTACAACATACAAGAGAGACCAGCATTATGATAGAAGTTGCATGAGGTTTTCAGTAGTATTCCTATTTTTCCTCAAACTCTAATGTCATTTTACACAACAAAAAAGGCCATTAAAAAAAACACAAAACCACACCACTTATGACTCAACACACATGATGACTGCATCATTAAAAATAAATATAAAACTTATGTAAGCAAAAAATAATGTACACGATGACTGAAGGCAGTTCTGACATTAGCTCTGGAATTTCATAGTATTTGGAGGATATAGAGATTGGGGCAGAGGCAAGATAACACAGTTTGCAGTACAGAGAATCAAAGGAAGAAAAAGGCCTGGCATACATATAAAATTTATACTTATAACAAAAATATCCAACATCCATTTGTAAGTGCTATTTAGGCACTGTTGGGACTTTTAAGTCTCAACCCCAAACCAAGAAAGTGTTCAGAATCTTAACGGCTAATCAACATAAAACATGTTTTGAAATATACTTACTATAAAGACCCCTTACTACAATAAGAAATTACTTTAACACAACTGAGAAGAGAAAAACTGAATTTTCTTCTAGAAAGTGTAAAAACTGCTGAAAACCTGAACAGCAACACCCACACCATCACAAAATCTTACCATACCTGAACAGGATGGATGAGACCCTGGTTTAATGTCAATGCAATGACATTTAGAGCAAAGTGGCGTACGCTGGACTGGGTGTGAAAGAAAGCCTCAAGGACCTGCTTGAGATATAGCTGCATGATAGAACTACTCATCCCTGAGGAAATATCACCCATTTCTTTCAGGTCTTCCTGTTTAGCTACTTTTTTCCCTGTAAAAAAGACAAAAGCAATAGCATGCTCACTACAATATAATCCACTTTTCCATTAATCAGTACTTTAAGCTTTACAATATATCCCATTTTCAGCTGTCTTAGAATGGGTTTACAATTTTCTGAAACATAGAACAATCTTAATAGTAAATATTTCTCAAGAAAACTAAAGATACAACCTTAAACTCTTGCTCTTAAAAAAAAGTCCACTTAAATACCTTATTATTTCTTATTTAGTATCTGTAAGTTAATCTTAAAGAAGACTTTGATAAAAAGTATTACTACCATCATTGCAGCAATTATGCATTCCAGATTGCTTCCAGGATTTATACATCTCAAAAGTTAATAAGCTGTGCTTCTCAATATACCTAAGCACATAATGGATTTTGAAGATTCTTCTAGTATACTTTGCATAAAAAAGTTATTGACAAAACAAGCTTAAGTGACTCAGTTCAAACATATGGTAATCGTAAGCAATAAAGCTGGATTTTGAATGTTTCATTAGCACAGACCTCAATACTTACAGTCTCTGTCTGCCTGCTGCATACGTGTATCCTCCTCTTGCAAGTAAGTCTGAAGATTTTTTAACACCTGGATCTTTAAGTTTACTGAACAGTTCTTATCTGAAAGAATACTGTTGTACAGAGTCTTTACTTCCTGTTCAAACATTAAGCTTGGGTGTTGTATAAATGCAAACCCTAAGGGGGGGGGGGAGGGGGGAAAAAGAAATATTCTACATTAATATCATCAAGCAGTTACATTTCTATTTTTTAAATCTTGCTTTAGAATTTAAAGTATGAAACATATTACCTCCCTGTAATGGAACTATTGAATCACAGCCCAAACCTTTGATTGATCACCTAGAATCATAGAATCACAAGAATGGAAAGAACCTACATGATCATCTAGTCTAAATCACTAAACCACATCACCTAGCTCCCTATCCAGATGGCTCTTCAACACTTCCAGAGCTGGTGACTCCACCACCTCCCCAGACAAACCATTCCAGTGCTTGATCACACTTTAAGAAAAAAAGTTCCTTCTTAAAACCAGTCTAAACCTCATCTGATACAATTTGTGGCCATTTCCTCAGGTCCTGTTTGTTGCCTGGTAGAAGAGACCAAGCCCCTCCTCATCACAACCCTTCAGGAAGTTGTAGAGTGTAATGAGGTCTCCCCCAAGCCTCCTCTTTTCCAGATGAAACAACCCCAACCCCCTGAGCCATTCCTCATAAGACTTACACACCAGACACCTGTAAGGTGGAATAATACAAAAGATGAAAATAATACAAAATGGATAACAAAAGATATTCAAATGGTTACATAGAAGAAAAACTCACCTTCAGTCTGGCTGGAAAACACTGAGGGTGGCTATCCAAACTCCACAGAAGAGCAATCTCAAAGAGACGCAGCCTTAGTGGTGGTCAGCCCTTAAATGAAGTCTAGGAGAGGTGGAGTCAAGCTCCACCCCTTCCGGGAGCACAGCTGAATTACCCTCACCTGTGCTCCCACAGCTGACCCGACACTTGCCTCAGCTGATTAATCAGAGGTTCAGGGTGTGATTACCAGTTTCCCATACACCCCTCACAAGTTTAGTTGCCCTTTTCTGGACACATTCTAGGGCCTCAATATCATTCTTGTAGTGAGGAGCCCAAAACTGAACGCAGTAAGCACCTAAGGCACACACTGAACACCTGAGGCAATAACTAAGTCAGCTGAGGGAGCACAGGTGAAGGCAATTCACCTGTGTGACCAGAAGGGGTGGAGCCTGGCTCCACCTCTCCTAGACCCCATTTAAGGACTGACACTAAGGAAAGATCTGTTTCTGGAGACTATTCCCTTTAGAGCTTTTTTGTGAGCTTAAGACATAGATGAGTATTTTCATTTATTTCCAATTATTGTTTTCCTCCATGTTAATCTTTTTAGCTATGCAAACTGTAGATATCAGTCTAATCACGTTACTCTTTATTTTTGTTGATTTTACACTTCTAGTTACTAGAACAGCTTTTCTAGTCCAAACAGCATTTTTTTTTTCTACAGATGTCATCTGAAATTTATAAGGAGTTATATTAGCTGCAATAGCAATACTCTTGATAAAGGCAGGGTGCCATTTCAGGGGCAGCTGCAGTAAGGAGTTAGGCAAGTTTGGATCATCCAGTGTAGTGGCCTGAATCTGAATGGGTGAGAGCTCTTTAAAGAACCTGTAAAGAGCATTTTTAATAGTATGGGTTTTTTTTGTTTTTTTTTTCCTATATATTTGGAGAAAAATATTCTGCAGACTTAGCCTTGGCAAAGAATTGGCCATTCTAAGTCAGAGAAGTCTTTATGTCATAGAAACTCTGATCTGAATTAGTGACTATACATACAGTTTTAGATTGCTGCTGACAAACTTTCATGGTATATCATAAACATAGTAACGGGAATGCTATAACTTTAACTATTTGCATATTTTTTTTAGACTGCTCAAGGAAAACAAATGTTAAGTGTCTTTTTCATGATGGTATGAAACTAATATTCTGAATGAGCAAACAGAAATCGTAAAAGAATGGGGATTAGAAAAAGTGAAAGCAAAAAATTATGCAATGTATAAAAGAGGCTGTTACAAAGTGAAGACTGAGTCAGTTTTTAAAAAACTAGTTCTGTGCACTGAGGAAAGACAGCGCAGGTGAAGGTTAACTGTATATTCCTGATGAAAAACAACATCTTGTTGTGGTCTTTTAAAGACTGACTTCCCATCTTGGGGCTGCAGTCACACTATTTTTCTTCATACTTTTGTTTTTCAGTCTGTTGAAAGTAAGAATTGAACTTGGTCGAATAAGCCACTGCCTGTTTGATACTTATAGGCTTAGCTAAAGTTACTAACAAAATGTTATATTCTTGACTTGCCTTGCATACACATTAAGAACAGAACCATAACCAGGCTTCAAAAGATTTATGGTTAAACATAATCCCTGTAGAACTGTTAGGTTGTGGCTTGAACTGGTGATTGAGCACTTAATGAAGGTGTGTGGTCGGTCCAGGGGGCACAGGCAGATTATTTCTAGCTGTGACCAGAAGGGGTGGACCCAGGGTGGAGGTACCCTGGGCTTGTGTGAGGGCCGGCCACAAAAAGGAGAGCATCTCTTAGACACAGTCTACTTTCTGATGAGGAATGCTGCATAGCTAGAGATCCCCTTCACCAGTTGAGAGAATTTTAGTTGTTTTTTTTTTTGTATAACAATGGTCCTACTTGTAAATGTTTTTCCTGGTATTGTCAAGAGCCTGTTAGAAGCGATTTTGCTTCTGTGAGCAGACTGATCCCTCAACAGGAGTGAGGCATCCCAAAGCAAAAGCTGTACCTGTTAAGCATCCTTACTGAAAGGACGCTAAATTACTGATAGGAAAATAAATATTCTTTATATAACATATTTACTGTCTATAAATGTTAAAATAGCTTTCTGGCTATTTTTACCTTATTGCTGCACACAAATGTTGAAAAATGTAACAACTTAGCTCAATTACCAGCTTGTAAAATGGGTCTTTGCCCTGTCTACCATGCAGCTACATGTACAACAGTTAATCTCAAAATGGAACCAGTATGTAGAAAAGATCAATCTATCACTCAAAACACTTGTCTGAGGTTTAATTAAAATGAAGAGTGATATGCTTATAGAGGAAAAAATAATCTGAACTTACTGATAGCCACCTACACCTCCTCCCCTTCCACTAAACTGGTCACAGTTCAGTCTGTAATTTAGCAATGTTTTTGGCAGTATAATATGGTCAGAATCCATAAAGCAATCACATCTATGGTTAGCATGGCTAACCGTAGCCCATTTCCTATATAGGGTAATTAATGTGGACAAATGACAAAAAGCATTGTACAGCTTGATGTAATGCCAAAAAAATCCTCCAGAACAACATAGCATTGCTATGGCGGAATGTGATATGCACCACTCAATTGCAGTTCACTCACTAGTTCAAGTGACTGATAGACCATACTGATGCCTTCAAATAGAGAATTTATTTAATACTGAAATACAGCCAAAATGTTAAAACAGTAATATTTAGGTTATGACATCTCAATGCCTTATGAAATTTCATAGAACAACTCCCTGATTGCTATAAACTCATGGAGTTCTCCTGTAGAAGATCTGGCCCTGAGCCTTAAATCGCAAGATTTTTTCAGATTTTTTTTTCGCTATACTTTAAGCATGCCTTGAGAAATTAAAAACAAGATTTGGAAGTAAAAATTACTTGCATGTGGAAGAAAAATAAGGAGTATCTATTACTTTGGAAGTCTACTACTTTTTAAAACTAGGGCACATATCAAAAAGGATTTCACTGTTAAAAGCATTCACTCTGTTGCAGTATACAACTAGAATCCTTTTGACCACATTTCTCTAGCAATTTCTCAAGTAAAATATGTAGTGAAGCTGATTTTAAACAAACTTCTCTGTTACTGTACAAATACATGAATTCCTGTTATAATGCATGGATATTTACCATAGCAGAATAATAAAAATTGTTAATATTTCTTACCCAGTCCAATAATGGCTTTTGTCTGTACTTCTTCATCTGAATGCTTTGTAAAATACATCAACAGTTCAAGCACTTTATCCTTGATGTTAACCTGAGTAAATTAAAAAGACTATTTTCATCTTCAAATTGTTATTTTTTTAATCTCTTACAAAAAACACAGATGTCAAAAAGAAAAGGAGAAACAATCTGCACAGTTTTTGCACATATTTACAAATTAAAAAAAAATATTGTATGCATTATGAAAGATACAGCATTAAGAGACTAGGAATACTGTGCTTTCAAATAAGCATATTGAATGTTTCACTTTTATGACTTGGAAAGTTAAATACAGGATATTTTACCTTACTGTTGCCTTTAAAATCTTCCTGATCAAAATCAAAATGCCGACATAATGCTCCAACAGTGAAAAGTGATCTAAGCAGTGCTGGTTTATTGGCTGTGAGTACTGTACTGTTGGGGTCTTCTTGGTGTTGACTTTTTAATTTTGAAAGTGCGCCTACAGTAAGATAAAAGTTTTAATCATAGTATTTAAACACAGTGCATCCCTAAGACTTGCAGCCCAAACTGAGATGTGAAACTTGCATATTGTGACTTCACTTACCATAGTATCTATTAAAACAGGCCCACACAAATTTATAGTTCTGAGTGACCTTGTTCACAACAGCCCCAAGACAGCTCACACAATGCTGAACAACCTAGGAGCAAGAAACAACAAATAGCTCTAGAAAAAATTCAAATTCTATGTAGAGAACCAAAACAAACTAACAGTTTATTTCATAGCCTGCTCTGTAAACCTGCCCGAACTCATAACCATTAAAATATGGCAGCAACACATTAAAAACTCCAGTAAACCGGAAATGCTTTTTTTTCTGTTGTTCCATGGCTCATCAGTTCTATGACCAGCATAAGCAATTTCATAATGAAGAAAAACTTTTATTTAATCAAAATAATGTATTTTGCAGTGTGAAACTGAATCAACATTTGAATATTAGCACTTAAAAACTTACCGCCATGCCATATTTGATGATGAGTTTCATGAGGTCTTCCTCAATAGTGGCAAGGAAAGTCTCACTTGGGTGCTCCATTAGTGGCACTACAAGCTCTAAGATTTTTGCAACGTTGCAGATCACCATGAAATCATTCTGTGTCTGAAACAACAGTATTTACAACGTTTAACTGTAACTATGAGGGTTGCTCTGAAAGTAATGCTTCCTCTTTTACTATGGCAGCCCAAGATGTCAGAGGTGGATGGTGGTGTTATGGAAGCAGAGGTTGAACTTTTTTACCGATGTCCCATTCCATGTTGTTGTAGTGTGACAAAATGGTGTCTGACATGGAAGTGCCTATGAAGGAAAAGGGCACCAGTGATATTCAATGATGCTTGCTGAATGTTTATGGAGACCAAACAATGGAAGTGAGAAGAGTGAGGGGTGGGTGGTGTGTTTCAGCAGTGGTGACAGTGGATCATCTCTGCTGATGCAGGTTTTTATAATCATGGCATGCTCGTGAAAATGCATAGCTAATAGTGGTGAGTACATTTGGTAGAGCAAATTCTCAGATACAAAATAATGTTGCTGTGCTCTTTGTATCCGTTGTAGTTTTCATGGAAATAAATAGGAGGCATTAATTTTGGAGCAACCTACATATAAAAAATATACACTGAGAGTCAAAAGCCCCCGCTCTTGCATTAGATATGACTAAGGTATTTAGTAGAATTTAGATATGTAAGATTTAGAAGGCTTTTTATACAGTTTACTTCTGATATTAAGTTACTTGTTATGAAAGTATTATTTTATTTTTAAATGGAACCTCTCTAGAAGCATAGCTTTACTTTTTATCAAGGCTGTGTGTGCACTTGAAAAATTTTGATCTTGATAATTTTATTTTTTTAGCATCCTATATATATTTCTCTATATATAAATATATATATATGTATATATAATATAATATATATAATATATATTTATATTATATATAAATATATATATAGATATATAGATAGATTTATATCTACAGAATGCTTCCTGATGCACACTAGAGAATGCACAACACCTGGCAACAGGTATCAGCAACAAAAGTTGTGCTATGGCTGAATGTGGCTTAAATAAAATATACACTAATATAGAAATTAAAGTTATTACTTGTATGGGAAATCACAGCTTGAACCACTGATTAATTAGCTGAGGCAAGTGTTGGGTCAGCTGCGGGAGCACAGGTGAGAGTAATCTAGCTGTGCTCCCGGAAGGGGTGGACTTCGACTCCACCCCCTCTGAGACCTCATTTAAGTGCTGACCACTACTGAGGCAGTATCTCTTGGAAATTGCTCCCTAGTGGAGACTGCCTCAGCTATCTGGTCCAAGCATTGACATTGGTGAGTTTTCTTTACTAATAACCTTTGACTATTTGTCACCATTTTGGTTTACATCTTCATATTAGCCACCTTTACATTTGACGAGCCAGGCAGTGTAACCTGTGGACATGGGAAAAAAGATGTCTTTCTTGTGGAATATGTTTAGTTGGTTCAAGGGGGAGAAGGCCACTCCTTTAGGAAAGATCCTTCCTGGGCAAATCCCAGGATTCATGGGATCCCCATATTTCCAACTCGTGACTATTATTGAACAATGGCGTCCCTTACGGATAGTGGACAACATGTCCCCATTTTGTTTAACTGAATATTTTCAAGGATTACATAAGGACATACTTACTACCAGAGAAAGACAAATGGCCGCGTCTATAGTAGCCTGGCCCTTACTAACTGCTTTAAATCAAGCCGAAATGAGCTGAAATGATATTGAGCATGAAAATCAATTATTAAAGGCTCGAATTGAAAAGCTAGAAAGCGAGCTCGGTTTATTAACAGGGAAAAATCCATCTTTTTTTCCACCAAATCCCCAAATTAGATATATTACAATGAATGATGAACAAGATCCTAAAACAACAGATCAGGACAAAGTCACCAAAGCTGATCTGGAGGAACCACCTAAGGCGGACTTATTAGAAGTCCGTCCTGTGGTGACTCAAAAGACAAAAACGATCCAGGACCAGCCAACAGGGGTGCCACCAGATCAATGGCCCCCTGCCGAGTCTTACCTACACGTAACAGCCCGCCCCTGCACACCTACAGAACTCATGGATTTGGTTCAGCGATTTAGACAAAGGCTGCGAGAAAGTGTTCCGGCCTGGCTGTTGCGTCTATGGGATTCAGGGGCAGAAAGTGTATTAATTAGCGGACCTGAGGTATCTAAACTAGCAACTATAACCATCCATCCTGCCATTAGGCAAAGTTATATGAAGGAACCCAGTTCCCTGATGAAAATCATTCAGTCATAGATTGGTGATGGCTGCATGCCGCATGGTATGGTCAAATAAATCTGACGTACTGGTAAACACGGGCATGTGGTCTTCCATGGAGGACCTTCAAAATTATATATGGGCATGCAAGAAGCCATTTATGAAGATACATTCGATAGCCCTGATATGGTAAAATTTTCTGCAGGGATGAGGGACCTAATATTGCAACAAGCTCCCTCACATATGTATGGAACATTAGTTTCCATATTAAATCCATTGGTGGCTTCGAAAGCAGCAGTTCAACAAGCTGCTCAGTTAGTAGCGGATCTGGGGGAGACAGAGCGTTTAAGAGCTAAGCGCAATATTAGGGTAATAGAAGATGCAGAGGTCTTTCCAATAACTCAAACTAGGAAACCAGCCCTGCGAACCCCTCAGTCGGGACCTATAAGAGTGTCCTGAAAACAAATGTTTGGTGATCTTCTTTGGGCAGGCGTTCAATTTACAAAAATTGATGGCCAGCCTAACCATGTCCTCCTTCAGCTGTGGAAGCAGCTGAAGGATGAACAAAAATTTCAAAACTGTCCTAAAAGACCAAGGATAAGAATTGTAGAACGACAGCCAACAGTAACTTGGAACTTAGAAGATTTCATTGTTCCTAGTAGAAAAAAGAAGCTGCCTCAAGTGTCTCGGGCTACGATATGTAAGACTTCAGAGGTAAAAGATTTGAACCTAGCCCAATTCATGGCATGACAAGGGACGTCAGTTCTCCTAGGGCCTCCAGATGGGACTGGAGGCCCAATGTAGAATTAACAATATATTGGTCCCGGAAAAATGTACAAAAGTTTATGGCCCTAGTGGATACCAGGGCTGAAACATCCATAATATATGGAGATCCAACGAAATTCAAAGGCAATAGTGATGATTGGAGGTTTTGGGGGACAGACCATTCCAGTCACCCAAACCTGGGTAAAATTGGGGGTTGGGTGCCTCCCACCACGGGAGTATAAGGTATACATTGCCCCAATTCCAGAGTATATATTGGGGATTGACATCTTGTGGGGCCTGGCTCTCCACACAACGGTGGGGGAGTTCCGGCTCCGACAGAGATGCATTAGTATCCGAGCAATACTTGTGTGCCACGGTGGCACAAGTGGTAGGAATGCCGCCTTGCAACACCAGGGCCCGGGGTTCGAATCCCCCCTGTGGTACAAGTGGTAGAAGTGCCGCTCTGCAGCACAGAGGCTCGAATCCCGGGAGTTGGACTTGATGACTTCTAAGGTCCCTTCCAACCCGCACGAGACTATTACTATTACAATACAAACAATATTGAGAGGTCATGCCAAACATGAGCCTATTTCTCTGCCGAAGCCACGCTGGATTACTAATGTAAAACAATATAGACTCCCGGGTGGGCAGGACGAAATAACAAAAACAGTGCAGGAGTTACAGAGAGTGGGTATATAAGGCCTGCACATAGCCCATACAACTCCCCAATATGGCCAGTACGAAAGCCGGATGGAACATGGAGGATGACAGTAGATTATAGAGAATTGAATAAGGTCACGCCGCCCATTCATGCAGCCGTACCCAATATTGCCTCCCTAATGGACACACTAAGCAGAGAAATTAAAACATACCATGTAGAGAGTGTTTTTTACAGCTAGCTGAGAAGGGTCGTAAACACGGTGCAGTTAATCAAGCAGCCATGCCACCTGCAAGGACAGTGAGATCAACAGGATGCCCTGGGATGGTGAGAAACTAACCATGGTTTTGTGAACTCGGCAAGGGAGTAACTTTCAGGATGATAACAACAAGCTGTTAAGATACTCGGGGATGGTATATAATTGGGAACCAATGATGAGCTCTACTTTTGCAATATGTATGAGCTAATTATCCGTATTATAAAGGTACACGCAGCCAAGGAATAAACGAGAATAGCTGATCATATGTCAATGACAGGTGTGGTCGTCTGCTTTTCTCCCGCCGTTCTGCAACAATTGGTGACCCCGACATGGCCTACCAGGAAGGATCGCAGTAGCGAAGGTGTTCGGATCCTTAAGCAGCGGGGATAGCATGAGCCAGGAAAAGAAGGTGCAGGTGCTCTACGTGACCTTATAGAAGGGCCTAGCCGATACGGGCCGCCGACATCCTTTAAGGCTGCAACAGCGCGCTGACAAATAGGTATGGGAAGGCAAGCGGTTTATGAATTATTTTCTTGCTTTTTAAAAAAAAGGTGTCAGGTATTTTCTTGCTTTTTGAAAAAAAAGAGTCAGGTTAAGGGGACAGACTTGCAAAAGGATCTCCCCGAGTTATTAGTGTATGGGTATGCTAAAGGGTTATTTCAGAATCCGCATTTAGTGTATGATCTTGCTGAGTGGCGTAAATTTGGAGATGCAATTTTTCAGGGAATATTAGATGGGGATAAAACAGCTAAAAAATGCGGGAAGTGGTGGCGTGTGGTTTATAATGATTTGTTGCTACATCAGGCAGAAAAGGAAGCGGCAGAACAAGCTAGTGCTGTGCAGGGGAGGAATAAGAATTATAATGAATGGTCAGATTGCCCTCGACCCCCCTTTGCAATGAGCCGCTCCCTGGGGCACAGAGTGACCTGGCGGAGGCCGTCGCGCGGGAGCGGGGGGGGGCTTGGGCTGCGCTGGTGCGGGCTTGTTTAGAGTCGGGAGATGGTGAGGCGTTGGAAGCGGTGCGACAGGTGGTGCTGCCGGGGGGGTATTCGGCTAATGCTGCAGGTGGGACACAGGCTGCTATCAGTGCTTTAGGTTGGAAGTTGTTGTCACAATTGCGTCCTACGGTCAGTCAGTTTGGAGTAAAAAGTGAGCCAGCGAGACAGATACTGGATTATATCTGGAGTACTCAGGTTTTGTTGCCATCTGATTGTCGGGCTATAGCTAGGCTGATTTTTTCGCAGCACGAACAACTGCTATTTAATGCTTATTGGGAAGAGATGTGCCAACAGAGCATTGGGATATTTAGGCAGCCCGGAGATCCCTTGTATAATGTAACCATCGAAGAACTTTTAGGGGTGGGTCCTTTCATCCAGACGGAGGCCCAGGCTTTATTAGGACCAGCTAAATGTAGGGAGTCAATGTATCTGGCCAGGCAGGCTATGAATAAGATCAAGGTGCCAGGTGGGCTGCCGTCTTATATGGGAATCCAGCAGGGAAGAAATGAGGATTTTGGAGCATTTCTAGATAAGGTAGCTGGAGCCATAGAGAAGGCTGGAGTACCAGAGTACATGAGGGAAATAATGCTAAAACATTGTGCACTTCAGAATTGTAATGCTACAGCTCGTGGCATTCTAAGTACTTTGAGGAGTAACTGGACAATAGAGGAGGCGTTAGACAGATTATCGAGTGTGCCCACGGGGGCTCAGGCTTTCATAGTTGAGGCTATTAAAGAGCTAGGGGCAGGATTAAAGGCACAGGCTGAGGCTTCCCAGAATCAAGTGTTAGCAGCTCTTGCACCCTTACAAGCGTCTGCGGTAACCAGTGCAGGCCCAAGCACCTCTTTTAAATGTTTCCGGTGTGGCGTTAAGGGACATTTGCGACGGAATTGCCAAGCTGTCGGTGTGTGGTGCCAGAACTGCCGCTCGGACAACCACAACACCGTCACCTGCCGTCGCCGGTCAAGAAACCTCCAGCTCAGCGCAAGAAAGAACAGCGGCCGCGCTCCGACACAAGCAGCCGTTCCCAGCCAGCGGCCGCCTGCCCCCCCGCACACGTCTCTCGCCGCGTTGTCGGTCTCTACGGCCCCCCCGCCCTCTGCTCCGCCCACGTCGTTCTCTGCGCCTCGCAGTGCCGCCCCCCCCTCGTCGTGCGCGGCTGCGTCTGTGCAGCCCGTGTATAACGTGCTTAAAGACGCGGATGGACCGAAACCAGAGGATCGTTGTGACCCCGGTCCTGTAGATCCAGAAAGAGAATCGGACGCATTTCCTCCTGATGATACTTTGTTTGGAGCAGGAATGACAAATTTCCCTACAGCGTACTGTGATGTCTTAGAGCAAGGCAGAAAAGAAACAATATTAAGGGGTGATGCTGACACGTTGCAAACCTTTCCTAATCAGGTCCCCCATTTGGAATCCCTGCCTTGTGAGGCAGTGAAGGAGCTAAGGGAGTCAGTGAGAACATACGGAGTTCAGTCAGCCTTTACATACAATCTTTTGGTTGCAAACAGTGACAGTTGCGCTATGACCCCTCACGACTGGAAAACTGCGTTAAGAATGATCCTCTCTGCTATGCAATACGCTGTGTTTATGATTGAATACCAGCTACATAATTTGACTGATACCTCTTTGCCTCAAATTGGGACACATCCATGTGGCACAGCACCTCTTCAACTGTGTCAGACAAATGTCACTCACGTTCCTGAATTTGGCCGTCTAAAATATGCACATGTAACGATAGATACTCATTCTTCTTACATATTTGCCACAGCACATACAGGTGAACACAGTCATGACACCCGTAAACACTGGTTATCTGCTTATGCTGCTATGGGAATCCCACATACTACAAAAACAGATAATGGGCCTGCATATACCTCTAAGGCCACTTGAACTTTCCTCCAAGAAGGGGGTGTTAAACATACTACAGCCATTGCTCATTCTCCCACTGGACAAGCTATCACTGAGCACATTTATCAAACACTGAAATCCATTAAACAAAAAAGGGGGAATATGGGAGACACACTACAAGAAATATTATGCAAGGTTTTGCTTGTTTTGCTTGTGCTGAATTTTTTGAAAATATTATGTAAGGTTTTGCTCGTTTTGCTTGTGCTGAAGTTTTTGAATCATGTTCATACAGATACAGCTTATGTGGATTGTCATTTTGAGGCTTCCCCAGTGCAAAAGGAACAGCCTATGGTTAATGTTTGGAATATGGCCACAGGACTTTGGGACTGTTCCCTACCACTGACAATTTGGGGTTGTGAATATGCTCGTATTTCCACAGGGACTGGCCCTACGTGGGTTCCAGCATGATATCTTCGGTCTCATCTGAAGGCAGAAAATAGCATCCAGCCTTTATAGTAATTGTAATTGTGTGTTTCTTACTTAGTGGTATTGCTTTGTAACTTGCTGTGTTATAGATATTATTAGTAATAGTCTGACATAGTGTGTGATAGTGATAGAACTAGAGGGAATGGTTTTAAGCTGCATCAGGGGAGATTCAGGCTGGACATTAGGAAGTATTACTTTTCGGAAAGAGTAGTCAGGCATTGGAATGCACTGCCTAGGGAGGTAGTGGAGTCACCGACCATGGGAGTGTTCAAGAAACGCTTGGATGTGGCACTGAGGAATATGATTTAGCCAGGAAGTATTGCTAATGGTTGGACTAGATGATCTTCTAGGTCTTTTCCAACCTTGATAATTCTGTGATTCTGTGATTTTCTGTTTTATCAATGCAGTCTCAAGATTTAGATTTTAAAGCATTAGCTAGGATGTTGTGTGCTTCTTCTATTTTAGTAATAGATCAGATGAGTATTAAACAGGATTTGATCTAATCAATGCTAGAATCTACAGGAATAGCTCTTTTAATGTTTTAGTACTGTTTGGTTATGATGTTATTAGCCTATTAGTTAGCTTTTCTTAATTTGCAAAGACAAAACCTGGAAAGGAATCCCAGGCAAAGAGATGACCCTGTATCATAGAACGGATACCTCTTTTACATCCAATTAATTGGGATCTGAAAATATAACCATGCATCATTTTAGACAAAAGTGCACGCTAATAGAACTAAATTTGATAGTTTATTCTGTTTTCCAAGCAGATGTTCCACTTGGGCTCTATATCACGCACTGGCCATGCGGATATGGTGTACAACTGGAAGAAATCCTTCAAACCCTGAATGCAGGAGAGAATCTGTGATGGGTGAGAGAGGAAAGGTGCACCTTGAAGCAGGGGACGCCCTGCTGGCACTACCTGTCGCATCCACCACCAACATGGCTTGCTGTTTCTCAAGGGTCAATAAGTATTAATGCCCCTAGTGATACTTTAGTACATTTGTCCTCTAAAATTGGTTCTATTTGACATGCTATTCCATTAAATTGTGCGATCATTAATCAATTATTAGCCCGGATAACTCAGTTGGTAGAGCATGGTTATGAGCATCCTAAAAGCATTTATTGCACAAATTTTAGTGGTCATTAAAATCAATATATTAGAGTATATGAAAATTGAAGACTTTTCCTGATCAGTTACAGATTAGCACAATGGGACCCTCACGGATTTATTTTCAGGTTGCAGAAACTTAGGTTGCAGTACAAACATGTTTGTTCTTTTTAGTAGGTAACAGTAATGTTGTTAAGTTGTATTTGACTTGTCTCTTTTTTCACTTTTAGAGTATTGTCAATCGAGGCCTTGATTGAGTTATAATAGTTATGTTATTAATTTAAGTAGTGTTGCTATTCTATAGGCAGTATTGTAAGAAGAATTCTACGGAGCGTCAGTCATGGATCCAGACGAGAAGTTCACAGAACAGCAGCTACGAAACAGGATAAAACTACATGAGAACTGACTGAACAAATGAACTGAACTGCTTGTTAAATATGATTAATCGGTTGTTAAATCAAACCCTTTTTCATCCTAAAAGAAAACGGGGGAAATGTAGAGAGTGTTTTTTACAGCTAGCTGAGAAGAAGTCGTCTGCTTTTCTCCCGCCGTTCTGCAACAATACCACTGTGTCCTGGATTTAGCAAACGCATTCTTCAGCATTCCAATCAATGAAGAATCACAAGACCAGTTTGCTTTTACATGGGAGGGCAGGCAGTGGACTTTCCAGGTCCTACCGCAAGGGTACGTGCATTCTCCCACCTATTGTCATAATTTAGTGGTGCGTGACCTGGCTAATTGGGAAAAGCCAGATAATGTCAATTTATATCATTATATTGATGACCTCCTGTTAACATCCAACTCTTAGAGGCAGTAGGACAAGCAGCAGATTTGTTGACAACTTATCTGCAGAAAAGAGGGTGGGCTATAAACCCACAGAAGGTGCAAGGTCCAGGGTTATCTGTGAAATTCCTGGGAGTA
Organism: Coturnix japonica; assembly: GCF_054131305.1. NCBI lineage: Eukaryota > Metazoa > Chordata > Aves > Galliformes > Phasianidae > Coturnix > Coturnix japonica. The sequence continues at coordinate 32,030,866 of NC_140701.1, forward strand.
GTTTGGTCGGGGAAAACCAAAGTACTACCCAGTGAGGTAGTAGATAAGGTTCAGGCATTTCCAGTCCCTATGACATCTAAGCAGCTGCAAGAATTCTTAGGTATATTGGGGTATTGGCGCTCCTTTATACCTCTTTTGGCGCAGCTATTGAGGCCATTGTATAAACTCACTAAAAAGGGCCAATCATGGGATTGGGGGAAGGTAGAACAGGATGCTTTTCAACAGGCAAAACTGGCAGTTAAACAAGCTCAGGCACTGGGTATATTTGATCCTACCCTCCAAGCTGAATTAGATGTTCATTTTACTCAGGATGGTTTTGGCTGGGGCCTGTGGCAATGCCAGAGTTCTGTTTGAACCCCCATTGGATTCTGGTCTCAGGTTTGGCATGGAGCAGAGCAAAGATATAGCATGACTGAGAAACAGTTATTGGCTGCCTATTCGGCATTGCAAGCAGTAGAGCCAATAATGCAGACAGCAGAAGTCATAGTAAAAACTACATTACCAATCCAGGGGTGGGTAAGGGATTTGACCCACCTTCCTAAGACAGGGGTGGCCCAAGCACAAACGGTAGCATGATGGGTTGCCTATCTGAGTCAGAGAAGTAGTCTGTCTTCATCTCCACTTAAAGAAGAACTACAGAAAATCCTAGGCTCAGTGACATATCACAGTAATGCACCAAAAGAACCGATGGTTGCTCCACCAGAGAAGAGTCCCGTTCAGGTAGGAAGATATTCTATTCCTGAAGATGCCTGGTATACGGATGGATTGAGCAAAGGCAACCCGAGTAAGTGGCGAGCGATAGCATACCATCATCCCTCTACTGAGACACTCTGGTTTGATGAGGGGGATGGTCAGAGCAGCCAATGGGCAGGATTGCAAGCTGTGTGGATGGTTATAACTAAAGAACCTGGTGACAGTGTCCTGAACATCTGTACAGATAGTTGGGCTGTGTATTGGGGGCTCACTCTTTGGATTGTGCAGTGGGCTACCCAGGAATGGACTATCCACGCCCGACCGATTTGGGGTAAAGACATGTGGTTAGATATATGGAATGCAGTCAAACGCAGGACAGTACGTGTCTACCATGTCTCCGGTCACCAACCCCTGCAGTCACCAGGAAATGATGAAGCTGACACACTGGCCCGAATCCGATGGATTGAGAACTCACAATCTGAAAATATTGCCTGTTGGTTACATTAGAAACTACGACATGCTGGACAAAAGATTATGTGGGCAGCCGCTAAATCATGGGGGCTGCCTGTACAACTATCTGATATCGTCCAAGCATGTCAGGATTGCGACGCTTATCAAAGATGAGACCAAGACCGTTGCTTGAAACAACATCCCATATTGCTAGAGGATACAGTCCTCTTCAAAGATGGCAGGTTGATTACATTGGGCCCCTCCCTCGATCTGAGGGGGCGAGATATGCCCTGACCTGCGTCGACACCGTAAGTGGACTGCTGCAAGCCTATCCAGTGCCAAAAGCAAATCAAGCGTATACCATCAAGGCACTTACTAAATTGATGCCTACCTATGGGACACCTCAAGTTATCGAGAGTGACCAAGGGACTCATTTTACTGGTGCAATGATACAGCGCTGGGCAGAAGAAAACAACATCGAATGGTGATTCCAACTACCATATAATCCAACAGGGGCAGGCCTTATTGAACGTTACAGTGGTATCCTCAAGGCTGCCCTGAAGACAGACTCCTAGTCCCTGCAGGGGTGGACAGAAAGGCTATACAAAATCCTGTGGGACCTGAATGAAAGTCCTCGAGATGGCAGACCCAGTACCCTAAAAATGCTGCAGACTATATGGGCCTCCCCTCTTAGGATCCAAATTACGGGTACTGATAATCAGGTAAAACTGCAGGTTGGTAATGAAAATAATCTTATGCTCCCTGCCCCTGAAAATCTAGAACCAGGAGTCCATAAGATAAATTGGCCCTGGAAGGTGCAGGTAGGACCCAAGTGGTGCGGCCTACTTGCACCTTGGGGGAGATTATTGGAGGTGGGAGGTTCAGTAACCCCCTCTGTGATAGGTACATGGCCTACTGACATTGTGGTCAATACTCCGATCTTCATTGCTAAAGGGACACCTATCATGTCCTTATGGCAAATTAAGACTCCTCCTCTGGTGCCAGATATAGTTATACAGCCACAGATATCTGGCCAGAGGGTATGGTATCGGCGGCCGGGGTATAATCCGGTACAAGCAGAAGTATTGACCCAAGATAAGAATACGGCCTGTATCTTGCCTTGGAGGGTGGACCTTCCCCTCCTAGTACCCTTGAAACATTTGTATTACTCTCCCTAAGACTCTAAGCCTCTAGGACCATCACAGGATAATTCGTTTGGACTGATGAAATGCAGATAGACTTGCACCTTAAATGGCTTGTCTCCAGTAACATCTATCAAGCACTCGCCCACAGAAGATCATGAACACCCATCAAATCATCACTCAAATTATATCAACATTTATGGCGATGGGAAAATTGTATCAGTGTCGCGTTGGGTCTCTGTAATAGGGAAAACTCACCCAATCATTGGTTCATGCTGTGAAGAGGTGGAGTGTATGGGAAATCACAGCTTGAACCACTGATTAATTAGCTGAGGCAAGTGTTGGGTCAGCTGTGGGAGCACAGGTGAGAGTAATCTAGCTGTGCTCCCGGAAGGGGTGGACTTCAACTCCACCCCCTCTGAGACCTCATTTAAGTGCTGACCACTACTGAGGCAGCATCTCTTGGAAACTGCTCCCTAGTGGAGACTGCCTCGGCTATCTGGTCCAAGCATTGATATTGGTGAGTTTTGTTTACTAATAACCTTTGACTATTTATCACCATCTTGGTCAACATCTTTATATTAGCTACCTTTATACACCACCTTTACATTACTGATCTGCATAATCATTAAAAAAGGGAGCCTACAAACAGGAGGGGATTCTGCTCTACAAGGGTAGATAATGGCAGGATAAGAGGAAATGTTTTTAAGTTGAGGGAGGGAAGATTTAGGTTGGATATCTGGGGAAGTTCTTCACTATGAGAGTAGTGAGGTGCTTTAACAGGCTGCCTGGAGAGGCTGTGGATGCCTTGTCCCTGGAGGTGTTCAAGGCCAGGTTGGATGGGGCCCTGGACAGCCTGGTCTAGTATTAAATGTGGAGGTTTTATGACCCTGCCTGTGGCAGGAGGTTGGAGCTTTGATGGTCCTTGAGGTCCCTTCCAAATCAAGTCATTCTATGATTCTTATGTATTGTAAGTGAGGAATCTTTGAAGACATTTAATATATTAAATGTACATCCTGATAGAAATTGACTGTTTTGACAAATCAGGCTCGCTTATTGCAGTAATACAAGACAGACTATATTCACAGCTGAAGCTGTGGAGCAAGATAAATGACGTGAGAAAGCAAGGCTGAGAACCAAGGATGTTTCCAGAAGAAGAGAAAAACAAAGTCAAGTAAGCTGCATGATAGCCACATGATGATGACCCTGATTGGAAGGGCACGTGGCTAGGAATGATTGATTGGATAAGCACCTGCATGCGCAGTTAAGGAGTGTTTGTGGAATGTTTTGTTGATTTGTAAAGGTGGGTGAGAAAGTTAAAAGAGAGGACTTGTGAATGTATATAAGGGATGTAAGAACCTGTAATAAATGATTTGGATCATTCACATCTGAGTCTTTGCTTCAGATGCTGCAACTAATCATGATAATTCTCATATGCTACTAATTAACATATTCAAGCTGACAGCAGTGAATTTATTCTACAATCCATCTCAACTTCTGTAAGTACAAAACTGATGTAACCTACTTAAGAGTTGTTGAAGCAAGTAAATAAACAGTATAGGAAAGAGGTATCTGATTAATCAGAAACAGCTTTAAAAAAGGCTGTTGTAGATGTGCTTAGAGAATGTTACAGGGACGAACCCAGAAAATACTAGGATATACCTATTCTCAAACTTGTCCTTTCATGGGTAGCTGACGTAATGTGATAGAGTGCTGCTGCTCACTCACTCAGACACGCTCTTCCTTTAGCTGTGGCTGCATGATCTGCCCTGCTCCTTCCAGATCAGGGATATGTTACAACCTTCACTGAGCCAACTGTACTAATCAAAATAGCAGAAAGCTCCACAGAGTTTCAAAGGAGGGGTGTTAAACAAGCATTATAGCTCTACCATTTTTTTGAGCTAAACTATCTTATAGGGGCACACAATAAAACAGACTTGCATAAGTGGAAGCTAGGGACAACAGAGGTTAAGTGCTAAAGAGGACAGAGCAAAACATTTTGCTTGTGATATATTTGCTGTAAGTTAAATCATCTTGTCTCATAGAACCATACCTTTAATCTTAATTTCATGTTAAATCTTAACTGCTTTAATGGCTGTAACTGTAAAATACAACAATTTCAAAAATATTGTAACAAGTGGAAAAAATAATTTTCAGTGAAAACAGTAGAGGTTTCAGTTTCATTTACCTGTAAAATGTGAGGAATGGAATTTTAGAAACCACAGAGATCGTTAAAAGACCTAGTATCATTAAAAGATATGATACTGTGTGTACCTTCTGCAATTTTGCTGATAACACACCAAGCTGAACGGTGAAATTGATGTGATAGAAGGAAGGGAAGCCATCCAGATGGACTGGGACAGGCTCAAAAAGTGGGCCCATAAGAACCTCTGAAGTTGAACAAGGTCAGGTGCAAAGTGCTGCACTTGGGTTGAGGCAATCCCAGATATACATACTAACTGGGGGAAGAACTCCTTGAGAACAGCCCTAAGAAGGATTTGGGGGTTCTGGTGGACAAAAAGCTGGATGTGAGGCAGTAGTGTGTGCTTGCAACCTGGAAGGCCAATGGTATCCTAGACTGCATCAATGGTGGGGGGGGGGCAGCACAGCAAGGAGAGGGAGGGATTGTCCTGCTCTGCTCTGCCTTTTAAAGGTCCCAACTGGAGAACCACATCCAGGCCTAGGGCCCCCCATATAAGAAGAATGCAGACCTGTTGGAGCAAGACCAGAGGAGGCATTAAAGATGCTCAGAGGGCTGGAGCACCTCTCATACAAACAATGAGGGAGTGGGGGTGTTTAGCTTGGAGAAGAAAAGGCTTCATGGGGACCTTACTGTTGCCTTCCAATAGTTAAGGAGAACTTATAAACAGGAGGGAAATCGACTTTTTACACGAGTAGACGGTGAAGAGAAGGAGAAGGGGGAATGGTTTTAAACTAAAAGAGGGGATATTTAGATTAGACCTTAGGAGGAAATGTTTACTCTGAGGGTGGTGAAGCACTGGAACAGCATGCCTAGAAAAGCTGTGGGTGCCACATCCCTGGTGGTGGTCAAGGCCAGGCTGGATGGGGCAACCTGATCTAGTGGGTGGAACAACTCTCCCCATAGCAGAGGTGTAAGAGAACTGTAAAATCATGGCCTGAACCTCTGATTGACCACCTGAAGTGAGCAGTGAGTTAGCTGTGGGAGCACAGGTGAAAGCAATTCACCTGTGTAACAGGTCTACTAGACCCCATTTCAGGGCTGACTGCCACTGAGGAAGAATCTCTCTCTAGAAGTCACTCCTTGGAGTCTTTTTAGGCAAGCCCAGGACACAAGTAAGCTTTCTGTTCATTTCTGATTATTTGTCTCTAATGCGATAATCTTTCCAGTCTAACTTCACTTTGATAGAGTTCAGACTTTGGTAAAGGTGCATTAGCATCCAGGCGGTACAGGAAATATTGAGAGGCCATATGAAGCACGAGATTATTTGCCTGCCAAAACCGTGCCAGATTACTAATGTAAGACACTATAGGCTCCCAGGTGGGCAAGATGAAATATCAAGAACAGTGAAGAAAGTAATAAAAGCTGGCATTGTAAGACCTGTGCACAGCCTATATAACTCCCCCATATGGTCAGTGTGAAAGTCAGATAGAACATGGAGAATGACAGTGGATTATAGATAATTAAATAAGGTCACACTGCCCATTTGTGCAGCTGTAGGGAGATAAAAATCTACCATTGTGTCCTAGATTTAGCAAATGAGTTCTTCAGTATTCCAGTAGCTAAAGAATTGCAAGATCAGTTTCCGTTTACATGGGGAGGCAGGCAATGGACCTTTCAGGTCCATTCGCCATCATATTGCCATAATCTAGTGGTTCGTGACCTGGCTAATTGGAGAAAACCTGATAACGTTAACTTGTATCATTATATTGATGATCTCCTGTTGACATCTGACTCACTAGAGGCAGTAGGACAGGCGGCAGATTCGTTATCTACCTATCTGCAAGAAAGAGGATGGGCAATAAACCCTCAGAAGGTGCAAGGTCTGGGCCTGTCCGTGAAATTCCTGGGGGTAGTTTGGACTGGAATGACCCGAGTACTACCCAGTGCTGTAATAGTTAAGGTTCAGGCATTCCCAATCCCTACAACACAAAACATCTGGCAGGAGTTCGTAGGTATTTTGGGATATTGGTGTTCCTACATACCTCATTTAGCGGAGCTGATGAGACCATTATACAGACTCACGAGAAAGGGACAGCTATGGGACTAGGGGAGAATGGAACAGGATGCTTTTTGACAGGCAAAACTGGAAGTTAAACAAGCCCAGGCACTGGGTGCATTTGATCCTACCATCCCAGCTGAGTTGGATGTTCATATTCAATTAGAATGTCTTTGGCTGGGGCCTGTAGCAATGCTCTGGTTCTGTTCAGACCCCCACTGGATTCTGGTCTCAGGCCTGGCACAGAGCAGAAGAAAGATACAATATGACAGGAAAAACAGTTACTGGCTGCCTGCTCCTCGTTACAGGTGGTAGAGCCAATAACCTGAATGGCTGAAATCATAGTTAAGACCACTCTGCTGATACAGGAGTCAGTGAATAATGTGACACAACTTCCTAAGATGGAGGAGACCCAGGCACAAATGGTGGGATGATGCTATCTATCTCAGCTAGAGGAGTAGTCTGCCTTCATCACAATTAAAAGAAGAACTTGAGAAAATCCTAGACCCAGTGACATATCATAGTGATGCACCAAAAGAAACATTGGTTGCTCCACCAGGGAAGAGTTCTGTTCAGGAGAGAAAATATCCTATCCCTGAAGATGCCTGGTACAGGGATGGGTCTGGTAAGGGCAAGCTGAGCAAGTGGAGAGCAATAGCATACCATCCCTCCACTGAGACAATCTAGTCTGATGAGGGAGACAGTCAGAGCAGCCAATGGGCAGAACTGTGAGCCATGTGGATAGTTATAACCAAGGTACCTGTTGAGGGTATCCTGAACATCTGCACAAATAGCTGGGCTGTGTACCGGGGGCTCACTCTTTGGCTTGCACAGTGGGCCACCTAGCAATGGACTATCCATGCCCAACCAATCTGGGGCCAAGATATGTGATTAGACACAGGATTGTGTGTGTCTACCAGGTTTCTGGTCATCAGCCCCTACAATCACTGGGAAATGACAAAGCTGATACGCTGGCCCGAGTTTGATGTATTGAGAATTCACCATCTGAGAACATTGCCTGTTGGTTACATCAGAAGCTACGGCATGCTGGACAAAAGACAATGTGGGCAGCTGCTAAAGCATGGGGGCTGCCCATACAGCTATCAGAAATCACCCAGGCATGCCAAGACTAAGATGAGACCAAGATCGTTGCCCAAAACAACAGCCCACATTGCTAGAGGATACAATCCTCTCCATTGATGGCAGGTTGATTACATTGGGCCCCTCCCTTGGTCTGAGGGGGGATATGCCCTGACCTGTGTCAACACTGCAAATGGGCTATTGCAGGCCTATCCAGTACTGCAAGCAAACCAGGCATGTACCATCAAGGCACTTACTAAACTGATGTCTGCCTATGGGACACCATAAGTCACTGAGAACAACCAAGGGACTCAACTGGTGCAATTATACAATGCTTGGCAGAAGAAAACAACATCGAATGGCGATTCCACCTGCCATGTAATCCAATGGGGGCAGACCTCATTGAATGTTATAACGGTATTCTCAAGGCTGCCCTGAAGACAGACTCCCAGTCTGTCGCTTCAGGGCCTTGATGTCTTTCTTGCAGAGAGGAGCCCAACACTAAACACAGTACTCAAGGTGCAGCCTCACCAGTGCTGAGTGCAGGGGGAAAATCACTTCCGTGTTCCTGCTGTCAACACTGTTTCTGATGCAGGCCGGGATGCCGTTGGCCTTCTTGGCCACCTAGGCACACTGCTGGCTCATGTTCAGCCAGGCATCAATCAAACCCCCAGGTCCATTTCCTTCACACAGTCTTCCAGCCACTCTGCCCCAAGTATGTAACGTTGCCTGTGGTTGTTGTAGCCAAAGTGCAGGCCCTGGCACTTGGTCTTGCTGAACTTCATCCCATTGGCTTCAGACCAGCTCTCCAGCCTGTCCAGATCCCTCTGTAGGGCCTCGCTACCCCCAGGCAGATCCACACTTCCAGCCAACTTGGTGTCATCTGCAAACTTACTGAGGGGTGCACTCCATGCCCTCATCCAGATCATCATTAAAGATATTGAAGAGGACAGGCCCCAGCACCGACCCCTGGGGAACAGCATTTGTGATCAGTCACCAGCTGGATTTAGCTCCATTCACCACCATTCTCTGGGCCCAGCCCTCCAGCCAGTTCCTTACCCAGCCAAGTGTGTACCTGTCCAAGTTCAGGCTGAAGTGTTCACCCTGGATAATACGGCCTGTATATTACCCTGGAGGGCAGACCTTCTCCTCCTGGTACCCCTGAAACATCTGTATTACTCCCTGTGAGTCTTTGAGCCTCTATGATTACTGTAAGTAATGAAATACCATCAAAGCCTTCCAGTCTTGCTGGCAGATCACGTGCAACACCTGGTGATGGTTTACATGGGACTGATGGAGCATAGAATGGAATTGCACCTCACAACCACACGCCTCTGGTAATATCATCAAGCACCGGCCCATAAAAAAACATGAACTTTCACCAATCATCACTTGTCTTAAATTGTGTCAACATACAACACAACAGAAAATTGTATCAGCATCGCTATGAGTCTGTTCTCTGTATTTGGGAATACTCACCCTTTAGTTAATTCAATCATTGGTTCATGCTGTGAAGGGGTGGAGTGCATGGGAACTGTTGAATCACAGTCTGAACCTCTGATTGACCACCTGAGGCAAACAATGAGGCAACTGTGGGAGCATAGGTGAAGGCAATTCACCTGTGTGAGTGGAAGGGGTGTAGCCTGGCTCCACCTCTCCTAGACCCTATTTAAGGGCTGACTGCCCTTAAATCTGTTGTTTGCTCCTTTTGGAGTCTTTTTCAGTAAATTTAAGATATAGGTAAGCTTTCCATTATTTTTGATTGTTCTTCTCTAACTCAGTAATCATTTCATTCTAATTTCTCTATGTGCTTATTGATTATGCATTTGTATAATTGTAGGCTATACGCTCTCCTCTTTTTCCCTAGACACAAGTCCACAGCTTCCTTCTTTCTCCCCATTTGTCATGGAACTAAGCCAAGCTAGATTGAACTGTGTCAATTTTTAATACAGAAGCCCATTTGGTGTAGATTTTGCAGTACCACTCTCATTTCAGTGAAATGTGCTGTAAGTTATCGTTTTTCTAGTTTTCAAGTTTAAATTTGGGGTAGAATAATAGATGAAAAACACATGATACTCTGGAATCTATTATGTTCTAGTCTGTTTTGGTGAGCCTAAGACACAGATAAGCTTTCCATTTCTGATTTTTCCTCTCTAATGCAATAATCTTTCCTGTGTAACTTCTGTGTTCTTATCGTTTATGTATCTGTATATTCCTTATTTATACAAGGGGGTTGTGGCTAGATGATCTTTGAGGTCGCTTCCAACCCAAGTCATCCTATGATCTTATTTCTTTTTTCCTATTTTCAATTTTAAGCATGCAAGACAGTCATTCATTCCTATGCTTAATGACCTGAGGGAAAACAAGGCTGTTATTTTCTCTACTTACGCTACATTTAGTTGTCAAGTATGGCTGCATGGTCATAGCATGTTTGACCATTAGCTGGGGTCTGATTTTGCTGAATAAGAATAAAGTAGTTATGCAAGCAACCAAGCGACCAGAATTCATGTCTTTGTTGTCAGAATCTGCAAAGAATTAGAAAATATATAAGGTATATTAGATTCAAGTTTTGTTTGATTAATTAAAAACATATAGTCTAAACATCATAAGTTCATCTCTTCTATGACTTATCTTTCAAGACCAATATAGAATATTCTTATGCTTTCTTATTAGGTAAGAGCATTAGAGATAAATTTTTGTTTACATTTTTATAGGATCAGAAATTATGTGAAATGAGAAGCATATCTACTTCAAAGGAATTACTAATTTTAAAAAATATCTACTCTATACAGAACACTAGCTCAGCTATTATTTCCTATTATAACTGTAGGAGTTAGCTTTCTATTTTTGTTTTTAATTATCTAGAAGTTCTAACTTTTTCAAAGTAGTTCTGTTATTGAGGTTAGCTAGAGAAAAATTAGAGAAGCTTTATTATTATTCAGTGTTCAGAAGTTCATTATAAATTTAAATGCAATAAATTCACTACCTGTAGTTTTGAAATATGAGTTCTCTAACAAGATCATTTTGTGGTAGTAATTTTAACAATCACAAGTATAGTATTATGAGGGTTGCTCTGAAAGTAACACCTCAAATGTTATTTTGTTGGTCCACAACAGAGGTGGCTGTTGAAGGGTTGGCAGTAGAGGTTGAACCTTCCCACCAATATCCTGTTACATTTAGTTGCTGTATGGCATGTGGCAAAAGAGGGGCAATCTGACAGAATATTTGACATGTAAGTGTGTGTGCAGCAAAGGTGTTCACAGAATTCCTCCATATGGGAAGAGGGCACCCACTGATATTATTGACACATGCTGAATGATTATGGAGGCCAAACAGTGGATGTGAGCACAGTGAAGGGTGGGTGTTGTTTCAGCAGTGGTGACAATGATGTGACATGCACATCTGGCATACCATGAAATGAAGAGCATCTCAATTAGCTCATCTGCATGAATTGGCTAATGGAAATAACTATGTTGAAAACTAGTGTTTTGTAGCTGAGAATTTGCTCTATCAAGTAGTGTTCTTGAGTTCTTTCTACTTGTAGTTTACATGGAAATAAGTAGGAGGCAGTACTTTTGGAGTAACCTACATACAAAATCAAAGCAGTTTAGCTACTGGATTCTAAGTAGTATTACCTGATAAAGATTCCTCATACTTAAGGATATGTTCAACCAAATTGTCAACAAGCTGAGTACAGGCTTTCTTCACAGGTTTATATGAAGCATCCTCTTCTGACTTCAACAGCTACAGCAGATGAAACAAACAAAAAAATTGTAGTAAGTATTCGTTAATTTACTTTGGAGACATACTGGTTTTATAATAATTATTACTGGTACACAAGCATTTTGCATTGCAGAAGAAATTCTTTTTTTTCTCCGTAAAAGCTATGTAGCGAATAATATTTAAAGGAAATAATAAAAATGATCAACCCCCCAAAAAAATTAACTGTGACAAAAGGACAGAATAAAGCAGTTCTGATGTTTTGCCCTGAGATGCAAGTTAACATTGTTTTCCTCATAATTTCATGAAACGATCTAGTCAGTTTTTTGTTTTTTTTTTTTTAAAGTAACTAATAAAGTAACATTGTTTTCAGAATGATTAGGGGTGGGAAAAAAAAAAGCCAGTTCCAACATGATTGCTCTTTTGGAGAAGAAGCTTTTTCTAATATCCAAACTGAATTTCTCCTGGTGCATCTTGAGGCCATTTCATCTACTCCTATTGCTAGTTATGTGGGAACAGAGGCTGACCCCTGGCTCACTGCAACCTCCCTTCAGATAGTTATAGAGAGCAATAAAGTCTCCTGAGCCTCTTCTGCTCCAGACACCTCACCAGCTCTGTTGCCTTTCTCTGAACACGGTCCAGGGCCTTGATGTCTTTCTTGCAGTGAGGGGGCCAAAAAATGAACATAGCACTGAGGTGTGGCAATGAGTACCAAGGGATGATCACCTCCTGCTGGCTGCACTATTGCTGATAGAAGCCAGAATGCCATTAGCCTTCTTGGCCATCTGGGCACACTGCTGGCTCATATTTGGCTGAGCATCAATCAATACCCCCAGGTCCTCTTTCTCTATGTGGTCTTCCAGCCACTCTACCCCAAGCCTGTAGCATTGCCTGGGGTTGTTGTGGCCAAAGTGCAGGACCCGGCACTTGGTCTTGTTGAACTTCATCCCACTGGCCTCAGCCCAGCTATCCAGATCCTTCTGTAGGGCCTCTCTACCCCCAGGCAGATCAACACTTCCAACCAACTTGGTGCCCTCTGTAAACTTAATGAGGATGCATTTAATTCCTTCATCCAGGTCATCAATCGATATATTTAATAGGACAGACTTCCAGGTCAGAGGTAGAGGATAACTGGTCTGTCTTTAAAAGTCAGATGTAAAGAAGGCATTGAGAACCACAACCTTTTCCTTATCTTCAGTGGTCACGTTCCCCACCGTATCCAGTAAAGGATGGAGATTCTCCTTAGCTATCCACTTAATATACTTGTAAAAAGGGTTTTTGTTCCCTTTTACCCTAATGGTCAAGTTGAGTTCAAGTTGGGCTTTTGCCTTCCTGATTTTCTTCCTGTGTATCCTAACAACTTTTTTGTACTCTCCCTGAATTGCCCATCCCTTCTTCCACAGGAGGTAGATTCTCTCTTTCTCCTAGAGCCTCAGGGGACGATCCCTGTTCATCCATGCTAGTCATCTTCCCTGTCAGCTTATCTTGAAGCACAGGCAGATAGCCTGCTCCTGCACCTTTAAGATTTCCTTCTTGAGGAGTGACCAGCCTTCCTGGACTCCCTTTACCCTTCAGGACTGAATCCCAAGGGACCCTCCTTACCATAGTCCTGAACAATTCAAAGTCCATCCTTCAGAAGTCCAAGGTAGAAGTTTTGCTGGCTCCCCTTCTGACTTCATCAAGAATCATGAACTCTACCCTTTTGTGGTCACTTTTCTGAAGACACATCCCAACCTCAATGTCTCCCACTAGTCCTTCTCTGTTTGTGAATAGCATATCTAGTGAGGCACCTCCCCTGGTTAGGCTCTTACCAACTGTGTCCAAAAGTCCTCCACACAGCAGTCTTCCTTCAATGTGTTTTAGCATCAAAAGAGCTGTTAATATTCTTACAACAATTGTCATATATTAAAAATTTGTTACTTACATTTTGAAGAAGCTGTTCAAACCAATCATACCCTGTATCTCTACAAGCTGCAACCTAAAAGCAGTATTGAGAATAAACTGGTTAACAAAGGAATGTGAATATTACTTCAATGCAGATTTCATCTTTAAAGAAAAGTTAATGTGCTTATTTTTGTATGCATTCAGTACAATAATTTTATACCTTTGGAAAATAGAAACTATTTCCTGCATTTGAAAAAACATTCTCCTCATTTAAGCAGTTCCAGATTTTATATTCCATATAACGCAAAGCCTACATATTTTACTGACCACTGTAAAATTTGATTTTATAGTACATGTTGTACAGATTATATAAAGAAATCAATTCTGAAGTCTTATTGTATATCAAGATCAGCTCACAGGTGCTCTAAAGTGGAATTAGCAGAACTAAGTTAAGTTGAAGTCAAATTGACTGACTTTTCAGTCTGGAAAAATGCGTACTATGCTATTGTTAAGTAAAAATATTGAAAAGCAGGATAGAGATTAAACTGTTTTAAGTAGTAAAGCAAGTACTTGTTTTATCTTTACATCTTCAGTACACTGATATTAAAACACCTAAGCACAGTGATTTTACACAGAATGCACTTCCACTACAAACATATAGGGATTTTACTTAAAACAGATTTTTGAGACATGCTGTTTAATTCACTGTTCTTATAAAGTAGATTATGCAGGTATTAGTTTACTCTAGGTAAAGACAATAGACCACAATAAGACCATAGACAATATCTTAAAGATACTAAAAACATAATCAGTTTTTGCATGCAACTAATTTAAATCTGTATAATGTACCACATCAGTGATGTTTAGTATTTTCCTGGTCATTGCTTCTCTGTCATGGTGGGGAGTTGGAGTGAACCAGAGCTTCTGGAAAGTCTCATTTACTAATTTCTGAAGGGGGAAAAAAAAATAGCATTAGCACAAATAAGCAAGCTTATCTTGGCACAAAGGTGCTATCACTAATATATCCATACAGTATGTTGGAGATGTAGTCTACAAACAAAAACCCGCAGAAAAATATTTTTGAATAATTCATGAGGAATTATTCAAACTAAGATAGTTGCAGAGAATATTATCTGAGACAGACACAGATCTACTATTATGAGAGTTATACTGGTCTCTAAACAAGTAAAGTACCAAATGATCACTGGGAACTGATGCTATGAAAAGTGGAATTACAATTTTCCTGTGCTAGTTTGCATTCACGAGGAAAACATGCTACCCTGAGTGAATTACAACTGAACACAAGATTGTGACTTGTATAGTAGAATTAGCAGCACTGGTAGATCATTTGGGAGCTTTCAGAAGCTGTAACAAAGTGTGGGAGAGAACCCAAGCCTTTACAGCTAAACTTAGGAATTAGGCTCCTTTCCAATGTTTTTGGATAGTGGAAAAGGTGGAATAGAATCTAAGTGTACTATGCTATTCCTGCACTGTTTATAAAGCATATAGTTATAAGAATCTCTCCTCAACCATGGAAATATAGAAAATGAGTTGTGGAGACTGAGGTTGTTGGAAAGGCAAAGGAAAGAAGAGAAAACAAGGTCATCCTCCTTTCGTAGCAGCACATTACATCCAGCTTTCAGCACCCCAGATCCTGTGTCTTGATTTTCAGTCTTCACTGAAAGCCACTTGGCATTAATGCATCTCAAGTGGTAAAAATATATGCTGCTGCTTTGAAGATGCAGATTTCAAATCTCACTGAAAGTGTTACAAAAATTATTACAGATGTATTCTTAATAACCCAGATATTTTTGAAATTATTTTTGTTGAATCAAACAAAAACATCAGTGTCAGGTTTATGGTTTATCATATAATCTTAGTTTTGCGCCCTTCTGCATATACATTGCATGAAGAACAGAATTATTTGATCACATCAGTAACGTTTCAGGGGAAATAAATGATTCATTAAATGTTTAGAAATAATACCTAAAACATTACAAAGTACTTGTGTGCTTTTTTTTTTTAATGTATGACTTACATATCTGTTATATAATAATGTCAAGCACTTCATTTTGACCTAAATCTTATTTTGTTTGCAGAAAAGATTTTTATATTCCAGCTTTACTTCTTAGAGAAATATCAAACAGTGCTTGCAAGCAGAAAAAAAACCTATAGAATATACCTCTTAAAAAAAAAATAAAAAAATCTTTTGACAGCAAAAAACTTGAAGAAAATAAGAAAAACAAAAACAAGTGAGAATTTAAATTCAAGATACTAAATATCTCAAAAATTAAAAGTAAATAAAACTCATAAATCTTACTCTAAGATGCAATTAAATACTGTGGCTTTTTAAAAATTTTTTTGTGAAATATAAAAACGCTAAAACACTGGTAATTAAAATCTTGAAGGAAATTTTTTATTATACCTTAATGCCTTCTTCGTCATTGACTCTCCGAATCATTTTCACACACATCTCTGTAATTTTGGGAAATGTTGGTTGTTCAATGCAGATATCCCTAAGTATTTTTATCACTCTCTTTCTGACACTGATACCAGTATCCTGTGAGGAGAAAAACCATCACAACTCTTGAAAACAAATCCAACATATGAATTAATTTTCATTATATGAACTAATATTTGAAGATCAACCAATCCTATGTACAAAATATATTTAAAAGAAGCAGATAAAATATTCTGGAGTGCATTTATATGAAAGGTCAATGTAACTCATGCCACTTGAATTCTAAAAGCCTGGCTGAGTGTCCCAAATACTGAAATGCTTCCTCCACTTAAACTGAACTCTTAAATCAGAGGGTATAAGAATTCAGATGTTGTAAATGTATAATTCCACTTCTAGAGCTTACAAGTTACATGCAATGATGTTTTAACAACTTTGAACGTACAAGACCTTTTGCAGATCTGGACAATAATACTTCAAGCCTCAGAATAAAGATTATGCATAAGCCCTGTGCAACAATTTGTCTCCGTTTTCCTAGCCTTCATCTAATGAGATGGATAAGGAGCTTCACTTCATATAATCTTAATCAAAACATGTTTAATGTGAATGCCTGGATGAATTATTTTATATGCATACTTCATAAGCACACAGAACTATCTATAAAAGCCCTTCAGTAACATATTTTATCATGTAACTATAGCAAATGAGTAGCATTTGACTAAAAACCCATGCAACAAGAATCTTAAAAGCTAGTATTAGTCTTCTAGTTAAATTAACATTGTATTTTATTTGAGCATCCAGACAGGAAACTATTTAGTGAAAAAAAATAACAGGAGACTTTTGAAAATCCTAGAACATAACACAGAGGAAAAGAAAAAAAAAAAAAGTAGTTTTCTCTTTTTTCTTTTGGATTACAAATGGCGAATTTTAATTACTGTGCTGTAGATATTTCTTCGTTGTTCCCAATTGCCTTCAGAGATCTACTTCTCAAACTTCAAATGTGTGGAATAACCTATTTCACCTAATTTGTACCTTAACAGTGGAATTAAAGAAGGAACATAATCATGGTTCTGTTAAGGTACATTTCTATGTTTACTTTCTGACATAAAGAAGTTTTATTGGAAAGAAGTGATGTGTTTTACAGGGCTGGTCTTAGAAAGATTATGCTCCTCACTGAAAACAATAAAGTACAATTCACTTTTGGGGTGATAATTCCATATTATTAATTATATAAACTGCTGAAAACAAGCTTCCCAATGCCATTTACTTTATCACAAGTCACCATACCAATATTCTTTCAATCAGCATGTCGTAATACTGCTCAGCAAGCTGAGGACGACAGAGCACAAATCGGCCAAGCAGCTCTACAGCTGCTTCTCGTACACTAGTGGAGTAATCCATTAATCGTCCATGAACTCCTCGTTGCATATCCAGCTAAAAAGAACAAATAAAGCACAAATCCAAAATAAGAAATCAAGATTTCTTTTAAGTGTGATAAATATACACAGGATTTCCTTTTTTTTTTTTTTTTTTTTTTTTTTACCCTGGCTAGAATACTGGGGTCTACAGCAACAACCTCAGACAAACACTTCATGGCTTTTGTTCGAACAGCAATTGTATTTTCACCAAGCACACGCAGAATCTAATAAGAGAACAAAAACAAAATCTCAATTGCTTTGGGAAGGTAGTGAACAATGTTTAACAAAATACAGAATAACATGCAATCTATTTAACTAAAATAAGAATATCCATCTACTAAAAATTGAATACATATAATCATAGAACAGGTTGGGTTGGAAAGGACCTTTAGGATCATCTATTTCCAACCCCCCTGCTATAGACAGGGATACCTCCCACTAGACCACGTTGCTCAAAGCCCCATCCAGCTTGGCTTTGAATGCTTCCAGACAGTGAAGAGGCTCTATGGCACTGATCACTTGGAGCATGGAAATTTGCTAGGATTTGCTCCACCTCTAAGAATATTTCAAACAGGATTTATAGAGAGCCCATATGTTCACTTAAAGTAAAGGGACTTAAACCTCTAATTTTGCAGTTCAGATGTGGTTTCACTATGGTTCTAGCATGCACTTGTGCAAGCAAATGATCAAGTTGGCTTATATTTCCAAATCAAATTAAGACACATTTCATGAGTTAGCACTATCAAAAGAGCATGCATCATATAGAAACTGTGAACATTTAAACATTTTAATTATCCTTTTACTGTTTACATCTAATGATTTTGCAATGTACATACACAGACAAAAATAACATATGCACAATGTGATATATGAAATGCATGCAAGAGAAATAAGCACTTATGGCATCACTACAGAAAATTAAAGCATGTGGTGTTACCATGGTCTGTTAAATATTTGTGTTCAACGATTAACAGATATTTCACACTACCCCAAATGTGTTTGGAGTAAAAAACCAACTGTGTTTTACTCTACTAAGACTTCTGGCACAGTTTACCTGTGTCAAATAAATATCGAAGCTCTGGGCAAACGGCCTCATAGAGGCCAAGTAGCGAACAATCAAACAAGCATCTTCATAGTCCACAGTATCAGAATTCATTCTGCAACAAATTCAGTATGTTAATTAGGATACGTTTATTAAAACATAATTAAAAACATCAAATACATGGTTAATGAAAATATCAGCAGTACTGAAACATACTTTAATGTACTGAACTGAGATGCAGCAGTTGTAATGATGCTACGAAGAAACTTTTTGCGACTTTCTGCTCTGTTCATGATTTGTCCTGTGGTCTCAACATCCTTTGCATGATGAGTTCCTTCAGATGAATCCTCATCTTTCTGAGATTTAATTGCTTTCTCTGTCTCCATAGTTGTATCACGGAACCACTGAGCTATATAAAACTTCCGAGAAAACTGGAGAGATACAGTAGAATGCATAAAAACCAAAACCAAAACCAACAGATATAATATTAATAATTTATAATGAGATTAAGTAAGTCTAATAATGCATCAACCTTATTTTGGAAAAGATGCTCAACAGTATGTTGGAGTGACAATTTAAATTGAAGCACTAATATATATGACTGAAAGTCATTTATTTCAGGAGACATATTACTGAAATTATTTTTATATACGCTTAAGATCAGAAAGCTGAAGTTTACCACTAATGATGCATCAGTTTCTGTATTCTCATCTAGATAATCCAGCAAAGCCTTTTGTAGCTGTTGAATTTCATCACCTCCTCCTGAAACCTGTCAGGAGAAATATAGTTATAAAATACAGTATTGTTCAGTCAGTGGTAATTATCATCTGACAATCTGTATGTCCACTTATGAAATACGGTGAAGTTAGTTTTGATAACTGCAGAACATTAACAGTTTTTTAAGCAATTCCCCATAAACTGCATACAAGCTAAATAAAATTTGACTTTAGAACTCCAAAGTCTTAAAAAATAAATAAATTAAAAGCAGATTAAGACTGGTTTTAAAACAGATTGATTGATTTATTTTCATTCTATTATCTTGTGTGAAGATTCTTCATCACTTGTGGGAATACAAGAAAAGCTGTTCAGAGCAGCAGCTGTGGAGCAAGATAAACAGCATGAGAACCAAGGACACCTCTGGAAGGAGAAGGGACTCACAGCTCTGACTGGATATGTGCCTGCATGGACAATTGAAAAGTGTTTTGTAGAATGCTCTGTTCACATGTAAAGGTGGTTGGGAAAGTTGTAAGGGCGGATGGGAAAGTTAGAAAACAAAACTTATGAAGGTATATAAGGGATGTGAGAACTTGTAATAAACGATTTGGATTGTTCACATCTGAGTCCGTGCCTCAAACGCTGCAATCACTGAGAAAAAAAGGGCTGAAATCATACAGACTGACACAAGGTTTAATCTTTAAAAATCTTTGTTAGTTGTCTTACTAATAATAAAATACTGAAAACAGTGACTTCTCGGGTAAACAAGGGATAGAAGGCAAAACAGTCAAATGAAAAGAAATATGAAAATATAGACAACAGTAGAAAGGTATGGAAAACAACAAAAAAATAACCCTTGGTAAAAATATTTGGTATGACTATGAAAAGGAAAACTTACAGAGGTTGATCCCAAACCTCTCTGAGCTGTAGCAATAAAGAAGCAAATTGAGATTAAACAAAGTTTCTCTTAGTCACACATAGCACATAAAACCTTTTTACAGAATAGGATAATACTAATTTTCCTGTAAAGAACATTTAAGTTTGTTATGGGTTACCTAGATTTACCTGTGCCTGTGACAGGGGGCAGCCACCCCATAGGGCGTGGCCCAAAAGGGAAGGGAAAAGGGGAATGGGAGAAGAGAACAGCGGTGGCAATCTAAGGAGGAAAACTAATTTTACTAAATATGATATCGGAATACAAGATAACACAATATAATACAGTATGATTGAGGCTAAAAAATTGAACAAAATAAAGAGAGAATGTCCCCAAAAACCAAGAGGCCTACTGTGAACTCTAGGCAACACGGCTGGAACGCTTCCCACTCTCCAAGACTCCGAGAGAGAGAGAGAGCTCCAGCATGGGATCGAGATTATATATATGCCCTCCTCCAGTGACTTATCTCTGACCGCGAAGTCCTCTGGGATACGTAGTTTTCTTCTGAGAGCTGAGTATTCGGGACGTTGTTATTGCACGGAACTGGAGTATGAACTTTTTAATGATTCATACTGCACATGATGTTATGATGTGGAATATTGACAGCAACATTACAAAACCATGACATTCCACCCCTTATTCTACATTATTACATCATGTTTAATATACATACATATATACACGTATATAAAACTATGATATATGATATACTAAATAGTACAATTAAATGTAATGTAACTAAACGTATAACTATAATAACTAAAATGCACTACACGTGTAAATATATACATATATACATAGAATTACAGACTGCACTCCCCCAACATCAAATTCCCTTGTGGTACACAATGAACATCCCCATCCTTCTGCATCACCCACCAAGTGCACCCAGGTCCCCGGGCAAAAACAGTTTGATGGAGAGGTTTACCCTTTCCAGAGGCTGGAAGGACCCAAACAGCTTTTTCCAACATGTTCTTTACATGTACAACAAGGACGTTATCTCACTCTACAGTACGTAGGGGGCTGGATTGGCTAGGACCATCACGATTGACAGATCCTCTAGTATTGACCAACCAAGTGGCTTCTGCCAGATGCTTTTCTCAGTGCTTAAATGTTCCACCACCCGTTGCTTTCAACATAGTTTTCAAGAACCCATTGTATCATTCATTTTTACCAGAAGCTGGTGCATGGTAGGGGATATGATAAATCCACTCAATGCCATGATCTTTGGCCCAAGTATTTATAAGGAAATTTTTGAAATGTGTCCCATTATCTGATTCTATTATTTCTGGAGTGCCATGCCGCCACAGGACTTGTTTCTCAAGACCCAATATGGTGTTTAAAGCAGTAGCATGGGGTACTGCATATGTTTCAAGCCACTGTGGTAAGCACATAAAACCACTGCAAGATTGTGGCAAGGTGATATAATCAACCTGCCATGCCTCCCCATATTTATACTTTTGCCATCGCCCTTCTCCCCAGAGAGGTTTCATCCTCTTGGCTTGTTTAATTATGGCACATGTTTCACAGTCATGAATAATCTGCGCAATAGTGTCCATAGAATCTGGCCCACTTATATGTTGCATCTCTTCCTTGATGGCCTGAGGTCTCATGGGCCCATCGAGCTAGAAATAATTCACCCGTGTTCTGCCAGTCCATGTCTATTTGAGTCACCTCAGTTCTGGCAGCATTATCTACCTGATGGTTGTTTTGTTGTTCTTCAGTAGCCTGACACTTGGGCACGTGTGCATCCACGTGACGCTCCTTTACAACCATATCTTTTGCTCGGGCAGCAATGTCTTTCCACAGTTCAGCAGCCCAAACAGGTTTACCCCTCCGTTGCCAGTTATTTTGTTCCCACTGCTGTAACCACCCCCATAAGGCATTTGCCACCATCCATGAGTCAGTATAAAGCATTGGCCACCTCTCCCGTTCAGCAACATAGAAGGTCAGCTGGACAGCCTTTACCTCTGCAAACTGACTTGATTCTCCTTTACCTTCAGTGGACTCTGCAACCTGTCGTGTGGGGCACTACACAACAGCTTTCCATTTGCGATGCTTCCCCACAATACGACATGATCCATCAGTGAACATGGCACATTTCTTTTCATTTTCTGGTAGTTCATTGTATGGTGGGGCCTCTTTAGCACATGACACCTCTTCTGCTGGTGATGTTCCAAAATTTTTACTTTCAGGCCAGTCCATGATCACCTCTAAAATTCCTGGACAACTGAGTTTTCCCATCCGCGCTCGTTGTGTAATCAGCGCAATCCACTTGCTCTAGGTGGCATCAGTAGTATGATAGGTGGAGGGAACCTCTCCCTTGAATATCCAGTTCAGTACTGGCAGTCGAGGTGCCAGATGAAGCTGCGTTTCAGTACCAACTACTTCGGAATCAGCCTGAACACCCTCCTGCGCGGCTAAGATCTCCTTCTCAGTTGGAGTGTAGCACTCTTCAGACCCCTTGTACGCTTGACTCCAAAATCCCCGGTGTCGGCCTCAGGTCTCTCCTGAGGCTCTTTGCCACAAACTCCAAGTGGTATCTTTCTCTCCAGCAGTAGTGTAGAGGATGTTCTTTACATCCTGTCCCGTCCGTACTGGCCCCAGGGCCACAGCACGGGCTATCTCCTGTTTAATCTGTTCAAAAGCCTGCTGCTGCTCAGGGCCGTGTGCAAAATCATTCTTCTTCCGCGTCACCTGATAAAGGGGGACTACAATGAGGCTGTAGTTTGGAACGTGCATCCTCCAAAAGCCCACTATGCCCAGGAAAGACTGTGTCTCTTTCTTGCTAGTAGGTGGAGACATGGCAATGATTTTGTCAATCACTTCTGTTGGGATGTGACAATGTCCATCCTGCCACTTCATACTGAGGAATCGAATTTCCTGGGCAGGTCCTTTTACTTTGCTTCGCTTAATAGCAAAACCGGCTTGTAGAAGAATTTGGATAATTTGCTCTCCTTTCATGAAAACTTTTTCTGCTGTATCGCATCACAGAACAATGTCATCAATGTACTGCAGGTGCTCAGGAGATTCACCATGTTCCAGTACAGTTTGGACCAACCCATGGCAAATGGTTGGGCTGTGTTTCCCCCCCTGGGGCAAATGGTTCCAAGTATACTGAATGCCCCTCCAGGTGAAGGCAAACTGTGGCCTAAGTTCTGCGGCCAAAGGAATAGAGAAGAAGGCGTTAGCAATATCACTGGTGGCATACCATTTGGCTGCTTTTGACTCCAGCTCGTACTGGAGTTCTAACATGTCCGGCACAGCAGCACTCAGTGGGGGTGTGACTTCATTCAGGCCATGGTAGTCTACTGTCAGCCTCCATTCTCCACTGGCTTTACGCACTGGCCATATGGGGCTGTTAAAAGGTGAGTGAGTTTTGCTGATCACTCCCTGATTCTCCAGCTGGCAAATCAAATCATAAATAGGGAGTAAGGAACCCCTGTTGGTGCTGTACTGCCATCAGTGCACTGTTTTTGTAGCAATCGGTACCTGCTGCTCTTTTACTCGTAGCAGCCCCACAACAGACGGGTCCTCTGACAAGCCAGGCAAAACAGACAGCTGCTTAATGTTGTCCATATCTACAGCAGCTATTCCAAAGGCCCATCGATACCCCTTAGGAACCTTGAAATGCCCCTTTCTGAGGTAATCAATACCAAGTATACACGGAGCCCCTGGGCCAGTCACAATAGGATGCTTCTGCCAGTCTTTACCAATGCGGCTTATTTCGGTTTCTAACACAGTCAATTCTTGAGAGCCCCCAGTCACTCCAGAAATATGGACTGATTCTGTCCCTTCATGACTCAAGGGCATTAGAGCGTACTGTGCACCGGTATCCACCAGTGCCTTATATTTCTGTGGTTCTGATGTGCCAGGCCATTGAATCCACACAGTCCAATAAACTCTTTTATCTCTCTCGCCGCCCTGTCTGAGGGCAGGGCCCCTCTATTCATTACCTGTGGGAACTGGAGCAGCTGTATTGGTGGTTGGTCTGTTTTGTATTTCTCTCACCCGTGCTCGTAGTACAAGAGTAGGCTGGTCATGCCACTTCCTCATTGACCTTACATGTGGGGAGTACTGTTCATCAACTTTAATAAGTTTGATCAGCTCCATCAGTAGACTTCCTTGATTGTTCTGATCTTAATTGAACATTTCTGATACTTGTACGGGTTTGTCACAATTAGTCGATGGAAACAGTTTCTTGTGCATTTCATCCAGTCGGTCTTCTACTCGTGAGATGGCAGAAATTGCGGCGCACATCGGGGGGAGCTGCTGTTCATAGTATTAAAGTGTCATAATCAGTTCGAAAACTAGGTGTCTTCTCTGTTGGTCCTCGTATCTTCCAAACGTTGTTACCAGTGTCTGTGCGTATCTTTCTGGTGCTGTACTTGTGAATTTCTGCCACATGCTAGGCTTGGTCCTCACTCTCTCAGGATCACAGCCTTGTTGTGGATCAGGGTCATACAACATTTCCACCACGGCCATTTCCCTCAGGTACTGGACACCTTTTTCAGTGGTATCCCACTTAATAATATGAGGATTCAAAGAATGCATGAACGTGTACCTTTCCCTCACGGCTGTTAACATCCGGTCCCAGAGGGTGGCAGCTCCATCCAAACATCTGCTAATCCCTCTGTCTATAGCTTGGTCTCTGGCAATGCTTCCTAGTTGGCGAGCTTCGTTACCATCTAGAGACAAGCTGTTGGCCCCGCTGCTCCAGCAGTGAATCACCCAAGCAAGGAAACCTTCGTTTTGATGCCGTGTAAACTCCTTTCTTGAGCCTTGGTTTTCAGTCAACTTCAGAGGTCGATGAACAGTAACAGAGATTTCCTCCTCATCACTCTCTTCTTCATGCCTCTTAGCTTTTCCTTTAGCCTTTCACAGTGCCGATCCAGACCCGGCACCTGGATCTTCTGCTGCCTCCTCCTCTGCTTTTCCTTCTTTTTGTTCTAGACGCAAGGAGACCTTTTTCCATTTCTTGCCTTCCACAGGGGCAACTGATATTGTTACTGGTGCCTCCTGTGACTGATCGTAGTTGATTTGGGGATTTAATTTTTGGCTTGAACCTCACATCGGAAACACTCTCTCTCCAGAACAGTATTACACAGAGCACAGTGAGCTTAAGCGAAACCCGAAATAAGGTTTACCTCCTTAGATCTCTGTAAGCTGCACCATCCCTGACTCAAATACTCAATTTCTCAGTGTCCCTCAGGTGTTCAAGAGTGAAATCCCATGACACAGTGGGTCCCCACACTTCTAAGATTTTTCCTAAACCTTTCCATATTTCCTGCCAGTCAGCATTCTCTGGTTTTGGAGGAGACTTCCTCATAGAACGAATGTATTGGAGTACATTCATTGATATTGATGTTGATAACATGAATATGAGTATGAACATGAGTATGAACACTGGTTTGGTTTTCGAAAATTGTGAGAGAAGAAAGCCTGGAAACTGGATTGAACATCGTGGTGTTTTTAAAGTTAGCTGCTGTGAAATTAGCAATTGTGAAATCATCCATTGTAAAATTAACTATTCCATCTGGGATGTAAGTTTCAAAATTCGCATCATACCACATTGCATAGAAGTACCAGGCAGGTGTCTCCATCAGTGCCCTTACTTGGCTGTATAATTCATATATTCCATAACAAGAAATCAAAAAATTAAGAAGCAGCTGATAAGTTCTGAAGAACATGATGGCTTTGAATCCCCTATGCAGTGCTCCTAAAATAAAGAGCAGACTCACAGCTGGCAGTAGCTGGCAGGTGCTCTAAAAGTCAGAGCTAGCTAGCTGTGCTTTGAGAGGGAAAGAAATTTCTTTGTTTTCTTTACTAAAGCAAGAGTTTACAGCTACCCCTGAATTTATATCTTTCATAATGTATGGATGGTACTGTCTACCATCATTGATGCTAAGCTTCTTGAACAACTGAAAAAATGCGTTTAGTGCTCAATTTCCCAAAGCAATTTCATTTTCTGCAGATGCCAATGCCTAGTTACTGCCCGATGGTGTTAAAAAAAATAATTAAAACAAACAAACAAAAAAAAAAGACAAAAAAACCAAAACAGGTCACCATTTGCATATGCATTATTCTGGAATTTCTTTCAATACCATTAGAACTTCTGGAGAGAAGAAAAAAGATACTTCACTTGTAAAATATTTCCCTATGAAGTCTGATGGAGAATTGTTAAAATCACTACCATATAACCTACTAGCACATAGAGGCAAAAATGGCTAGTGCTGCTCCAAAAGTAAAGTCTCCTATTTTATGATGTTGCCATTATGGCAGCAGAAGCTTAACCTTCCTGCCAATATCCTGTTCTATTTTGTTACTGTATGACAGATGGCAGCAGAGGGGCAGTCTGACAAAATGGCGTCTGTCATGGAAGTAGGTATGAAGCAAAAGTGTGTCACCAAATTCCTCCATGTGGTAAAATATGGCACCACTGACATTCATTGATACTTGCTGAATGACTATGGAGATCAAACAGTGGATGTGAGCACAGTGAACGGTGGGTGGTATATTCCAGCAGTGGCCTCAGCAATGTGGAATAAAGTCATGTTCTGGATGGCCATGCAGATTTGTACAAGCACAGCATGCAGGCTCTTGTTCATCGTTGGCAGAAATTCATAGCTAATAGTGTTGACTACATTGAAAAGTACTGTTTTGTAGTTGAGAATTTGTTCCAGTCAACAGTGTTGTGCTCTTTGTAGCTGTTGCACTTTTTATGGAAATAAATAGGAGGTATAATTTCAGAGCAACCTATGTATATACATATAAAATATAATTATATATATATATATATATACACACACACACATCTATTTTTAATTTTTCAAAATAGAATTCAACTGATGTTGTTACTCCATTATTACCTTTCCTACTGCCACAGTAAAAAAGTTTCTACCACTGTCATTAAATTCTTAATATGATTACTGGGGGTGTATTGCAAAAAAGACAATGGCAAACTAAAAAATGTAATATTTGTAAACTGAACATGTTTGATTCAAAAGTATGAACAATGAAAATTGATTCTCCACATGCCAGTTGTTTGTTTTTTTTAGTGGAGCTTTTGTTTTTAAGAACCTCTTTATGATTTTCAAATATTTGAATGGATACATCTCTATCCAACTCAATCCAGCTGGCATAGGATCTCACCTGTTTGAGGATTCTGGCTATAGAACCTTGATCCATTTTGCTAGTGACTGCATCTTTCCTCAGTCTTGCAGCTACAGTTCCAAGATAGTCAAGTGACGCAACTCTTAAAGCCATTTCTGTTGATTTGTTACTGAATTGATGAACCTAAGAAAAACAGAGCACATTTTTTATTTTTAATATATGTAATTAATTTAATGTGTATTTATGCAGCTGAGATTCATAAAATCATAGAATGGTTTAGGTTGGAAGAAGCCTCAAGGATCATCTACTTCCAACCTCCTTATCATAGGCAGGGTTGCCACCCAATAAATCAGGCAACCCAGGGCCCCACCCAACCTGGCCTTGAATGCTTCCAGTTGTTAATGATCTTCTGACCTAAATTTTATCAACTATACATTATAGAATAGGGATATTCACAACAAAATCCTTAAACGATGCATATGTTTATCAAAAATCAAAAAGTATTATTATAACAGCTGAAACTCAAATAAAGAAGTCTTCATAGTTAAAAACAAGAATACCTTACCAATAGCCTTCCTAATAAGCTAAGCAGCAATTCTGCAGCTGGCCATTCTGGTTTATTGACTGTGGAAAGAAGATCTTGAATGAAGTTCTCAAACAGTGGCCTATAATCTTCTTCCCCTTGTTTACTACCACACCTGTTTAGAAGAAAATGCATAATGGAAGCAAATTTAGGAGCCACTTAAAGCTTTTCCTCTGATGTTAATAAATAAATAAATAGTATGTTTATCCAGAAAAAAAAAAAAAAAGAGGATAGACAAGGTAGGTAAAATTCTGAACCTCAAAGTTGGAGTGGTGTATTCAGTAGGTATTGAGCGTAGGCTCTATGCCTGGACTTACTTATTTCAGAGTGATAAGACATCTCAGTTATATTCTTCAAGATCCAAATCAGAATGTAAAATTCAAAAGAACATATCTGATAGAGTTTCACTTATATATGACATTCCTACCTTCTTTAATGATACCAGAAGCACAGAAAGATGACTAGCTCTCTAAACAGTCTCTCAGCTTAAGAGTAGAAATTAACATGATAAAAACTGCAGGACTTTTTCTAAAAATTCTTAGTTTGATTATTTAAGTATATTTTATTTTTTTCTCCTATCCAGCTACTGACATTCCTAACTTTAGCTAAATGAAAGTGATTTTAGGTTCTCTTTAGTCATCCTTTTGACTCAATGACCACTCAAATATTTATTCACCCTTCTCTTTCATGCTTCAGATGAATAACACCTGATAAAATAATCCTAGATAAACTATCAGACAGATTCTTAAATGTATGAAGTACACTCTGTAAAACTTTTGTGCCATAGTTTTGTCCAGAGGGAAAAAAAACAAAAACTACTGTCTCTTTCTCTCTCTTTCGCAGTGATCTAATAAAATATATTGTTAAAAGTAACTTTACTAGTAGGTATTTAGCATTGTGAAGTAATTAGTTATTGTCTCAAGGTATGGTATATTTCATTCAGATCTGGCTTCATTGATACACTAAAGAATGTAAAAGTACTTACTTCTTAAGGAAAATAGAAAGGAAGTTTTGTGCTGTTCTCATGGCTGTTTCATATGAATTAGTAATAAGCACATCTTGATCCACCTAAAGATAAGATTTATTAGTCTAATATTTTAGCATACACAGAAATATGATTTCCAGATCAGCATTTCTCATGCATCAAATAATTATGGCAAAGTTAAGTCATCTGCTTACTAGAGCACCATCATAAGGCATTATACCCACAAGCACACAGGCATTCCTGTACAAAAAATTAAAATATTATGGGTATTTAACAAACAAACAAAAAATTTTCCTTACTTTTTTATTCGATTCCTCCTCTGAATTAGAATCTTTTTCTGCTGATGGTAAGTGCACAACACACTGAATAAGCTGCAGAACTAGTGCCGTTACCATCTGAATATACATAGGCTCTCCATCAGTGTCACTACTATTTAACCTGTTAACGTGAAAAGGATAGTGTTAACATTAAAATAAAACAATTATTTTTGGTCTTAAATAATTTTAAGATTTATAAAAATTTTTACCACAGCTAGATATCTGTTCTAGATGTTTATTTAGTCATTTGCTCCTCTCTCATGAAGTGAAAGATTGAGTCTAACAAAAACAATATTATTCTTGGTAGGAGAGATGAACTGAAACAGCCCACAGATGATTATCAGAATATTTGTGAATCTCAGCAGCTGAAAATCTACAGAACATCTTCTTGTATCAAATTTTCTTTAACCTGTCCTCTTCATGACTGTAGACATAGAAATGTCCTTTAACATAAAAAAGGTAGAATTCTATAGATAAATAGTGTAATCACTACAAACATGAGATGGTGACTTCCTTTTGGCAAAGTTCCTAATTCAAAGAGAGTATCTAACAATTAAGGTCCTATGCCTACCACATTCCTATTTGCTAGATGTTTTTGATGTCTATAATTAAAACAACATGAAATACTAAGCATAAGCAATCATGTTAATATTACAGTCACTAAATTTTACTTAAAAGTTTCAGTGCATTTGTTTTACTGTGTATTTCCAGTTTATCCACCCTGGACTGGTTAACCTATTTCATTGACAATTTGTCTATCTCTAGGGGAAAGCTGTATACAAGCAAGGAATGAAATGAATGCCAACAACAATGATAAATGTTTTAGAATCACCTAATGTGTGGAATCCCAATTTTAACTGAAATCAGGTCAGATTATCTCCCAGACTCAACCTGAACCCATTACTTAAAAGATGCTCTGAAATCCAGCTGAAACATTTAAAACATGAAGTGAGCTGAGCAGTTCCTAAAAAAAATGCATTCAAAGAAGTATTAGCTTAGTTTTCATTCTCGGAAAGAATGCTCTGAAAATATCTTCAAAGAAATCCACCCTGATTTGTCCTATTAAGTTTGAGAAATGAATTACCTAACTCCAAATAAACAGAATAAACAATTTTCCAACAAAAATCCCTTTGAATGACCACTAGCATTATACTCAATTTACATCCCTAGTGAGAAGTCTAACAAGACTAAATATTGCAATTATTTTTGTAACCAAGTACAATGACATAATAAACAGTGACTATTATAAGATAAATCTGGTCACAAATGGTGTTACCCAGGTGTCGGTGCTGGGGCCTGTCCTCTTTAATATCTTTATTGATGACCTGGATGAGGGCATTGAGTGCACCCTCAGTAAGTTTGCAGATGACACCAAGTTGGCTGAAGTGTGGATCTGCCTGGGGGTAGCGAGGCCCTACAGAGGGATCTGGACAGGCTGGAGAGCTGGTCTGAAGCCAGTGGGATGAGGTTCAACAAGACCAAGTGTCAGGGCCTGCACTTTGGCCACAACAACCCCAGGCAGTGCTAAAGGCTTGGGGCAGAGTGGCTGGAAGACTGTGTGAAGGAAATGGACCTGGGGGTATTGATTGATGCTTGGCTGAACAGTGTGCCCCGGTGGCGCAAGTGGTAGGAATGCCGCGTTGCAACACCAGAGGCCCTGGGTTCGAATCCCCCCTGTGGCACAAGTGTTAGAAGTGCCGCTCTGCTACACAGGAGGCTTGAATTCCGGGGGTTGGACTCGATGATCTCTAAGGTCCCTTCCAACCCGTACGATACTATGAGACTATGATGATATGATACTATGATGAGTCAGCAGTGTGCCTAGGTGGCCAAGAAGGCCAATGGCATTCTGGCTTGCATCAGAAACAGTGTTGACAGCAGGAACACGAAGTGATTTTCCCCCTGTACTGAGCAATGGTGAGGCTGCACCTTGAGTACTGTGTTTAGTGTTGGGCTCCTCGCTGCAAGAAAGACATTGAGGCCCTGGAGCGTGTTAAAAGAAGGGCAACAAAGCTGGTGAGGGGTCTGCAGCACAGGTCTTATGAGGAGCAGCTGAAGGAGCTGGGATTTTTCAGTCTGGAAAAGAAGAGGCTCAGGGGAGACCTTATTGCTGTCTACAACTACCTGAAGGGAGGTTGTAGTGAGCTGGGAGTCAGCCTCTTCTCTGGTGCAACTGGTGATAGGACTAGAGGGAATAGCTTCTAGCTGCACCAGGGGAGATTCAGGCTGGACGTTAGGAAACAGTACTTCTCTGAATGAGTGGTCAGACACTGGAATGGACTGCCCAGGGAGGTGGTGGAGTCAGTGACCCTGAAGGTGTTCAAAGTTGTGTTGAGGGACATGGTTTAGTGAGAACTATTGTGATCGGTAGATGGTTGGACTGGGTGATCCTCTGGGTCTTTTCCAACCTTGGTGATTCTATGATTCTATGAAATTTGTAAGGAAATTCTGCTCTCACTGTAGAAATTTTGAAATATCAACATCTAAAAAACTGCAGTTTTTGAAGTTGTAATTTTTCTTAAGAAATTTTAATACTGAAATCTAAAATCCCAAATGTACAAAACTGTAAATTTTTCCATCTACAAGATAGTAATCTATGTCCAAAATTACCTGAAGTTTCTTAAACTCCTTTTGCTAGTTGGTAGTCTTGCAAGGGAAGTGAAGATTTCTTCCAGTATTAGCTGCCTATGTTTTTCATACCTGGAGAAGACCTATTTAACAGTCATATGATTGTTAAAAATTTGTTACATAAAATATTGATAAATTTATTGTTAAAATGATATATAGTACTATGCACTTCACGTGGCACTAAACAAATACCTTGGTTTTAATTCATTATTTTGTTTTTATTTCAAAGCATTTCTTTATAAAATACATTATGAAATTCAAATATTTTAAAAATCTTTAACAACACAAATGTGTAATAGCTCTTAAAAATACTGTATAATTTAGCGTTTTCTCTTAATGGTAGAAATAAACTGTATAAGAAAGTCAAATAGCAAAATGTCATGCTGTCTGACTCCAGTATATATAGCAAAACCCTATGCTAGCATAAATCAACTAACACGAACAAATACACAATGTTAGAACATAAGTGATAAATTAATTTAACTTCATATCTTAGTCTTCAATATTTGCCAGACATGCAATGTTCTTTCAATTTATGTGGTCAAAGTTGTAGAGTTTGCTTTTTGTTCAGGCAGAATTCCTTTTATAAGTATTGGAGCGTATCATTCTTAAAAAGACAGAAAACTTCCACTTGAACTAACACATACGTTGCACTGAATTTTTCCTGAAATAATATTTTATTTTCCCCATTATTTTTTCTTCCAAGGAGAAAAACTTATTCTATTACAAAAGTACTTTGATGTTCTATAGCTCATTCCATTGCATGTATTCAAACCTTAAAGGAAATTAGGAAAATCATATTGCTAGGATTTCTTACACAGCAAAGGACAGGTAAGAGAAAGGGGTTTGTGTTTACACTGTAAACCACATAACAATAATTCAGGAAGTTCCTTGTTCAAGTAGGCTAATTCTTCCTATAGAAAAAGAAAACTCAACAGGAAATAGGAGCAACTCAAGCAGATTTAATACTGTTCTTAGATTATGATACCAAACTGTAAAAACATTAAATGAAATCAGTTCTAAGCTCCAATTGTCTACCTTAAAAATACAGCCTATATAAATGTTCTAAAAACTCTCAGATGCACAGGAACATGAAATCACAAATTTAAAAATTACTTACTGCAGTCACTAATTTGATGGCACATAACTGTAGTTCACTAACATTTTCTACAAAGAATGGTGTTATTCCCATAGATGATACCTATGAATGGAAAAAAACTATTCTAAGGATATCTGACAAACTGATATTCATGCAATTTTACAAGCAGGTTATTGATTAAATGGATAAGTTATTCAATAATACGTTACTTCATGTTATTTGCAAATTGAATACAATCAGGTTAAACTTTTCTTAAATGTACAATAAAAGCCACTAAAGATTTGAACATGAAATGTTATCTTCCTGTTCTCTTCTGCAGGAAAGCACACATACTACACTACAGACTAGTCAGTCTAATTTTAGCTATTAAAAAGTTTGTACTGATTTCATATTTTATGTTATTGACATAATCACACCTTACAGTCTCTTTGGGAAAAGAAAGAAAGAAACAAAAAAACCCACAACACTCTCAGACAGGAGTTTGATATTCTGATAAAAAATACCTGAAGAATAGTTGTATCAGTAAGAAGCTGTATCTCTAACAACTCTGACAAACTGCTGACAATGTCACAAACTTTGTTATACAACATCACTATAACTCTTTGTTTGTGGGTGGAACACTTGGCACGTTTTGCTTTTGAACTCAAAACACCACCTAGAAAATAAAAAATATTTTCATTAATTTTTTCAGTGTTTCAGTTGCACCACATACTAGAAAGATGATTGCTTTCTCAAAAATGTCCCACAAACAGTTCTATATGCAGCTTTTACAGGGAAAAAAAAAGTATTTAGTAGTATCAGCTTAAAAGCAAGAATTTTACGACATTAATTTTTCATAATTCTTCTGAAATCTGAATCCAAGATTTTTTAAACAGTTATGAAGTTGGACACTCACATCTGAAGATATCACAGGATACCAGAATCATAGGGGTTGGAAGGGACCTCAAGATAATCAAGTCCAACTTCCCTGCTGAAACAGGTACCCTACAATAGGTTGCACAGGTAGGCATCCAGAAGGGTCTTGAATACCTCCATAGAAGGCGACTCTGAGCAACCTGTTCCACTGCTCTGTCACCCTTACCATAAAGAAGTTCTTCTACATGTTAGTATGGAACTTCCTATGTTCAAGTTTTAGGCCATTACTCCTTGTCTTAACACCATACAGCACCAAGAAGTTTGGTCTCATCCATTTGCATCCCACCTCCCTTTAAATATTTGTACACATTTATCAGATCCCTGATGTATGTATATGACCACAGAACACTAAATGCAAAATAATTTTCACCAATAAAAGTCATTATACAAACAGACTATGACTATCAAATGGCTTATTTATACACATAATAGCTGTACACAGAAGACAAACTTCAGACAAACTTCTAAATACTTTAGTCTAAATGATTATATTGACACTACATTCATTTCAGTATACCTAAACATTAAAAGTATTAAGTTATTCAGAGGACACATTTGTTATCTTACTCTACATTTCATCATTCTCAATATAGCAAAAAGCATTAATTGAGATACTGTATTTGATACGAAAGAACTATCAGCATAATAGTTGCATATAAAAATCTTCAGGGAAGTCATATCAGTTGCATCATCATACAATATAACAAAATAACAATTTTAGAAGGGGAAACAATGTAAAAAAAATGTTTAAATAATACTAACCGCCATGAGGATCCACTCTATATACAGGGTCATACTGAGGATAGAGAGTGTTCTGCAAATGAAATTTTGTGTACTGAATAATTCTTTCAATTACATCCTCAATATATACAGCTTTAGGCATATTTGGTGATGTCATAATATTGATAGCAGTAAGACAAGCATCAGCAGATTTTGTCACTCTCTCCATAATAAGATCTCTCCATAATCTCTCTTCATCTTCAGTGTCATTGTTCTGTAACAGGCAAGAAAAATGGGACAGTGTAAACAAAAAGACACATTTTTATCCGAACCAAGTATGATATAATGACATTATAGTAAACTCGCATACAAGCACATTCCTTTATGCTACAAGAATAGTTTTATTGATTTATTGTCTTACTAGCAACATTTGCAGAATGTCTAGCTAAGACATGTCTACCTATGTCACGGGTTCCCTAGATCTACCTGTGCCCGTGACAGGGGACAGCCACCCCGTAGGGCGCCCGACCCAAAAGGGAAGAGAAAAGGGGAATGGGAGAAGAGAACAGCGATGGCAATCTAAGGAGGAAAACTTATTTTACTAAATATGATATCGGAATACAAGATAACACAATATAATACAATATGATTGAGGCTAATAAATGGAACAAAATAAAGAGAGAATGTCCCCGAAAACCAAGAGGCCTACTGTGAACTCTAGGAGAAATGACTGCAACGCTTCCCAAGTGTCCAAGAGAGAAAGCTCCAGCCAGAGAACGAGATTATATATATGTCCTCCCAACATGACTTATCTCTGACAGTGAAGTCCTCTGGGATATGTAGTTTTCTTCTAAGAGCTGAGTATTCGGTACGTTGTTATTGCACGGAACTGGAGTATGAACTTTTTAATGATTCATACTGCACATGATGTTATGATGTGGAATATTGACAGCAACATTACAAAACCATGACATTCCACCCCTTATTCTACATTATTACATCATGTTTAATATACATACATATATACACGTATATAAAACTATGATATATGATATACTAAATAGTACAATTAAATGTAATGTAATTAAACGTATAACTATAATAACTAAAATGCACTACACGTGTAAATATATACATATATACATAGAATTACAGACTGCACTCCCCCAACATCAAACTCCCTTGTGGTACACAATGAACATCCCCATCCTTCTGCATCACCCACCAAGTGCACCCAGGTCCCCGGGCAAAAACAGTTTGATGGAGAGGTTTACCCTTTCCAGAGGCTGGAAGGACCCAAACAGCTTTTTCCAACATGTTCTTTACATGTACAACAAGGACGTTATCTCACTCTACAGTACGTAGGGGGCTGGATTGGCTAGGACCATCACGATTGACAGATCCTCTGGTATTGACTAACCAAGTGGCTTCTGCCAGATGCTTTTCCCAGTGCTTAAATGTTCCACCACCCATTGCTTTCAACATAGTTTTCAAGAACCCATTGTATCATTCATTTTTACCAGAAGCTGGTGCATGGTAGGGGATATGATAAATCCACTCAATGCCATGATCTTTGGCCCAAGTATTTATAAGGAAATTTTTGAAATGTGTCCCATTATCTGATTCTATTATTTCTGGAGTGCCATGCCGCCACAGGACTTGTTTCTCAAGACCCAATATGGTGTTTAAAGCAGTAGCATGGGGTACTGCATATGTTTCAAGCCACTGTGGTAAGCACATAAAACCACTGCAAGATCGTGGCAAGGTGATATAATCAACCTGCCATGCCTCCCCATATTTATACTTTTGCCATCGCCCTTCTCCCCAGAGAGGTTTCATCCTCTTGGCTTGTTTAATTATGGCACATGTTTCACAGTCATGAATAATCTGCGCAATAGTGTCCATAGAATCTGGCCCACTTATATGTTGCATCTCTTCCTTGATGGCCTGAGGTCTCATGGGCCCATCGAGCTAGAAATAATTCACCCGTGTTCTGCCAGTCCATGTCTATTTGAGTCACCTCAGTTCTGGCAGCATTATCTACCTGATGGTTGTTTTGTTGTTCTTCAGTAGCCTGACACTTGGGCACGTGTGCATCCACGTGACGCTCCTTTACAACCATATCTTTTGCTCGGGCAGCAATGTCTTTCCACAGTTCAGCAGCCCAAACAGGTTTACCCCTCCGTTGCCAGTTATTTTGTTCCCACTGCTGTAACCACCCCCATAAGGCATTTGCCACCATCCATGAGTCAGTATAAAGCATTGGCCACCTCTCCCGTTCAGCAACATAGAAGGTCAGCTGGACAGCCTTTACCTCTGCAAACTGACTTGATTCTCCTTTACCTTCAGTGGACTCTGCAACCTGTCGTGTGGGGCACTACACAACAGCTTTCCATTTGCGATGCTTCCCCACAATACGACATGATCCATCAGTGAACATGGCACATTTCTTTTCATTTTCTGGTAGTTCATTGTATGGTGGGGCCTCTTTAGCACATGACACCTCTTCTGCTGGTGATGTTCCAAAATTTTTACTTTCAGGCCAGTCCATGATCACCTCTAAAATTCCTGGACAACTGAGTTTTCCCATCCGCGCTCGTTGTGTAATCAGCGCAATCCACTTGCTCTAGGTGGCATCAGTAGTATGATAGGTGGAGGGAACCTCTCCCTTGAATATCCAGTTCAGTACTGGCAGTCGAGGTGCCAGATGAAGCTGCGTTTCAGTACCAACTACTTCGGAATCAGCCTGAACACCCTCCTGCGCGGCTAAGATCTCCTTCTCAGTTGGAGTGTAGCACTCTTCAGACCCCTTGTACGCTTGACTCCAAAATCCCCGGTGTCGGCCTCAGGTCTCTCCTGAGGCTCTTTGCCACAAACTCCAAGTGGTATCTTTCTCTCCAGCAGTAGTGTAGAGGATGTTCTTTACATCCTGTCCCGTCCGTACTGGCCCCAGGGCCACAGCACGGGCTATCTCCTGTTTAATCTGTTCAAAAGCCTGCTGCTGCTCAGGGCCCCGTGCAAAATCATTCTTCTTCCGCGTCACCTGATAAAGGGGGATTACAATGAGGCTGTAGTTTGGAACGTGCATCCTCCAAAAGCCCACTATGCCCAGGAAAGACTGTGTCTCTTTCTTGCTAGTAGGTGGAGACATGGCAATGATTTTGTCAATCACTTCTGTTGGGATGTGACAATGTCCATCCTGCCACTTCATACTGAGGAATCGAATTTCCTGGGCAGGTCCTTTTACTTTGCTTCGCTTAATAGCAAAACCGGCTTGTAGAAGAATTTGGATAATTTGCTCTCCTTTCATGAAAACTTTTTCTGCTGTATCGCATCACAGAACAATGTCATCAATGTACTGCAGGTGCTCAGGAGATTCACCATGTTCCAGTACAGTTTGGACCAACCCATGGCAAATGGTTGGGCTGTGTTTCCCCCCCTGGGGCAAATGGTTCCAAGTATACTGAATGCCCCTCCAGGTGAAGGCAAACTGTGGCCTAAGTTCTGCGGCCAAAGGAATAGAGAAGAAGGCGTTAGCAATATCACTGGTGGCATACCATTTGGCTGCTTTTGACTCCAGCTCGTACTGGAGTTCTAACATGTCCGGCACAGCAGCACTCAGTGGGGGTGTGACTTCATTCAGGCCATGGTAGTCTACTGTCAGCCTCCATTCTCCACTGGCTTTACGCACTGGCCATATGGGGCTGTTAAAAGGTGAGTGAGTTTTGCTGATCACTCCCTGATTCTCCAGCTGGCAAATCAAATCATAAATAGGGAGTAAGGAACCCCTGTTGGTGCTGTACTGCCATCAGTGCACTGTTTTTGTAGCAATCGGTACCTGCTGCTCTTTTACTCGTAGCAGCCCCACAACAGACGGGTCCTCTGACAAGCCAGGCAAAACAGACAGCTGCTTAATGTTGTCCATATCTACAGCAGCTATTCCAAAGGCCCATCGATACCCCTTAGGAACCTTGAAATGCCCCTTTCTGAGGTAATCAATACCAAGTATACACGGAGCCCCTGGGCCAGTCACAATAGGATGCTTCTGCCAGTCTTTACCAATGCGGCTTATTTCGGTTTCTAACACAGTCAATTCTTGAGAGCCCCCAGTCACTCCAGAAATATGGACTGATTCTGTCCCTTCATGACTCAAGGGCATTAGAGCGTACTGTGCACCGGTATCCACCAGTGCCTTATATTTCTGTGGTTCTGATGTGCCAGGCCATTGAATCCACACAGTCCAATAAACTCTTTTATCTCTCTCGCCGCCCTGTCTGAGGGCAGGGCCCCTCTATTCATTACCTGTGGGAACTGGAGCAGCTGTATTGGTGGTTGGTCTGTTTTGTATTTCTCTCACCCGTGCTCGTAGTACAAGAGTAGGCTGGTCATGCCACTTCCTCATTGACCTTACATGTGGGGAGTACTGTTCATCAACTTTAATAAGTTTGATCAGCTCCATCAGTAGACTTCCTTGATTGTTCTGATCTTAATTGAACATTTCTGATACTTGTACGGGTTTGTCACAATTAGTCGATGGAAACAGTTTCTTGTGCATTTCATCCAGTCGGTCTTCTACTCGTGAGATGGCAGAAATTGCGGCGCACATCGGGGGGAGCTGCTGTTCATAGTATTAAAGTGTCATAATCAGTTCGAAAACTAGGTGTCTTCTCTGTTGGTCCTCGTATCTTCCAAACGTTGTTACCAGTGTCTGTGCGTATCTTTCTGGTGCTGTACTTGTGAATTTCTGCCACATGCTAGGCTTGGTCCTCACTCTCTCAGGATCACAGCCTTGTTGTGGATCAGGGTCATACAACATTTCCACCACGGCCATTTCCCTCAGGTACTGGACACCTTTTTCAGTGGTATCCCACTTAATAATATGAGGATTCAAAGAATGCATGAACGTGTACCTTTCCCTCACGGCTGTTAACATCCGGTCCCAGAGGGTGGCAGCTCCATCCAAACATCTGCTAATCCCTCTGTCTATAGCTTGGTCTCTGGCAATGCTTCCTAGTTGGCGAGCTTCGTTACCATCTAGAGACAAGCTGTTGGCCCCGCTGCTCCAGCAGTGAATCACCCAAGCAAGGAAACCTTCGTTTTGATGCCGTGTAAACTCCTTTCTTGAGCCTTGGTTTTCAGTCAACTTCAGAGGTCGATGAACAGTAACAGAGATTTCCTCCTCATCACTCTCTTCTTCATGCCTCTTAGCTTTTCCTTTAGCCTTTCACAGTGCCGATCCAGACCCGGCACCTGGATCTTCTGCTGCCTCCTCCTCTGCTTTTCCTTCTTTTTGTTCTAGACGCAAGGAGACCTTTTTCCATTTCTTGCCTTCCACAGGGGCAACTGATATTGTTACTGGTGCCTCCTGTGACTGATCGTAGTTGATTTGGGGATTTAATTTTTGGCTTGAACCTCACATCGGAAACACTCTCTCTCCAGAACAGTATTACACAGAGCACAGTGAGCTTAAGCGAAACCCGAAATAAGGTTTACCTCCTTAGATCTCTGTAAGCTGCACCATCCCTGACTCAAATACTCAATTTCTCAGTGTCCCTCAGGTGTTCAAGAGTGAAATCCCATGACACAGTGGGTCCCCACACTTCTAAGATTTTTCCTAAACCTTTCCATATTTCCTGCCAGTCAGCATTCTCTGGTTTTGGAGGAGACTTCCTCATAGAACGAATGTATTGGAGTACATTCAGGGAGACTGATAACATGAACATTAACTCTATTTTCAAAAAGTGTGTGGCAATCTGAGAAGATAGCCTGTACACTGGATTGAACAACGTGGTGTTTGTAAAATTGGCTTTTCCATCTGGGATGCAAGTGTTTGTAAAATTAGCGATTCCATTTGGATGCAAGTGTTTGTAAAAGTAGCCATTCCATCTGGCATGTAAGTGCCAAAATTCAAATTATAACACATCGCATATAAGTACCAGGCAGGTGTCTCCATCAGTGCCCTTATTTGATTATATATGAACAGAATTCCACAACAAGAAAGCATGACGTTAATAATCAGCCAATACGTTGAGAAGATCATAACTGCTTTCAGTCCCTTAAACCAAGCAGCTGGAATGAAGAGTGGATTCATAGCTGGTAGTAGATGGCAGGAGCTGTAAAAGTCAGAGCTAGCTAGCTGTGTTCTGAGAGAGAAATCCCTTTTTTTTTTTTACTAAAGCAAGATAGCAATGCTCAGAGTTTACAGCTACCCCTGTATGTTGACAGTTCGCCTGGACTTTTAAGGTCACGTTCTCAGTGAGCAGCTACGAAAAGATAACACTCCCCTAACGAATCTAATGAAGCTCTCTGAGAGCAAAGAGAGATTCGTTCTAAATGCGAAAAAACAGCAGCTTTTGCCCGCATTCTGCACCAAAATCTGTCACAGGTTACCTAGATTTATCTGTGCCCGTGTCAGGGGGCAGCCGCCCCGTAGGGCCCCCAGCCCGAAAGGGAAGGGAAAAGGGGAATGGGAGAAGAGAACAGCAGTGGC
The DNA here is from genome assembly GCF_054131305.1 of Coturnix japonica. Lineage (NCBI taxonomy): Eukaryota > Metazoa > Chordata > Aves > Galliformes > Phasianidae > Coturnix > Coturnix japonica. Next base: position 32,071,450 of record NC_140701.1, read on the forward strand.
AGTCTAAGAAGGAAAACTTATTTTACTAAATATGATATTGGAGTACAAGATAACACAATATAATACAATATGATTGAGGCTAAGAAAACAAAGAAAACAGAGAGAGAGAGTCCCCAAAAACCGAGAGGCCTACTGTGAACTCTAGGCGACACAGATGCAACGCTTCCCACTCTCTGAGAGTCCAAGAGAGAGAGCTCCAGCGTGGGAGTGAGATTATATGTATGTCCTCCTAACATGACTTATCTCTGACCGCGAAGTCCTCTGGGATATGTAGATTTCTTCTGAGAGATGAGTATTCGGGACGTTGTTATTCCAAGGAACTGGAGTATGAACTTTTTAATGATCCATACTGCACATGATGTTATGATGTGGAATATTGACAGCAACATTACAAAACCATGACAGAAACAAGAAGAGTTTTATTGATTTACTAATTGTTTTACTAGCAACATTTGCAGTATGTCTCCCTAAGCTGCAAGTCTTTTATTTCTCACTTTATTGTTCTGGTAAAACATAAAGAAGCTTTCTATGAAGGTTAACTGCTACATTCTGCTATATTGAGGTTCAACAAGACTAAGTGACAGGTCCTGCACTTTGGCCACATGAACTCCATACAACGCTAGAGGATTGGGACAGAGTGGCTGGAAGACTGCGTAGAGGAAACAGATCTGGGAGTATTGGTCAGTGATCAGCTGAACATGAGCCAGCAGTGAGCCCAGGTGGCCAAGAAAGCCAATGGCATCCTGGCTTGTATCTGAAGTAGTGCTGCCAGCAGGAACAGGGAAGTAACTGTCCTTCTGTACTCAGCACTCTTACTCTGTAAGAGTGGTCAGGCAATGGAATAGGCTGCCCAGGGTTGTGGTGGAGTTATCAACCCCGGAGGTGTTCAAGGAATGTTTGGATGTTGCATTGAGGGACATGGTTAAGTGAGAATTATTGGTGATAGGTGGACAGTTGGGCTGGATGATCTTGTAGGTCTTTTCCAACTTTGGTGATTCTATGATTCTCTACTTAAAACTGATGTACCTTAAGAAAAACTGAACTCATTCATCTATGCACACAATTGGCTGCTTTGACGAGTCTACTTTTCACCACTAGAGGGAATTCTCACACAATAAGACTGTTACAAGTCACATGAAATTCATGAGAATAACTCCTCCACAGCTAACTCATCTACTATCAATGGGTTAAAACTGTCTTATAAAATACATCCATTTAGTTTTAGCATGCGGTACAGAATTTGTTCTTCTATGTTTGAACAAGTTATAAAAGCAAACTGGAGTAATTATGAACATCCAGCATTATTGAAATATTGTTTATAATATTACCAATAGCAAAACCAGGGAGAATTTCCAATAACGTTTCCGATACAAGATATAGCCATACTCAATGACTGCAAAGTTGGCGAAACACTAATGTCTAACTATCAACTTTTTTTCCTTTAGGGTAAGACAATCTAAAAGTATTGCAGCGCATTACAAATACAATTTTCGTGGTTTTATGATTTTTGTTATCAATATTCCACATCATAACATCATGTAGTGCACTGGGAGTTAAACAGTTAATGCTGAAGTTCTCTGGACTGTAGATACTTCCAGAGTACCTTTTACAGAAGAGAACTACATCTCCCAGGAGATGACTTCACTGTTCTGTTTTTCATTCAAAAGAAAAGATAAAACTGCTCATGAGTCACAAGATTGCCCCTTTTTTTACTACTCATCTCTGTGGTGTATGCTCCCTAGCTGTCTTACCTTCAGCATTAGAGTAAGACACTCTCTTTCCATTTTATTTGATTTACTAGCTTTAATTCCAATTATATTATGTTATCTTGCATTTTGCTATCATATTTAGTAAATTAGTTTTCTCCCTTAGTTTGCTGATACAAATTTGTTTTTAGGCCCATCTCCCTACCCTTTCCCTACCCCCTTCCCCCTATCTCAGGGCATAGGTCCATGGGTTCTTCTGCCCCATTTAGTCATGGAACTGGGGTGGAACTGTTGACAATGGTATATATATATTTAAAATTAAAATAATAATAATTAAAAATAATAATAATCTATAAACACCTGCAAATTCCTGTAAATCTTTTGCATGGAATAATTAAGTCATATGTTCCTTGCACAAAGGAGGCATAAAAAACCCCACAAGCAAGTAGTTTTAAATCCTAATTTCTTGCTCATTAATTTAGTGAATAAAATCTATCTGCAAGTGCATTTTTCCTTTTAATAATATTCTGACATGACAGTAGGAGTATCTTCACTGCACTGTAAAATACCATAAGATTACTGCTTAGTACCTTGGCGTCCAGCCTCATGGCTTTCCTAGGCTGCATCAAGTGAAGAAGAATTGCCTTTGACCTCATATAAAATAAATAATATTTTATATTTGCTACCCCTATTACAACTATAAAGCCAAGCTTAAACAAGAATGTTTTGGAATTAGAAATAATTTTGAAATATATATTCATTCTAACGTATTGAACTATATACCTTTTTTTCCTTATACTTTACTATTACATTTTAGTTTTTATCATAAAACAAAGTGGCCACTAAATACACAATTCAGCAAATGCTCAAATTCTCAAAAAGTGAATAAATGTAGTTCTAACGTGCATCCTCTGTAAACTCGACTTCAGCATGGTTGGATTAGCAAACTGATACATGCTTGTATAGGCAATTATTATGCCTCCAAGTGGTCAGAATAGCAGAAACACTAAGCAAATACATATCACCCGAGCTTATTAAAAACATATTGTAAATTATTTTATACTTTTTGTGAGCTTTTTGAAACGCTGAAAATTACAAAATTTGTCAGCACTGCACAACCATTCTGGATATTTCTTCCACAGAAATTTAACTTATTAATTATTTTACAAAATAATCCAAGCCATCTGTCATACATATATAAAATCGAATTCCTTCTGCACACACAGAGTGTTTATAATTACCAGTAAATGTGACTCTGGTGAAAAAAATCTTATGCTAAACAATAGCATGAAATAACATAATTCAAAACTCACGTGGTTAAGTAATGTAGAAAGCTTTGATCCATCTTGGATATTCTTCTCCAAAATATTCAGAAGTTTTACTGTTTTATCTGTTGAGAGCTAAAACAAGAACCCCACATCAGGCAACTATAGGAACTTAGAGGCTTTCAAACCGCTGAAAAAATGTCCATGGACAAGGGATAGAACGTGCTATGTAAATCTAGCATTAAACTTAATTTGTAAGCACTTTTGAGATAAGGATCAGATATTGACTTCTTAGTTTCTGGTACAGCATGACTGAGAATGCTGATAATGTAATTAAACTAGTGAAATATGTTCTAAGATTGCAATCAAACTGCATTTTCAACCAGCAAAGTCCAATAAAAGATTTAAAACTGCATATCTACAAATAATCTTATAGACTCTTGATTCTAGAAACTGAAAGTTACCAAATACAAGTATGAATCACTAATTCTAGATGACAATATAGAGCTTTATTAAAAGAAAATCTAAACCTTGTAGATGAGCAGAAAAAAAAATTCCTTGGTTTTTGAGTGCTTATACAGAAGAAATGTATTCTCATAATTTGATTAACTTTAAAAAACTAGCATATTGAAAAGTAATTCACTTGATGTTATACAGAATAATAAATAGCCTGTAGAATACATTGAATTGTGGAAGAACTAACTTCTCTCATCCAGATAACATTGGTGTTCACCTCTACTAATAATGTATTTCTGACTTCATGTACATACATATATACAAAAGTATAAAAATTAGGAAATAAAGTTTAAATTTGAGAACTAACAGGAAAGCAAAATGGTCAGGTTGAAAGCATCCCATAAATGAAGGTAAGAAAAACTAAAAAAGAAGCCAGAAAAAATAACTAAATCTTGAGTTAAAGAAAACACAAAATAACTTCTATAATAAGTTCTAGGAAAATAAGATTATAGAAACCATCAGGTCATAGCCTGAACCAGTGATTAAACACCTAGTGAAAAGACATGACCAATCCTAGAAGCACAGGTGCAAGCAATTTACCTGTGCAACCAGAAGGGGTGGAGCCCAGCCCCACCCCTCCCTAATCTCATTTAAGGGCTGGCAGCCACAAGAGGAGCATCTGTACTGAGAAACAGTTTCGTTTAGAAGTTTCTAGGGAGTCTGGATTCTTAGAAAATGGGTAAGTTATTTCTTCTTTCATAGTAAATTAAAATCTCTGTCTTTCTTAGGTGATCTGAAACTGGTTAAAGACAACTGTATCATCTGCCTTTTATCCTTACAATAAGTAAAGGATGGATGTTATTTCTGGAGGTGCAATGCTGTTAATGGTTGATAGGCTGGTCTGGCCCAGTTCCATGATGAGTAGGGAGAAGGGATTTCACAAAATCTACACCTCTAGAAAAGGATAATGGGGTACCCCAAAATAATTAGAAACAGCAGTAGTGATCTGAGGCAAAACAAACTAATTTACTAAATATGGTATTGGAATGTAATATGGTTTGCACTAGTGCAGAAAACTTTCTTTAACTGAAGTAGACTGTGGCCAGGATATCCTAATGTGCTGTCTGCAAGAAGTGAGCTTTTTCACCCAAGGGATTATTATTTATTTATTTTTTCTTTAAGTTTGAATGGGTAAAGGAAACAATCAGTTCAATACAGTACTGAACTGACTTAATATACTTACAATGTACTGCTAGTTTATATTAGAGTGGATTTCTTTTTTGTTTTGTTTTTGGTAGGTTCTGTTTTACTGTGGTTACTCAACACTAGCTGTAAGGAGCAAAAACTATAAATTTATGTGTTTTTTATGAAAGTAGATTATTTTAGATTTTATTGCTCAGGCATGTGTGTTATGTATTGGTACATATTGCTCAACTGCTGTTGTAGGAAAGTTATTCAACAAAATTATATCAGTATTAGAAACACTAACAGTTAAGTTGTGGTAACTCTTAAAACACTTCAGCAAATTCAACAAAAGGATAACTATTTACAATATATCACATGCACAACTGAAGAGGGTGGAATATTATTATAGGGAACATGCTTTCATTAGATATACAGAAAACAAGTGTTTAAAAAGAAGTAAAGACTATGAAGATGTACCTTGTCCATAATGCCCATTGCCTTAATTTTTGCAGATTCACTACCCAACTCGCTTAGCTGATGTTTTCCCAGTAGCAGTTCTTGTGGAATCTCATCATCATCACCTTAAACAATTTTAAAAAACAAAAAAAAACCAAACAAAAAAACCAAGCACAATCATATTTCTAAAGACAATTCAAAGAAACCAGTATTTATAGCCAACATGAAAAAGTTATTACAAGTAAACTTGTCAGAGTTGATTTTTTTTTTTTTTTTTCTCCCCTCTTTCCAAGTACGTAATAGATAATGGCTTCTGGTGGTTAAAAACAACTGTACTTCTTCAAAAAAGATGGATCACATGCTCTGAAATATCAAACAGTCTAACATCAGGTCTTCATTTGTGAAAGTCATGAGTTAGTGATGTTTTTGTCATGACCTTATGATTTTTGTTATCAGTTTTCCACCTCATAAAATCATGTAGTGTACTGGGAGTTAACTAGTGCTGCAGTTCTGTGCATTGTTGATATTTCTGGTCTCTTGTTCTCAAAAGAGAAAAATGAACTACAACTCTTAAGGACTTCACTTTTCTGTTTCCCTTTTGGAGGGGGGAGAAAAAAAAAACAACCAACTAGGAGTCATGAAACTGCATCTTTGCTTTCTATACTCCTTGGCCATTTTTCTACAGCATTAGAGTAATGGCTTTGGTTTCAGCAACTCTCCTATTTAGTTTATTAGCTTAAATTCCTATCATATTGCATTATCTCATATCTTGCTGTTATATTTAGTAAACTAAGCTTTTTTTTGTTTGTTTTTATTCTTTTCTCCTTAGGAAAACAGCAGCCATGAGCTCATCTGGGGTTTTCCCTCTCTGTATGGGAACTGTTGAATTATGGCCTGAACCTCTCTGATTGACCACCTGAGGTAAGCAATGTTTCAACTGTGGGAGCACAGGTAAAGGCAATTCACCTGTGTGACTGGAAGAGGTGGAGCCTGGCTCCACCATTCCTAGACTGGGATTGGGGAAGGATCTCTCTCTGGAGGTTGTTCCTCTTAGAGTCGTTTTCAGCAAGCCCAAGGCATGGATAAGCTTTCCATTCATTTCTGATTATCTCTCTCTAATACTATAATCGTTCCAACTTCTCATACATACTAATTGATTGTACACTTGGTGAGCCAGGCACACCTAATATACTAAAATATATAATTATTTCTGTGGAATTACTATAAATGGTTGGGGGGGAATGTTTACCCCCCCCCCCCCTCCACACACACACACACACACACACAAAATGATTCTGGGACAGATCCCAGGATTTCTGGGAACCCATTATTTTGAACTAGCAACCATCATTGAACAATGGGGTCCCCTACACATTATGGGAAATATCTCCTAGTATTGCATGGCAGACTATTTCCAGCACCTAAGCAAAAATACTTATTACAAAAGAATGGAAGTTAGCTGCCTCTACAGTGGCATAGTCACTGTTAAATGATTTAAACCAGGCTAAAATAAGGGCCAATACTTTAGAAAATTAAAATGAGCTTCTGAGAGACTGCATTGAGAAGTTAGAATGAGAACTTGGTATATAGATATTGGGGTAGCAAACTAGTTCTGCATTTTCCAGTAGGACAGGTTTGTAATGTTTCAATAGACAATGACTTGTGGACATCCACAAGTCTGTGGGGCTGGATGAGATCCACCTGAGAGTGCTGAGGGAACTGGCAGAGGTGATAGCCAAACTGCTTTCCATCATCTATCAGTGCTCCTTGTTGATTGGAGAGGTCCCAGAAGACTGGAGGCTTGCCAATGTGACTCCCATTTATAAGAAAGGTTGTAAGGAGGACCTGGAGAACTACAGGCCTGTTAGCCTGACCTCAGTGCCAGGGAAGGTTATGGAGCAGATTGTCTTGAGGGAGATCATGTGGTATGTGCAGGATGACTGAGGGATCAGGGCTAGCCAGCATGGGTTAATGAAGGGCAAGTCCTGTTTGACCAACCTGATCTCTTTCTATGATCTAGTGACCCATCTGGTGGATGAGGGAAAGGCTATTGATGTAGTCTACCTAGATTTAAGCAAAGTCTTTGACACTGACTCCACAGTATTCTTCTGCAGAAGCTGTCAGCCCGTAGCTTGTACAGGTACGCTCTTGGCTGGGTAAGGAGCTGGCTGGAGGGCTGGGTTCAGAGAATGGTGGTGAATGGAGTTAAATCCAGCTGGCAACTGATCATGAATGGTGTTCCCCAGGGGTCACTGCTGGGGCCTGTCCTTTTAAATATCTTTATTGATGAACTGGAAGAGGGCATTGAGTGCACCCTCAGCAGGTTCGCAGATGACACCAAATTGCCTGGGCGTGTGGATCTGCCTGGGGTTAGCAAGGCCCTACAGAGGGATCTGGACCAGCTGGAGAGCTGGTCTGAAGCCAATGGGATGAGGTTCAACAAGACCAAATGCTGCATCCTGCATTTCAGCTACAACAACCCTGGGTGACATTACAGGCTTGGGGCAGAGTGGTTTTACAGCAGGCCCCTTCCCATATGTATGGTACCCTGGTTTCAGTATTAAATCCTTTGGTGGTATTAGAGGCAGTGGTCCAGCAGGTGGCTCAATTAGTAGCCAACCTGGGAGAAACAGAGCACCTGCGGACTAAATATAATATTTGAATGTTAGAAGAAGCTGAAGTTCTGCTGGTAATTTAAACCAAGAGGCTGGCTCCAGGAGCCCATCAATCGTTACTCATAAGGGTGTCCCAAAAGCAAATGTTCAATGGTCTTATTAGGGCTGGTGTTCAATTTGCAAAACCCACGTCCTCTTCCAGCTATGGAGACAGCTGAAGGATAATCAAAAATTCCAAAATTGCCCTAAGAAACTAAGGGTAAGAGTTAAAGAAAAAAGGCCAACAATAATGTGGAATTTAGAGGATGCTATTGTTCCCAGTAGGAAGAAGCTACCTCAGTTGTCTTGGGCCACAATGTCTGAGCCACCACAAGCAAAAGATTTGGCCTTAACCCAGTTCATGGCATGACAAGGGATGTCAGTCCCCCTAGGGCCTCCAGACAGGACTGGAGGCCGTATGTAGAATTAACAATATTCTGGTACCAGAAAAACATCTAGAGGGTTATGGCTCTAGTTGACACAGGGGCAGAAACATCAGTGATTTACAGAGATCCAAGTAGATTTAATTGTGATAAAGTGATTGGACATTTTGGTGGACAGGCCATTCCAGTCACCCAAACCTGGTTGAAATTGGGGGTTGGGCACCACCCACCCTGGGAATATAAGGTATCTATTGCTCCAGTGCAAGAACATATTCTGGGCATAGATATTCTATAGGGTCTGGCTCTCCAGATGACTGTGGGTGAGTTTAGGTTCTGACAAAGGTGCATAAGTGTCTGAGTGGTACAGGCAACACTGAGAGGCCATGCAAAACATGAGCCTATTTGTCTGTTGAAACAGTGCTGGATTACTAATGTTAGACAGTATAGACTCCTGTGTAGGCAAGAGGAAATATCAAGAAGGGTGCAGGAATTGGAAAAAGTAGGAATTATAAGACCTGCACATAGCCTGTCTAATTCTCCCATATGGTCAGTGCAGAAGTCAGATGGAACATGAAGAAGGATGGTAGATTACATAGAATTAAACAAGGTCACACCTCCTATTCATGCGGCTGTACCCAGTATTGCCTTCCTAACGGACATGTTAAGTAGAGAGATTAAAACATACTATTGTGTTTTAGATTTGGCAAATGCATTCTTCAGTATTATGATTGCTGAAGAATTGCAAGACCAGTTTGCATTCATGTGGGGAAGCAGGTAGTGGACCTTTCAGGTCCTGCTGCAAGGGTATGTGCAGTTGCTGACATACTGTCAAAACCTAGTGGCATGTGACCTGGCTAAACGAGAGAAACCTAATAATGTCAACTTGTATCAATATACTGATGGTCTCCTGTTAACATCTGACTCACTGGAGGCAGTAGGACAAGCAGCAGGTTTGTTAACAACCTATCTGCAGAAAAGAGGATGGACTATAAATCCTCAGAAGGTGCAAGATCCAGGCCTGTCTGTGAAATTCCTGGGGGTAGTTTGGTCAGGAAAAACTGAAGTACTACCCAGCGCTATAATAGATAAGGTTCATATGTTTCCAGTCCCTACAACACCAAAGCAGTTGCAGGAATTTTTAGGTATACTGGGGTACTGGTGCTCCTTTGTACTTGATTTAGTGCAGCTGCTGAGGCCACTGTACAGACTTAGGAAAAAGGGGCAGCTATGAGATTGGGGGGAAAATGGAACAGGATGCTTTCCAACAGGCAAAACTGGCAGTTAAACAAGCCCAGTCATTAGATATATTTGATTCTACCCTCCCAGCTGAATTGGACATTCATATTACTCAGGATGGCTTAGGCTGGGGCCTGTAGCAATGCCAGAGTTCTGTTCGGACCCCTATTGGATTCTGGCCTCAGGTTTTGCATGGAGCAGAAGAAAGATTGAAAAACAGTTATTGGCTGCTTATTTGGCATTACAAGAGGTACGGCCAATAACCTAAACAGCTGAAGTTTTAGTTAAAACCATTCTGCTGGTTCAGGGGTGGGTGAAAGATCTGACCCACCTTCCTAAAACAGGGGTGGCCCAAGCACAAACAGTGGCACAATAGATCACCTATCTCAGCCAGAGGAGTAGTCTGTCTTCATCACCACTGAAAGAAGAATTACTGAAGGTCCTAGGTCCAGTGACATACCGTAGTGATGCACCAAAAGAAATGTTGGTCACTCCACCAGAGAAGAGTCCCATTCAGGAAGGAGAATATCCTATTCCTGAAGATGCCTGGTACAGGGATGGATTTGGCAAGGGCAACCTGAGCAAGTGGAGAGCAATAGCCCATCAACCCTCTACCAAGAGAATCTGGTTTGATGAAGGGGATAGCCAGAGCAGCCAATGGGCAGAGAATTGCGAGCTCAGAGTTATAACCAAGGAACTCCATGACTGTACCCAGAACATCTGCACAGATAGTTGGACAATGTACTGGGAGCTCACTCTTTGGATTGCACAGCAGGCCACCCAGGAATGGACTATCCACACCTGACCAATCTGGGGTAAAGACATGTGGTTAGATACATGGAATGCAGTTAAACACAGGACTGTGCGTGTCTACCATGTCTTTGGTCACCAATCCCTATAGTCACTGGGAAATGATGAAGCTGACACACTGGCCTGAGTTCAATGGATTGAGAATTCACAGTCTGAGAACACTGCCCATTGGTTACACCAGAAACTACGGCATGCTGGACAAAAAACAATGTGGGCAGCTGCTAAAGCATGGGGGCTGCCCATACAACTATCTGACATCACCCAGGCACGCCAAGACTGTGATGTTTCCTCTAACATGAGGCTGAGATCATTGCCTGAAACAACAGTCCACCTTGCTAGAGTATCAAGTCCTCTCCAGCAATGGCAGGTTGATTACTTCGGGTCCCTCCCTCGATCTGAGGGGGTGAGATATGCCCTGACCTGCATTTATACTGTAAGTGGGGTACTGCAGGCCTATCCTGTATCACAAGCAAACCAAGTGTATACCATCAAGGCAATTACTAAACTGATGTCTGCATATGGGACACCTGTTGTAGGCATTAGCAGGGATTTGGGCTGTGATGTGGCAGGACCCCCCCTGCTCTGTGATGTAAATTTGGCACATGCTTTTCATGCACGCTTAAGGGCCATAGACAAAGTGTATTTAAGGTGCTAATTGCGCTGCAATAAACGCCATTTGCTGCATCCCCATATTGATTTGTCAGTGTAGCTATGGTCCTAGCAAGGGGAGATTGCTAGTTCCCCAGCATTACGTGTCTCAGACATGGGATTGTCTGCTGCAACAGACACCTCAAGTTATCAAGAGCAACCAAGGGAATCATTTTACTGGTGCAGCAGTACAGTGCTCGGCAAAAGAAAACAACATTGAATGGCAATTCCACCTGCCAAATAATCCAACAGGGGCAAGCCTCATTGAACACTATAATAATATTCTCAATGTTGCCCTGAAGCCAGACTCCCAGTCCCTGCAGGGGTGGACAAAAAGACTCTATGAAACCCTGCGAGACCTGAATGAAAGAACTTTAGATGGAAGACCTAGTGCCCTGAAAATGCTACAGGCAACATGGGCCTCCCCACTTAGGATCCAAATTACAGTGACTGATAATCAGGTAAACCCAGATTGGTAATGAAAATAATCTGCTCCCTGCCCCTGATAATTTAGATCTGGGAACCCATAGAATAAAACGGCCTTGGAAGGTGCAGGTAGGACCCTAGTGGTATGCCACCTTGGGGGAAATTGTTGGAGGTGGGAGGCTCGGTAGTCACTCTGGTGATAGGTACATGACCTACGGATATTGTGGTCAACACTCTAATCTTCATAGCTAAAGGGACCCACATCACGTCCCTATGGCAGATCAAGAGGCCTCTTTGGTGTCAGATACAGTTATGCAGACGCAGATATCTGGCCAAAGGGTGTGGTATAGGTGGCTAGGGCATGCCCCAGTACAAGCTGAAATGACACCATGAACCATGACACCCAGGATAGAAATACAGCCTGTATCTTGCCCTGGAGGGCAGACCTTTCCCTCCTAGTACCTTTGAAGCACCTGTATTACTCCCCCTGAGTCTTTGCGCCTCCAGGACCACCGGAAGGAACAAAACATCCTTAAAGTGTTACAGTGTTGCTGCCATGTCACGTGCAATTCCCGCTGATGACCTACATGGAACTGATGAAACATAAATGGTCATACACCTCATGATTACATGCCTCCAGTAACACCAATCAAGTGCTAGCCCATGGAAGAACGCGAACCTTCACCAATCATCACTCAAATTGTGTCAACATATATCACGACGGGAAATTGTATAAGTGTCGTGATGTGCCTGTTCTCTGTAACAGAGGAAAGCTCATCTAATCATTGGTTCATTCTGTGAAGGGGTGGAGCATATGGGAAACTGTTGATCACAGCCTGAACCTCTAATTAAAAACCTGAGGCAAGCAATGAGTCAGCTGCAGGAGCATAGGTGAAGGTAATTCAGCTGTGCTACTGGAAGGTGTGGAGCTTGGCTCCACCTCTCCCAGATCTCATTTAAGGGCTGACTTCCACTAAGGCAGGATCTCTTTCTCTGGAGATGGCTCCTTTGTGGAGTTTACTGCAAACCTTCAACATCAGTGAGCATCTTTCCTTTATCTTTCCATCACAATAATATTTTGTATGAAACATCTGGTTTAACCTCTGTTTACCTGTCAACTGTACAGTCCTGAAAGAAAATTCACAAAGCAACAGTGTTGGTTAACACAGGAGCAAAAACATCAGTAATTTACTTACAGAGATCTGACTAAATTCGATGGCAAAAGAGTGATGATTGGTCATTTTGGAGGACAGACCATTCCAGTCATACAAACATGGTTAAAATTGTGGGTTGTGGGTCTCCCACTCCAGGAGTATAAGGTGAATATTGCCCCAGTCCCAGAGTACCCCTTGGGCATAGATATTTTATGGGGTCTGGCTCTCCAGATAACTGTGGGAGAGTTCAGACTTTGACAACGGTGCATTATCATCCAGGCAGTGCAGGAAATACTGAGAGGCCATATGAAGCATGAGCCTATTTGTATGCCAAAACTGCACTGCATTACTAATGTAAGACAGTATAGGCTCCCAGGTGGGCAAGATAAAATATCAAGAACAGTGCAGGAAGTAGAAAAAGCTGGCATTACAAGACCTGCACACGACCCATGAACCCATGTAATACCCCCATATGGCCAGTGCGAAAACAGCCATACCCAATATTACCTCCCTAATGGAGGCATTGAGTAGGGAGATAAAAACCTACCATTGTGTCCTAGATTTAACAAATGAGTTCTTCAGTATTCCAGTTACTAAAGAATTTCAAGATAAGTTTCCATTTACATGGGGAGGCAGGCAATGGACCTTTCAGTTCCTGCCACAGGGGTACGTGCATTCACCAACATATTGCCATAATCTAGTAGTGCTTGACCTGGCTAATTGGAGAAAACCTGATAACATTAACTTGTATCATTATATTGATGATCTCCTGTTGACATCTGACTCACTGGAGGCAGTAGGACAGGCGGCACATTCATTGACTACCTATCTGCAAGGAAGAGAATGGGCTATAAATCTTGGGGGTAGTTTGGTCAGGAAAGACCAAAGTACTATCCAATGCTGTCATAGATAAGGTTCAGGCACAACACCAACACAACAGCGGGAGTTTCTAGCTATATTGGGGGTACTGGTGCTCCTTTATACCTAACTCAGTGCAGCTGCTGAGGCCACTGTATAGACTCACAAGAAAGGGGTACCTATTGGACTGGGGGAGGATGGAACAGGATGTTTTCCAAAAGACAAAACTGGCAGTTAAACCCAGGCATTGCGTGTATTTGATTCTACCCTCCCAACTGAGTTGGATGTTCATGTCCACTCAGGATGGCTTTGGCTGGGGTTCCAGAGTTCTGTGCGGCCCCCCATTAGGATTCTGGTCTCAGGTCTGGCACAGAGCAGAAGAAAGATACAGTATGACAAGAAAAACAGTTACTCCTCATTACAGCCGGTAGAACCAATAACCCAAATGGCTGAAATCATAGTTAAGACCACTCTACTGATACAGGAAGTCAGTGAAAGGCATGACACAACTTCCTAAGATGCAGAATGCCCAAGCACAAATGGTGGGATGATGGGTCAGCTATCTCAGCCAGAGGAGTAGTCTGCCTTCATCACGATTAAAAGAAGAACTTGAGAAAATCCTAGGCCCAGTGACATATCATAGTGATGCACCAAAAGAAACATTGGTTGCTCCACCAGAGAAGAGTTCTGTTCAGGAGGGAAAATATCCTATCCCTGAAGATGCCTGGTACAGGGATGGGTCTGGTAAGGGCAAGCTGAGCAAGTGGAGAGCAATAGCATACCATCCCTCCACTGAGACAATCTAGTTTGATGAGGGGGACAGTCAGAGCAGCCAATGCGCAGAACTGTGAGCCATGTGGATTGTTATAACCAAGGTACCTGTTGAGGGTATCCTGAACATCTGCACAAATAGCTGGGCTGTGTACCGGGGGTTAGATATGTGGTTAGACACAGGATTGTGTGTGTCTACCAGGTTTCTGGTCATCAGCCCCTACAATCACTGGGAAATGACAAAGCTGACACGCTGGCCCGAGTTTGATGTATTGAGAATTCACCATCTGAGAACATTGCCTGTTGGTTACATCAGAAGCTACGGCATGCTGGACAAAAGACAATGTGGGCAGCTGCTAAAGCATGGGGGCTGCCCATACAGCTATCAGAAATCACCCAGGCATGCCAAGACTAAGATGAGACCAAGATCGTTGCCCAAAACAACAGCCCACATTGCTAGAGGATACAATCCTCTCCATTGATGGCAGGTTGATTACATTGGGCCCCTCCCTTGGTCTGAGGGGGGATATGCCCTGACCTGTGTCAACACTGCAAATGGGCTATTGCAGGCCTATCCAGTACTGCAAGCAAACCAGGCATGTACCATCAAGGCACTTACTAAACTGATGTCTGCCTATGGGACACCATAAGTCACTGAGAACAACCAAGGGACTCAACTGGTGCAATTATACAATGCTTGGCAGAAGAAAACAACATCGAATGGCGATTCCACCTGCCATGTAATCCAATGGGGGCAGACCTCATTGAATGTTATAACGGTATTCTCAAGGCTGCCCTGAAGACAGACTCCCAGTCTGTCGCTTCAGGGCCTTGATGTCTTTCTTGCAGAGAGGAGCCCAACACTAAACACAGTACTCAAGGTGCAGCCTCACCAGTGCTGAGTGCAGGGGGAAAATCACTTCCGTGTTCCTGCTGTCAACACTGTTTCTGATGCAGGCCGGGATGCCGTTGGCCTTCTTGGCCACCTAGGCACACTGCTGGCTCATGTTCAGCCAGGCATCAATCAAACCCCCAGGTCCATTTCCTTCACACAGTCTTCCAGCCACTCTGCCCCAAGTATGTAACGTTGCCTGTGGTTGTTGTAGCCAAAGTGCAGGCCCTGGCACTTGGTCTTGCTGAACTTCATCCCATTGGCTTCAGACCAGCTCTCCAGCCTGTCCAGATCCCTCTGTAGGGCCTCGCTACCCCCAGGCAGATCCACACTTCCAGCCAACTTGGTGTCATCTGCAAACTTACTGAGGGGTGCACTCCATGCCCTCATCCAGATCATCATTAAAGATATTGAAGAGGACAGGCCCCAGCACCGACCCCTGGGGAACAGCATTTGTGATCAGTCACCAGCTGGATTTAGCTCCATTCACCACCATTCTCTGGGCCCAGCCCTCCAGCCAGTTCCTTACCCAGCCAAGTGTGTACCTGTCCAAGTTCAGGCTGAAGTGTTCACCCTGGATAATACGGCCTGTATATTACCCTGGAGGGCAGACCTTCTCCTCCTGGTACCCCTGAAACATCTGTATTACTCCCTGTGAGTCTTTGAGCCTCTATGATTACTGTAAGTAATGAAATACCATCAAAGCCTTCCAGTCTTGCTGGCAGATCACGTGCAACACCTGGTGATGGTCTACATGGGACTGATGGAGCATAGAATGGAATTGCACCTCATGACCACGCGGCTCTGGTAATATCATCAAGCACTGGCCCATAAAAAAACATGAACTTTCACCAATCATCACTTGTGTTGTCTTAAATTGTGTCAACATACAACAGGAAATTTTATCAGCATCGCTATGAGTTTCTTCTATGTATTAAGGAATACTCCTTAGTTAACTTAATCATTGGTTCATGCTGTGAAGGGGTAGAGTGTATGGGAACTATTGAATCACAGCCTGAACCTGATTGACCACCTGAGTCAAACAATGTGGCAACCATGGAAGCACAGGTAAAGGCAATTCACCTGTGTGAGTAGAAGGGGTGTAACCTGGCTCCACCTCTCCTAGACCATATTTAAGGGCTGACTACCGCCAGGGTAGGTTTTCTCTCTGGTGTTTATTCCTTTTGGAGTTTTTTTTAGCAAATCTTAGACACAGGTAAGCTTTCCGTTATTTCTGATTGTTCCTCTCTAACACAGTAATCATTCCAGTCTAATTTCTCTATGTGCTTTTTGATTATGCATTTGTATACTCACAGGTTATGCACTCTCACCTATTTTCCTGGACACAAGTCCACAGCTCCTTTCTTTCTCCCCTTTTGTCATGGAACTAAGCCAAGCTAGGCTGAACTATGACAATTTTTAATACAGAAGCCCATTTGTTGTAGATTTTGCAATACTCTCATTTCAACTTAACACTGTAAGTTACTGTAGTTCTAACTTCCAAGTTCTAATTTGGGGTAGAATAAAAGATGAAAAACACATAGTACCATAGAATACACTATGTTCTAATCACACGCAAAGTAAAAACCCATGACATTTCTTGATAAAAGTACTAATGATTTCAGTGTTTCTCTTTTAAATTTAGGAGTATAGCCATGATTGCTTTAAAAACAATAGTGTTTTGTTTACTGTGTTCCTCCCCCTGGTTCTAATACAATTATAAAAGATGGTAAGGAAAAAATATAAATGCTCTGTTATTTGTTTCAGTCAAAAGCCATCTTGGTCAACATGTACTACTATGACAAATGCTAATCTGGCTGATTTGACATTGAATTGAATGAATACACAGGTTAATTGTTTCAGTCCTAAGTGCTTAAGAATTCTGCTGCTTGAATTTAATAATCAAAGTCAGAGACAGCACACAGCAGATGTGCTCCAGTAGGCTATTATTTCTTACTTATGACCTGCTTAGATTCTGCAGAGAGAAGGAAGCGGAGTTATGTTTCTATAGCAGCAAGCAAAGGTATAGGTTCACTCTACTCAAGATAAATGCCATATAAACACAACCCACCCTAGCAAGTATCATAAGCAATTCAGTTAGAAACAAAGAAGTTTGAAAATACTGAGATGCAGTTTTTTGTGTGTGATTCTTATGTTTTTAACTGGGGGAAGCATTTTGATAATTTCTGAAATATTACCATAAGCTGTAAAATCCAAGTCTTCCAGATTTTCCAGAATATTCTCTATTGAAGCAGAAAACCTTTTAAAAGTTGAAGAATCCAACATTTCTGGTGGGGGGGGGGGGGGGGGGAAAAAAAAATATGTAAGTAACTACTTCATATATAATACAGGCTATACAATGGAAAGAAAACAAGTCTTCTAAGATTACCTTCAGGTGTTAGTTTAGGTTCGTAAGCTTTTCTTTTCTTTTGTTTTTCTCTTTTCTTCATTTTTCGAGCCACTAATTAAGAGAATAAAGAATGAAACAAATGCTTTTTTTAAAGTGAAATAAATGCTTATTTTCTTTTTTTTAATGCTTTTATTAAATACTACATGAGAAGTTATTTTCAAGTGTTCAACTTAAGGATTTTTAAAGGTTAAGTATTATGAAATAAAGTGAAATATAATGATCAGTTACCCTCACTGAGGCTAGGAGGAGGAGAATAATCATCCATATCAGAGTCATCAGGACTTCGATTACGGTAACGGCCACTACCAGAAGTCCTTCTTCCTTCATGATAATGACCACTTCTCCTGTGGTCAACAGAACTTCTTCTGTCGTGTTCTTCATACTCCCAAGCTTCATCTCTATCTTTTTTATATCTTTTTCGAGAAGCTAGAAATGTAATTCATTTTCATTTTAAGTATTGAAATTCAATTTAGTAGCTCAAAATCATCTATTCACAAGTTAAACATTAGCATATGAATATTCCATAAAACAAATGAACACTCTGAAACCTTTTCACGCTATTATGTTATGGCATTATTCTAACAGTTTCTTTAAATTACATAAAAACCATGCCTAAAATTGCTATAGACAGTAGCAAAAATAAAATCTGAACTTAAAGGGCACTTGTCCTTTTAAACAAAAGTGAGTGGGCCTAATTCAAGTAATTTTCATCCTTTTCTTTCATAAGGAAACTCTGAAATTTCTTCAGTTATGTAACTGATTATTAATAAGCATCTGTGTTATAATTCAGTGTTCCATTTGCTCATCCAACACTGCAAGTTCCTTCATTGCAATCTAGCTGCTTAAAGGCTCCCCATTTTGCAAGACATTTCAAAACTTGAAGTATATATTGCAGGTAATTCGGTGCAAAGAAGGCATAATTCTGAGCTCAACAGTGATTATATACCACTGAAGGTTATTATAACCAGTTTTCACTCGGGACCAGTAAGCACAGCAGAAACAAGTGTTGAAGAAACCAGGCTAAGTGTTCTCTACAGAGACTAGGTGGAAATAAGATATTGGGGGAGGAGAATCGAGAACTCTTATTTTCAGATACTTCTGTACATCTTAAAGGGGATAGAATGCTAAGACAAAACTTGAGAAGGATATGCAGGAGGACGTAGTCTCATAGAAGCAAAGAATAGTTTAGGTTGGAAAAGACCTTTAAGATCATCTAGTTACAACCCCCCTGCTATGGGGGGGGCACCTCCCATCTAGACTAAGTTTGCTTAAAGCCCCATCCAGCCTGGCCTTGAATGCTTCCAGAGAGGGTGCATTCACAACCTCACTGAGCAACCTGTTCCAGCATCTCACCACCTTCCCACTAAAGAATTTCTTCTTCATATCTAGTCTAAATCTACTGTCTTTCAGTTTAAAACCATTTCCCCTCATCCTGTCGCTACCTGCCCTTCTAAAAAAGGCCCCCTTCAGGTACTAGAAGGCTGCTATAAGGTTTCCTCAGAGCCTTCTCTTCTCCAGGCTGAAGAGTCCCAGCTCTTCCTGTCTTTGTAGGGGAGGTGCTCCAGCCCTCTGATCATCTTTGCTGCTCTTCTCTGGATCTGCTCCAACAACTCCATGTTCTTCATGTGGTGATGGCTCCAGAACTGAATGCAGTACTCTAGGTGGGGTCTCACAAGAGCGAAGTAGAGGGGCAGAATCACCTCCCTCACCCTGCTGGTCATACTTTTCTTGATGTGACCCAGGATAGGGCTGGCCTTCTGGGCTGCAGGCACACACACTGCCAGCTCACATTGAGTTATAGTTTTAAATAATAGCAAACAAAAGGGACATTCTATTCTTCTTTGATAAAGATCAGAGGCATCACGATTACATTTTTTTATATGTATGTGTTTATAATCACAGAATTGTAGGGGTTGGAAGGGACCTCTAGAGATCATCGAGTCCAACCCCCCTGCCAAAGCAGGCTCCCTACACCACGTCACACAGGTAGGCGTCCAGGCGGGTCTCGAATATCTCTAGAGAAGGAGACTCCACCACCTCCCTGGGCACTAATAATAATAATAATAATCACTACTTATTTCTTGGAAGAGAAATTGAAATGCATTAAAAAGCAAGACAATCACATCTTTCTCTTTCAGAGCCTAAGAAAGGCTAAGAAGCAAAATGCATTTTTCAAAAGTTCCATAAGAAGTTTACAAGCAAAATGCCTTCTCAGGTTAACACTAGCAAGTACTTTTGCTGTAGTCCTACTTAGGTAAAGCAGCTAAGACCTTACTCAGACTGAATTGATTTGCTCCATTTTAATCAAGTTTCTTTTCAGCATTGGCTAACTGAATCTTCATATTTACAAACTAATTTACTCTTAAGAAGTAGCAAATTCCCTTCCTAACTTAGAAGCACATACAAAAGTTACCAGATCACACAGCAAAATTTTAACTACACACTTCCTCTCTTCTGTTGAGATCCCTTAATTCAAGTCTACTAAATGATAATTTGAGAACCTATCAGAAGTAATTCCTGTTTTTCCAGCATCATACCAGGGAAACAGTAGTAGAAGTTGAGTTACAAATTCAAATCAAGCAATTATTCTTTTAAAAGAAGAAACCGAAAAAGGTGGACAGCAAACTTGTTCTCATATGTTTTAGGCTAGCCAACTTTTCAAAAATAATTTACATTTTGTACTACTTTAAAGTAAAATATTGGTCTTTAGCAATAGAAAAATAATGTTGTACTACTTACATTCAAAAGCTTCTTCACTGTCATTGTCTTCATCAGAACTGATTTCAGCATATTTTGGTTTCTCATTAACTGTGCTACGTTTGCGCTTGTTCATTTTCACACGTTCACAAAGCGGCATGGTGGATTCAATTTCTGCCAGTAGCTCAGGAGGCAACTCCTTTAATACTGACTGATCTATGCTACCTATTAATAGAGTAAGAAAAATAAATGTGAACGTAAGAGTTAAACAAAAAAATAATAAAAGCAAAAAGAAATTTAAAAAGAGACCCAATAATAAAGTCCTTTCTCAGGAACCACTTACAATATATCCACTAACAATTCCATTGTTAGACACACCTGATTGTTTTTGACAAGCTTTTCTAAATCTTTATATAATTTCCAGTTGCATTGTGAACAATAACAAAATAAATTGGTGAAATGCATTATTAAACAACATTCCTGCTCTACTTCCACAAAATTTAGTCTTTTTTTTCATCTTCTGAATTTAACAGGATTTCCAAAAGTGTAGGTAAACTAAGGACTCATTGTGCCTCATAATAACTGTTTATCAATCGTTATTTAGGATAGATAAGAAAATAAACTTCCCTTTTCCAGTGGGTAGGGAGAGTCAATCTGTAGCAGAACCACTAGGTTGTTATCCTGTCATCCCAAATTCTGCCTCAGATTATTTCTTGCCTCATACTAGTTGTTTTATAATACAACCCACATTTTTGCTTGATTTTGCTTTGAAGTGAAGTTGAAAGATGTGTTTCATACAAACAGCAACCTAGACCACGTGAGGTTTTTCCCCCCCCACTGAGGTAAACAGACGACATTGCACCATTCTCATTATATTATTAAACTAATCGTATTCATTACTTCATGTGTAGTTTCAAATTTGTAGGATAGCATCAATCTAATCTTTAGAAGGGTCCAAGCTTACTTTAACATTGAATTTGCAAGTTAAGATCTCCCTGATTCCAACAGAAGCACCCATTACCTGTACAGGAAGGAAAAGGAAGCAAGAAAGCAAACAAAAACTAAGGAAAACAGATGTATGATTTACATTTTCACAAAATTGTAGGGGTTGGAAGGCACCCCCCAGAAATTGAGTCCAAAGCAGGTTCCCTACACCAGGTTGCACAGGTAGGCATCCAGGTGGGTCTTGAATATCTCCAGAGAAGAAGACTCCACAACCACCCTGGGCAGCCTGTTCCAATGCTCCGTCACCCTCACCTTAAAGAAGTTCTTGCACACATTTGTGCAGAACTTCCTACGCTCTAGTTTCTGGCTGTTTCCCCTTGTCCTGTCTTCACACGCTGCTGAAAAGAGTCCGGCCTCGCCCCTTTGCCACCCACACCTTAGATATTTATAGACCTGGATCAGGTCCCCTCTCAGTTTTTTTTTCTCAGGGCTAAACAGACCCAGTTCACTTAGCCTTTCTTCAAAGGGGAGATGCTCCAGGCCCTTCTTCACCATCTTTGTGGCCCTCCACTGGACTCTTTTCAAGAGATCCCTGTCTTTTTTGTACTGGGGAGCCCAGAACTGGACACAGTACTCCAGATAAGGCCTTACCAGGACAGATTAAAGGGGGAGGATCACCTCCCTTGACCTGCTGGCCATGCTCTTTTTAACACACCCCAGAATGCCATTGGCCTTTTTGGCCACGAGGGCACACTGCTGGCTCATGGCCAACCCAGGGCACCCAGGTCCCTCTCTGCAGAGGTCCTCTCCAGGAGGTCATCCCCCAACCTGTACTGGTGCATGCAATTATTGCTCCCTAGGTGCAAAACTCTACACTTTTGTTAAACCTTATCTGGTTTCTTACCACCCAGCTCTCCAGCCTGTCCAGGTTTCGCTGAATGGCAGCACAGCCTTCAGGCGTGTCAGCCAATCCTCCCAACTTAGTATCATCAGCAAACTTGCTGAGGGTGGGCACTATCCCCTCATCAAGGTCATTGATGAAGATGTTGAACAAGACAAGACCCAGCACTGACCCCTGGGGAACACTGCTAGTTACAGGTCCCATCCGGACTCTGCACCGCCAACAACGACCCTCTGTGTTCTGCCAGTCAGCTAGTTCTCAACCCACCTCACTGTCCACTCATCTATCCTACATCATCTATCAAATGCCTTGCTGAAATCAAGGTAGACTACATCCACCACTCTCCCCCCATCCACCCAGAAACTACGTCATAGAAGGCTACCAGGTTGGTGAACCCATGCTGACTATTCCTGATAACCTCCTTTTCTTCTAATTGTCTGGAGATGGCATCTAGCACAAGCTGTTCCATACCCTTTCCAGGGACAGAGGTGAGGCTGACTGGCCTATAATTACCTGGATCTTCCTTCTTGCCCTTTTTGAAGGCCAGAGTGACATTGGCTATCCTCCAGTCTCCAGGCACCTCCCCCATTCTTCAAGACCTCTCAAAGAGGATAGAGAATGGTTCAGCAATCCCTTCTGCCAGTTCCCTCAGCACCCATGGATGGATATGGTGGATTTTGGTACTATTTCATATGAAATAACTAGCCACATTTTCAGATACATCTGTTGCAGCAAATGAACAAGAGTACCAAGAAAAACTGCCCTTGAAGTTCCTTATGTTGAGCTTTTCACATAAGTTAGCTAAAGCATTGTCATAAACATTTTTGTGTGCTAATAATTGGTAATAAGCAAAAGTACTGTTAATGAAAGTTCACATTTGCAATCTTGCATATAATTTTGCATTTTAGAAGTGCAACTTTTTCAAATATCAAGATGTTAGAGTGAAGAATACAGAAGGGTCTAAGAGGGAACAGTGCCATTTGTTTGGGGTGGGGATATGAATCTTAAATCTAAAATTTAAATTGAGCCATTCCACATTCTGGAACTTCTACAATGAATTCTCACACACCTTCATTTTGACATTAAAAATGAAAACTTAAACTACAGCTCAGTTTGTCCTCTCCTCACTCCTTTTTAGCCACATAAGACATTACCTGGCTATGGGACTCTTTTTACTTTGCTGATAACCAGTCTTGCTGTTATTCCATAGAGACCAAACTCAGTTCCCTTACACATCCTCTCTTAGCATTTGATAGAGGATGTTCCAGTGCTTTTAAATATGAACTGAGGCTTAGGATTTACCTCCCTTATGTATCACTAGCTTGCTGTCTTAACTTTCTCAAGTCACTCTGGGTCACTTCTGTAACTACACTGAATAAGACCTCCTGTATCAGACATGCACAGAAAGGAAAGCTGTTTCTTTCTGACTTAGCTCAAACAACCCTCAAGCCAAACAAAACACACTCTAAAAAAACTGCCTTATTTCTTGTTCTTGGATAGCCATGTCATAACTACAATGACAGAAACTCTCAACTTAATTCTATTAGTAACTCACGCAAATATGTTTATATTTTAATATGAAGAACTGAAAGAAAAAAAGAATCTAAGTACTTCCCTACCATACAAAGTAGCCTGAAAAGAAATACCCTTTTAAAATAGTTACGTACTACTACAAAATAGGTCTCAGGCACTACAGCACAAAGATTCACATTACTGTCTGTGAGTGATGAACAGCTTGCTTGTTAAAGATGAAAAATTTCAAATATCCCAAGTGTACAAACTTACAATACCCTTCCCACTGTGACTTCACTTCAGAATTCCCAGTATGCTCTTCACATGGCACAGCGAGTCCTTGGTGACACAAGTCCCTTGCCCACTGACTCCTCACTCCTCCAAACAATTCTATGGCCTTGACAAGTTCAAAAATTCAAGGGAAACTGCAAAGCTATTGCAGTCTTTTCCTACAAGAGCAATTTAAGGAATGGGGAAGATAAATCTGCTCATAAGACAGAAGTTCCACTTTTATCTCGATACTGTATCATCAGCTGAAAAACACATAGCCAAGTGGAACACTCACTAAAAAAAAATAATAATAATGAATGTAGACCATGCACATCAGTGACTTTCAACATTCCTCTCCCACTTTACCTTAAAGAATGTGGAAGAGCACACAAATAAATACAAACTCTTTATAAAGCCTATTAACCTAACCATTTGACATTCATTCATCAAGGGATAACTCCTGAGATCAAGACACAAGCAGCCAGCACCATCCCCCCTCCCCTCCAAAATGGGGCAAGACTCACATCACCCCAGCCCAAGGGACTGTGCCTATAGAAGTCTCTGCAGTACTGAATTTGGAAGGAAGGAAGGAGAGGTGTAGTGCTAAGATGTACGTCCTGTATCATTTCATAAAACCTGCTTGAGCATGTTTCTTTAAAGTAATTTTTCCCTCATCTACCCTAACAATGGCACAAAGAAAGGATTCTCAGACTCTGGCTAATAAAAAGAGAGATTCCGTCTCTGAGTTTATAATCTCAAGGCCAGAGCCGAGGACTGGAAATGGGACAAAGCCAGAGAAGAATGTGGACACAGCAACTGAATAAATCCCATGATGTAGCAGAGGTCATCACTGCCCACAGCTAAGTAGCACAAGTCATAGAATGGATTGGGTTTAAAGAGACCTTTAAGATCATCTAGTTCCAACCCCCTGCTATGGGCAGGGACACCCCCCACTAAACCATATTGCTCAAAGGCCCATCCACAGCAATTTCAACTAAAAAAAGCAACATGAATTAAATAAAATCAAATTACACTCCAGATTTCTTACCATCAAATGCCTTGAATGCTTCCAGGGAGGGGCCATCCACAACCTCACCAAGCAACCTGTCACTACCCGCCCTTCTAAAAAGCCCCTCCCCAGATTTCCTGTAGGCCCCTTCAGATACTTGAAAAGCCACTATGAGGTCTCCTTAGAACTTTCAGTTCTCTAGGCTGAAAAGTCACAACACTCTCAGCCTGTCATAAACTCAAGTGTTGTTATAATAGCAAAAAATACTTAGAAAGAAGAAACATGTTTTGATGGTGGAAAGAGATTTTCAGAGAGCACCCTGATAGATCCAGGCAAAAAGCAAGAAATACAGCAAAAATATGACCACCAAAAATATCAGAACCTACATTATTATGTTAGTGTCAATGATTACCCTCCTGCTACACGATTACTACAACAGCTATATCCATGAATTATTTTGTTCCTTACTGCTGCTAACCGACTTAGCTTTATATGTCAATAAAATGAGCCTTAAGAGGTCTAGTCTTAGAAGTTGCTTTACAAAAATACAATAGAATTCCAAGTAACATGGAGTAAATCGGCAACAAAAATGCAATGCTACACAAAGAACCTCACTTTTATGAATGAAAACATCAGGAAATTACTTCTCCAAAATAGACTTTTACTAGCAGGGCTTTTAAACATAAGCACTGAAATTTAAGCCAACTCAGTTTACTAAAAACTTAAACTGCTCTCCGAAGTGTACATCCAAATCAATTTAAAAACCAGGCCATAGATTTTCAACTAAAAAAAACAACATAAATTAGATAAAATCAAATTACACTCCAGATTTCTTACCATAAAAGAAGAAATCTAATATAAACAATATATAACAAACAAAATAAACAGAGAACAAAACCAAGACTAACATCTTATTCATAACAATGGGTACCTTTTACCTTCTGTTACCACTGAAAATGGTTTTACAACTGAAAAATATCACGATGCTCCTCTTGCTTTGTTTCTTCAAAGTAACTTATGTTAATAACAACAGTTGGCAATGCTTTAGCCTTCAATATAAAACACTACATAAGTATTACCTAAAAGCAAAAGTTACCCTAAATAAAGCTCATATAATGAGAATATCAACACAATAATTAGAAGAAAAAAAAACAACAAAAAAAACCCAAAACAAACAAACAAACAAAACCAAACACAACACAACATCCTTTCTCTAACACAAAGAAAAGTACAACAAAGAAAAAAGAGCAAGAAGATACCAGGCTGAAACCAACAAACAAACAACAAATTGAAACACAACAATATAAGACACAAAAACAAAATAAAGAAGCTACCTACCTTTACAAGACCTAATACATAAAAAGACATCCAAAAAAACCCATCTTTACCTTCATTGCCATTCCTTAAACAAAGTTGGGTACATTGCATGCACCTGAGCTCCTAATGGGATGGCTCTTTCTTTCTACCAGGTGCTCAATCACTGTTTCAAGCCTTGACTTAGCTTTTCCACTACACTCCATTGTTTATGGAGTGAACCAGTGATTGAGAAAGTTAAAGGTAAGCCCTTTGGATTATGATGACCCAGTACACTGCAATGCCTGTACAATTTGCCTGTCACCTGTTATAGCGTTCAATAAGGCTTACCCATCAGATTATATGGCAGGTAGAATTGCCACTCGTTGTTTTCTTCTGCCCAGTGTTGTACTATTGTGCCAGTGAAATGAGTCTCTTGGTTGCTCTCGATGTCTTGAGGTGTCCCATAAGCAGCCATCACCTTGGTAAGTGCCTTGATAGTATATGCCTGGTTCACCCTTGGCACTGGATACAGCTGAATTAGCCCACTTGTGTTATCGACGCAGGTCAAGGCATATCTCACCCCCTATACCAAGGGATGAACCCATTGTAATTGACCTGCCATCACCAGAGAGGACTGTGTTCTCTAGCAAGATGGGCTGTTGTTTCAGGCAACAGTCTCAGTCTCATCTTGGAGCAAGCACTGCAGCTTCAGCATGCCTGGATGATATCACAGTTGTATGGGTAGCCTTGATGCTTTAGCAGCTGCCCACGTTGCCCAGAGAAGCTGCATGCCACAGCTTCTGATGTAACTAAGGGGTGATGTTCTCGGATGGTGAATCCTCAATTCATTGATCTTGGGCCAGTGTCAGCTTCATCAATTCCTGGTGATTGTAGAGGACTGTGGCCAGAAACGTGGTAGACATGTACAGTCCTTTAACCACATTGCATATCTCTAACCACATATCTCTGCCCCAGATTGGTTGGCATGAATATTCCATTCTTGGGTGTCCCACTGTGCAATCCAAAGAGTCTATCTGTGCAGACGTTCAGGATACCATCACCAGGTTCCTTGGTTATAGCCATCCACACAACTCACAGTTCTGCCCATTGGATAATCTGACCATCCCCATCTTCAAACCTGATTGTTTCAGTGGAGGGATGGCATGCCACCACTTCCCACTTTTTTGGGTTACCCTTGCTAGACCCATCTGTATACCAGGCATCTTCAGAAATAAAATATTTCCCTTCTTGAACGGGACTCTCGTCTGGTGGAGCAAATACTGTCTCTTCTGGCATGTCACTGTGATCCTGTGCCTAGGATCTTTTGGAGCTCTTCTTTCAATGGTGATGAAGACAGACTACTCCTCTGGCTGAGACAGATGACCCATCATGCTGCCATCTGTGCTTGGACCACCCCTGCCTCAGGAATGTATGTCAGATCTTTCACCCACCCCCGAATTGGCAAGGTATTTTTTTCACTGTAATTTCAGCTGTTTGGGTTATTGGTTCTACCACCTGTAATGTAGAGTAGGTAGTCACTAACTGTTTTTCAATCATACTATACCTTTTTACTCCATGCCAGACCTTAAACCAGAACCCAACAGGTTCAAATGGAATTCTGGTTTGGCCCTAGCCAAACCTGTCCTGAGTTACATAGACATCTAGTTTGTCTGGAACAATGGAATCAAATATACCCAACGCTTGGGGTTGTTTAACAGCTAGTTTTGCTTGCTGGAATGCATCTTGTTCCGTTCTCCCCTGGTTCCATTTTTGGCCTTTCTTTGTGAGTCGGTATGAAGGCCTCAGCAGCTGTGCTAAGTGGGGTATAAAGGAACACCCTTATCCCAATATACCCCCAAATTCCTGCAGCTACCTTGGCACGGTAGGTATTGGGAACACCCGAACCTTGTCTATTATGGCACTGTGTAATATTTTGGTCTTTCTTGACCAAACTGCACCCAGGAATTTCACTTACAGGCCTGATCCTTGCACCTTCTGTGGGTTTATAGTCCACCCATTATCTTGTAAATGAGTAGTCAATGAATCTGCTGCTTTTCCTACTGCCTCCAGCGAGTCAGATGTTAGCATAAGATCATCAATATAGTGGTACAGTTTGATGTTACTGGGTTTATTCCAATCTGCTAGGTCATGCGCCGTTAAGTTATAATAATAGGTTGGTGAATGCATGTACCATAGTATCATAGTATCATAGTCTCATGCAGGTTGGAAGGGACCTTAGAGATCGTTGAGTCCAACCCCCGGGATTCGAGCCTCCTGTGTAGCAGAGCAGCACTTCTACCACTTGCGCCACGGGGGATTCGAACCCGGGCCCCAGTGTTGCAAAGCGGCATTCCTACCACTGCGCCACCAGGGCACACACCCTTGCAGTAGGACCTGAATGATCCACTGTCTGCCTTCCCATGTAAATGCAAACCAATCTTGCGAATCTTCATGGACAGGAATACTGAAGAACGCATTTGCCAAGTCTAGGACACAATGGTAGGTTTCTATCTCCCTACTCAGCGTCCATCAGGGAGGCAATATTGGGAACAGTTGCATGAATGGGCGGTGTGACCCTATTTAATTCTCTATAATCCACTGTCATTCTCCATGTGCCATCTCACTTTTGTACTGGCCGTATGGGGGAATTATATAGGCTATGTACAGATCTGATGATTCCTGCTTTTTCTAGTTCCTGCACTGTTCTTGAGACTTCCTCTTGCACCCCCGGAAGTCTATGTTGTTTAATATTAGTGATCCGGCCCAGCTCTGACAGGCAAATAGGCTCATGTTTCGCATGGCCTCTTAATAATGCACCGCCTGGATACAAATATATATCTCTCTCAGTCTGAGCTCTCCCACGGTCATCTGGAGAGTCAGACCCCATAGTATGTCTATGCCCAGGAATATACTCCAGGACTGGGGTAATAGACACCCTATACTTCTGGGGTGGGAGACGCTCAACCCCCAACTTCAACCATGTCTGGGTTATGGGGATGGTCTGTCCTTAGAACCCACCAAGCATCACTCTATCTCCATGGAATTTAGTTAGATCACCATAAATAATCAAGGTTTTTGTGCCCATGTCTACTAATGCCAACATTTGCTGTATGTTCTTCCAGGACCAAAATATATTCTATTAAACATAGGGCCCACCTGGGGTCCCTAGGTGCAGGGGGCTGGCATCCCCTGTCACTCAAGTAACTGCGCAACCACCATTTCTATTTCCTTGTGTGGCTTGGGCATAGTGGCCCAGGTCACTTGAGGAGGCTTTTTCCTTTTTTCACTAAGTATGAACACTTCCGTGTTCTCATTGGTACTTGTTCTTACCCCTGCTTTTTTGGGGGTGTTTTGAGATTTTTGATTTTCATCCAGCTGCCTCCATATCTGAAGGAGGACGACTGAGCTTGCAATCAATTTTTGCAAATTGAACCCCAGCCTGGTTTAAATCATTTAACGTCTGTTTTCAGGATACACTTATGGGTCCCAATTGAGAAATTCATAGGGCTGGTCTCCTAGTTTTAGTTATAGGGAGGACCTGTGCCCCTTCCACTATCCAAATATTGCACCTGGTCTGTAGGCACTCCTCCTAGACCAGCCACCAACTGGGTGGCTTGTTGGACAATGGCCTCTGAGGCTACAAAAGGGTTTAGTATGGACACTAGTGTGGCATACTGGTGGGGAGGCACCTGTTGTAATATGAGGACCCTCATCTCTGCTGAGAACTTAACTAGGTCCAGACTCTCAAAGTTGTCATCATAAACCACCTCCTTCATTCCCATTTCTCTGATATAATTTTGAAATTCCTCCATCAAAGTCCATAGAACAGCATTATTTAGACATTGCTTTTATTTGTAAGCGTGATTCTACATGCAGCTGCTATTCATTGAATTACAGAACGATTTGCCCCATTATGTATTACAGTTACATATAGTCTTTGTCTGAGGGCCAAATGTGTGGTGATGCAAGTTTAGAAATCTCTGGTTCATTAATAACCATACTTTCAACTCCCACATCCCATAATCTTAAGAGCCAAGCTGGTATGCTCTCTCACTGTTTCCGTTTAAATGATTGTAATAAATCCATGAACTCGGTAGCCACATACAGGTGCACTGTCACTTCTAATGTGAGTGTGGGCCACCTCGCTAGCCTATCTGGGACTTCCTTAGTTTTTTGAGTAATTATTGGTCTTATTTCCAGAGGATCTGAAGTTCTCCAATCCTCTAGTTGGACTTCTGTTTCTTGATTTTCCTTTTATTTTTAGATTAAACCAAGATCCAAGGATCCCATTGATCTGAGTCCTTTTCCCCTTCTAATGACATAATTATTAAATTTTAGAGGGGAAATGCCATACAAAGATGAGGCAGCTTGCCCTGTCAGAAATGTAATTTTATTTTTAACAGCTCATTTTGTCTTTCAGTCTCCCCTCAGAGAAACAATATTCATTAGTAGTAGTTACCATGCTACAGCAGATGCTGCTACTCCTCTTTCCTCTGTTGTTAGTGAAAGTCTGTTATTCTAATTTATTAAAAGATTCTGCCATCTTAGAAGGGGACTTAATATTGGGACCATTAGCCCTTATAGGTTCCCATTCTTCAATAATCCATGAGGTACCCAAGAATCCCAGTGTTTCCCCCGAGAGTTCCTCTTTTGGGGGTATTAGGGGCCCAGATAACCAGCCAGCGCATTATCCATTTAAGATAATCATCCTAACCTAAGTAAGCATGCCACTGTCAGGCTGTCAGCTTGTCTCACCAAACATACCATGACAGAAAGGGCAACAATCACAGCAGAACAGCAAGATCCCAAGCTACAACAAGCGATGATTTGCTCAAACGTAACAACAGTGGGCATAGAAAAAAAACAAACAAACAAAAAAAACCCCACAAAAACACAGAATAGAAGCTGTTTAACTTCACAAGGCCTCAAACATGCAGAAATCTTGAAAAATATGCTTTTGCCTTCCCCTGCCAACCTTTAAATGAGGTCTGGGAAGGGGTGGATCCTGGCTCCACCCCTTCCAGTCACTCAGGTACACTGCATGCATCAGAGCTTCCATGGGATGGCCCTGCCTTTCTACCAGGTGCTCAATCACTGTTTCAAGCCCTGACTTAGCATTTCCACTACAATTTACTTTTATGTTCATAGGTAATGTTCCCATGGCTGAAAAGTAAATGGCAATTTTCAAGTTAACAGTTTAAATACTCTTGCAAAAAAGCAGTAACCTAAAATGGGTGAAAAACCTGAGCAACAGAAATATTCATTTACCAGAACCATTTGTATTTCCACCATTTGTATTTTGTCAAATTTACCCTTTGTTTAAGAGCAAATTCAAACAAAAAATTTTGACTACACATAAGCTATTATATCTGTATTTAGATCTCTAGACAGACACACAAACAAGCCTGCACTGCATATTGTAGAGTCAGATAATTTGTTATCCCACAATTTTACATGTTGCAATGCAATTTTTCAAAAATTATTTATGGAAAATAACTAACTCTTCCCAGAAATAAGAGGAACTTGATCAACCATACAAACCTACAAACTAAATGTAGTTTCAGACTTTCAATGAACAAGGCTGATTGCTCTGACAAATTAAGTGATAATTAGGTGGCACTTACATGTGCCAAAGTTATTTTTCAAAAGTGAACAAATTAAATTGCAATCAAATAAGTAGGTTTGGACAAGTTTATTGTTACCATTAAGAATTACATGTGCAGTATGTGAAGTTTGTTCTTGTTACCCAGAAAAGACTTGAGAACTATGAGAGCAAGAATCAGAGTATTTACTTTAGTGGCAAAGATAAGAGTAAGAAAAAACCCAAGCAGCCTCCAGGCAAAGCCATGTCCTAAAAAATTCTCCTATTAAGAAAAGATCAGTACAAGAACGGACTCCAGTGTGCAAATGTTGAAATTATTCAACATCTGCTTCTGAAAAAAATAACACCAAAAATGAAGGCCTCAGAGAGTATACGTGATGCCAATACGCATCTCACCATACTTTCCAGGACAGGCACAATGTACTGTAAAAATAAAAAATAAAATAAAATCCCTGCAAATAGAAATGACCCATTCTGCTGCAAAGCATGCTGAAGAACTGAAGGGTGGACTGTTCAGTGGAAAAAGACTCGGTTGGATGGTTGTAGCCAGAGGGTTGTTGTCAAAGGCTCCATATCCAGGTGGAGGCCAGTGACAAGTAGTGTCCCTTGGGGATCCATCTTGGGACCAGTGCTCTTCAACATATTCATCAGTTACATAGATGATGGGACTGAATGCACCCTCAGCAGTTTGTTGATGAAACTAAGCTGAGCACTGCAGTCAATACAATAGAAGGAAGGGATGCAATCCAGAAAGACCTGGACAGGCTTGTAAAAGTGGGCCCACAAGAACATAATGTGGTTCAATAAGGCCAAGAGCAAGGTGCTGTACATGGTTTGGGGCAATCCCAGTTATGAGTACAGATTCAGAGATGAACTCCTAGAGAGCAACCCAGCCAAGAAGGAATTGGGAGTTCTGATGAATGGAAAGCTGGACATGAGCCAGCAGTTTTCGCTCAGAAGGCCAACGGTATCCTGGGCTGCATCAAAAGAGGGGTGGCCAGCAGGGACAGGGAGGGGAGTACTGTGTCCAGGTCTGAAACCCCCTGTACAGGAGGGATGTGGAGCTGTTGGAGTGGGTCCAGAGGAGGGCCACAAAAATGATCAGAGGGCTGGAGCATCTCTCCTATGATGAAAGGTTGAGGGAACTGAGGGCATTTAGCTTGAGGAAGAGAAGACTCTGGGGAGACCTAATTGCAATTTTCCAATACTTTAAAGGAGCTTACAAGCAGGAGGGGGAACAACTTTTTACACGGGTAGATAGTGATAGGACAAGGGGGAATGAATTTAAAGTGAAAGAGAGGAGGTTTAGGTTAGATGTTAGGAAGAAATTCTTCACTTAGAGGATGGTGTAAAAAAGTTGTTCTCCATCCTTTTAAATACTGAAAGAGTATAGAATTCTTATGAAAGTGATTTTTTTCCTAAAGATCCAGTTAAAATTTTAAAACTTAACAGTCATGTAACTATAACTACTACTTCTATTCATAAAGTAACAAAATTTCAAACTTGTCTATAAAATATGAGAAAAGCATTTATTTATCTTTTTCCAGAACAATGAAAGCTTATCCTGTATAATAAATACAGGATAATAAATATAGGCACAATAGAAGTATGACTTCCAAATTTAAAAGTTTTAAAGCAATATAAAAGTTGTATAGACTTTCAGTTTATAAAATGTTTATCTTAGCTTAAAAAAAAAACAATTCTTTTAAGTTTCAGAATGAATTGGCAATAGTCCTGTAAGACAGAATGACCATCTAGATTGTGTTTAGAACTAGTTGAACTTAGACTATTTTAAACTTAATTTAAGCTAGACCACAGCAATATTGTTGAATACGATAAGACCATTTCATGTGGGAGGGATGCATGACAAAGGGAAAAAAGGACAAGAAATACAAGTAGGTAAAAGAAGGAAAGAACAATCAAAACATACTAAACTACATTAAATTAGAGTGATGGGAGAAGAAATTGAATAGTGATGCTAAAGGTAACAACAGAAAAGATTTACTATAATCTATTACAGACAATATAGAATAAACTAAAATAATGTTTATGAAAAATGCATTTCCTATTTTTTTGTTTAAAACAAAAAATGGCACAAAGTTAAAAAATGAATACTATTTCTCTCATTTGGAGAGAGGGCACTGGAAATCACGTGAATATATTCTGTATCAGTCAATTGTTGACAAGTAGACTGGCTTATAAGAAGATAGATTTATGAATTATGAACCTTTTCAGACACCAGAGTTCACCTAATTATTTAGCATAATATATCCTAAGTAGTAAGTTAACAGGAACTTGGGCAAAAAGCATAAAACTAAAAATACACATGAAAAAATATGAAGTGAAGAATCTGCCTGTTTGAACATTTGAAACGTGATTTGTAAGAGAAATGTAGTTTACAACACTATTTTTTCTATGAAATCTATTTATAGTATCCCTGTAAGAATCTTAAATTAGATACAATAGCAAAGAGTCTGATTTCACATTTAAACTTTTTTTTTTCCTGGAAAATATGCCCCAAGTTATTGCAGAACATATAAAAATGTGTGACTTCTCAAAAAATGAAATAAACAAAAGCACTGCAGAAAAGTTATAAACCTGAGTTCAAAATGAATACATTCCTCATGAATGTCACAGCTCCTAGAGTCATGCCAGTTGGACAAGTCAGTAAAATCTTTATGCAAAACACTGTTTACATAATCACATGCTATGGACTAAGAGTCTAGTTCAGAAATAGTTTAGGAAGCATACATGCACTGTATATGTCTCTAAGGGAGCTAGAACCTCTAAATTTACTAATTTCCTGTTCATAGAACTGTACAAATTCAAAGTCTATCCTTTTGAGATAAGAACTGAATTGCATCTCTATCAAGAAAAAGCAGGTTTCATAGAAAATCATTAGACTTAGAAAAAAAAAAAAAAAAGGAAGTGTTAATATTTTGTAGATTAAAAGAAAATATCTAACAAGGAGGCTCGTATTTTACAAAATAATTAATTTTCATCTTGAATTATTCAGTCTTTACTAATAAAAAGAATCGGGTTAGTATAGATTTAGCACAGAAAATTCATTATACAGATATCATTTTCTACACATGCAAATAAACCATTTATTTGCAGATTTCTACATAACTCCTTATCTAATCAACACTGAAAAACATTTTAACCACACATTCACGATGATATTCCTGTAAGTGCATTCATAAATAATACTGTATACAGCTGAAATCCTCTCCCCTATCACTTGTTTTCTTTAAGAGGACAGATCTGTAAAACATATACATAAGAAATTTAAATGCTTCAAATGCCAAAAAAGGTAAAAAGGAACCTTGATCAGTCAGTAACATTAATTTCAAAATGTGAGATGATCTACTCCAGTTTGAAACCAAAGTAGTCAAAATTTTAGCAGAAAAAAAAAAAAAAAAAAGAAAAAAAGAAAAGCAATCATACAACAGAAGTAGTAACTACAGAAGAAACAAACGATAAAATATTAAACCTCACAAGCTATATGGAAGAACATCCTGTCCATATTACTAATTTTAAAATGTCAACCAATTTCTTACCACAGGCATGTCGAAACTGTGAGCTATATGTGGCCCAACCCAGCCCATCTTGCAGCTGCCCCCTGCCGCATGCCATCATGGCAGCAGCTCTTCCCTGCCAAGCAGCCTGGCCCAGCCATGGGCGCACACCCATCACTCAGCAGCAGCCAAACAGAGGTGTCTGATTGGCACTGTCTGGGCTGAAACCAAGGCATGGAACAGCGCAGGGCAATGCTAACTCAAGTTATGGCAAATAATTTTATGTGCTGTGAAACACTGGCTAAAAACAGTCCTGTGGACAGTGCAAAATATGCAGCCTTGCTTTCCAAGCAAATTGGAAAATGCAAGACCTGAGTATAATGTAGATGGTATAGAATAAGGGGTGGATACTGTACTAGTTTAAGATTCAATAGAGTTCAAAACCACAAGTTGTATCAGATGAGGTTTAGACTGGACATAAGAAGGAACTTTTTCTCTCAGAGAGTGGTCAGGCACTGGAATAGCCTGCCCAGGGAGGTGGTGGAGTCACTATTCCTGGCAGTGTTCAAGAAGCGTCTGGATAGGGAGCTGAGATATGGTTTAGTGGCTTTCTGTAGGTATGGTAAAGGGAGGTTGGTTGGACTAGATGATCTTGTAGGTCCTTTCCAACCTTGTGATTCTATGATTCTATGATTCATTTTCTTCATAGTATCTGGTATGATGCTAGGTTTTGGATTTAGGATGAAAATAATGTTGATAACATGTTTCGGTTGTTGCTGAACGGTGCTGCACAGAGCCAAGGACATTTTAGCTTCTAAAACTGCCTTTCCAGTGAGGAGGCTGGGGGGCCACAAGGAGCCGGGAAAGGGACTGAACCAGGACAGCTGACCCAAAGTAGCAAAGGGATATTCCATACCATATAGAGTTATACTAAATAATAAAAACTGGGAGGAGTTGGCCAGGGTCTGCCATTGCTCAGGAACTGGCTGAGCACCGGTCAGCTGGTGGTGAGCAACTTAACTGTGTATCACATACTCTATTTACCCTTTTCTGTTAATTTTTTTTCGACACTTTTTTTTTCCTTCTCTTTTGTTATTCTTGCATATTAAACTGTCCTTATCTCAACCCATGAGTTATTCCAATTCTGTTTTCAGTTTTCTTCCCCATTCTACTAGGGGTGCATGGCATTTAGCTGCCTGCCGAGTTAAACCAGAGAAAGCCTAAATTGTGGAGGCTCCTCACATGTGTTTTGTTTATAGCATAAGAAAGGCAGATGATATTTTATAACTCTATTCTTATTGCGTTACTTCAAAACATCTCTTGGAAAAACACATTTCAGTCCTAATTAAAAATATAAAAGAATCTTAGTGCTTGTCTAAGTACCATTCCAGGTACACTAATTTAGTTACAATAGTAACAGTCATTTTTCCAGACACACTTAAATGAGTTTAATTCATACATATATCAGACGTTAAACTACAGAAATTACCAATTAAACTAATTGTATATGAATGTACAGCTTAAAACTATTTAAGTTTTTCCACATAAGGTACTTGCATCAGAGTAAATAAATCACTTCACTTATACTGAAGCAGTATTTCCAATAACAAGTCCTGAATTGATTTTCACTTTGATTCCCCAAAATCACCATATAAGCAAGCATATAAACCATCAAACTTTTATCTTTAATGTTTAACCACAGGAATAGCAAATCTAAAAGAACAGAACAGGAGTGTACAAGATATAATGCATTTAAAAAAAACAATCTTACCTTTATTAGACTTGGACGACTTGTTCTTGTTAGGCTTAAAACATGAGCCCCTTGATTTATCTTCTCTATCCTTAATAAATTTCTGCACATCATCCAAAGAAAGCTTCTGAAGGACAACTACAGGCTTAGCTCCTTTATTTAGGTCTTCAACTAGCCCAATCTTCTCTACTTTGTCCTTCTGTTCACCTTTACATTCAGTTTTCCTTGACTCCTGAGTTACATTGCCATCTTTATCACGCTTGATTTTTGGAATGACAAAATGTTTCAATGTGCCTGATCTTGCCCCCAGCAAGTAACTGGGAAACTCTGCTTTATTGCCAGTATGTATTTTATTACTATCTACTTTACTCTTATTACCATCTGTCCTTCGTTCATCCTTGCTGTTGGGTGATTTTAAACCAGGTTTATCAGGTTTTGATTTACTACAGTCTCCTTTATTTTCCTGTTTAATACGAGGGCTGTCAGGTCTTGATTTCTGATCTCCAGATGAAAATCTTTCCCTTGATTCACCAGACTCATGTCTATGTTTCCTTTCAAATTTCTCAGTTTTTGAAACATCAGATTTTAAACCATGCTTAGAATCATGTTCAGTTTTGTTTGAGGATCTCAAATACTCAGGTCTTCTTATCTTGAACGGATCTCCTCTGTATCTCTCTGACTCCCCTCTATCCTCAGATCTTTGTTTAAGGTTAATATGGTCACATCTCAGTGTATCAGAAACTGAACGTCCATCAGGCCTTTGTTTCACTGAATCTGATCTACTTTCATATTTTATCTTGGAAGGATCAGATTTCACATCTGTTTTATGCCTAGATATTTCAATTTTCTTATCTGACAACGGTTTACTGGAGTCCCTCTTACTGTCATGTCTATGTTTTGGCATTTCAGGCCTGCCTTCACACTTCTGTTTTGGCATTTC
The DNA here is from genome assembly GCF_054131305.1 of Coturnix japonica. NCBI lineage: Eukaryota > Metazoa > Chordata > Aves > Galliformes > Phasianidae > Coturnix > Coturnix japonica. Next base: position 32,109,200 of record NC_140701.1, read on the forward strand.
AGGCCTCTGTCTTATTTCCTGTTTGCCATTATTTTGCTTTCCCTCATTTTGTTTTATCTCCATTTCCCTGCTCTCATTTTGTTTTGACTCTGTCTTTCTGTTTTCATTTTGTTTCAGCTCTATTTGACTGCTTTCATGCTTGCTTTCATATTTAGCCTCTATCTGTTTGTTCTCATTCAGTTTACTTTCCAACCTTCTGCTCTCATTTTGCTGAAATTCCATCTGTCTGTTTTCATTTTGTTGGATAGCTGTCTTTTGACCCCCAAAGTCTGCCTTTTTGTTAAAAATCTCAGGATGGTTTTCAGGTTTAAGTTGAATTCCAACAGTGTCTTCTTGGGGAAAACACAGGAACCCATCGTTGCATTGCTTTATTTCTTCTTTTTTTTTGAAGGCATCCAAATCCTGAGTTGATGTTGCCTGAGAATCCGTTCTTCCTGCTTGCTGAAGATCAATACTAACCATCAACAGTGGCCTTGCCCCATTTCCTGCAGAACATGTCTCCTGTGAAGTTGGTCTATTTCCTCCAGTAGCACTACCAGCCTCCTGTGGTTTGTTTTCTTGTTTTCGCTTCTTCAGAGGCTTATCTACAATTTAAAAGATAGAAGTCATAAATTTTATATACATATACATACATACATATATATATATATATATAAAGAGATTAAGTCTCCAAGCAAAAATACCCGTTCCCCTCTATTCCTACAAAGCATTTATGTGCACACATAACAAAACTCAATGAATTTAAAAGCAAGAATAGAACTTGTCTAGTTAATACTTTAAAGTATTCATAAACTATTATTCATTGTCAGTCTACCACAGGTGCCAATTAATCATTTAAAAAAACATTCACAAAACACATGAAATCCAAGTCCTTCTAAAATTCATAAGAGAACCATCTAAAATAAAGCAGTTGCAATATATAACGACAAAAAGAAAACAAAACAATTTAAGGTTGAAGCAAAAGTCTGCAAAGACATTGAAGATGCACCTTCATAACTGCTTTTTGATTAATACTACTGTAAAAAATTATCTGCAGATTCAGCCTGCTTCCTTATACAGGAAATAAGCAGTGATCTGCAGTGATTAAGACAGGGAATCTCCCTACGTGGTTCAGTGCATCAGTTAGACTTAATGCATATTATTGTTAGAAAACACAGGACCAATGTACAAAGATCATTAAAATAACTCCAACATTCCATTCCTCTTTTAGAAGCAAAGCAGTATACCACGAGTTGGTGTCTATATCATAATACATATATATTAGGTGAGAGGGCCTACACTTAAAATATTTACTATTTTTTCTTTGCAACCATAGTGCTTTCAATGGATAAAATAAAAAGTTCAGTGATAATTTTACATAGTGTCAAGAGCTTGACTCTGCAATTATATTTTCAGTTTGTATAAAAAAAAATCAAGAGAAGAATACAGAAAAATAAAAAGTGAGCCAAGAACACATCCTGCAATTTAGTAGCTTTCATAAAAATGAGAAAGACAGTGAAATATTAAAAAGAATGTGTTCTATTTAAACTATCACCGGATGTAATTAAGCCAACTCTATTTTTAGGAGCAGGGTAAGTATAAGCAATCAAGGAAGAGAGAAATAAACTCTAATCTTCATCCTTCTTATTCCACAGACAGTAGAATATCTTTTTATCATCAGGATTTAGGACTCAGTCAAAATATCAGACTAATGCTTTTCTTCCAAATCCCACAGAGGTAGTTTGACAAGCTCTTGAGACCAATAAAGTGTGATCAGGATCTTTTTGCTTCACTCTTTGTAACAAAAGGAATAGTTAAGTCACAAAAGGGCTTTCTAAGTTAGAGATCAGGCATCCAAGTTTGTTTTCTGATTCCTTTCTTTTTAGAAACATTATTCCCTTCCCCTATGTCATGGTTTTGTAATTTTGTAATCTTGCTATCAGTATTCCACATCATAAGATCATGTAAAGCATGGACAATTTTATCGAATGTGCAGTTCACAGAAGAAGACTACATATCCCAGAGAACATCACAGTCAGGGATAAGTCACGGGACCAGGACACTATATAATCTCGCTCCCAGGCTGGAGTTCTTTCTCTCTCGGACTTCTCGGAGAGTGGGAAGCATTCCAGCCGTGTTGCCTAGAGTTCACAGTAGGCCTCTCGGTTTTCAGGGACTCTCTCTCTCTGTTTCTTTCGATTTGTTAGCCTCAATTATATTATATTGTGTTATCTTGTATTTCGATATCATATTTAGTAAAATAAGTTTTTCCTCCTTAGATTGCCGCTGTTTTTATCCCATTCCCCTTTTCCCCCTCCTTTCCGGGCCCCGGGGGGCCCTACGGGGTGGCTTCCCCTGTCACGGGCATGGGTAAATCTAAGTAACCCGTGACACCCTACCTGTACCCCAAGAATATAGATACATCCAAAGTGATTCCTTGAAGAAATTTAAGACAGAGTACTGTCTGATCCTGGTTGTTCTTCTAGGTATGCATCATTTTGGTTTGGCAAATCCATACAGACATTCTCTTTACATTGCAACATACTCATCAAAACTTGGTACTCAAAGCAAGATCATAAGTCACCTCATTCTAAAATGTATTAAATGTGTCAAATTAAATGAGTCATCGTGGTACAAGAAACTAAACATTAATGGAACCACAAGTTTGAAATGAATAAAAAAGGTTAGCTGCATTTCCAAGTGGTTACTTCTCACCTGTCCTGTTATGAACAGTATTCCTGAAGAAAGGTGTAGCCATCATCTTTGGAAAAGTTTGTGTCAAAACTATGAGTACTTTCAGATTTAGAAAGTATTTGATTACTAAGAAACCTTTGCATGCATGTTAAAAATAAAAAATTACACTGGAGTAACCACAGACACCTCCAAATAAGCTTCCACTGAAACTAGAAGTCAACCACTTGAAGAATCTCTATTCTGAAAACTTGGAAGCTGAGCAAATGTTTCATAGTTTCATAGTTTCGTGCGGGTTGGAAGGGACCTTAGAGATCATCGAGTCCAACCCCCGGGATTCGAGTCTCCTGTGTAGCAGAGCGGCACTTCTACCACTTGCGCCACGGGGGATTCAAACTCCAGGCCCCAGTGTTGCAAGGCAGCGTCTTTAACCACTGCGCCACCGGGGCACACTAATGTTAACACTAACTTAACACTAACTAAATGTTAAGGACACAGGCTGGATGAGGGGAATTGGATTCAGGAAATGCCTCAGTTCCTCCATTTAACGTGAAATCTTTCTAAAGCAGCAGCCAGAACATCCTTAATATTCAAGTCTCCAACATTACTGCTTTCTTGCAAATCCAATGATTGCCTCAAGTACCAGATTATATAATAGGACAATAGCCTAAAAACTTTTAGAACTGCACGTTCTAGCAAATTGAACTGGGTCTTTTGAAAATGCCTGTTAAATGGTAACAAGTCTAAAGAAGAGGTTTGTTTTAGGAGAATGATAACACTTCACTATTAATAATCTATATTTTATAGACACCCAAATCCGGATACCTGAATGATCTGAAAAAACAATTAAATTATCACTTCCCCATTTACATCTTGTAATTAATTCAGTTGGAGACTTCAGATCCAAGATGGGTAAATGTGTATATATTCTTCTTCAGAACTACAAATAAGATTGATTCTCAGCACTAAGTTCTGGATGAACTACTGTACAGTAAAGACTTTTTTTTTTATGGCATAAAAATTTACTCTTGTATTTTAAAACTGACATTCTTCAGAGATTGTGAGGATGTCTCCACTCACATGAAACACCACTTATTTGTATTATTTAATTCAACAATAAATAAATTTATATCAAACATACCAACCCTAAACAGTTATTACTTCTTGTACAATCTTCCATGTTTGAACAACACGTCAGACAAATCAGCCAGAGGCCAATTACATGTTTATCTTATTTAACCAATCAAGACTGGGAATTTTCACCAAATAATATCTAACCATACTCTTAAATAACAAATTGGTGTTTAATGACAGTTGTTTCATTTTTCCTGGGAATTTTTCACAGTTCTCTTCAAAGTTGTCCAAACACCCTGTTCTATCAACCAAAAGTGTTTTTGCCTAAACCACTCAATATAATCAGAAGAAAGGTTTAAATATGAAATTACTTTAATGATACTGATGGATGACATCAGTGGAGTGAAGGCAAATATCCATTTTCATCTTTCTACTCCTTCATGAATTTTTAGCATTACTGAGCATGAGAGTTTGATCTCACCTCACCTCCTCCCTAAATCCATATTCCAAGAACCAAAGAAATGAACAATCAGAGAACCCTTCCAATCAGAAGAAGAGATTCCCACAGCACTTGCTTCTCCCCTTGAAGGAGAGCCTGAACAAACAGCTCAGCAATTTTAGTCTCACTGCTTGCTTCCTTACAGAGAAGAAACTAAGTTATGAACCTGGTACAGGAAGCCTTTCTAAACTGAAAATTCCAAAGCCTTCAGAATAATGAGAGACCAGACAGCTTCCAGTTGCTGCAGTTCAGAAAAAGGGATTTGAATCTGAACAGTAACAGATGCAAATTTTCAGTAAGCTGCCAACATAATTAAATCAATCTTCTAGTCACTGTGCAAAAGAAAAAAAAAAAAGCCCATCAGGCAAACTCATTCAGGACAAAACACAAAAAGACTAAAGCAGGCTCTGGCATGCCTCATGCCTTAGAGTGTAGCGCACTTCAGAATCTTCATTTTTGTAAAGTTTTGCACATTTTCTTAAATACGATAACAATACAATCAGCTAAAGAATTAAATATGATCTTAGGATTTTTCTACTTAAAAATGTCTTGTAACTCATTATTCCCTGTCAACTATGGTAATAGAGAAATAATACACTAGAAAATAAAAAGAACTGAACCACATAAAGTATAATCAAGCACCTACACTTGTTTAGAGAATGGAAGTCATAACTTAAAGTCCCTGAATTAAAATAATATTAGTTTCAAAAGCAATATTCATTTATAAGAGAATTTTCTCTCAAATTCTGGATTTTATCCATGTGATTGCTTTGTGAACAAATATAGCTTTCCAAACTCAGTTTTTAAAAAGATAAATTCCGAACAAAACCTAAAATACAATTACTTTTGAAATATACAAAGCAGCATCTAATTTCACAAGGAAAACAGTATGCTTAATAAAATATACTTACTTTACATGTCACAAATCCTCTTATCCAATTAGTTTTTATTCATTTGTAGAAAAAGTAAACTTTAAAAAATTATTAAGAGACGTTAAAAGTGTTTACCAATAAATTCTAATCTCCCTCTCAAATGTTGAATTTATTCCTAAATCATAACTTACATTAAAAAGCATCTTCAATTGACTAGATCAAGTAATATTTACATAGTACACTTACGGAAAAGGCTTGCCTCATCTTAGGTTGACATCAGAGCAAACTTGGTGACTGCAGTCTACAGAAATGCTGGGTTTGAACTCTTATTAAGCTTTTTTAATCATGCATATAATCATAGAATCACTCAAGTTGGAAAAGGCCTTAAAGATCATCAAGTCCAACCATGACCCAACCATACTACCCTAACTAACAACCCTCTGATAAATCAAGCCCCTGAGCACCACATCCAAATGGTTTTTAAACACATTCAGGGATGATGACTTAACCACCTCCCTGGGGAGCCTATTCCAGTGCTTAACAACCCTTTCTGCAAAGATGTTTTTCCTGATATCCAACCTAAACTTACCCTGGCACAACTTGAGGCCATTTCCCCTCATCCTGTCACCTGTCACCAATGAGAAGAGACCAATCCCACTTTTGCTGTAAGCAGCTTTCAGGTATTAGAAGAGAGCAATAAGATCTCCCCTCAGCTTCCTTTTCCCCAGACTAAACAGCCCAGTTCCTTCAGTTGGTCCTCATAGGGACATATTCTCCAAGCCCTTCTCAGGCCTTGTTGCCCTTCTTTGGACCTGCTCCAGCACCTCAATGTACTTTCTGTACTGAGGTGCCCAAAACTGAACACAGTACTCGAGGTGAGGCCTCACCAAGGCCGAGTACAGGGGCAGGATGACTTCCCTAGTCCTGCTCACCACACCATTCTTGATACAAGTCAGGATGCCATTGGCCTTCTTGGCCACCTGGGCACACTGCTGACTCATATTAAGCTGACTGCCCATCAGTACACCAAGGTCCCTTTCCATCAGGCACCTTTCCAGCCATACCTCCCCAAGCCTATAGGGTTGCCTGGGGTTGTTGTGACCAAAATGCAGGACCCGACGCTTGGCCCTACTGAAACTCATACAGTTTGCCTTGGCCCATCGATCCAGTCTATCCAGGTCTCTCTGTAGTGCCCTTCTCCCCTCAGGCAGATCAAAACTCCCTCCCAACTTGGTCTGCATCTGCAAACTTACTGAGGGTACACTCAATCCCTTCATCAAGATTTAACTCCATTGACCACAACCCTTTGGGCCTCAAGGGGAACCATATAATCCAGTTAATCACAGTTAAAGACAAAAACAGAGCACTGAAAAGCACTTTGGTATGGAGGCAAAAGGTCTATTATCCTACATGTCCAACCCATTGGCTGCATGCAGCACTGGACTGCTAGTAAGACAGCCCCACAAAATGATACACTTCTAGCGTTATTATGTTATTTTTGGCAGTATTTTTCATGAGTCGATAAAAAAGGACATTAAAAAAGGACTTGAAAATTGCTTTAATCAAGCATAGCAATTGTATAATTTTTGTCAGTATGTTCCAGAAAACCATCTCCACTACTTCCCTGAAATAAAATTTCCATCACACTACTGGCTCCAAAGCTCAGAAAGAACATGTCATATCCACCTTACTTTTTACGAAGAAGCATATTAATACCTTTGATGAAGTACTGTACTGTAGAGATTTCATATCTTAAAAAAGGACAGAGAAGACCACTAATCTTCTATCAAAATTCAAGTACAATTCCACTCAAAGTACTTTATGGAAGACAACAAAGAATACCTACACAGAAAGTGTAGTGTGACTCTGAGTATGTATTGTGTGTATTGCCATGTCTCAATTACAAAAGCAGCAAAGATGCTTTCGTGCAAATTTCAGCATATGCTAGCATATAAAGTAAGATTCCTAGAGGGACATTTACTATGTACAGTATCAGCTAGTATGATCTGAATTTACATTATATGTTCTCTAGTGCGTAAATGCCAGGGTTTTGCATAAATGCAGCTTCTCAAAAATGAATGACATATTTAGGAGGCATTAGAATATTTCTAATAGACATAATCCCATAGGAACTGTAGAGGAAGCTTCCTCCTGCAGTCACACAAAACCAAACAGCTATAACTATAACAGTCCCTGAGTATATCAACTTGCAGACACAGTACAAACTTAAAAGCAATAACAAAACCATGACCAAAAATAAGAATCGTATTTCTTCAAGATAACAGCTTTCTAGGCAACCTGCCATGAGACTAGTAAAAATTCTACTCAGTGTTTTCTTTATTCATGACTGAAACACCTTGGCAGTCAAAGAGAAAGGAGCTGCTGCCTAGCACAGGGGCAACTTACCACCAGAGAATAAATGGTGATCATTTGTCCCAAAATAAGGCAGCAGCTCTTGCACCTGATCCACAGCAATTGCAAGAACTCAGAAAGAACTGAGACCTGGCAGAGGATGTAGGCACAAGTGAAGCATAATGTTAGAATCCATAATTAGTAAGATGGTTATCAAGCAGCAGTGAAGAGGAAAGATCGCATTATACAAAAATCACAAATTAGTGTCTACCCATGGTTATGTAATGATGTTAAACAAACATCACAGCTAAAGTGTATAATTTCCTGAAAGCCAGAACAAAAAAAGGAAGAGTGTTTTTGTCTTGCTCTAAGAGCTTGAAGGCTGTTGTGCTCCATAAAAACAAAAACAAACAAACAAACAAACAAAAAAACAAACAAAAAACCCCCACATAAACAGCACATATTTCCAGATGTTTCTCAGCTAAAACATGCTGCAGAATCTAACCTAGCAGTTGAAAAATAAAAGTAGCTTTTGAAGAAAGAAAGTATAAAGAAACAAACCACAACCTTTCCATAAATAAATTTAAAATTAGTACAAGAGATGTAAACAGAGCAGCAAAATTCCCCCATTTAATTAACTCAAAATTAAATGTACTAGACACCTCTTTTGACACGAACACCCATTTTCTCAGTAAATTGACAAATAACATTTTTAATAAGATTCCTTATTTGGTAACTAAATCAAATATCTAAAGAGATAAACTTTTTAGTAACCACATCAATTATATTCTTATTATTCTCTCTCTTCCCCCCAACTTTTTTTCTTTTTAAAGAAAAAAAATCTTTGAATAGGGAGAAAACATCCTCTCTCCAGTGAACACTTGAACAATACACAATATAGAAGTATATATTACCCAATCGTTATTGTACCTTTAAAAGAATAGATATGATTTTAATATAACACCTCCTTTACATTAGGTTCAAATAGGGATATTAATAGATGAGGATAAGTTTTCCTACTTTTTCTTAAATTAGGTAACATAGGTAGTTAATGAATAATCCAACTACCATAACTTACTACAAATGTTATATTATGGTACTACTGGGATTTTAGAAACTTTATAAACAACATTAATTGTCCTTCATTCAGTCTCATAGTTCAAATAAGAATAAATAGCGTAAAAAAAAATCTGAAACACAAGAACTTCACTATCTAAACAGTAATACCCCAAATAAGGAATACCAGTTATTAAAAATATGCATGTATTAAAGATTTCAGTTCATTGTTGGAGGGAATGAAGATGAATGTCATAAAAGAACCTACACTGAATAAATAGTTCAACTACGTGACAATGAAAGGAAGTTAGTTTTTATATATTAGATATATAAAAATATATATAGTGTATATACACACGCACACAATCCTTTTACCTTTATCTTGCACTTCTTTTGAAAATCGCTCCCTTTCAATAGCTGATTCACGTTCTATCCGCTCAATTTCAGCCAACGCATCCAATTCTACTTCATCATATGACGTTATAGTTCCTTGTTGCGAAACCTGTTGCTGTGTCTGTACCACAGGAGTTTGAGGTTGTTTTGCAGCAACTGAAGTGTTCTGTTGTAAAACAGGCACTTGTGCCTGAAGGAAAACTGTCTGTTCATGCTGCGGCAAACACTGAGCAGTGTTTAGTGGACGGTTAACATCCTGTGGAGTAACGGGTGTTTTAGAAGTCTGTCCTGGGTACTGCACATTAAAAGGAATATCACCCTCTGACACACTGCTGTTTTCCAAACCACAAAGCATATCATCCTGCTGGTCCAAATCCGAAGATCTTACACGAGAGAGTCTTAATGTAAGCTTAGTGGAGTCCTTGGAAGGAGAGCTAATGATATCGTACATTGCAGCTTTTTCAGTCTGGTCTTTTTCATCCTTGCCTAACTTCATTTTCTTTTGTTTCTTTTGCTTTCTTTCTGGAGAATCTAACAATATGTCTGGGGGAACATCTCTAGGTGATGAATAAGGTGGAGGCTGAGATTGTAGGATTAAAGGTGGTCTTGATCCTAGAATAATAATTCAGAAAAACTGAACAGTTATGTTGTTTCATGTTTTATATAATAACACTCTATATATAACCTATATAATTTTAATGTGTATTTGTACATATAACTGTGTTCACAAAAGGTATAACTAATATTGGCAGGAAACACATCATTCCTAGATCAAGATGTAATCCAGATGTTCACATTGTATTTCCTAAGAGTTTAAGCTGTCCACTGCAACTGGAGAAGGGATCATTTCAGAGAAGATTGAACAAAACAAATTCAATTAAAAAGTAATAAAATAATACCTGCAGATTCATAATATAAACTATTAGAAAATAGTCAGTGACAGTAAGCTGACTATAGAAAAAGGAAAGATCAAAAATATTCTTCATAAGGTCCAGTAATGCAGACTTAATGATCAGTGTACTGGACAACACACAAATGTGTTTAGGGAAGATTTTCTACCTTACATGTGCATAAGAAGATGAAATTAGAAAATGTCTTAAAAGATAAATTGGTCTTTCCTTCTTACTTAATATTGATTCAAACAGTTCAATATTATTTTTAATTTATTTTTTTTTTACCATTCCTTGCTTTATCACCTTTTTTTTACTTTATTTAAAAGTATGAATGTTTACTTCTACATGCACTCATTCCAATTTTTAAGTATATCTAGAGGACGTTTTTCATTAAAAACATTCTCCAATTCATCATATTTGTTGTTCATCAAATTAAACCAACTCCCCGTAGCTGTCGGCCCAGAAAAAAACTTTAAAAAACATAACTTTCTGACTTCTCCTGACTTAGGATTTTAAGCTATAATTTTTAGTTTAAAAAGGAATATTGGTGTATATAAAAAAATTATAATTAAGGATCAATAAAGCTCCAACCTCTGCTTGTTCAACTAAAGCAAACATTTCTCTGATCCCATTCATCTACTAGGGAATACTGCTCTTCAGAAAGAAGTGACTGTTGTAGGTCATTGTAAGTCAGTACTACTAAAAACACTGAAAAAATTTATTGGATGACAGGTCCCCACATGCTCCATTCAAGAAACACCACTAAACAAGAAAACATCTTTATTCTGAAGCTTAAATGTCCAATGAATAATATTTCTTAAAATTTCTACTAAACAATGTACCGATGTATAGATGAAAAAAAGAATTACTACATCTACCAAAGGTTCAGTTCAAATGAAAGGTACATCTTTACTGATGAATTTATACAGACTAACATACTTCATTTTCTCACTCCAGTATATTGTGAGATATCCTATAGGCTCTGTATGCAGATCTGGGTATAAAACAGGTTTATTTACCCAGTTCTTCTTGACTATGAGAAACAACTCCATATCCTGTCAATAACATCCACAATGTTGGGAAGCCCTGTGTTGACTCAACCTGATTCTCAAGGTCTTTCCACTACTTCATTTTGCTTTAGGCAGCAAGCTGGTTGGGTTTATCACCAGGGCTTTAAACTGGAGTTGACAGGGGAAGGAGGTGTACTGCTGAGTGACAGAGAAGAGCTGTCTCTTTAGGAAGCCATAGGAAAAAACCTTAAATTTGTCCCAGAGGTTTGTGGGAAGGCTCCTCTAGGAAAGTAATGCATCTGAAAGCCCAGCTGAAGTGCCACGATACCAATGTACACAGAATGAGAAATAAGTAAGGGGAGTTGGTGCACTTGCACAACAATGATCTTGTTGATATGGAAACGTGGTGGGATGTTTCACATAACTATAATACCATGATTGAGGGATATAAACTTTTTAGAAGGATTAGGCAAGGTAGGAGGCGCAAGGGAGATGCTCTCTGTGTTAACGAGAAGATAGACTGTGAAGACCTGCCTGCTGAATGCATACAAGTCTATGGGGTCAGATGATATATATCTCAGGGTGCTGAAGGAACTGGCTAGTGTGGTTGCCAAGCCACTATCCATACCATGTGAAAAGTCATGGCTGTCAGGTGAAGTCCTTGGTGACTGAAAAAAGGAAAACATCACTCCCATATTCAAGAATGGGAAGGAGGACCTGGGGAACTACAGACCAGTCAGCCTCACCTCTGTGCCTGGGGAGATCATGGAGCAGATCCAGCAGATCCACACTGCCAGCTCATGGACAACCTGTCATCCACCAGTACCCCCAGATCCTCCTCCACAGAGCTCTTCTCCAGCAGGTCACATCCCAACCTGTACTGATACTTGAGGTTATTCCTTCCCAGGTGCAAGACTCCACACTTGCTTTTGTTAAGCCTCATCTGGTTTATTGCAGCCCAGAAATAAGGGTCGGGGCAATCCCAGTTACAAGTACAGATTCAGAGATGAACTCCTAGAGAGAAACTCAGCCAAGAAGGAATTGGGGGTTCTGATGAATGAAAAGCTGGATATGAGCCAGCAGTTTTCGCTTGCAGCCCAGAAGGCCAATGGTATCCAGAGCTGCATCAAAAGAGGGGTGATCAGCAGGGACGGGGGGGGGATTGTCCCCCTCTACTCTGCCCTTGCAAGGCCCCATCTGGAGTACTGTGTCCAGGTCTGAAACCCCCCGTACAGGAGGGATGTGGAGCTGTTGGAGTGGGTACAGAGGAGGGCCACAAAGATGATCAGAGGGCTGGAGCACCTCTCCTATGATGAAAGGTTGAGGGAACTGAGGGCATTTAGCTTGGGGAAGAGAAGACTTTGGGAAGACCTCATTGCAATTTTCCAATACTCAAAAAGAGCTTACAAGCAGGAGGGGGACCGACTTTTTATGCAGGTAGATAGTGATAGGACAAGGGGGAATGGATTTAAAGTGAAAGAGAGGAGGTTTAGGTTAGATGTTAGAAAGAAATTCTTCACTTAGAGGATGGTGAGGCACTGGAACAGACTGCCCAGAGAAGTTGTGGATGCACTAGCCCTGGAGGTGTTCTAGGCCAGAGTTCCTAAGCAGTCTGATTGAGTGGTTAGCAACCCTACCCATGACAGGGAGGTTGGAACTAGATTATCTTTGAAGTCCTTTCCAACCCAAGCCATTCTATGATTTCCCTTCCCCAATTTAGATACTACACTCAATCACAGAATTTTAGGAGTTGGAAGGGACCTCTAGAGACCATCAAGTCTAACCTCTCTGCTAAAGCAGGTTCCCTACAGCAGGTCACACAGGAAGGCATCTAGATAGGTCTTGAATATGTCCAGAGGACACTCCACAACCTTTCGAGGCAGCCTGTTCCAGGGCTCTGGCACTCTCACAGTGAAGATGTTCTTGCTTGTGTTAGTATGGAATTTCCTATGTTCCATTTTTGCCTGTTGTCCCTTGTCTTGTCGCTGCACACCACTGAAAAGAGCCTTCCTCCATCCAGTTGACTCCCACCCTTCAGATATTTATAAACATCATTATGTTACACTCACGGCCTTCTCTTCTCCAGACTGAAGAGTCCCATGGCTCTCACCATTTCCTCACATGGTAGGTACTCAAGGCCCCTCATCATCTTTCTCACTCAGCTGGACACTCTCTCGAAGTTCCCTTTTTTTCTTGAACTAAGGAGCCCAGAACTGGACACAACACTCCTGATATAAATCATCAAATCACCAAGGTTGCAAAAGACTGCCAAGATCATCTAGTTCAACCATCAACATACCACCAATATTTCCCCACTAAACCACATCCCTTATTACTCTACCTCTAAATGTTTCTATGGCCTCACTAGGGCAGAGTAGAGGGGAAGGATCACCTCCTTTGACCTGCTGGCCATGCTCTTTGTAATGCACCCCAGGATCCCATTGGCCTTCTTGGCCACAAGGGCACACTGCTGGCTCATGGCCAACCTGCTGTTCACCAGGAACCCCAGGTCCTTCTCTACGGAGTTCCTCTCCAGCAGGTCAGCCCTTCACCTGTACTGAGGCATGTGGTTATTCATGCTTGTTGTGCTTGTGTAGAGTGCAAGACTCTATGCTCGAGTCTTGCTGAGTCTTATCAAATTCTTCTCTACCCATCTCTCAGCAAGCCCAGGTCTTGTTGAATGGTAGCACAGCCTTCTGGTGTGTCAGCCAATCCTCCCAGCTTTGTATCACTAGCTGTCACGGTTTTGTAATTTTTGCTATTGGTATTCCACATCATAACATCATGTGGAGCACAGAGAAGATCTACACGTCCCAGAGGACCTCACGGTTGAAGAGGGAAATACGTCACAGAAGTAATGCTCGCTCCGTCTCTCACTGCCTGGCAGTGGGTGTGGGTGTGCTTCCAAGCCGTGGCGCCTTCAATTTCAAAGTAGGCTTCCTGGTCTTTGGAAACCTCTCACTCTCTCTCTTATTTTACTTGATTTATTAGACTCAATTTCAATTAGATTGTAATTAGTAAAATAAGTTTTCCTCCTGAGATCGTTGCCGCTGCTCTGTTTGTTTCCTTGAGCCCAGCTCTAATCTCCCTACCCCTTTCCCTTTTCCCCTTTCCCATCTGTCAGGGGCTGGGGGGCCCACAGCCCTACTGCCCCCCCTGTCACAGGCATAGATCAATCTAGACAACTCCGTGAAAGTTTTTAGTGGAGAATGTGGGCATAAGCATAAGATTTTAACGTTAGTTAGTAGGGAAGAAAAAAAAAAAAAGAAGGATTTCTTTAAGCCAGAGACTGCAAAAGCATTATTACTTGACCTTCATAGATTAGACTGTAGTCTGGGCAGTCTGCCAAACTCCGGAAACTGTACAGAGTGCCTTCTGTTTCGGTTCATCTTTGATTGTTTTTTCCCTTCCCTTTTTAGTAGCTACAAGCTATGAATCCACTCTCCATTCTAGCTGCACTATTTAAGGGACTGAAAGCAATTATGATTTTCTCAACATATTTCCCGATTATTAACATCATGCTTGCTTGTTGTGGAATTGTGTTCGTATATAACCAAATAAGGGCACTGATGGAGACACCTGCCTGGTACTTATATGCAATGTGGTATAATTTGAATTTTGGCACTTACATCCCAGGTGGAATAGCCAATTTTACAAACACCACAATATTCAATCCGGTTTCCAGGCTGTCTACTCAGTTTGATACATGCTTTTCGAAATTCGAGTTAGTGTTCATACTCATGTTCATGTTATCAATATCACTGAATGTACTCCTCTCCATTCGTTCTATGTGGAAGTATCCTCGAAAACCAGAGAATGCTGACTGGCAGGGAATATGGAGAGGTTTAGGAAAGATCTTAGAAGTGTGGGGGTCCGCAATGTCATGGGATTTTACTCTTGAACACCTGTGGGATCCCGAGAAACTAAGCCAGTATTTGAGTCAGGGATGGTGCAGCTTAGATAGATCTAGGCAAGTATGACTTTATCAGTCACAGGAGGAACCAGTAACAATGTCAGTTGCCCCTGTGGAAGGCAAGAAATGGAAACGGGTGTCCTCGCGTCTAGAACGGAAAAAAGAAGAAGCAGAGGAGGAGGCTGTGAAAGATCCAGGCGAGGGGGGGGCTGACACAGCACCGAGAAAGGCAAAAGTAAGAGGCATGAAGAGGCGAGTGATGAGGAAGAAGTCTCTCTTACTATTCATCAATCTATGAAGATGACTGAAATCCAAAGTCTCAAAAAAGAAAGGAGTTTAGACAGTGCCAGAAAAAATCTCTTGTTACCTGGTTGCTTCGCTGTTGGGACAGTGGGGCCAGTAGCTTGTCTCTAGATGGTAACGAAGCTCATCAACTAGAAGGGATTTCCAGAAACCCAACTATTGACAGAGTGATTAGTAGATGTATGTATGGGGCTGCCACCCTCTGCAAGCAAATGTTAGTGGTTGTGAGGGCAAAGCTTCCCTTCAAAGACAATCTGAGGCCACTGATGAAAAAGTGGGATAAAAAGTGGAAGAGCAAGTGTCTTTGTTGGTTAATCGAGATGATCCCATAGTAGTATCAGACACGACTGATGAAGGTCAGGATCATCAATGGAGTCTAATGAAGGATCTGATCAAACTAATGAAAATCCAGATCCAATTAATTAAAGGTGATGAACCCTTTACCTCACCGGTATCATCAAAAATCTCAGCTATTAGACGCACACGCTTTCCAGCCCAAGCAAGGAACAACAGTAAAACTACACCGCATATTGCCTTGTGGTATTAGCTACGTGACCATGGAGAAGACGTGCGGAAATGGCACGACCAACCTACTCCTGTACTATGAACACAGGTGAGAGAAACACAAAACAGACCAACCACCAGTACAGCTGCTCCAGTAATCACAGGTAATGAATAGAGGGGCCCTGTCCTCAGTCAGGGGAGGGAAAGTAATAATAACATTTATTGGACTGTGTGGATTCAGTGGCCTGGCACATCAGAACCACAGAAATATAAGGCACTGGTGGATACCGGTGCACAGTGCACTCTAATGCCTTTGAGTCGTGAAGGGACAGAATCAATCCATATTTCTGGAATGACTGGGGGATCTCAAGAATTGACTGTGTTGGTGGTTGAAATAAGCCGCACTGGTAAAGACTGGCAAAAGCATTCTATTTTGACTGGCCCAGGGGCTCCATGTATACTTGGTATTGATTACCTCCGAAGGGGGCATTTCAAGGATCCTAAGGGGTATCGACGGGCCTTTGGAATAGCTGCTGTAGATACGGACAACATTAAGCAGCTGTCTGTTTTGCCTGGCCTGTCAGAAGATCTGTCTGTTGTGGGGCTGCTACGAGTAAAAGAGCAGCAGGTACCTATTGCTACAAAGACAGTGAACAGATGGCAGTACCGCACCAACAGGGATTCCTTGCTCCCCATTCATGATTTCATTTGGATCGCAGATGGAAAGCTACTGTGTGAAGCCCCACACAACAGGTTGCAGAAGCCACTGATGGTAAAGGAGAATCAAGTCAGTTTGCAAAGGTAAAGGCTGTCCAGCTGACCTTCTATGTTGCTGAACGGGAGAGGTGGCCAATGCTTTATACTGACTCATGGATGGTGGCAAATGCATTATGAGGGTGGTTACAGCAGTGGGAACAAAATAACTGGCAACAGAGGGGTAAACCTATTTGGGCTGCTGAACTGTGGAAAGACATTGCTGCCCGAACAAAAGATATAGTTGTAAAGGTGCGTCACGTGGATGCTCATGTGCCCAAAAGTCAGGCTACTGAAGAACAATAAAACAACCATCAGGTAGATCGAGCTGCCAGAACTGAGGTGGCTCAAATCGACTTGGACTGGCAGAACAAGGGTGAATTATTTCTAGCTCGATGGGCCCATGAGACCTCGGGCAATCAAGGAAGAGACGCGACATATAAGTGGGCCAGAGACCGAGGGGTGGACTTAACTATGGATGCTAATGCGCAGATTATTCATGACTGTGAAACATGTGCCATAATTAAATAAGCCAAGAGGATGAAACCTCTATGAGGGGAAGGGCAATGGAAAAGTATAAATACAGGGAAGCGTGGCAGGTTGATTATATCACCTTGCCACGATCTTGCAATGGTAAGCGTTATGTGCTTACCATGGTGGAGGCAACCACTGGGTGGCTTGAAACATAAGCAGTACCCCATGCCACCACTCGAAACACCATATTGGGTCTTGAGAAACAAGTCCCGTGGCGACATGGCACCCCAGAAAGAACTGAGTCTGATTATGGGACATATTTCAAAAATTCCCTTATAAATACTTGGGCCAAAGACCACAGTATTTAGTGGATTTATTATATCCTCTACCATGCACCAGCTTCTGGTAAAAATGAACGATACAATGGGTTGTTGAAAACTATGTTGAAAGCAATGGGTGGTGGAACATTTAAGCACTGGGAAAAGCATTTGGCAGAAGCCACTTGGTTAGTCAATACCAGAGGATCTGTCAATCATGATGGTCCTAGCCAATCCAGCCCCCTACATACTGTAGAGGGAGATATGGTCCCTGTTATACATGTAAAGAACTTGTTGGGAAAAGCTGTTTGGGTCCTTCCAGCCTCTGGAAAGGGCAAACCTGTCTGTGGAACTGTTTTTGCCCAGGGACCTGGGTGCACTTGGTGGGTGATGCAGAAACATGGGTATGTTCAATGTGTACCACAAGGGAATTTGATGTTGGGGGAGTGCATTCAGTTGTTCTGTGTATATAAGCCTGTGTGTGTAATGCATTTTAATTGTTGTTTATTTATATATATATGTGTATGTATTTTAAGCATGATGTATTGATGTAGAATAAAGGGTAGAATGTCAGGGTTTTATAATTTTTGCTATTGGTATTCCACATCATAAAATCATGTGGAGCACAGAGAAGAACTACACATCCCAGAGAACCTCACGTTCAGAGAGGGAAATACATCATGGAAGTGACGCTGGCTCTCTTTCTCACTGCCTGACAGCGGGTGTGAGTGTGCTTCCAAGCCGTTGACCCTTCAATTTCACAGTAGGCTTTTCAGTCTTCGGAATCCTCTCTCTCTCTTATTTTACTTGATTTATTAGCCTCAATTTTAATTAGATTGTAATTAGTTAAATAAGTTATCCTCCTTAGATCATTTTCTCTTCTCTGTTTCCTTGAGCCCAGCTCCCATCTCCCTACCCCTTTCCCACCTGTTGGGGGCCAGGGGGCCCACGGGACTACTGTCCCCCCCATCACAGACATAGATTGGTCTAGATAATTCCATGACATTAGCAAACTTTCTTAGGGTAGACTCTATCACTTCATCCTGGCTTTTGATCAAGGTATTGAACAAGATCAGACCCAGCACTGACCCCTGGGGAACACCGCTAGGTAAAGGCCTCCTGACTCTGCCCTGCTGATTACAGTCCTCTGAGCTCTGCCATTTCTCAATCCACTTCACCATCCAGTCATCTATCTCACATTTTCTAAGTTGCAAAATAAGCTTGAGCGTAGTTTGGCATTCACTTCTGACAGCACTCATGGGTGCATCCCTTTAGGGCCTGTGAATCCACACCTGTTGATTTTGTCTAGATGCTCTCTGATCAGATTCTCCTTGACCAAGGGGAAGTCTTCCATTCCCCAGATTATCTTATCTCTAGGGTCTGGGATTCCCAAAGGGCAGTCTCAGTATGTCTTTTCTCTTTGTTCTAAGGCATTCAGTATCTCTGAAGAGTGAAAAGCACCCCATAATAAATGAAAAGGGAACACTTTGCTGCTGAAAGGGTAAGGGGGCCTTACAGAAACCAAGGCAAAGGGTAGTTACAGATAGTTTATGTTAAGGAGGGCAGAGAGAGGGGGAATTGCAGACACTAAGTCTGGGAAAACAAGGGGAAGAAGACCATAAAGATAGGAGTTTGGGAGCAGCCTGAAGACATCTGGCAGAAAGGTGATTAGATATTCACAGGGCAAGATGACACCGATGTGTGGGGGGTGCTCCACCTGTAAGGCCAAAAGCTAACACCAGAAGTAAACAAGAGTTCTCACAGCAGGAGAGGAATCTTCATCCCAAAACAACGATGGAGAGAAGGGGGGGGGGGGGGGGGGGGGGGAATCCTCTTTGCCAATGGCTTCCACACATCAGTCTCTGCCTTCTCAGTGTCCTGTTACTAGGACATCCACCTCATTCAGTTGTAGAAACATTTTTTCCCCTACTCTTCCTTTTAGTACTGATATTCTTAGAAAAGCCTTTCTTGTTGTTCTTTACCTACACCAGATTTAATTCCACAGGGACCTTAACCTTCCTCAATGCATCCCTACAGGCCCTGACAACATTCCTATATCCTTTACAATTGGACAGGCCCTTTTCCCACATTTTCTGGACCTTCTTCCCTTTGACTTTTATCCTTACACTCCTTGTTTATCCATATTGGTCTCCTACCACCTTTCAGGATTTAGTACTCTTAGGGATGAACCAATCTTCAGCTTGAAACAAGTCCGGGTTACATCCTACAAAGCTCTCTCTCACTTGTCTTCCACCAGCGTCCTATGCAGGCTGCATTTTTCTTCCTATGAATATTAGAGGCAGATCAAAAAACAGTTCATCTCACAACTTACTCTTGAATTAGTACTGAAATTAATAGTTATGAAATTGCAATAATGGAGCTCTTATTGTTCTACAGTTACACTTCAAATATAAGACAGATTTGATTCTCTCTTGCCCTAAACATTTAAGTAAATATAGTAAGGTCATTCTAATTCGGTATTCATTTAG
Source organism: Coturnix japonica (assembly GCF_054131305.1). Classification (NCBI taxonomy): domain Eukaryota; kingdom Metazoa; phylum Chordata; class Aves; order Galliformes; family Phasianidae; genus Coturnix; species Coturnix japonica. The sequence goes on from NC_140701.1 coordinate 32,128,772, forward strand.
ATTTGTCATGCTAAAAAAATAACACTGCAGTAACAGATAAGGTGGTTCTTTTTCAGTCTTTGGATAAACTTGAAGAGGTTAGAAGGATTTCCATGTATTCCATTGAATATCTTAGATTCCAATAAATGAAGAAAACAAGTGCAGTTTTCCCTCTCCTAGGCAGCACTATGAATAGCTATCCCGCTTTTGAAGGAAATTTCTGAAAGGCACTGATGGTAAGGCCTGTAAGCTGCATTTTAAGAGTATGTGTTCTAGCACTAACTCCATATATTTATGAGATGTCTAATGATGGTTCAGCCTCCAGCAACACATGGGCGTAGAAACTACTATACCTAGGCACTGAAGTGAAAAAAAAAATGAAAAAGATTAAAAAGTATTCTGAAACACTTCTACCACAGATGTTAACAGTTTCAGAAACATATCACACATTGAACATGAACCACACACTGTTGGATACTTAAGCTTCAGACAAAACATCGCTCATTATACAGAGAAAGTTTTGCCTATTACTGTTGAAGTCAGTCTGGAATACTTCCTACAGGAGAAGGTTTAAACCATTATGTATCTGAGAACAAAGCTCTCAGAAGACTTGTTGATATCAGAATAATTTCTTATATGGAAAGAACACAGATACGTTCTGTTGCTGAAGCTATCAAGATTCCAAGGTTGTGAAGGTTTGTTGTGCAAAATGCTGTCAATTTAGTAAACCATATGATGATCTCTGAAAACCATCTCTGCAAATAACCTAAATTTTAGAACATTCTTATAGAACAGAGAAATATGTATGCAGCTTTCCTGCGTAAATCTAGAGTTGTTCAGTAATTCAGGAGAAAAAAAAGAAATCTGACTATCTGTAGTTGGTCTTCCATAGTACCAATAAAATAACTTTCTTCAAATGTTTTCATATGAAAAGAACATACAAAATCTGTGAGATAAAAAGAGATTCTCCACTGATTTAGAAAGGTTATTGCATTACTGAACAGTAATTGCTGACAGAGATCCAGATAATGCCAAATATAACAGACACAGGTATTATCATTCTCTACAGAAAAAAAATACGCCCATAAATAATACCTCCACAGCCTTCCAGTAAAAGGCATCCTGATCACACTATTTCCCTGGTAATTTATGACACTGAGTACGGAAGGAATTTTATGCAACCTTCAGAAATTTTCAAGTACTTGTTTTTTTGTGACTTTCAACTAGTTTCCTATCATGTCCTTTATAACAGAAGCAACTATAAAATACACTGTATTAACAGTGACTGAGCCATCTTCAGAATTTAAAGCTTCAAAAACACTTCTTGTTTACCATGAAACAGCTTCACTTGTTCACTGTGAATCAGTATCTTGGGGTAGCAAACAAATAAGCTTCTGCCCAGCAGATTATAAGATTTAGGGGTCACTGATACGTTTGTCTTTCCTTTGTCTGTATGCTTTCCAATTAGGTGAGTGCACTGGAATCTTATTTAACCATTCATTGGACTTTCCCTGAAAAAAGACCACTTGTCTTTAAAGGTTGGTACACCAAAACCCCACCACTTGGTCACGTTCTTTGTTGTGAGTCATACAGTTAAAAACAAACTATTAAGATTATCAAGAACTTAGGACTTGCTTATTTAAAGCAATTACTAGCTTTTCACTTGCATAACAACTTTGAAAGGGTCACTCCTAATAGTATCAACATATTCACTTCAATCCCTTGCAAATAAAGGTATCCAGAAGTTGAAAGAAAGCCTTTCACCAGTCCTATATGGTGTGTTGTTTTTTTTTGCCTTAAGTACAAGGGTTGCTGTTTTATTCTGCTGGCCCACAATGTCAGAGATGTAATTTGGTAGGATGGCAGTCCAGGTTGAACCTTCCCACCAATATCCCACTCCATTTTGTGTCTGCACAACAGATGGCAGCAGAGGGACAGTCTGACAGAATGGTGTCTGACACAAAAGTTCATATAAAGCAAAGATGTATTATTGAATTCCACCACACAGAAAAGAAAAGCAATACTATTGACATTAACCAATGCTTCCTGAATGCTTATGGAGATCAAACAGTGAATATGAGCACAGAGAGATGTGAGTAGTATGGAAAGTGGGCCATGCCAGCTGGTGCAGATTTTTATGATGCAGATATTATTTACGATGCAGATATTTATTTATTTTTTTTCCAGGGAGGTGGTTGAATCACCATCCCTGGATGTGTTTAAGAGCCATTTGGATGTGGTACTCAGGGATATGATTTAGCGGAAGATTTTTAGAGTTAGGGTACTGGTTTAGGCTGCGGTTGGACTTGATGATCTTCAAGGTCTCTTCCAACCTGGGTAATTCAATGATTCTACGAGCACAGCATGCAGGATCTTGTTCACAGGTAGTCACTATTATCTGTGTACTTCTAAATTGAAAAAGCAGTACTTTGTAGCTGAGAACTTGCTCAATCAAGTAGTGCTATCATGCTCCTTGTATTTATTGCAATTTCTATTGAGGAAAAAAAAAGGAGGAGGCATTACTTCGAGAGTGATCTACACTTTATTCCCTATGTAAAAAAGCTTCTAGTGAACAATGACTGACGAATAATACTTATAGCACACTGGAGAGAAATACCACAAACATTCAAGTGCTTTGTCTTTCTAAATTCATAAGTAAGTGACCCTCAAGACTCCATGAACATTATTTAAGTGGGGACTAAACTAGTACAAGTCAAACCTGGACACAGCATTGTAGACTTTTTACTGAAAATGTCTTCCAGAAGAGAAGCATAAATGAATGCATATGTTCTACAATTAAATTAAGATTTTACATTTAAGAATTTACACTGTAAGTTCTGAAAGGCAGAAGCTAGAAGAAAGATCAGAATGTCTATGTTGCACTAGTACTGATGTTTGTCTGTTGGAAAAGTTGAGAATTTGGTGATGACAGAATCTGAGGAACATTTTACACAGTGTAACTGTGTAAATGGAAACAAATTTTATTAAATACAACCACTTTCAAATAAATTAGATATTTTCATGGAAATGGAATCAAAAATTCATTCAAACTCTTGCTAAATCAGTCTCACAATTTGTAATAATCATTTTCAGAATTTGTGCCTCCAGCACACTCAAAAATGGAAAACAGTCAATTCAAAAAAGATAAGAAGACTGTTCTAGAGCATTATACATATTCTGTATGATTGCCATACATACTAGATAAAATTCTCTGTAAGCACTGAGAAAATAATGAAGAGATAATATTCTTAACAAACTCATTTGGAATAAGTACCAACAAATTAATTAACATTTTCATTCTATAAAGCAGTAGGTCTTATGGATGAAAGAAAGAAAGAAAGAAAGAAAGAAAGAAAGAAAGAAAGAAAGAAAGAAAGAAAGAAAGAAAGAAAGAAAGAAAGAAAGAAAGAAAGAAAGAAAGAAAGAAAGAGAATAACATACCCAGATTCAAGCAAAGCTTTCTATACAGCTTCTCATATCAATTTCGCTAACAAAAAGAAGAAGTTTGGTCTAGGAAAAACAATTGCAGAACACTCTTTCCAAAAAGAGTTTAAGAAAAAAAGGGAGAACAGTATGGCTAAACGAGTGCAGCTTTCCAGAATGCAATCTTAAAAATAACATTATTAAAATATTTGTCAATCCCAGAATCATAGAATCACAGAATCACCAAGGTTGGAAAAGACCTACAAGATCATCCAGCCCATCCAAACACCAATAGTTCTCACTATATCACATCCCTCTACACAACATCCAGACATTCCTTGAACACCTCCAGGGTCAGTGACTCCACCACCTCCCTGGGCAGCCCATTCCAGTGCCTGACCGCTCGTTCAGAAAAGTAGTGTTTCCTAACATCCACCCTGAACCTCCCCTAACACAGCTTGAAGCCACTCCCTCTAGTCCTATCACCAGTTACATGAGAGAAGAGGCCGACCCCCAGCTCACTACAACCTCCCTTCAGGTAGTTGAAGAGAACAATAAGGCCTCTGAGCATCCTGTTCTCCAGGCTGAACAATCCCAGCTCCTTCAGCCACTCTTCATAAGGCCTGTGCACCAATAACTACTTATAATAATATTAGAGAGTACTTTCACTAATCTAATGAGGATATCAAACTTGGTGTTGAGCATTTGAGAGGCTAGCAACTATTTTTAAAATAGAACCAAAATTTGTAATTATCTTTACTAATTGGAATAAACTTTTATTTCTAAAGAAATTCAGTAATAAGCACAAACTTCCTAGTCAACTGAGAAAAGGCAACTGTAATAACATGAAGGAAGATAAACCCTAAAAAGAAAAAAAACAAACAGCAATATGTTTATAGCAGCTTGCAACATGAATCAAAGTTACCACTAAAGAGGAACTATACTTATAGCAGGAGTATCATACAAGAAGTCTACTGTAATTTTCAACTAGTCAATTCTTTTAAGTCTTCAAATTAAGTTGTCTGTACAACTTTGTGCACAGCAATATCAAGACATGCAGATAAATTAGAGTTCAGATAAAAAGACAATTAGAAGTTTAGAAATGCTGACTTACATAGAGATAACAAGAAACAGCACTGTTCAGTCTGTAGATTAGATTGGAGCAAGACATTATAACAGTATTTCATATCCCTGACTATAACAGGAGGGTTGGAAGATCTTTAGGGTCTCTTCCAACCCAAACCATCCTATGATTCTAATGTTTCACATGAATCATTTTTTGTTGCAGTTAGGTATAACACTTCTCAACTTCTTTCCAGTGGTTAAGGAAAAACAATTTGTCCTTTCTTATGGTATAGCATTTGTTTACATATAGAATCATGCAAAATATTAGAATCACATAAAGGTTTCAGATACCACCCACTAGGCCACATTGCTAAAAGCCCCATCCAGTCTGGCCTTGAATGCTTCCAGAGAGGGGGCATCCACAACCTCACTGAGCAGCCTGTTCCACTGTCTCACCACCCTCACACAAAAGAATTTCTTCCTCATATCTAATCCAAATCAACCCTCTTCCAGTTTAAAACCATTTCCCCTCATCCTGTCACGTCCTGCCCTACTAAAAAAGACCCCCCTCCAGCTTTTCTGTAGGCCCCCTTCAGGTACTGGAAGGCTGCTATAAGATCTCCTCAGAGCTTTCTCTTCTCCAGGCTGAAGAGCCCAAGCTCTTCCTGTCCTCCTAAGGAAGATGCTCCAGCCCTCTGGAGCCATCTTTGTGGCCCTTTTCTGGACTCTCTCCAAAAGCTCCATGTCCTTCTAGTGTTGGGGGCTCCAAAACTGGACACAGTACTTCAGGTAGGGTCTCATGAAAGCAGAGTAGAGCAGCAGAACCGCTTCCCTCAACCTGCTGGTCACACTTCTCTTGATGCAATTAGGAGAAAACCTTTTTAGCAATAGGAATTTGAATAGGCTGCACGAGAAGAAGAAACTATCACAAATTTTGGCAAAAAAAAAAAATTAATTGAAGTTATCAGGAATCATACTGTGTATGGGAAATCACAGCTTGAACCACTGATTAATTAGCTGAGGCAAGTGTTGGGTCAGCTGCAGGAACACAGGTGAGAGTAATCTAGCTGTGCTCCCGGAAGGGGTGGACTTTGACTCCACCCCCTTTGAGACCTCATTTAAGGGCTGACCACCAATGAGACAGCATCTCTTGGAAATTGCTCCCTAGTGGAGACTGCCTCAGTTATCTGGTCTAGGCATTGACATTGGTGAGTTTTCTTTACTAATAACCTTTGACTATTTATCACCATCTTGGTCAACATCTTTATATCAGCCACCTTTACATTTGGTGAGCCAGGCAGTGTAGCCTGTGGACACAGGAAAAGAGATGCCTTTCTTGTGGAAAATGTTTAGCTGGTCCAAGGGGGAGAAGGCCACTCCTTTAGGAAAGATCCTTCCTGGGCAAATCCCAGGATTCATGGGATCCCCATATTTCCAACTCACAACTATTAATGAACAATGGTGTCCCTTACGGGTAGTGGACAACATGTCCCCATTTCGTTTAACTGAATATTTTCAAGGATTACATAAGGACATACTTACTACCAGAGAAAGACAAATGGCCGCGTCTATAGTAGCCTGGCCCTTACTAACTGCTTTAAATCAAGCCGAAATGAGCTGAAATGATATTGAGCATGAAAATCAATTATTAAAGGCTCGAATTGAAAAGCTAGAAAGCGAGCTCGGTTTATTAACAGGGAAAAATCCATCTTTTTTTCCACCAAATCCCCAAATTAGATATATTACAATGAATGATGAACAAGATCCTAAAACAACAGATCAGGACAAAGTCACCAAAGCTGATCTGGAGGAACCACCTAAGGCGGACTTATTAGAAGTCCGTCCTGTGGTGACTCAAAAGACAAAAACGATCCAGGACCGGCCAACAGGGGTGCCACCAGATCAATGGCCCCCTGCCGAGTCTTACCTACACGTAACAGCCCGCCCCTGCACACCTACAGAACTCATGGATTTGGTTCAGCGATTTAGACAAAGGCTGAGAGAAAGTGTTCCGGCCTGGCTGTTGCGTCTATGGGATTCAGGGGCAGAAAGTGTATTAGTTAGCGGACCTGAGGTATCTAAACTAGCAACTATAACCATCCATCCTGCCATTAGGCAAAGGTTATATGAAGGGACCCAGTTCCCTGATGAAAATCATTCAGTCATAGATTGGTTGATGGCTGCATGCCGCATGGTATGGTCAAATAAATCTGACGTACTGGTAAACACGGGCATGTGGTCTTCCATGGAGGACCTTCAAAATTATATATGGGAATTGGGCATGCAAGAAGCCATTTATGAAGATACATTCGATAGCCCTGATATGGTAAAATTTTCTGCAGGGATGAGGGACCTAATATTGCAACAAGCTCCCTCACATATGTATGGAACATTAGTTTCCATATTAAATCCATTGGTGGCTTCAGAAGCAGCAGTTCAACAAGCTGCTCAGTTAGTAGCGGATCTGGGGGAGACAGAGTGTTTAAGAGCTAAGCGCAATATTAGGGTAATAGAAGATGCAGAGGTCTTTCCAATAACTCAAACTAGGAAACCAGCCCTGCGAACCCCTCAGTTGGGACCTATAAGAGTGTCCCGAAAACAAATGTTTGGTGATCTTCTTTGGACAGGCGTTCAATTTACAAAAATTGATGGCCAGCCTAACCATGTCCTCCTTCAGCTGTGGAAGCAGCTGAAGGATGAACAAAAATTTCAAAACTGTCCTAAAAGTCCAAGGATAAGAATAATAGAAGGACAGCCAACAGTAACTTGGAACTTAGAAGATTTCATTGTTCCTAGTAGAAAAAAGAAACTGCCTCAAGTGTCTTGGGCTACGATATGTAAGACTTCAGAGGTAAAAGATTTGAACCTAGCCCAATTCATGGCATGACAAGGGACGTCAGTCCCCCTAGGGCCTCCAGACGGGACCGGAGGCCCTATGTAGAATTAACAATATATTGGTCCCGGAAAAATGTACAAAAGGTTATGGCCCTAGTGGATACCGGGGCTGAAACATCCATAATATACGGAGACCCAATGAAATTCAAAGGCAATAGAATGATGATTGGAGGTTTTGGGGGACAGACCATTCCAGTCACCCAAACCTGGGTAAACTTGGGGGTTGGGCACCTCCCACCATGGGAGTATAAGGTATACATTGCCCCAATTCCAGAGTATATACTGGGGATTGACATCTTGTGGGGCCTGGCTCTCCACACAACGGTGGGGGAGTTCCAGCTCCGACAGAGATGCATTAGTATCCGAGCAATACAAACAATATTGAGAGGTCATGCCAAACATGAGCCTATTTCTCTGCCGAAGCCATGCCGGATTACTAATGTAAAACAATATAGACTCCCGGGTGGGCAGGATGAAATAACAAAAACAGTGCAGGAGTTACAGAGAGTGGGTATTATAAGACCTGCACATAGCCCATACAACTCCCCAATATGGCCAGTGCGAAAGCCGGATGGAACATGGAGGATGACAGTAGATTATAGAGAATTGAATAAGGTCACGCTGCCCATTCATGCGGCCGTACCCAATATTGCCTCCCTAATGGACACACTAAGCAGAGAAATTAAAACATACCACTGTGTCCTGGATTTAGCAAACGCATTCTTCAGCATTCCAATCAATGAAGAATCACAAGACCAGTTTGCTTTTACATGGGAGGGCAGGCAGTGGAATTTCCAGGTCCTACCGCAAGGGTACGTGCATTCTCCCACCTATTGTCATAATTTAGTGGTGCGTGACCTGGCTAATTGGGAAAAGCCAGATAATGTCAATTTATATCATTATATTGACGACCTCCTGTTAACAGCCGACTCATTGGAGACAGTAGGACAAGCAGCAGATTTGTTGACAACTTATCTGCAGAAAAGAGGGTGGGCTATAAACCCACAGAAGGTGCAAGGTCCAGGGTTATCTGTGAAATTCCTGGGAGTAGTTTGGTCGGGGAAAACCAAAGTACTACCCAGTGAGGTAGTAGATAAGGTTCAGGCATTTCCAGTCCCTATGACATCTAAGCAGCTGCAAGAATTCTTAGGTATATTGGGGTATTGGCGCTCCTTTATACCTCTTTTGGCGCAGCTATTGAGGCCATTGTATAAACTCACTAAAAAGGGCCAATCATGGGATTGGGGGAAGGTAGAACAGGATGCTTTTCAACAGGCAAAACTGGCAGTTAAACAAGCTCAGGCACTGGGTATATTTGATCCTACCCTCCAAGCTGAATTAGATGTTCATTTTACTCAGGATGGTTTTGGCTGGGGCCTGTGGCAATGCCAGAGTTCTGTTTGAACCCCCATTGGATTCTGGTCTCAGGTTTGGCATGGAGCAAATATAGCATGACTGAGAAACAGTTATTGGCTGCCTATTCGGCATTGCAAGCAGTAGAGCCAATAATGCAGACAGCAGAAGTCATAGTAAAAACTACATTACCAATCCAGGGGTGGGTAAGGGATTTGACCCACCTTCCTAAGACAGGGGTGGCCCAAGCACAAACGGTAGCATGATGGGTTGCCTATCTGAGTCAGAGAAGTAGTATGTCTTCATCTCCACTTAAAGAAGTACAGAAAATCCTAGGCCCAGTGACATATCACAGTGATGCACCAAAGGAACCGATGGTTGCTCCACCAGAGAAGATTCCCGTTCAGGAAGGAAGATATCCTATTCCCGAAGATGCCTGATATGCGGATGGATTGAGCAAAGGCAACCCAAGAAAGTGGCGAGCGATAGCATACCATCCCTCTACTGAGACCATCTGGTTTGATGAGGGGGATGGTCAGAGCAGCCAACGGGCAGAATTGCGAGCTGTGTGGATGGTTAAAACTAAAGAACCTGGTGACGGTGACTTGAACATCTGTACAGATAGTTGGGCTGTGTATCGGGAGCTCACTCTTTGGATTACACAGTGGGCTACCCAGGAATGGACTATCCACACCCGACCGATTTGGGGTAAAGACATGTGGTTAGACATATAGAATACAGTCAAACGCAGGACAGTACGTGTCTACCATGTCTCCGGTCACCAACCCCTGCAGTCACCAGGAAATGATGAAGTTCACACACTGTCCCGAATCTGATGGATTGAGAACTCACAATCTGAAAATATTGCCCGTTGGTTACATCAGAAACTACGACATGCTGGACAAAAGATTATGTGGGCAGCCACTAAAGCATGGGGGCTGCCTGTACAACTATCTGACATTGTCCAAGCATGTCAGGATTGCAACGCTTGCTCAAAGATGAGACCAAGACCATTGCCCGAAACAACATCCCACATTGCTAGAGGATACAGTCCTCTTCAAAGATGGCAGGTTGATTACATTGAGCCCCTCCCTCGATCTGAGGGGGCGAGATATGCCCTGACCTGCATCGACACCATAAGTGTACTGCTGCAAGCCTATCCAGGTCAAAAGCAAATCAGGCGTATACCATCAAGGCACTAACTAAATTGATGTCTACCTATGGGGCACCTCAAGTTATCAAAAGTGACCAAGGGACTCATTTTACTGGTGCAATGATACAGTGCTGGGCAGAAGAAAACAACATCGAATGGCGATTCCAACTACCATATAATCCAACAGGGGCAGGCCTTATTGAACGTGACAGCGGTATCCTCAAGGCTGCCCTGAAGACAGACTCCCAGTCCCTGCAGGGGTGGACAAAAAGACTATACGAAACCCTGTGGGACCTGAATGAAAGTTCTCGAGATGGCAGACCTAGTGCCCTAAAAATGCTGCACACAATATGGGCCTCCCCTCTTAGGATCCAAATTACGGGTACTGATAATCAGGTAAAACCGCAGGTTGGTAATGAAAATAATCTTCCGCTCCCTGCTCCTGAGAATCTAGAACCAGGAATCCATAAGATAAATTGGCCCTGCAAGGTGCAGGTGGTAGGTCCCAAGTGGTGTGGCCTACTTGCACCTTGGGGGAGATTATTGGAGGTGGGAGGTTCAGTCACCCCCTCGGTGATAGGTACATGGCCTACTGACATTGTGGTCAATACTCCTATCTTCATTGATAAAGGGACACCTATCACGTCCTTATGGCAAATTAAGACTCCTCCTCTGGTGCCAGATATAGTTATACAGCCACAGATAACTGGCCAGAGGGTATAGTATCAGCAGCCGGGGCATAATCCGGTACAAGCAGAAGTATTGACCCAAGATAAGAATACGGCCTGTATCTTGACGTGGAGGGCGGACCTTCCCCTTCCTAGTACCCTTGAAACATTTGTATTACTTTCCCTAAGACTCTAAGCCTCTAGGACCATCACAGGACGATTCGTTTGGACTGATGAAATGCAGATAGACTAGCACCTTAAGATGGCTTGTCTCCAGTAACATCTATCGTGCACTGGTCCACAGAAGATCATGAACACCCATCAAATCATCACTCAAATTATATCAACATTTATGGTGGCGGGAAAATTGTATCAGTGTCGCGTTGGGTCTCTGTAATAGGGAAAACTCACCCAATCATTGGTTCATGTTGCATACAGATGATAAAGAGGGGGGAGATGTTGCATATTGGGTAGGTGGTGCCTGCATGCACCTGGGGTGGAGTCAGGGAGGTCACGAGGGTCTGCCAGGGGCGGTCACCTGTACCACTATATAGGGTTTGTTGCAAAGCATTAAACTTCTACTTTTGGCATTACGCACTGTGAGTCCCGTCTGTTTCCCCGTGTGTGGAGGCACAGTAAAGCCACTAGGCAGCCTTGATTTGTCGCCGGATCGGGAGGCGACAATTCACTCTGTGAAGGGGTGGAGTGTATGGGAAATCACAGCTTGAACCACTGATTAATTAGCTGAGGCAAGTGTTGGATCAGCTGTGGGAGCACAGGTGAGAGTAATCTAGCTGTGCTACCGGAAGGGGTGGACTTCAACTCCACCCCCACTGAGACCTCATTTAAGGGCTTACCACCACTGAAGCAGCATCTCTTGGAGACTGCCTCAGCTATCTGGTCCAGGCATCGACATTGGTGAGTTTTCTTTACTAATAACCTTTGATTATTTTTATCACCATCTTGGTCAATATCTTTATATTAGCCACCTTTACATACTGATACAGCAGTTCATCCAACTTGAGAGTAAAATGGGAATTTCCCAAGTCTTTTTCTGCTCTATTTTCTGATATCACATAATCCTCTGTAATTCTTCCCAAGATTTGTACTAGATATGAAGTACTCATTTATTTTGATTAACAGATTAAGTTTGATTTCTAAATGAAATTATGCTGTTTCAAAATAAAAGTCAACATCAAGGGATAGCAGATAAGACCAATAAAGAACATGTGTTTGAGTAGTTTTTGGAGCAGACTGTATGTATCCACTTCCCACATACTCTTTCAACAGATTTCAGGGAAGAAACTCTCCACTTCCTCCACAGCTTCAAAAACCATATAAAGAAATAAATTACTTTGTCTGTTCAAGTTTAGAATTGCTTTATACAGAAGCATCTTTTTACACAAAGTTAAAACTTGAAGCAAGGACCAATGCTTCATTTGGTCCTGCCAAGAAATATATTCAAATAAATTTCTACCTTTCTGTTGAGAGAGAGAGAGAGGATATCTTTTCTTTACAAATACCACTGGGACCACTGATGTCATCAAGAAAGATTTGAAAGCATTCTTAGTTCTCCTTACAACCCAGTACACACAGACCACAATTATAGAGGAATCTCTCTGGAGAAACCTTATAATACACCAAGAAAATAGAAGTAATCTTTCCAAATTATTCAGAAAATAATCAAGTAGTCACACTAATTGGGAAGATATCAGCCTTGAAAAAAAATCTGGGTATGGCTGAAATTTTCATGGTTTTATAAGATGTTGGAAGAGTATGAAGAAATATTTCCTGTAAGAGAAAGGTTATCAATTCCCAGAGGGAGTACAACTTATTTCTGGGAAGAAAAAAAAGTACAAAATAAAAGAGTTTAATAAGGGTTGCAGCTGTTCTTAGAGATGTTTCCACAGGAGTTCAGGAAAACGTATGGTAACGGGACTGTAAATGTATGAGCTCTTCTCTTTGAACAGCAGTAGACTAAGAACATCATGGAAGATTTTCCTTTATACACATCTAAAGAAGTCGTCCTAATTTTTTTTCTTCATGAAATTCCAGACTGGTAGGAAAATAGAGTACACAGAAAAGATTTTGATAAGTAATCCATCTTGGGTAATTGATTTCATAGGGTATTTTATGAAACTAGGAGAAAGAAGTTATTTCTTGATAATTATACATAGATGAATTCACAGGAATGAATTTTTCATGAAAGCAGAGACTATTCTGTTTACATAACTAAAGAACTAAAATAAATTAAAAAGAAAGGACAAAGTCCAGTCTAGGACCTCCCACATAAAACTTCAGCTTCTCTGTTAACTTTACTGGAGCAAAATAGGTGAATTTCTGTAACAGAGAAACTTTACTTCATTCAGTATGTGAATAACAAATAAAACTAATGTCACCTCTCAAATATTTCCCTGAGCTACAAACATTCTTCCTTATTTGTATTTCATCAGACAGCTATCATTCAGTCTTAAAATAATCCAGGACTATGCTGTCATGGATTTGTAATTTTTGCTATTGGTATTCTACATCATAACATCATGTAGAGCACAGAGAAGAACTACATGTCCCAGAGGACCTTACAGTCAGAGAGGGAAACAAGTCACAGAAGTGACACTTGTGCTCTCTCACTGCCTGGCAACGGATGTTGGTGTGCTTCCAAGCTGTGTCATCTTCAATTTCAAAGTAGGTTTCTCAGTCTTTGGAAAACTCTCTTATTCTTATTTTACTTGATTTATTAGCCTCAACTTCAATTCGATTATATTGTGTTACCTTACATTCCAATATCATAGTTAGTAAAATAAGTTTTCCTCCTTAGATCACTGCTGCTGCTCTGTTTGTTTCCTTGAGTCCAGCTTCCATCTCCCTACCCCTTTTCCCTTCCCATTTGTCAGCTACTGCTCCCCCATCATAGACATAGACTGATCTTGTTAACTGTGACATATGCAAACACATTGTCCAACACTAGAAAAACCCTTGCTATCTCCAAGTCAAAGAGTACAGAAAATGTAGTCTATAAACAAACCTTCCATAACTGTCTCTTATTTCTGTACTATAAGAAAATTTTGATATCGCAATCTCCTTTCCTGCGATCTCACTTCACTGATGGTATCAAGTGCCATTCTTTTTTATCCTCTCAAACAAGTATTTTGCTCATACTCCTTATCAAAGTTTTGGTTGACAAATAACTTTCAGGGCTAGTGATAGCAGCAAACAACAACAACAAAAACAACTCAGCATAAGTACTTGTTCGCTCATCAGCACAACCAACCACTTTCACTTCAAATCATAGGCCAAAACCTCACTGTCAGGGAGCACATACATATTCTAAGCTTTGTTGTAATTATCTACACATCTTTACTACATTTATAACATGTTTGATTAGAGAAAATAAGCATTTGGCAAGATGACTACAACATCAAAAACAGGTTCTCTCAGTTACGGTTCAGTCTTGAAAACAACAAATTGGTAGTGCCATTAATAACAGTATTTCAGTTGTGAGCTTTATCAATGGAAAAAAAGTAAATTGAACGTACAGGCAAATCAAGAAAAGATAATTCTTGCACTTTTTCAGCCTCTCTAATACTGAAGCATTACAATCCAAGTGGCACAATCAGATTGCTTTCAGAAATAATAAATATACCCCCTCAAAATGAATTCTGAGAAAAACAACTGAAACAGCTGCAATTTCACAAAAAAAATAATTCAAATATTCTTTTGGCTGAGTAGTAATCATGTGTCTGAATAGAAGTAGCTTAGACTCACAGTGCTGTAAACACTCTACAAATATGTATTTTGTTTAATGAGATAAAGAAAAACACTGAGTAAAATAAAGACAGTGACATTTAGTCTCTGCCATTTACATGTCTTGCACCAAGACCTTTAGCACAAGACACCCTAAGAACCGATATACTACACAAGTACTTCTCACTCGCATTTGAGTCACATTTTCCCCATCACAGGATAACCCAATATGTGGTTCATCTTCTACAGACATAGAGAGCATTTAGCAGTCATAAGATAATTTAGTTAAGAAGGTCTTTAGCCTATCCACCTGCTCAAAGCAAGGTCAAACCATTATGCTGGGCTTTATCCAGCCTGGTCTTGAAAATCTCTAAAAATGAAAAAAAGCACAGATTCTCTGAGCAACCTCTTCCTTATACCCAGTCAGAAACTCCCATTTCATTTTATATCCATCGTGTCTCATCTTTCCTCCACACCACTGTGTGGAGCACAACTCAGCCTTCCTGATAATCTCCTCATAGGTACAGGAAAGCTGCTCTAAGCGCTTCCTAATCTTAAGACTTGACTTACTCAGACTTAACAAGCCTAAAACCGTTGCCTTCTCTGTAATCTCCCCCATCTCCTGTTTTCCCTCTCAACCTAACCTGACCATCCAGACAGGCTCAATTTTGTTCCAGGGCTAAAAGAGAAGAAAACACCGTTTCATCTTTTTATTATTACCATATGAATACATATGGATGGAAAGCATGTAATATGAAAAATACACACCTCAGTCAATGCTTCTTAAGGATAATATAAACAGCAGTATTTATTCTAGATTTTAACATAAAAAAATTAATTTGAGCAGACTTTGTTACATTTCAACTGATGCATTGCTCTACTCCACAGCTAAGGTTTCCAGGCTTCATTTATACTATACATATTCTGTTCATTAAACTACTCTTAATTCCGTGTTCTTCAAATTTGATGACTGCAGTCAAAGACAAGCATTGCACATTAACACATTTGAATTCTTAACCAGCTCAAATATTTGTAAAGCTATCTTGAAATCATTTGTTATGCAGAGCAATCAAAATCTATTAATAACTTAATTCTCATATTATAAAGGAATTTAAATCCTTCCATTATGCATTATTTTGAGCTATGTTTTAATGTACCATTAGTCAATTTTCAGACCTTCAGAAACCTCCCCACTGGATGAGGGGATTGAGTGCACCCTCAGTAAGTTTGCAGATGCAGACCAAGTTGGGAGGGAGTTTTGATCTGCCTGAAGGGAAAAGGGCACTACAGAGGGACCTGGATAGACTTGATCAATGGGCCAAGATTAACAGCATGTTTCAGTAGGGCCAAGTGTCAGGGCCTGCATTTTGATCACAACAACCCCAGGCAACCCTACAGGCTTCGGGAGGTATGGCTAGAAAGCTGCCTGATGGAAAAGGGACCATGGCGTGCTGATGGACAGTCGGCTGAATATGAGCCAGCAGTGTGCCCAGGTGGCCAAGAAGGCCAATGGCATCCTGACTTGTATCAAGAATGGTGTGGTGAACAGGACTAGGGAAGTCATCCTGCCCCTGTACTCGGCATTGGTGAGGCCTCATCTCAAGTACTGTGTTCAGTTTTGGGCACCTCAGCATAGGAAAGACATGGAGGTACTGGAGCAGGTCCAGAGAAGGGCAACAAGGCTCGTGAAGGGCTTGGAGAATCAGCCCTATGAGTAGAGGCTAAGGAAGCTGGGGCTGTTTAGTCTGGGGAAAAGGAGGCTGAGGGGAGACCTTATTGCCCTCTTCCAGTATCTGAAAGGTGCTTACAGTGAGAGTGTGGCAAGTCTCTTCTCACTGGTGACAAGTGACAGGACAAGGGGAAATGGCCTCAAGTTGCACCAAGATAAGTTTAGGTTGGACGTTAGGAAACACTTCTTTACAGAAAGGGTAGTCAAGTACTGCAATAGGCTCCCTAGGGAGGTGGTTGAGTCGCTGTCCCTGGATGTGTTTATGAGCCGTTTGGATGTGGTGCTCAGGGATATGATTTAGCAGAGGGTTGTTAGAGTTAGGGTACTATGGTTAGGCTGTGGTTGGACTTGACAATCTTCAAAGTCTTTTCCAACCTGGGTAATTCTATGATTCTCTTCTGGACCAGGGATCAAAATAATTTTTTAAATCAAATCTAGTGACATACTCTAACAATATCTGAAAAGGTGTCAGGACTAACTAACCATAGAATGCCTTGGGTTGGAAGGAACCTTAAAGATAATCTAGTTCCAACTCCCTTGCCTAAATACCTCTTCAAACACTGTTCCTTTAAATTGGAAAAAGATACGTGTGTGTGTGTGTGTGTGTGTGTATATATATATATATATATATATATATAATAAAACTGCTAGACTACCTTTAGGAGTTCCATCACTTCCAGCTGGAGAGCAGACTGACTGTGGTGACCTCAAGGAAAAAGATGCAGCATTCCTTACTGAAGGATCGCCATCCTAAAGTGACAATGATAAAAATTAACATCATAAAAATGAAACAGACTGAAATCAACCCATATACTGATAAAATGAATTGGATGAAAAATAAAAATACTAGAAAAATTATTCATTATAAAGACTTTAAAATTTAGATTGCTATATAGGCAATATTCCAGATCACAACAGCACTAAGAATCTACCAGCAGAATATGCACACAAAAATTCACATACTTATTATTTAGTGGAAGTAATCACTTCTGACTGATATTAAGATTCAATTTAGAAGTCTTGTTACAAGAACTCATAGTAAAAGACTTAAAGCATTAGTAAGAACTTAATATAACAACTGAAACTGAGCCTAAAGAGTAGATTTAAAGAAAACTAAACATTTTTTTCTACTTCCTTACTTTTAAGCAAACTACCACTTTGTATTTATACCCTCCAGAATATAAAAACCAGAACTGAACAAAATCCGTAACACCTCCATTGCAGCAGCTGAGATGATTTTTTATCTATCACAACTTGAGTAATTTTAGCTTGTTATTTACCTGTAGAAGTACTACCATCTTATACATTCTGTACAGAACAACTTGTTTCAATAGAACTCCTTACTTTTGACAGAACTCAATTTTCAAGTACAAAGAGCATGAGCATCTTCCCAATCTTTAAGGTAAAAGTGAATTTTTCTCCCCCCACACCAGGTTAAAAGTAAATATGAAAGCCACTATTCAGATTCCCATTTAATAGGTTTCTTGTTTGTTTTGTTGTTTTTTAAAAATCCCTTTCATAGAGCCCTCCACTGATCAAAAGCATGCACATTCAGTCAAGGATCTTATTAGATTTAAGCTTTTATAAAACAGTATTTCTCATTAAAAAAAAAAAAAAAGCCTGCAGGGATTTGTGGGAAAGAACAAATTAACAACCCTTATATCTATAAAGAGACAATTAACAGAAATTATAAACAAATTGAGAAAAGTCTATTATTTTAAAAGAACCATGTGAGTGAAGTCTCTGAAGTGGTTGTAAGGTTAATCTTTGTCCCCTAATAAAATTCTGACTCTCATTTATTTCAGTAACTAATATTCTAATGCAGCTTGTATTGAGGTAGCTGCTCACATGTAATTCTTTTATATAACTCTTTTTCTTCTTCCTTTTTGGAAGACAACTCACATCCCATGTACACATGCCATTCCTACTATAGCTGATAGTTTTTTTAGACATTGCCACTCCCACAGTCACAGTTACCCAACCCAGAACTCAGCAGATCCCAGGATCACTGATTCAAGGCTAAAGGCAAAGGCAGAGAAGATACTGTCTCTCCTTTATTATCCCAATTTTCAAGGTGACCAAACAATGGACAAAAGTTTTCTTTAGTCCTTCTTTTGCTGTTAACATACTTTAAAACCCAACAACTTTGTTTCAGGTGGGTTGTTTGTTTTTTGTTTTTTTAAATTCATCACAGTACTAGCCAGCTTCAGTACCAACTGAGCTTTGGTTATGTTTTCTCTCTACAACAGCAAACAGCATCTCTGTAGTCCTCTTCCATACCCTGACCTTGCTTCTAAAGTCCATATGCTTTCTTTTTCCCCACTTAAGTTCCTGAATGAGATACCTGTTGAGCCAAGTCAATCAATAAGCTAAGTATGTTTCTTTTTGCCTGACCTTGAATATCTCTAGAGATGGGGGCACCCAACACATCTCTGAACAAGCTGTTCCAGTCCTTCATTACCTTTACTGTATGAAAAAAAAAAAAACAAAAAACTTCCTTATATGTAGACAATCTCTCCTCTTTTAGTCAAGCCATTTCCTTTGTCCCATTCACAACAGACCCTGCTAAAGAGTCTGTTGCCTACCTTCTTACAGACTCCCTTTAGATACTAAAAAGCTGCTCTCACGTCGCCCCAGAGCATTCTCTTCTCCAAGCTGAACAGCCCCAGTGCTTTCAGCCTGTCCTCATAGGGAGGCATTCCATACATTGGATTATTTTTGTGGTTTTCCTCATGATATCCCACAACATCATTCCCCACAACTAAAAGGGCAGAGAATACTATCCCATGCTCCTGAAAACTTCTCCAATCTCCCAAAACCTCAAGTCTTTTTGACTACCCTTGACTTCTCATGACTCTGTCACTACCCACGTGAAGAAAAGCAAAAGCAGATAATAATCTGAGGGCCATATCAGGCTAGGAAGTTTCCTGAATATATCCTTAAATCAAGACCCAGCGAGTCAGCAAACTTACCTAAAAAAGATCATCAGGCTCTAGTCCCCTACATCAATGTTTTCTTTATGGCAATAGTCATGATGTAAAGGGATAAGCTGACCTGACCTTGTTGACACTTCTTGTACAGATGTACTATCATTCATCTCACGATGACCCTGCCCTTCCAACTCCAGAGCCTTATATCTGCTGTGTAAGAGCAAGGGAAGGTAAACAGGGAAAAGCTTCTCCCACTGACATGAGCAGGGACTTATTTCCACTTAACTCTATCCCTCAAGCCAATGCCTTCTGCCTGGCAGAGTACAGAATCCCCCTTGTTATCTGTTATGACTAATTAACATTTTGGTTCCGCTGCAGGCAGAGTATAGTTCTACCAGTTTCCTCAGGCTCACAAATGTTCCTCAACCTGTCCACTTCTTCCCAAAGGCCAGCCACCAAGCTCAGCAGTTCTTCTGCCTAGGCATATCTGTAGGAGATATTCTTGCTACTATGTAAAGTAGAATGATATGAAAATGGTAACAAAGATGATGACAAATATTCAAAAAGGTTATTTGTAAAGAAGAACTCACCAATATGGATGCCTTTGCTGGGAAAAGCTAGGGCAATCTCCATGAGATGCTGCCTTAGTGGTGGTCAGCCCTTAAATGAGGTCTAGAGGAGGTGGAGTCAAGCTCCACCCCTTCTGGGAGCACAGCTAAATTACTCTCACCTGTGCTCCCACAGCTGACCCAACACTTGCCTCAGCTGATTAATCAGAGGTTCAGACTGTGATTACCAATTTCTCATACATACTGCCTTCAGACACCAATAGAAACCTCTGGTACATCCTGCACTGAAGACCCAGGTGGCTGTGTGTTCCCTTGGAAGTTCCATTTGGGTAGCCACATTGGTCCCAGCAGGTGCTAATACCAGAGGACACAACTTTCTGTTGAGTGGTCACCATTGCTTAAGCACCCTGACCACTGGGCCAAAGATGCTGGATGAAGAAACAAACACTCAGACAACCACCAGATACCTCACAAGCCTCACACTGCTCTCAGCAGCTGCAGGTGGAGTGTGCTTCACATGGCTTGAACTGGCACAGCAGGGACAACTGGAACTGTCCAACTCTCACCTGACTCCTATGATGAGACCAGTAAACCTGCACCAGCTAGTCCCTCCCCATACACAGCTCAAGGGCCCAGAAACTCCCTCAATCACCACCACACCAAAATATCTCCCAAACCTAACATTCTTCCCAGCAGGTGGCAGCTGTTGAGAGGGTTACTGCTTTTTTAAACTTTATGTTTGGCTGGAGAAACATTAAAGTATATTTCACATGTTTATAGCCTGTCAGTTCTGAATAAGTTTAATTTAACTTCCCACAGACTAGGATGCAGCTGTATTGATTGAATAGTGAATTTACTGCTGAATATTTTTAAATAGTGTGAAATTTAAACGTTGTGAAATAAATTATTCTAATATTAAGTGCTCAAATAAAGATCTTTTCTTAACAAAACCAAGATTCTCTAGATAACATACCTTTAATATAGCTTATTTAATGTCAAGAACAACTTTTTATTTTCAAGAACTTCCACTACTGAAGATTGAGCATAACTAATGTGTGTATCAGGATAGATTCTGTTACCACATCACTCTTAAGGTACTACATCCTAGCTAATAGTTTTCTTCAGCATAATTCTACTTAAAAGAAAACACTAACAACTCTCTTGGAAGACGACAGTATTAACCCTTGTCGACAGTTTTAACCCTTGTAAGGGATTTAGGGAGCCTGACTGCTAATAGCATACTTGTTGAATGTAACACTTCATTTGCTTCCACAAGCTTATTTAGAACAAAAAGAGTTACCCACAGTTCATGTAAACTAAAGAAAACAATTAAAGGTGAAAAAGAAAAGGCATACTTGCCACAAGCATTTTCATGAATTTTTTCTACTGCTATACCTACTATCACCAGGTATCCTTATAATCACACCATTCAAAGTGCTAGTCAAAAGTATCAATAGGAGGGCACTTAAGTTTCAATTAAGAGTTGCTGTTAAGAGATTGTATCAAGCTTCATCTGCAGGATTAAGATCCTCATTAAAATAAAAATTAAACAACAGTTCAACAACTGCAACTAGGATAGCCAACTGTGGAAGTAGACTGTATATGTAGATTTTTTGGGAAGGAGAGGGCTTTGTCTTTTTTTTTTTTTTTTTTTTTTTTTTTTTTAGAAGATATTAGCACTCAAGATCTCAATTTCTGCCAAATATCACAGTATCACAGTCTTGTGCGGGTTGGAAGGGACCTTAGAGATCATCGAGTCCAACCCCCGGGATTCGAGCCTCTGTGTAGCAGAGTGGCACTTCTACCACTTGCGCCACAGGGGGGATTCAAACCTGGGCCTCCAGTGTTGCAAAGCGGCGTTCTTAACCACTGCGCCACCGGAGGCACACAAATATGTCAAGACTGACTGAGAATTAATTACAGAGATCTTCAGAAAGATAAACTATATACCTATTGTCATGGTTTAATAATTTTGTAATTTTGCTATCAGTATTCCTCATCATAACATCATATAAAGCATGAATAATTTTACTGAATCTGCAACTTACAGAAGAAGACTACATCTCCCAGAGAACAACACGATAGGTCACGGGACCTGGACTCTATATTAACTCAGTCGCAGGCTAGACTGACATCTTTCGAGTTCTGGCGTTCAGGGGAGTGTGTGGGAGCCTTCGCCATTTCGCCTAGGTTTCACAGTAGGCCTCTCGGTTACGGGACTCATTCTCTCTCCTATTTTGCTTGATTCGTTAGCTCAATTTTTAATTATATTGTATTATATTGTGTTATCTTGTATTTTCAATATAGTATTTAGTAAATAAGTGTGCCTCCTTAGATCGTTGCTGCTGAGTTTTCCTAACTTTTTCCTTTCGGCCTAGGGCCCCTGCAGGGCCCACGGCCCCCTGTCACGGACGCAGGTAGATTTTACGTTCAAACTGTGACACCTATTTAGAATTCAGAAATGTTTAAATCAATGTGTTGATGCAATAAGTGTACCAACGCTCTACTTTTTCTTTAGAGTAACTCACATTACTTTTCATAATTTCAATAGAATAAATGTTATAAACTAGTCCAAAGGAAAGAGAACTTCTGGTAAAAAGAAAATCTCACATATATGCTCAATTGTGTTATTTTAACGTCTGAAACTTAAATATATTTTCACTGGTTTTATCTATCAGTGACAACATCATAAAATATCTGACTTCAAAAGCAGCTAAAGACATTTGTTTTATCATAATAAATAGATTTTTAGTAACATACTTCACTACTTAGTCTGTGAACCATCTGTAGGTAGTCTTCATTTGAGCCATGTCTAGAATTTTCAGCATGATGATTAGATGAATTTCCAGACAACTGACTAGAAACTTTATTTTCATGGAGATTCCTCATCCCAGCTGTGATGATGGGACTAGACAATGAAGCTGAAACACAAAGAAAAGTAAATAATTATGCTTATATATACACATACACAGACATACACACTAATTCTTAAATACTTCAAAGAAAGCACCATAATTTTGGATATTAGTGAGTTAAAAACAAGAAGTCTGGTTCCTTGATTGAACCCTTTTGCCAAAAACACCTTGAACAAAAAACAGATATTTAAGATTTGAGCTTTAAAGAAGATTCAAAAAAAAAAAAAAAAGTAAATCTCACATACAGATTAGTAAAGCTTTCTCTAAATCTATCCTAACTAGTAGCAGTTTCATTTCCATAAAGGTTACAGAAAATTATTTTCTTTTCTATAATCTGTATTCACTTCCTTTAGTATACAAAGCTCCCAATGTATTCATGAGACATGCTACATTGCATAAAGAACAGTTATATACATATTTCAAGGGGACTGCTTGTTGTGGTTTAACTCACAGGAGGCCACACAGTTGTTGGCTCAACAGGATGGAGAGAAGTGTTGGGGAACAAAGAAACAAAACAAAGTAGAACTTCTGGGTGGAGATAAAATCTACTTACTAAGATAGAGAACAGGAAAAGTATAACAGTTATAGACATTTTTATATATAGTCATAAACATAACAGCAAAAGCAATTGCTCAGCACCTCCTGACTAAAGCTCATCTACCCTCAAGCAGCAAAGTAGAAAAAGATGCACTCCTACCCCCTTCAGAACTCCTTCTGCATGATGCCATGTGATATAGAATATCCCTTTGGCCAGTTGAAGTCCACTGCCCTAATTCTGTTCCCTCTCAGCTCGTTGGGCCCTTTTCTGAGAATAGCCTTGACTTAACAAACATGATTAAACATTGGTGTGTTATCAACATTGTTTTTCTCCTAGAAGGAGAACACACATCATACCAGACACTCCGAACAACTCTGTCCCAGCTGAAACTAAGATGCCACTAAACTTCAAAACAGATTTAGTTTAAACTATTAAGAAATCTACTTACCAACAAAAAAAAAAAAACAAAAACAAAAACAAAAACAAAAAAACAAACAAAAAACTACCTATTTTTAGTAGTGGAGTTCATATTGTTCAAGATTGTATTTAGAAAAGATAAGAACAGAAACTCATTCATTCTGAAATTCATCTATGCCAGTTGCTGTGTGCTTTGAGTATAATCCTCAACATTCTAGCCTATATGACAAAGGTTTACTAAGGCTAAATAAGTTGTCAGAAAAAACTTAGTTAAATATGCAGAAAATGATGCTTTTGCAAGTACAGATAAATTTTGCAGAATCACAGAATTATCAATATTGGAAAAGACCTAGAAGATCATCCAGTCCAACCATCACCTATCCGTCCCAGCTAAATCATATTTCTCAACACAACATCGAAACATTTCTTGAACACTCCCATGGTCGGTGACTCCACCACCTCCCTGGGCAGTGCATTCCAATGCCTCGCTACCCTTTCTGAGAAGTAATACTTCCTGATGTTCAGCCTGAATCTCCCCTGGCGCAGCTTAAAACCATTCCCTCTAGTTCTATCACTGATTACATGAGAGAAGAGGCCAACCCCCAGCTCACTACAACCTCCCTTCAGGAAGTTATAGAGAGCTATAAGGTCTCCCCTGAGCCTCCTCTTCTCCAGGCTGAACAATCCCAGCTCCCTCAGGCTCTCCTCATAAGGCCTGTGCTCCAGACCCCTCACCAGCTTTGTAGCCCTCCTCTGAACAGCTAAATTTTAGAATCATGGAAAGGACTGGGTTGGAAAAAACTTTAGATCATCTAGTTCTAACCCTCTGCTATAAGCAGAGATACCTCCTACTATACCCACCACATTGCTCAAAGACCCACCCAGCCTGGCCTTGAATGCCAGAGAGAGGGGGCATCCACAACCTCACTGAGCAGCCTGTTCCACTGTCTCACCACCCTCACACTGAAGAATTTCTTCCTCATATCTAGTCTAAATCTACTGTCTTTCAGTTTAATACCATTTCCCCTTGTCCTGTCACTTCCTGCCCTTCTAAAAAATACCCCCCGTCCAGCTTTTCTGTAGTCTTCCTTCAGGTACTGGAAGGCTGCTTTAAGGTCTCCTCAGAGCCTTCTCTTCTCCAGGCTGAAGAGCCTCAGCTCTTCCTATTCTCATAGGGGAGATGCTCCAGCCCTCTGATCATCTTTGCAGCCCTCTCCTGGACCCTCTTCAACTCCACGCTCTTCATGTGTTGATGGCTCCAGAACTGGACACAGTATTTCAGGTAGGGTCTCATGAGAGTGGAGTAGAGAAGCAGAATCACCTCCCTCACCCTACTGGTCACACTTCTTGATGCAACCCAGAATAGGGCTGGCCTTCTGGGCAGGTGCACACTGCCAGCTCACATTGAGTCTTTCATCAACCAACACCCCCAACTCCTCAAGACTGCTCTCAAGCCATTCCCTGCCCAGCCTGTATCTGTGCTTGAGATTACCCCTACCCAAATGCAGGACCTTGCACTTGGCCTTGTTGATCTTCATGAGCTTGGCATGGGCCCACCTCTCAAGCCTGTCCAGGTCCCTCTGGATGGCATCCCTTCCCTCTAGCATGTAAGCTACTCCACTCAGCTTGGTGTCATCTGCAAACTTGCTGAGGATACACTTGATCCCACAGTCCACATCACCTACAAAGTTGTTAAATAACACCACTTCCAACACTGATCCCTGAGGAATGCCACTCATGAGTGGTCTCCACTTAAACATTGAGCTGCCAACTGCAACTCTTTGAATGCAACCATTCCGCTAATTCCTTATCCAGCAAGAGGTCCATCCATCAAATCCATTTTCCTCCAGTTCAGCAACCAGGATGTCATGCAGGATAGCATCAAACACTTTGCACAAGTCCAGGTAAATGATGCCAGTTGCTCTTCCTTTATCTACTAATGCTGTAATCCCATCATAAAAGGCCATGAAGTCTGTCAGGCATGACTTGCCCTTGGTGAAGCCATGCTGGTTACCACCAATCACCTTGCCATTATTTTCCACGTGCCTTAGTAGGGCCTTCAGGAGGATCTGCACCATGATCATGCCAAGTATAGATGTGAGACTGACCAGCCCATAGTTCCCAGGATCTTTTTTTCCCTTCTTGAAAACAGGGGTTATGTTTTCCCATTTCCAATCAGGGACAATTTCACTAGACATATCATGACCTATCAAATATGATGATAGCAGCTTGACAAATTCATCTATCAGTTCCCTCAGAACTCCAGGATAGATCTCATCAGGTCCCATAGACTTGTGCACCTTCAGGTTCTTTAGATGGTCTTGAACCTCATCTTCACTCACAGCAGGCAGATCTACCTTCCCCAGGTTCTTACCGCTGCTGTCTGAAACTCAGGCAGTGTTGCCAGAGCCCTTGCCTGTGAAGACTGAGGCAAAGAAATCATTGAGCACCTCAACTTTTTCCATATCCCTTGTGACCAGGTCTCCAGTTTCCTTCCTGAGAGGGCCCACATTCTCTCTGGCCTTCTTTTTTTAATCACTGATACAGCTGAAGAATTTCTTGTTCCCCTTAATGTCCCTAGCTTGATTTAATTCTACCTGGCTTTTATCTTTCCTAACCTGATCCTTTGCAGTCCTCCCAGCTAACCTGTTCCTGCTTCCACTCCCTATAGACTTTTTATTTGTACTTAAGTTAGTCCAGGAGTTCCTTGTTGATCCATGGAGGCCTCCTGGCATTCTTGCCTGCCTTCCTTGCTTTTTCTCAGGATGCACTGCTTTTGGACTTACAGGAGATGGTCTTTGAATACCAACCAGATTTCTTCGGCCCCTCTTCCCTCCAGGGCTTTCTCCCATGCCACACTGCCAGGTAGTTTTCATCATAAAAGGCCACCAGGTTTGTCAGGCATGACTTACCCTTGGTGAAGCCATGCTGGTTACCACAAATTACCTTACCATTATTTTCCATGTGCCTTAGTAGGGCATTCAGGAGGATCTGCTCCACAATCTTGCCAGACACAGAGACAAGACTGACTAGCCTTTAGTTCCCATGATCTTCTTTTTCCCCCCTTCTTGAAAACAGGGGGTTATTTTTCTCTTTTTCCAGTCAAGGGCATCTTCACCAGACTACTATGACCTTTCAAATATGGTGGATAGAAGCTTGGCAACTTTATCTACCAGATCCCTCATAACCCATCCAAGGTAAACAATGCTCATAGCTTTCAAGTGTTTTAGCCTATTGCCATATATAGATTATAATTATGCAAGATAGGTATAACACGGGAACAACATAACATGAAGATGTTTTACTTTTTTAGTTTTTAAATACAATAACACCCTAAATGGTTTGGTAAGCAAAACTAAATACGCCAAAGATAATGCTCAGTCAATACAAACATTTGCATTAAACATGCAACTCCTTTAAAGAAAGGAAAGAAATGAAGATCCATGAAACACACACATGAAAGCAAAGCTGACACAAGATAGAATAAAACAAACATCAAAGACCTACCTTGCTGCAACTGAGGATGCGGTGTATAACTCGGAGGATGTGAATATGGCACATATCCTGCAGGACTTTGAGGAGCATATGGACTAGGCACTGGACTGTTCTGTTGTGCCAAAAATCTGTTACTAGAGCTTGTCTGAGGTGGCACAAACCTGCTACAAATAAAAATAAAATTCAAGAAGGCTTTAGAGGTTACAAGAGCAAACATAGACAACTTACTTTTGAATTAATTTATCTCTGGAATGTTACAGCTTACAAGAAAGGCCACAAACTGCAATGTAACTAAAAAAAAAACCCAACAAAAACAACAACAACAACAAAAAACAACAACAAAAAACCACACCTTCAAGAACAGTATTTAAAGCTACCAAAGGTTAGTTCTAGCTTAGTAGAAGCCTGAATGAAAATCACGGAACTGCAAAACAACTTAGGTTGGTAAGTACCTTAAAGGTCATCTAGTTCTAATCCCCCATTGTAGACAGGGTTGCCACTCAACAGACCAGGCTGCCCAGAGCCCCATCAAGACTGGCCTTGAACACCTCCAGGAACAGGGCATCTCTAGGTAAACTGCTCCAGTGCATCACTACTCTGAATAAAGAATTTCTTCCTAACATCTAACCTACGTTTTCCCTCTTTCAGTTGGAAGTCATTCCCCCTTGTCCTATCAGCTTGTGTGAACACAGTACCCCAGATGGGGCCTCACAAGAGCCAAGTAGAGGGCAACAGTCACCTCCCTGCCTGCTGCTACCCCCCTCTGTTGATGCAGTCCAAGATACTGTTGTGTTTGACCAGCCCTGAAGGTCAGACTGCTGGTTTATGTCTAGCTTTTCATCCACCAGAACACCCAAATCCCTCTCCTCAGGGAAGTTCTCAAGGAGCTCTTCTCCCAGTCTGTACACATATCTGGGATCCCCCCAACCCAAGTGCACCACCTTGCACTTGGACCTTATTGAACCTCATTAGATTCTCATGGGAACACTTCTCAAACCTGCCCAGATCCCTCTGGATGACACCCCTTCTATTGTATTGACCATATCACTCACAGAATCACAGAATTATCAAGGTTGGAAAAGACCTAGAAGATCATCTAGTCCAACCACTACCATTACTTCCCGGCTAAATCATATTCCTCAACACAACATCCAAACGTTTCTTGAACACTCCCATGGTTGGTGACTCCACCACCTCCCTGGGCAGTGCATTCCAATGCCTGACTACCCTTTCCGAGAAGTAATACTTCCTAATGTCCAGCCTGAATCTCCCCTGACGCAGCTTAAAAACCATTCCCTCTAGTTCTATCACTGATTACACGAGAGAAGAAGCCAACACCCAGCTCACTACAACCTCCCTTCAGGAAGTTATAGAGAGCTATAAGGTCTCCCCTGAGCCTCCTCTTCTCCAGGCTGAACAATCCCAGCTCTCTCAGCCGCTCCTCATAAGGCTTGTGCTCCAGACCCCTCACCAGCTTTGTAGCCCTCCTCTGAACACGTTCCAGGGCTGCAATGTCTTTCTTGCAGTGAGGGGCCCAAAACTGAACACAGTACTCGAGGTGCGGCCGCACCAATGCCGAGTACAGGGGGACAATTACCTCCCTGTACCTGCTAGTAACATTGTTTTTGATGCAAGCCAGGATGCTGTTGGCCTTCTTGGCCACCCGGGCACACTGTTGGCTCATGTTCAGCCGAGCATCAATCAGTACCCCCAGGTCCGTTTCCTCCACACAGTCCTCCAGCCACTCCGCCCCAAGCTTATAGCGCTGCCTGGGGTTGCTGTGGCCAAAGTGCAGGACCCGGCATTTGGTCTTGTTGAACCTCATCCCGTTGGATTCGGCCCAGCTCTCCAGACTATCCAGATCCCTCTGTAGGGCCTCTCTATCCTCAGGCAGATCGACACTCCCTGCCAATTTGGTGTCATCTGTGAACTTACTGAGGGCGCACTCAATGCCCTCATCCAAGTCATCAATAAAGATGTTGAAGAGGACAGGCCGCAGCACCGACTCCTGGGGAACACCACTCATGACTGGACTCCAACTGGATTTAACTCCATTTACCACCACTCTCTGGGCCTGGCCCTCCAGCCAGCTCCTTACCCAGCTGAGAGTGTACTCATCCAAGCCACGGGCTGCCAGCTTTTGCAGGAGAATAGCATGGGAGACAGTGTTGAAGGCTTTGCTGAAGTCTAGGTAGACCACATCAACAGCCTTTCCTTCATCTATCAGACAGGTCACAGGATCATAGAAGGAGATCAGATTGGTCAAGCAAAACCTGCCCTTCACGAACCCATGCTGGCTAGGTCTGATCTCCTGGTCATCCCACACCTGCCGCATGATCTCCCTCAAGACAATCCGTTCCATTACCTTCCCTGGCACCGGGGTCAGGCTAACAGGCCTGTAGTTCCCTGGATCCTCCTTACAACCTTTCATGTAAATGGGAGTCACGTTGGCAAGCCTCCAGTCTTCCGGGACCTCACCCGTTAACAGGGAGCGCTGAAAGATAATGGAAAGCGGCTCAGAGATCACCTCCGACAGTTCCTTCAGCACTCTCGGGTGAATCTCATCCGGACACATGGACTTGTGGCAGTCCAGTTGGAGTAGTAATTCCCTGACCGCTTCTTCAAGAATCACAGGGGGTTCAGTCTGCTCCCCAGCCGAGACTACCAAGTCAGAGCGTGGGGAGCCCTGGGAACAACCAAGATGACTTTTAAAGACAGACGTAAAGAAGGCATTCAGAACCTCTGCCTTTTCCTTATCCTCTGTGATCACATTCCCAGCCTCGTCCAGTAAAGAATGGAGATTCCCCTTTGTCCTCCTCTTACAGTTGATGTACTTGTAAAAGGGTTTCTTGTTTGTTTTTACCCCAGCGGCCAGCTTAGATTCAAGCTGGGCTTTTGCCTCTCTGATTTTCCCTCCACACATCTTAACAGCCTCTTTGTAGTCATTCTGAGTTGCTCTTCCCTCCTTCCACAGGCGGTAGATTCTCTTCTTCTCCTGCAACCTTAAGAACAGTTCCCTATTCATCCACGCCGGTCTTCTTCCCCGCTGGCTCATTTTGCGGCTCAGGGGGACCGCCTGCTCCTGCGCCCTTACGACTTCCTTCTTGAAGAGCAACCAGCTCTCTTGGACCCCTTTGTTCGCTAAGACCGAATGCCAGGGGACTGCCCCTACTAGTCTCTTGAACAATTCAAAGTCTGCCCTCCGGAAGTCCAAGGTAGCAGTTTTACTATTCCTCCTCCGAGCTCCACCAGGAATTGAGAAATTTATCATTTCATGGTCACTCTGCCCAAGGCAGCCCCCAACCTCCACATCTCCCACCACACCTTCCCTGTTTGCAAACAGCAGGTCTAGCGGGGCATTTCCTCTGGTGGGCTCTCTAACCAGCTGCATCAGGAAGGCATCCACTATTGTCACGGTTTAATAATTTTGTAATTTTGCTATCAGTATTCCACATCATAACATTATATAAAGCATGAATAATTTTACTGAATCTGCAACTTAAAGAAGAAGACTACATCTCCCAGAGAACAACACGATAGGTCTCGGGACCTGGACACTTTATTAACTCGGTCACAGGCTAGACTGACGTCTTTCGAGTTCTGGTGTTCAGGGGAGTGTGTGGGAGCCTTCGCCGTTTCGCCTAGGTTTCACAGTAGGCCTCTCGGTTACGGGACTCATTCTCTCTCCTATTTTGCTTGATTCGTTAGCTCAATTTTCAATTATATTGTATTATATTGTGTTATCCTGTATTTCGATATAGTATTTAGTAAATAAGTGTGCCTCCTTAGATCGTTGCCGCTGTTTTCTTTTCCTAATTAACTTTTTCTTTTCGGCCGAGGGCCCCTGCGGGGCCCACGGCCCCCTGTCACGGACGCAGGTGGACTTTTTGTTCAAATCCTGACAGATTTTGGTGGAGAATTCGGGCAAATTGAGTTGCTGTTTTTCTGTGTTTTCTTCTGTTGTTCTTTTAGCTTTTAACAGAGCTACAAGTTTTTTTTTTCCTGTTAAGGAGCTATCTTAGGTTTGCGATTCTGCACCTGCGAGCTTGACCTTGAAAGTCCAGGCGGACTGCCAATACCCCGGTTTATTTTATAAACACTGCTGAGCTTTGCTTTTTTACTTTTTTTTCCTCTCTATTGAAGGAAAAAAAAAAAAAAAAGAAAAGAAAAAAATGTTCCCTCTAGTAAATTTGTTCTACCAGGGACTGCATGTCATTAGTTCCTCTTTTGTGATGCTCCAAAAATATTATAGCATGTTTAAGCTAGCCACTTTTTCCTATGGAGCTATAGGAATGTATAATGATTTGAAAGCATGGTTAGCAACGCGTACTTGGTATCTGCATGCAGCTCCAGAGGGAGCAACTAATGCAACTAATAGTTCAGGAATGGTGGTTTTTGAGCGTGCTCCTCCTTTTTTCTTTGCATCCTTTAAGCAGTCTTCGAATGACCACTTGTCCCAGTGGACCACACTGTCAATTGTGTCAGTCTCCCTGAACTTACTGTTTACTTTTTTACTTATTGGTTCTTGTATTTATTACATTTGTTACATCAGGAGGAAGTCTTCCCTAGAACAAGAGAATACTGAGTGGCAGGGAGTGTGGAGAGACTTTGGAGAGACTTTTAGAAGACAGACATCTTTAGTGTCATGGAGCTTTACTCCTGAACACTTAAAGAATCCTGAGAGTTTGACCACATATTTGAGACAGGAATGTTGTGGCTCAGGCAGATCTAAGGAGGCACAAATGACTTGGGGCCTAGCTAATGCTTATCGGGCCTTATTCAATACCATTCCTGAGAGGGAAGATTTTGAGGTTGAGAGAGAGAGTCTCAGGGCCGAGAATGAGAGTATGCAATCCAAACTCGATACCCTCCAGTCCGAGCACAACGCCCTCCGGTCAGAGCACAGTGCCCTTCGGTCTGAGTGTAACATCCTCCAGTCAGAGCACAACGCCCTCCGGTCCGGGTACAACACTCTCCAGTCCAAGTACGACACCCTCCAGTCTGAGCGCGGCACCCTCCAGCCCAAGCATGATGCCTTCCAACCCAAGTGCGACACCCTCCAGTCTGAGCACAACACTCTTCAGTCCGAGCACAACACCCTCCAGTCTGAGCACAACACTCTCCAGTCCGAGTACAACACTCTCCAGACTGAGCACAATGCCCTCTGGACCGAGCACAACACTCTCCAGACTGAGCACAATGCCCTCTGGTCCGAGCATAATGCCCTCCGGTCCGGGTACAACACTCTCCAGTCCAAGTATAACGCCCTCCAGTCTGAGCGTGGTACCCTCCAGCCCAAGCACGATGCCTTCCACCCCAATTGCGACACCCTCCAGTCCAAGCACAACACTCTTCAGTACGTGCATAACGCCCTCCGGTCCAAGCATAACACTCTTCAGACTGAGCACAATGCCCTCCGGACCAAGCACAACACTCTCCAGACTGAGCACAATGCCCTCCGGACCGAGCACAACACTCTCCAGACTGAGCACAATGCCCTCCGGTCCGAGCATAACATCCTCCAGTTCGGGTACAACTCTCTCCAGTCCAACTACGACAGCCTCCAGACTGAGCTTGGTGCCGTCCAGTTCGAGCGGAACACTCTCCGAAACCAGCTATGTGCCCTCCAGGGTGAACTGAATGTATTTAACCAACTACCAGGGGCACATGTAGTCCAATTTGACCAGCCATTGGGGCACATGTAGTCCAATTTGAACAGCCACTGGGGGCGCATGTAGTCCAATATGACCAGCCACCGGGGGCACATGTAGTCCAATCTGACCAGCCACCGGGGACACTTGTAGTCCAATTGGACCAACCATCGGGGACACCAGACACAATATTGGTTGCCCCTGTAAGAGGGCGAAAGACAAAACGAGTTTCAACTCAGTTAGAGAAAATGCAGGAGTTAGAAGAGCGGAGGGAGTTAGGAGAGCAGGACTCAGGAGAGCAGGGGGACTCAGAAGACCAGAGGAAGTTGGAGGAGCAGAGGATGTTAGAGGAGTATAAGAAGATGTTAGAGGAGCAGAAGAAGTTAGAGGAGCAGAGGAAGTCAGGAGATAGGAAAAAGAAGGAGGGTTACCTGGAGGAAATAATACAGGAGTCAGAGTCAGAAGAAGAAGAGGAGCCAAAAGTCAGATTTTCTTTACGAGAATTTCTAGAGTCCAAACTTCTAGATGGGGCAGCCTCATCAACACAGTTGCCACCATCAACACCTGGGACTCTTGATAGAGCAAAAGGCGAGCAAAGTATTACGACCATTATTGATCGATCTTTTAAAATGAGTGAAATTCGAGATCTAAGAAAGGATTTCACACGTCAGCCAAAAGAACATATGGTCACTTGGTTACTTCGCTGCTGGGACAATGGTGCCAACAGTGCGTGGCTCGATGGCAGTGAAGCTCGCCAACTGGGTAGCATTTCCAAGGACTCACGTGTGGACAGAGGTATTGGCACATGCCAAAATCAGTCCTACACCCTCTGGAAGCAGATGTTGATAGCGGTAAGAGATAGATTCCCCTTTAAACGGGACTTGGAGCCTGAGAAAAAGAAATAGACTGATATAGAGAAAGGTATCCAATTTTTGAGAGAAAGTGCTCTGGTGGAAATGCTATACAGCCCCCACTTCAATCGTAACGATCCAAACCAATTACATGATCCTGAAACAGTCCGCGTTCCACGACAAATGTGGCGTGACTTTACAAAGGCAACTCCAGAAAAGCATGCCAGTGCACTTGCATTAGTATATGGCAAAGGGGAAGGGAAACCCCTTGTGAATGAACTAATTGCTAAACTTCAGGAGCTTGAATTATTTATAAGCGCTACAGAAGTTAATCTGTATACTTCAGCCATTGTCAAAATAGTGGAAAGATTAAACAAAATGGAGGGAACACAAAGTGATATTATTGACAAATTGGCTAACGTGCCTGATGTAGATGAATCCATGGTGGTACCAGATGATGGAAACCAGGATTTCCACGATCGCCTATTGAGAAAGCTAAACAACATGAGTTCTTCTCGACCTGTATCATAGAAAATCTCAACCATAAAAAAGAGACGTCCTCGTATTCAAGCAAATGACAACGATAAGACACCACGTATTCAAGCAAATGACAACGATAAGACTACACGTCTTGCCTTGTTGTTTTTCCTCTGTAGTCATGGGGAGGACATGAAGAAGTGGTGTAATTCATCCACTTCTGCACTTCAGGCACAAGTGAAATAATTACAATGTGAAACAACCACCAAGGTGAACTCTTCCAAGAAGGGGAAAGTTCCAGTTGCTGCAAGCCACCGAGGTAAACAATAGAGGGGTCCTGCCCCCAGCCAGGGGGGGAAAAGGGACAATAGAGTATACTGGACTGTGTGGATTAAGTGGCCTGGCACATCTCAACCACAGAAATATAAAGCCTTGGTGGACACTGGTGCACAACGCACCCTAATGCCCTCAATTCACCAAGGGACACAACCAATATATATCCATGGAGTGACTGGGGGTTCCCAAGAATTGACTACGTTGGAGACCGAAATATGCCTCACTGGTAAAAACTGGCAGACACACCCTATTGTGACTGGTCCAGAGGCTCCATGTATACTGGGAATCGATTACCTTAGGATGGGATATTTCAAGGATCCCAAGGGGTATCGATGGGCCTTTGGGATAGCTGATGTTAACACAAACGGTGTTAAGCAGCTGTCAACTTTACCTGGTCTGTCAGATGATCCTTCTGCTGTGGGGTTGCTCCAGGTAAAAGACCAAGAGGTACCAATTGCCACCAAAGTGGTTCACAGAGGGCAGTACCGCACCAATAGGGACTCATTGCTCCCCATTCACAAGCTAATTCGCCAATTAGAGAATCAGGGAGTGATTAGCAAAACTCACTCGCCTTTTAACAGCCCCATATGGCCAGTGCGTAAAACCAGTGGGGAATGGAGGCTGACGGTAGATTACCGTGGCCTGAATGAAGTCACACCTCCATTAAGTGCTGCTGTACCAGACATGCTAGAACTCCAGTATGAATTGGAGTCAAAAGAAGCTAGGTGGTATGCCACCATTGACATTGCTAATGCCTTCTTTTCCATCCCATTGGCTGCAAAATGTAGGCCACAGTTTGCTTTTACCTGGAGAGGTATTCAGTATACTTGGAACCGTTTACCTCAAGGGTGGAAGCACAGCACAACAATTTGCCATGGATTGATCCAAGCTGTTTTGGAACAGGGTAATACTCCTGAGCACTTGCAGTATATTGATGATATTGTAGTGTGGGGCCATACAGCAGCAGAGGTTTTCAAGAAAGGGAAACAGATAATCCAAATTCTTTTGCAAGCTGGTTTTGCCATTAAGCGCAGCAAGGTGAAGGGGCCTGCCCAGAAATCCAGTTCTTAGGTATAAAATGGCAAGTCGTCATATCCCAGCAGATGTGATTGACAAAATCACTGCTATGTCTCCTCCCACCAACAAAACAGAGACCCAATCTTTTCTGGGAGTAGTGGGCTTTTGGAGAATGCATGTCCCAAACTACAGCCACATAGTGAGCCCCCTCTATCAGGTAACACGGAAGAAGAATAATTTCTCATGGGGTCCTGAGCAGCAACAGGCTTTTGAGCAGATAAAACAAGAAATAGCCCGTGCCGTGGCCTTGGGGCCTGTACGGACAGGACAGGATGTGAAGAACATCCTCTACACTGCTGCTGGAGAGAAAGGTCCCACCTAGAGTTTGTGGCAAAGAGCCTCAGGAGAGACCCGAGGCCGACCCCTAGGATTTTGGAGTCGAGCATATAAAGGGTCTGAGGAGCGCTACACTCCGACTGAGAAGGAGATCTTTGCAGAGGTAAAGGCTGTTCAGCTGGCTTTAGATGTGGCTGAATGGGAGAGGTGGCCAATGCTTCATCTTTATACTGATTCATGGATGGTGGCAAATGCCTTATGGGGGTGGTTGCAACAGTGGGAAGATGATAATTGGCAACGAAAGGGTAAACCTGTTTGGGCTGCTGAACTGTGGAAAGACATTGCTGCCCGAATAAGGAACATTGTTGTAAAGGTGCTCAATGTAGATGCTCATGTGCCTAAAAGTAAGGCTACTGAAGAACATAAAAATAACCATCAGGTTGATCGAGCTGCCAAAATTGAGGTGGCTCAAATAGACTTGGACTGGCAGAACAAGGGTGAATTATTCCTAGCTCGGTGGGCCCACGAGACTTCAGGTCATCAAGGAAGGGATGCAACATATAAGTGGGCCAGAGACCGAGGGGGGGACTTAACTATGGACGCTATTGCTCAGGTTATTCATGACTGTGAAACATGCGCCATAATTAAACAAGCCAAGAGGATGAAACCTTTTTGGGGGGAAGGGCGATGGCAAAAGTATAAATACGGAGAGGCATGGCAGGTTGATTATATCACCTTGCCACGATCTCGCAATGGTAAGTGTCATGTACTCACCATGGTGGAGGCAACCACTGGGTGGCTCGAAACATACGCAGTACCCCATGCTACCGCCCGAAACACCATATTAGGGTTGGAAAAGCAAATCCTGTGGCGGCATGGCACTCCAGAAAGAATTGAATCAGATAATGGGACCCATTTTAAAAATTCTCTTGTAACCACTTGGGCCAAAAATCATGGCATTGAGTGGATTTACCATATTCCCTATCATGCACCAGCTTCTGGTAAGATTGAACGATTCAATGGGTTGTTGAAAACTATGTTGAAAGCAATGGGTGGCGGAACGTATAAAAATTGGGAGAACCATTTAGCAGAAGCCACCTGGTTGGTCAACACTCGAGGATCTAGTAATCGTAATGGTCCTAACCAATCTAGCTCCCTACGTACCGTGGAGGGAGATAAGGTTCCTGTAGTACACTTAAAGAGTGTGTTGGGAAAAACAGTTTGGGTCCTTCCAGCGTCTGGAAAGGGCAAACCTCTCCGGGGTACTGTCTTTGCCCAGGGACCTGGGTGCACATGGTGGGTGATGGACAAAAATGGGAATGTCCAATGTGTACCACAAGGGAATCTGATGTTGGGGGAGTGCAGCCAATGATTTCTTGTAGATATATAGGTAGAGTCTCAGAAAATATTTGACGAATGTCCAATTAGGTACAGGGCTTAAGATAGAGTGGATTAATGTTAAGGAAACACTTTTTTTTTCTATATACCTTAATTAGGCATTCTGTAAGCAAGTTTTCCATCTGGACTCTATATCGTGCACTGGCCATGCATGTGTAGAGCACACATGGAAAGAAGTATAAGTCAAAAGGAAATCTGCTGTGGCGGCTGGGAGAGGATGAGTGCACCTTGATGTGGGGGACGCCATACTAGCACTACCTTTCTCCTCCACCGCTGACATGTTTTCCTTTTTCTGGCAGTTTTGCCATTTTTTCTCAAAATTAATAAATAGTAGGTTAGGTTATAGAGTTTTGTTCTCAACTTAGGGATTTGTATGGAATAAATATAAATCGTTGAGTAAATAAGGTTGCTGATTATTTCACAACTATACGTATGAGTGTGTATGTATGTATAAACATAATGTAACGATGAAGAATAAGGGGTGGAATGTCATGATTTAATAATTTTGTAATTTTGCTATCAGTATTCCACATCATAACATTATATAAAGCATGAATAATTTTACTGAATCTGCAACTTACAGAAGAAGACTACATCTCCCAGAGAACAACACGATAGGTCACGGGACCTGGACACTTTATTAACTCGGTCGCAGGCTAGACTGACGTCTTTTGAGTTCTGGTGTTCAGGGGAGTGTGTGGGAGCCTTCGCCGTTTCGCCTAGGTTTCACAGTAGGCCTCTCGGTTACGGGACTCATTCTCTCTCCTATTTTGCTTGATTCGTTAGCTCAATTTTCAATTATATTGTATTATATTGTGTTATCCTGTATTTCGATATAGTATTTAGTAAATAAGTGTGCCTCCTTAGATCGTTGCCGCTGTTTTCTTTTCCTAATTAACTTTTTCTTTTCGGCCGAGGGCCCCTGCGGGGCCCACGGCCCCCTGTCACGGACGCAGGTGGATTTTTCATTCAAACCGTGACAACTATGCACTCCAGAAACCTCCTAGACTGCTTCTTCTGTGCCGTGCTATACTCCCAGCATATGTCAGGGAAGTTGAAGTCCCCAATGAGGACAAGGGCTGATGACCATGCAGCTTGTACCAGCTGCTTATAGAATACCTCATCTTTCTCTTCATTCTGGTTTGGTGGTCACAGACGCCCACCAGGATGTCTGCCTTGTCAGCCCTTCCTCTGATCTTTACCCATAAGGATTCAATGTTATCATCCCCAGTCACAATCTCAGTAGCATAAAAGCATTCCCTAACGTAGAGAGCCACACCACCACCCCTCCTTCCTTGCCTATCCTTCCTGAAGAGTTTGTAGCCATCCATTGCAGCACTCCAGTCATGGGAGCAATCCCACCGTGTTTCCGTTATGGCAACTAGGTCATAGTTTGCCTGCCACACTATGGCTTCCAACTCTTCTTGCTTGTTGCCCATGCTGCGTGCATTAGTGTAGACACACCTCAGCTGAGCCCCTTGCCTTTCTCCTAGTCCCAATACCACTTCCCCAGGCCGATTTCTAGCAGGCCTGGCTTTATCTCCTTCCTATCTAGTTTAAAGCTCTCTCTACCAGCCCCGCCAGCTCCTGGGCAAGTATCCGTTTCCCTTTTGGCTTTTTGGCTGACCTCAGGCCAGGTGCCGAGTAGACCACCCCATGATCAAAGAATCCAAAATTTTTGTGTTTGCACCAACCTGTCAGCCATGCATTTATAAGATGGCTTTTCCTGGTTATCTCAGTGTTTGTCCCTGCCACCA
Organism: Coturnix japonica; assembly: GCF_054131305.1. Taxonomy (NCBI): domain Eukaryota; kingdom Metazoa; phylum Chordata; class Aves; order Galliformes; family Phasianidae; genus Coturnix; species Coturnix japonica. The sequence goes on from NC_140701.1 coordinate 32,167,468, forward strand.
AAGGAATACTGGCAAACACTACTTGTATGCCCGCTCCATCAACTAACTTCCCCAGCCTCCTAAAATCATTTTTTATAATCCTCAGGCTTCTAACAGCAATCCCATCGCTGCCGGCCTGAACTATCAATAAAGGGTAATAATCAGAGGGGCGGATAAGGCTGGGGAGTTTTGTAGAAATATCCCTGACCCAGGCTGCAGGAAGGCAGCACACCTCCCTATGGGTAGGGTCAGGCCGACATATTGGACCCTCTGTTCCTCTCAGAGAGAGTCACCCACAACTATCACCCTCCTTTCTTTCTTGGAGGAGGCAGTCTTCAAACGTGGAGCCGACCGCCTTACCTTGGGCAAGCTTGGCGGCAGCACTGCCACGTCATCATCACTCACCTCTCCCTCTGGTTTCAGGGCTTTGTACCTGTTACAGAGAGGGACCAGGGGAACTGAGGTAGGTCAGGGTGGGGGTCGCCTGTGACGCCAGGCTGAGACCTGCTGCCATTCCTCCTCTCCTCTCAAGCTGTCTCTCCCTGCTTGACTATGGTGGGAGAGAGGGTACATTACTCCCTCAGTTTGGGAAGTGCAATCTCTGCACCTTTCTCGCAGAGAGTCACTCCTCCAATCAATCTCCCATTCACATTCTCTGATTGTCCGCAGTCTAACTACCTCCTCCCTAAGCTCCACCACAAGGCTGAGCAGCTCATCTAGCTGCTCACACCGCACACAAGTCACATCTTTCCCATCCTCTCCTGGAAACAGCAGGCTGAGGCACTCCCGGCAGCCAGAGACCTGAACCGCCACATCATGGAGCAGACCCTCTGTCTGGGTTGCCACAGTCTTTGCATGGGAAGCCCAGTTCCCGGTAAGGACCATGTTTGAAGTGTTAGTGTCAGGTCCTGTCAACAGAAGAGCAAGTTACCTGAGAAAAGACAAGAGCACTCACCCCTGCTCACACAAGACAGCCTCCACTCCCACTGCTGCCTTATTGAGTGGGAAGTGCAGGCAGCCCTCAAACACTACCTCCAACCTAGATGCTCAGAACAGCTTTCCACACCTTCTGTGGTATGTGGGCAGAAACTAGTTCCCTGGTCTCTCTTTATCCACACAGCAAATGGGCCAAGGTCAATAACCAGTGATAAAGAGCAGGCAGTTCAGCTCCGCCCCTAGTGAGTCAGGAGCCCTCCCACAAGCTGCCAGCTGCTAGGCCAGGCACAGCACTGCTGCTGGCTCCAAAAAAAAACTCTAAAAAAAGAGCTTTTCTGTTCACTTTTCTTCACTTCACTTTCCTTCCCCAGTGCAGTTTTACCTGCTTGAAGCAGGTCTCTGCAGCCCTCAGCACTCAGCTTGGTGTTATCAGCAAACTTGCTGAGTACACACTTAATCCCACTGTCTACATCACTGATTAAGATACTGAAGAACACTAGTCCCAAGATCCCTAAGAAACACTACTTGGCTCTATGTACTGATGGAGACAAGTGACATTGCCAACCCTCTGGTGAGGATTATCAAACCAATCAATTATCCACTGAATAGTCAGCTTTCAAACCCATATTTCCCCAACTTGGAAGGGCCATGTCAAAGGCCTCGCACAAGTCCAGGCAGTAAAACTCTATCATAGAAGGCCACCAGACTGATCAGGCACGTTCTGCCCCTGGACATGCCATGCTGGCTGTCTCAGATCACCTCCTCAAATCATGTGTGCCTTTGCATTTTCTCTAAAAGGGCACGTTTCATGAGCTTCCCAGGAACAGCAGTGAGGATCACCAGCCTGTAGTTCCCAAACTTATCATCTTCCCTCCCTTTATTGAATATGGGAGTGATATTTCTCCTCTTCCACTCACCAAGGATTTTGCCTGACAACCATAACATCCCAAATACAAATGATAATGGCTTCACAAAGACGTCAACCAGTTTCTTCAGAACCCTGGGATGACAGCTAAATTTTAATTACCAAGCTTAGGATTAATAAGGAACCATCTACTCTAAATACAGTTTTCCCCAGATTTCAAAAGAACTTCACCTAATGCAACTATACTGCCAAGAAAAAAATGTGAAGTGTTTCATTTCCTGCCCAACTGTAAATCCACAGAAGACAACTTATTCTACCACTGGCTTTAGCGTGGACTTATTCTAAATCAGATAACATAAAAAAACAGATAAGCTTATTAGAAATAACACATGCATATTATAACTTAGATTATTTCCTGTGTTGTTGTTTTGTTTTTTGTTTTTTTAAATAAAATATGATGTCTACACACAATGTGCTATGCATATATAGAACTCATACAAAAAAACAAAGCTTATATGAAGGTTACTCCAAGAATATTCCTCCTATTCAGTTGATCCACAATGTCAGGGACATAATTTGGTAGGAAGGCAGCTGGTTTTATGTTTTTGGGTTATTGGTATTCCACATCATAACATCATGTAGTGCACTGGACCATTAACACTTTAACCCCCTACAACACTACACAATGTTATAACATAAAATACCGATAACCGTGACATTCTGTAAACCATTGACACTGATAGAGTTGTGCAGCCGCAGATATCTGTCCAAAGGGTGTGGTACAGGCAGCCAGGGCACACCTTATTGCAAGCTGTAGCATTGACTCAGGATAGGAATACAGCCTGTATCTTGCCCTAGAGGGTAGATCTTCCACTCCAGGCACCCTTGAAACATCTGTGCTACTCTCTGTGAGTCTTAAGAGTCTCTAGGATCACCAGAAGTAGCAAAATGGCATTGAAGCACTCCAATGTTGCTGTGAGACCATACACAACACCCGGTGATGGCCTATGTGGGACTGATGGAACGTAAGATTGACTTGCGCCAAACAACTGCATACCTCCAGTAACACCACCGAGCACCGGCCCATGAACTTCAACCACAAACTAACCATCAATCATCTTAGATTGTGTCAACCCGCATCACGATGGGCAATCATACGAGCCTCACAGTGTGTTGGATCTCTGTATTAGGGTAGGCTAACCCTCCAGCTGACTCAATCATCGGTTCATGCCATGAAGGGTTGGAACGTATGGAAACCGTTGAATCATGACCTGAACCACTGATTGAGCACCTGAGAAAAAGACCCAGTCAGCCCTGGGAGCACAGGTGAAGACAATTCACCTGTGCAACCAGAAGGGGTGGAACCTAGCTCCACCTCTCTTAGACCTCATTTAAGGACTGACTGGCACTGAGGAAGGATCTTTTTCTAGAGATCCCTCCTTGATGAGGCTTCCACTGCAAACCTTGTATTTTCAGATATGGGCATGCAATCTTCTTCCCTTCCCTATAACACCTTTCTGTTGTGCCAGTCCTTCTGTCATCACACCTTTGTTGTAATGCCTTTCCTATTATATTTATCTGCCCAATTGCTACAATATAAAAACATTTTTTCCTCAATTTTCTACTTCTAGAGTCAAAAGATCACGGTCATGAAGCTCAACTACTTTTCACAACTAAATGCTTTTGAATAGATTAGATTTATACAATTTTAATAGTTTTCAAAAACCTCAAGATCTACAGTGCAGAAAGCATTCCTGTTCAGGTAAGCAGTCTGACTAGAAGTCACTATTCAGTAATTTAGGATGGAGCATATACTGAGTAAGCGTAGTCACTTCAATAAGCCCCGTGTTCTAAAACACAAACGCTAACTTAATTTGACATAAGGCGTGAAAGGTTATATTATATTAATATTCCTTATGCTCCCCAAACGTTATACTTGTTCTCACACAACAAAACCATAAATTTCATACAAGTTCTGCTTAGAAAGTAATGCCTCCTATGTTACTGTGTTGGCCCACAATATCAGAGATGTATTTTGGTGGGATGGCAGTTGAGGTTGAACGTTCCCACCAATATTTTGTTCCGTGTTGTTGCTGTGCAACAGATGGCAGCAGAGGGGCAGTCTGACAAAAGGGTGTCTGACGTGGAAGTGCCTATGAAGCAAAGGTGTGTCACTGAATTCCTCCACACAAAGAAAATGGCACCCATTCACATTCTTTGACGTTTGTTGAACATTTATGGAGACCAAACAGTGGATGTGAGCATAGTGAGGGGTGGGTGGTACATTTCAGCAGCAGCAATAGTGACATGAAAGACAAGTCAAGTTCCAGACAGCCATGCACAGCTCTGTCACACCACAAAACAAAGAGAACCTCAATCAGCTCATCCACACAAATCAGCAGATTATGATTAGGGAACTGCATACGGAGCTGATTATTGGCTTCAGGGCGTTGGAAAAAATGGTGGCAATGTTGGAATATCACAAAGTCCACTCCAGGTGGGTCCCATGAACGCTCACACAAGAACGGAAAGAACAGCATGCGCAAGTTTGTCAGGGCCTATTAAAACAATACAAGGCCAAAGGTGACAGTTTCGTGAATCACATTGTTGCTAGTAATGAGATAACACATCCCTGTCAAACAAAAAGTCCAAAACTCATCCCTCAGCAGGTAGTGATGTGCACTGTCTTTTGGGACAGGAAAGGGGTGATCCTTCTGGACTCCCTGGAACCTGGACAAACCATCAACTCTGACCACTACACTGCAACGCTGACTAAGCTGAATGAGAGAGTTAAAATTGTGATTTCACCCACCCCCAGACTCACATTCCAGCTAGAGTACACTTAGATAAACATATAAGCAGATCGTGAGAGGCTCAACTGTCACCATCAGAGAAATGGAAGGGACAAACAAGATTAGCAAGAGGTAAAAAAAATTACAAGGTGAGAATGAGAGAGAAATTAAAGGTTGATGGGATTAGGATGTAGATACAATAGTAAGCCTAGGGTAGATTGTGAACCTGGAGTACTCAATTAACAAGGAAACTGGGGAGGAATTCTTGGCCTACTTGGATAGGTGGTATAAGGTTGTGATGTGGTTTTGGTTGCGTGCTCCTGCAAGGACCACCACCATTTCAACTGCAAATAAAAAAAATTTTTCACAAGAGATCCAGTCTCTGAAAAATCATTTCAGTTATTTATCACGGGAAGGCTCAAACTTCCAGACTCAGCCTACAGAAGACAATCTTTCTCTTGCAGTACAGTAACGCCAGGCTCCACACCAATTTGAAGAACCTGGATCACATTGTCAGTCTCGGATGGACTGTCCTACTACACCCACATTATAGTCCAGATTTGGCACCTTTCAACTTCCATCTGTCTAGGCCGATGACAGATGGACTTCATGGGCAACATTTTCCTAGCAACAAAACTGTCGTAGCAGCTGTAAAACAGTCAGTCACTTCTGCTGGTGCAGATTTCCACGAGTGCAGCACACAGACTCTTGTTAATCAATGGCATAAACATGTAGCTAATGGCGGTTAATGTGTTGAAAAGCCGTGTTTTGTAGCTGAGAATTTACTCTAACGGTGATCTTTCGTACCTGTCCTAGCTTCCATGGAAACAAATAGGAGGCAACCTATGTGCATGCTTTCACAACCCTCAGGTTCTAGACAGCAACTCTGAAAACGGACACCTTGATTATACGCACATCCTATTTGACAACATTCAAAGTTAGAATAAGCACAAGGAGTTGAAATAGAAAGCTGCCAACCCTTCTGGGCCTATCCTCTTCCAAGTCATCTTTCGTGTAACTTCTATAGCAGTAATCCATTCTTCAACAAGCATTTTCTCCCACCATCCTGTTATAATAGCACCATTACACATGCCAGAACACTTCCACTCAAATACTTAAAGGAAGAATTGAAATGCTCCCTAAAATTAGAGTCAAGTTCATCAGCCATTCCCTCCCCACCGTGTAAACACCACATTACCTGGAAGGGCTATGCGAGAGAGTGGTTTGTTGATAACTGGAAGATGCAGAACTACCACGCATAGGATTCTGAGAAATATTAAACTGTGATGACATCAGCATCCCTGTCAAAAAGATGACAACAGCATTACTTTACAGACATTTCCTTTTTAATCATATAAGTCTCTTATTTCAGAATTTATTGTACACGAACAGACCAGTAATTCCATATAGGTAGAAGATTCCGATATCTGTAATTGTTAGAAAAATGTTAACTAAAGAACAATTCTATTTAACACATCTGTTTTACACCACAGTATAGAAGACGTTTCCTAAAGTAAGTGTTAATTCAGTTAAATTTCAATAGTACTTCCTCTTAAATTCTTTAAGCTACCCAAAAATCTGCTACTAAACAGGAACATCTTGTAACAGGACATGTAGTCATACCTCAGAATAACATATACAGTATAGTGCCATTAAAGAAAACAATCGGGAATTTCACAAGTTAAAAGAACACAACCAGAAACTAGAGCATAGAAAGTTCCACACAAATGTGTGCAAGAACTTCTTTACAGTGAGGGTGACAGAGCACTGGAACAGGCTGCCCAAGGGGGTTGTGGAGCCTCCTTCTTCAGAGATATGAGACCCACCTGGAAGCGTACCTGCACAACCTGGTGTAGGGAACCTGCTTTTGCAGGGGGGTTGGACTCGATGACATCTGAAGGTCCCTTCCAACCCCTATGATTCTGTGATTACAGACAACTTACTTCCCACTTTTTGAGCAAGTAGAACTAACAATTATCTCATGCAGAATAGAGCAAAATGCTTTCACCATTCCTGAAATGCCTAGGTGGTTCCTTTCCACCCAGAGATGATCTTCCTATTTGATTTTCAACACACTTGAAAGGAACGTTGTCAAAGAAACTACTGAAATATTTTAAACAGCAAAGCAGAAACAGAGTCCCATGTGTAGATTCCCAAAGCATGTAGATTACTATACTCAGATGGAACACTTTTGAATTTCCAAAGTCTGACAAGTCCCAACTACCCCAATACTTGAAACTAATTCACATCTTCACAAGTGATAGTTAGTTTTTATCATTCCCCACTATCACCTTTTCAAAACAGGTGTTAAGAAGTTGCTAACAACCACATGACACTGGAAGTTGAAACAATATAGGTACACAAGAATTTACATAACTTCCAAAAACAGTTACTTTAATGACAGAACCAAACATCTCACAGCTAAACAGCAGAGTTCACATGCAAACTGAAACTTGGAAAGCCACAGGTGACCGACAGGTACAAGCACACTAGTTTTCCAACTATTTGATAAACTAAAAGCTTGATCAAAGGTTGGCTGTAAATCCACAACCCAGAGTGCCAGGGAGTTATCAATCACAGATCTCAATTACTGCAGTAATTTCCACAAGGAAAGCTTGTTTCAGAAATCCTCTGTCATCCTCTTTTCTCTTTCCCCTTCCTCAAGCAGAGAAAAGATGTGATAATGTACCAGGCAGTCACATACATATTCTGGTAGGTGTGAAGTACTGCAATTCAACCAGATTAACACCAGATAGCCATCAATGGCAGTGTCCCCCAGGGGTCTGTCTTGGGACCAGTGCTCTTTAACATCTTTATCAATGACATAGATGATGGAATCAAGTGAACCCTCAGCAAGTTCACTGATGACACAAAGATGAGTGGTGCGGTTGATACGGAGGGAGGAAGGGATACCATTCAGAGGGACCTGGACAGACTTGAAAGGCAAGCCCAGGTGAACCAAATGAGGTTCAACACGGCAAAGTGCAAGGTTTTGCACTTGGGCTGGAAGAACCCCAGGCATCTGTACAGACTTTGAAAGCAAGAATCAAGAAAATAAGGGCCCTTCATGAAGATTAAGTATCCTAGGCCTTGGGGGATGTCAGAAGAATAGGACGAGTGGGACATGTCGACATTGCTAATACAGCTGGGATAGCACAGCTGCGTCTATAGTTAAGACAATACACCTGGAAGGGATAGGTAGCCAAAGAAGCAGACTTTGACTCATTGAGTAGAGGAGCTGGGTCGAAGTAACCTGAGGAAGACTTCTGACTTCATCCCAACGACCACCGGAGCGAGACCTCCACTATGGACTGCGCACGTGTCAGTAGGAGGGACAGCATGTAAATGAGTTCCCAGATAAACAATGATTATGTTAATGATTTCTAAGAAATTTGATGAATATGTATACACTTGCTCTATAACTTTCCAACGCTTCTGTCCATTGATGCGCATGATTGGAGGAATTATCCCCCATGTGCCCAGCGCTGAATAAACGCATACCTGCTTTATAACCTATCTCTGGTTATAGAGTCTGATTTACGCACGTCAATTTTGGTGACCCAGATGAGCCAATCTCTGCTTGGCTGTGGGACCAGCTGAGAGGGGACGCCTTTGGCACGCCCCGAGATTTCTCGGAAGGACTCCCCTTCCTTACCTGATCACCGCAGGAGAAGACAAGGACCATCCATCAGCGGAAAGGTATGTGTATGGGATAAGGGGAGCCCGTAAGTCGTAAGGAGATGTCCTACGCGGGGTATAAGCAAAGCGGTTGTCGCTTCCCCTGTATGGGTGAGCTCACAGATCTGGTTGGTTGCCGGCTTGGGTAGGAAAACTCCTTGGGAGTTCCTACAAAGGAACCCATAATTTGTACGCGGGGAAAAGGTATCTTGTGGAATGATTTGTGGATTTCTGGGACCGTAGTAGCGGGAGCTACAGGTTGCCTTATTACTGTTATCACTCTACTCTGCCCTGGTGAGGCCTCATCTGGAATATTGTGTCCAGTTCTGGGCTCCCCAGTACAAAAAAGACAGGGATCTCTTGGAAAGAGTCCAGCGGAGGGCCGCTAAGATGGTGAAGGGCCTGGAGCATCTCCCCTATGAGGAGAGACTTAGGGAACTGGGTCTGTTTAGCCTTGAGAAAAGAAGGCTGAGAGGGGACTTGATCCAGGTTTATAAATACCTGAGGTGTGGGAGCCATAGTGGTGAGGCTGGACTCTTTTCAGTATTGCGTGGGGATAGGACTAGGGGTAATGGGATGAAAGTATAGCATAGGAAGTTCCTCACGAATGTGCGGAAGAACTTCTTTACAGTGAGGGTGACGGAGCACTGGAACAGGCTGCCCAGGAAGGTGGTGGAGTCTCCTTCTCTGGAGATATTAAAGACCCACCTGGACGCCTACCTGTGCGACATGGTGTAGGGAGCCTGCTTTGGCAGGGGGGTTGGACTCGATGATCTCTAGAGGTCCCTTCCAACCCCTACAATTCTGTGATTCTGTGATCATCAGTGAAAATTATAAAGTTGTGTTATTGCTGCTATTACCACCTATTGTTTATGGCCAGGTACCGTGTATTTGAGTAATTGCTATCAAAGCACTTGAAAAAGGGTCTGCAGCTCTGACTGAGTGAAGTGTGAAGCCGGCAGCGTGTGTGATTGAGAGTATGAAATATAAGGTTGTCTGATTGTTTGTTTACTTATGATATACAAAATTGCTGCTAATACTCATAATAGTTTGCGTACAAGTGTGAAGATGGTTTTGGCTGGGGCCTGTGGCAACGCCAGAGTTCTGTTCGAACCCCCATTGGATTCTGGTCTCAGGTTTGGCACGGAGCAGAAGAAAGATATAGCATGATTGAGAAACAGTTATTGGCTGCCTATTCGGCATTACAAGCAGTAGAGCCAATAACGCAAATAGCAGAGGTCATAGTTAAGACTTCATTACCAATCCAGGGGTGGGTGAGAGATTTGACTCACCTTCCTAAAACGGGGGTGGCCCAAGCACAAACGGTGGCACGATGGGTCGCCTACCTAAGCCAGAGAAGCAGTCTGTCTTCATCTCCACTTAAAGAAGAACTACAGAAGATCCTAGGCCCAGTGACGTATCACAGTGATACATCAAAAGAACCGATGGTTGCTCCACCAGAGAAGAGTCCCGTTCAGGAAGGAAGATATCCTATTCCTGAAGATGCCTGGTATACGGATGGGTCCAGCAGAGGCAACCCGAGCAAGTGGCGAGCAATAGCATACCATCCCTCTACTGAGACCATCTGGTTTGATGAGGGGGATGGTCAGAGCAGCCAATGGGCAGAATTGCGAGCTGTGTGGATGGTTATAACTAAAGAACCTGGTGACGGCGTCCTGAACATCCGTACAGATAGTTGGGCTGTGTACCGGGGGCTCACTCTGTGGATTACGCAATGGGCTACCCAGGAATGGACTATCCACGCCCGACCGATTTGGGGTAAAGACATGTGGGTAGACATTTGGAATACGGTCAAACACAGGACAGTATGTGTCTACCATGTCTCTGGTCATCAACCCTTGCAGTCACCAGGAAATGATGAAGCTGACACACTGGCCCGAATCCGATGGATTGAGAATTCACAATCTGAAAATATTGCCCGTTGGTTTCATCAGAAGCTACGGCATGCTGGACAGAAGATAATGTGGGCAGCCGCTAAAGCATGGGGGCTGCCTGTACAACTATCTGATATCGTCCAAGCATGTCAGGATTGCGATGCTTGCTCAAAGATGAGACCGAGACCGTTGCCTGAAACAACATCCCACATTGCTAGAGGATATAGTCCTCTTCAGAGATGGCAGGTCGACTACATTGGGCCCCTCCCTCGGTCTGAGGGGGCGAGATATGCCCTGACCTGCGTTGACACTGTAAGTGGACTGCTGCAAGCCTATCCTGTACCAAAGGCAAATCAAGCATACACAATTAAGGCACTTACTAAACTGATGTCTGCATACGGGACACCTCAAGTTATCGAGACTGACCAAGGGACTCACTTCACTGGAGCGATGATACAGCGCTGGGCAGAAGAAAACAAAATTGAATGGCGATTCCACCTGCCATATAACCCAACAGGGGCAGGCCTTATTGAACGTTATAATGGTATCCTTAAGGCTGCCCTGAAGACAGACTCTCAGTCCCTGCAGGGGTGGACAAAAAGATTATATGAAACCGTGCGGGACCTGAATGAAAGACCTCGGGATGGCAGACCCAGTGCCCTGAAAATGTTACAAACTATATGGGCCTCCCCTCTTAGGATCCAAATTACAGGTACCGATAATAAGGTAAAACCGCAGGTTGGTACTAAAAATAATCTTCTGCTCCCTGCCCCTGAGAATTTAGAACCGGGAATCCATAAGATAAATTGGCCTTGGAAGGTGCAGGTAGGACCCAAGTGGTGTGGCCTACTTGCACCTTGGGGGAGATTATTGGAGATGGGAGGTTCAGTCACCCCCTCGGTAATAGGTACATGGCCTACTGACATCATGGTTAATACTCCGGTCTTTATTACTAAAGGAACACCTATTATGTCCCTATGGCAGATTAAGACTCCTCCTCTGGTGCCAGACATAGTTATACAGCCACAGATATCTGGCCGGAGGGTATGGTATCGGAGGCCGGGACATAATCCAATACAAGCAGAAGTATTAACCCAAGATAAGAATACGGCCTGTATCTTACCCTGGAGGGCGGATCTTCCCCTCCTAGTACCTTTGAAACATCTGTATTATTCCCCCTAAGATTGATCCTAAGCTTCTAGGACGATTACTTTGGACTGGTGGAAAACGCAGACGGACCTACACTTCAAGATGACTTGTCTCCGGTACCATCTATCAAGCACTGGCCCATGGAGGATCATAAACACCCATCCAATCATCATCATTTGAATAATATCAACATCTAATGCGACGGGAGATTGTATCAGCGTCGTGATTGGGTCTCTATAATAAGGGGAACTCACCTAATCATTGGTTCACGCTGTGAAGGGGTGGAGTGTATGGGAGATCACAGTGTGAACCACTGATTAATCAGCTGAGGCAAGTGTGGGGTCAGCTGTGGGAGCACAGGTGAAAGTTATGTAGCTGTGCTCCCTGGAGGGGTGGAGTTCGACTCCACCTCCTCTGAGACCTCATTTAAGGGCTGACCCTCACTGAGGCAGCATCTCTTGGAGATTGCTTGCCAGGGAGGATTGCCTTAGCTCTGGTGAGTTCCCTTTTCCTTATACCTTCTGTATTTCCATCATTATCCTTGTAATTGCCATTCTTGTTAGTACTGGTATAGTTACTGCCAATACAATGGAGGAATGGTACTCCCTCAATATGGGATTCCATTCACCAATTGGACACTGTGGAAAGGAGCAATAGGTAGACTAGTAAGTGTAGGGGAATTTAATGTGTCCCTATGGAATGGAGTACAGTTTTGTAATCTTGAAAGCCCCAGAAAAAGTGGGAAAGATGACCCTTGCTATAATATCACTTTTTATAAAGGGTCAGAGAAATGCCCCTTGGGACCAGGGTTGTGGTGGCTTTGTGGTGATGGACAGGCAGGAAAGACTTAACCAACCAACTGGAGGGGACATCTGGTACCACATACTTCATTTTACAACAAAATGATTCTCCCTCCTGGGATACTAAGAATTCCTTGTAAGAAGGTGAAGCGTGTGAATAACCCCCTCATAGACAGGCCGACTGGCTTTCATAGTTTTGTTAGATGGTTCTTTCCGCGCTTAGGCATAAGCGAATTAGAGAAAGCAATCGTTAATATTTCAGCTACATTAGAAATAATAGAAAATGCAACTATTAATGCAATACGAGCGCTACAAGTAGAGGTTTCAACGTTAAGTAAGGTAGTACTGCAGAATAGAATGGCGCTGGACTTAATAACAGCAATGGAAGGGGGAGTTTGTGTAATCATAAATCAGAGCTGCTGTGCTTATATAGATGAGACACAAAGAGTAGAGACTGATTTACAGGCTATTGGGGAGCATACTAAAGTGCTCCATCAGGTTTCATTAGATGACACATGATTGGAGGAATTATCCCCCATGTGCCCAGCACTGAATAAACACATACCTGCTTTATAACCTATCTCTGGTTATAGAGTCTGATTTCCACACGTCAACTGGGAGGAGTGACCCTTGAGAGCAGCTCGGCAGAGAAAGACCTGGGGATACTGATGGATGAGAAACTTAACATGAGCCAGCAGTGTGCTCTTGCAGCTCAGAAGGCCAACGGTATCCTGGGCTCCATCAGGAGAGGGGTGGCCAGCAGGGACAGGGAGGTGATTCTCCCTCTTTTACTCTGCTCTTGTGAGGTCCCATCTGGAGTACTGTGTCCAGGTATGGAGCCCTCAGTACAAGAAAGATATGGAGCTGTTGGAAAGGGTCCAGAGGAAAGCGACGAAGATGATCTGGGGACTGGAACACCTGCCCTAAGAAGACAGGCTGAGGGAGCTGGGCTTGTTCAGTCTGGAGAAAAGAAGGCTGCGGGGTGACCTCATTGCAGCCTTTCAGTACCTGAAGGGAACCTATATCCAGGAGAGGAGTAAACTCTTCAAAAGGGCTGATAATACCAGGACACAGGGAAATGGATTTAAGTTGAAAGAGGGTAGATTTAGGTTGGATGTTAGGAGGAAGTTCTTTACTAGGAGAGTAGTGAGGTCCTAGAACAGGCTGCCCAGGAAGGCTGTGGATACCCCGTCCTTGGAGATGTTCAAGACCAGGTTGGATGGGGCCCTGGGCAACCTGATCTAGTAAACGTGGAAGTTCAGTGGCCCTACCAGGCAGGGGGATTGGAACTTGATGATCCTTGAAGTCCCTTCCAACCCGGGTCATTCTGTGATTCTGAACACAAGTTTAAAGTCTCTACTCAAGATACAAAAATACATAAAAACCTCTATACCTCACAACAGAAATAACTGTTCTAAATATCGGACAAAAACTCTTAAACTTCTGAAAAACATGTTTAAATAAACAGTGGGTACCCTGCCCAGTGTCAGGCAACAAGAAATCCCCCATTCAGAAGTGCAAACTACAAAGATACACTAGCAAATAAACCCCGAGACATTTCCTATACAGAAGTGTAATGCAATAAAAAGCACAACAAGATGACAGATCAACAAAGTTTTAGGCTACAACAAATAAGGACTTATACAAAAAAGCAGCAGGCAAAAAAATAAAAACACTACTTACCTTCACACAGCCCATAAGAACCACAAAAAAGCAAGTACCACCAAATAAAATAACTCCACCACCACTGACAACCATTAAATGAATTACAGGAAGGGTGGATCCTGTCTCCACTCCTTCTGGCCACTCAGCACTATTGCATGCACCTGAGCTCCCCTGGGTTGGCCCTGCCTTACCACCAGATGCTCAATCACTCAATCAACCCATGACTTAATGGTTCCACTACAAGTGGTTTTCTGCTAGAGGAAATTCTGAGTACCCACTGATTCACAAATTGCTGACGCTAACCAAAACACAGGAAACTCATCAACTAGTTACAAAATTTTGTCAAACTACTATAAAGGATCTGAAAATTAGTCTGAGATTATTAACATAAAAATATCTTGATAATTTTTTTACATTGTCCCATCACTAAATAACAGATTTAAAGCTCTGATGTGTATTTCCATACCTTAAATATTTAAAAACTTATTTGAAAAACAATTTCAATTTTAAAAGTTGATAATGTTCAGTTTTAAGAAAACATCATCCCAGTAATAACATTCCTATAATAAGTTTTCTTAACATATGCTACTAATTTGGACTGTATGCATTCTTTTGCTTGGAGAAAAGCGATATGCATAATTCCACTTTAGCATACCCACTAAATGCTGAAGAATGAGCTACATATGTCATGGTTTTGTAATGTTGCTGTCAATATTCCACATCATAACATCATGTGCAGTATGGATCATTAAAAAGTTCATACTCCAGTTCCGTGGAATAACAACGTCCAGAATACTCAGCTCTCAGAAGAAAACTACGTATCCCAGAAGACATCGCGGTCAGAGATAAGTCATGGGAGGAGGACGTATATATAATCTCACTCCCAGGCTGGAGCTCTCTCTCTCTCAGACTCTCGGAGAGTGGGAAGCGTTCCAGCCATGTCGCCTAGAGTTCACAGTAGGCCTCTTGGTTTTCGGGGACTCTCTCTCTCTCTATTTTGTTCGATTTATTAGCCTCAATCCTATTGTATTATATTGTGTTATCTTGTACTCCAATATCATATTTAGTAAAATTAGTTTTCCTCCTTAGATTGCTGCCACTGTTCTGTTTTCCCATTCCCCTTTTCCCTTCCCTTTCGGCCCGGGGCACTACGAGGCGGCTGCCCCCTGTCACGGGCACAGGTAAATCTAGGTAAGCCATGACAGATTTTGGTGGAGAATGCGAGCAACAGCTGCTGCTTTTTAGCATTTAGAATGAATCTCTCTTTGCTCTCAGAGAGCTTCATTAGCTTTGTTAGGGGAGTGTTATCTTTTCGTAGCTGCTCACTGAGAACGTGACCTTGAAAATCCAGGCGGACTATCAACATTCAGGGGTAGCTGTAAAGTCTGAACATTGCTATCTTGCTTTTGTAAAGAAAACAAAGAGATTTCTTTCTCTCTCTCAGAGCACAGCTAGCTAGCTCTGAATTTTACAGCACCTGCCAGCTATGAGTCTGCTCTCTATTTTAGGAGCACTGCATAGGAGATTCAAATCCATGATGTTCTTTGGAACTTATTGGCCCCTTCTTAATTTTTTTATTTCTTGTTATGGAATATGTTGGGTATTGAGTTGGGGGTGCCTGCGTGCACCTGAGGTGGAGTCAGGGAGGTCACGAGTGTCTGACAGGGGCGGTCACCTGTACCACTATATAGGGTTTGTTGCGAGGCATTAAACTTGTACTTTCGGCGTTACACACTGTATGTGAGTTCCTGTCTGTTCCCCGTGCGCGGAGGCTCGGTACTTTCACACGGCAGCCTTAACTTGTCGCCGGATCGGGAGGCGACAATTGGTGACCCCGATGTGATCTGGTGAGAGCGGTCTGGAGCGTGTGTGTGAGACAGCAATTCCATAATAGTTCTGATTATGGGACGGTACGTGAGTATGCTGTGGGGGATGGCTTCACAGGTGTGGTGTGAAGTGCATGATGAGGACCTCGATCCGCTTATTAAGTGGATGATGCGGAGAGGTCTGGCTGACAAAGCTTTTCACTGTGTTAGTCGGTCGGCATTAGAGAAAGCCAGCAAGGAGCTCTGTGATCCGGCTTGCACAGTGGACGAGGAGGCACAGAAGCTGCTACCCGCCCTTGGCGTTCTTAGAAAATTAACTAAATCAGCCAAGGGGGAGCGGGAACTATGGCGAGCCATTAACACCTCGTTGCGGCCTATTGATTCCGACGGGGAGGAGGAGAAGAATAAACAACAGGAGGCAGATGATCGAGAGGAGACAAAAGAGGGAGAGGCAGTAGAAGAGGTAGAGAAAGAAAGGGCCTTAGTAGCTGAGGAGAAACCCCCATTATTAGCCCCGCTACAGATTTTGGCTCCTTCCATGGGACATTTGAAGTGGGGGGAGGATGAGTCGGGAGGGCTCTGGGGTATGGGGGGTCGAGGGTTTATCTATTTTCCGGGGGAGAAACCGCCAGGACTGGTGGTGGACGCTGCTGCTCCTATTCAGCCGCCTGTGTTCTCTGCTATGCCACCCCCGTACCCTCAACAAAAGGTCTCTGAGGAAACAGAGAAGAGAGGGGAAGTAGAACGGCGTAGCGCCGGGGAGTCCTCAACTAGCGAGGAGGAGGCAGACTTTGAAAAGGAGTTAACGCAGACAAAAAATGCTGTCAGCCTCAGGTAGTGAGGCATCCTCGCGCTCTTATAGTAAAGCCGGTAGGAGTCCGAGCGATCGGTATTTGGGGAGGGAAGCAGCCAAGGCTGCTGAACGCTAGACCATCAAGGCACAAGAATGCATTCTGACCGGGTGCGATCTGATCTCTGAGATAAATGTCCGTAGATTGTGTTGTTCGGTGCTGGTGGGTTGGGGAGCTAGGGGTCTCCGGGTCTGCATACACATTGTTGGTTTGTTGACCCCATACGACCCTGGAGTTTCTGGTGGATACTAGTGCAGACGTTGCCACACTCCCTGTCACGGGTTACCTAGATTTACCTATGCCCGTGACAGGGGGGAGCCACCCCGTAGGGCCCCTCGGGGCCTGGAAAGGAGGGGGAAAAGGGGAATGGGATAAAAACAGCGGCAATCTAAGGAGGAAAATGTATTTTACTAAATATGATATCGGAATACAAGATAACACTATATAATATAATTGAGGCTAATAAATCGAAAGAAACAGAGAGAGAGAGAGTTCCTGAAAACCGAGAGGCCTACTGTGAACTCTAGGCAACACGGCTGGAATGCTTCCCACTCTCCGAGAAGTCCGAGAGAGAAAGACCTCCAGCCTGGGAGCGAGATTATATAGTGTCCTGGTCCCGTGACTTATCCCTGACTGTGATGTTCTCTGGGATATGTAGTCTTCTTCTGTGAACTGCACATTCGATAAAATTATCCATGCTTTACATGATGTTATGATGTGGAATACTGATAGCAAAATTACAAAATTACAAAACCATGACACTCCCATTGTGATCTTGGCCTGGAGAGTGGCTGCTGGAGCCAACGGTGCAGCTTGTGGGAGGGGTAGTCGGGACAGCGTCCGGGGTTCTGAGGGGGAATAAGTGTGCTGGTGCCGCTTGCTGCATGGCTGTGGTTGGTCTGTGTGCCACTGCTGAAATGTCACATAAGCAGTTCCATCAGTCAGCATTGTCACTACACAGGATGTTTCACATTTCAGTTGTTGTTGCACAAGACATTGTACCGAATTGCCCAGGTTGCCATTCAGCTAACACGATTCCTGCAGGGGTGAACCCAAGAGGTTTGAGACCAAATGACGTTTGGCAGATGGATGTTACAGACTTCCCAGAGTTTGGGTGTTTCCATCACTTGCATGTCACAATTGACACATGCAGTGGTTTTCTCTGAGCTGTGGCACAATCTGGACAGACTGCTATGCAGTGTATAAGAGTGTTGCACGTGGCCGTAACTGTCATGGGTGCACCTCAGGAGTTAAAGACTGACAATGGCCCAGGATATAGAAGTGCATGTTTTGGACACTGGTGTACAGTTTGGGGCGTTAAGCATACCTTCAGCATTCCTGGCAACAGCACCGGCCAGGCTATTGTGGAGTGTGCACATCAGACCTTGAAGGGGCATCTTCGTGCGCTTAAAGAGGGGGGAGGGCTGGAGGGGCCTGTGCTATGCCCACAAGCTCTCCTCCTGCGAGCACTGTTTAGTTTAAATCATCTGGAGAATTGGATGGGAGACCATCAGCTGACTGAACGGACTCCAATAGGTCAGGTCCTGATCAGACCTGACGGAGGGCCATGGCTCCCAGACCCTATGCCACTCCTCGTCATGGGCAGGGGATACGCCTGTGTCGGGATCCCAAGTGGGCCCCGCTGGCTGCCGGCACGTTGGGTTAAGCCAACACCAAATGACGAGCCATCCTGCGCACCATGAGCATCCAAACATTTCAGCACCAGTTTTGGTCAACGTCTCCTTGGTTAATGTCTCCATTGCAGCCAGTGATTTGATGTCAACACTGGCCAGCAGCTTGCTGGTAACGGCACGAGACAGTGTTGCTCCTAATGTGCCTAAAGGTATGAACTGGGAATCTAGCCTTCATGCTGGACTGATAGTTCATGACTGGGGGAGACCTTGTTCCTGGATAATCCCCCAGCGGTGGGCACTTGGAACAATTCTGCACAACTAATATGTTTTTGTCTAGTTATTTGGTTATGGAGCATGACATTTATAATGCACACTGGACTGAACTGGAATGCCATGAAGATTCTGTACAGTAGTGTTACATTGAACTTGAAAAAATTGTAACTCCACTGTGTACTGTGTTGTTATCTTGAACTTGAATGCACTGTTCTTTTCAAGTTGACTAAGTGCTGCCGTAAAGCATTTCAGTAATTGTTAGGCAGATAGTTGTTGTTATGTGTTTTCAGGTTTGTAGGCAGTGCAGCTGCATCTCTTTGGTATGTTGGTATGACAGCTTCATTGTTTTTTGCATATGTTTAATGTTTGATTTGCTTACAGAATAGCTTTAAATGTGCAAATCACTTTTGGGGTAACAGGGTAACAGGGAGTACGTGGGGGAACTTTTACAGGGGCTTGAAGATGATAAAGAGAGGGGAGATGTTGGGTATTGGGTAGGTGGTGCCTGCATGCACCTGGGGTGGAGTCAGGGAGGTCATGAGTGTCTAACAGGGGCGGTCACCTGTACCACTATATAGGGTTTGTTGCGAGGCATTAAACTTATACTCTCGGCATTACACACTGTGTGTGAGTTCTGTCTCTTCCCCGTGCGCAGAGGAACAGTACTTTCACACAGTAGCCTTAACTTGTTGCTGGATCGGGAGATGACAGAATATATGCATTATACAACCAAGTAAGAGCACTGATGGATACACCTGCCTGGTAATTCTATGCAATGTGGCATGATATGAATTTTGACACTTACATCCCAGATGGAATAGTTAATTTTACAATGGCTAACTTCACAATCGCAAATTTCACAGCAGCTAACTTTACAGAAACCAAGATGTTCAATCCAGTTTCCAGGCTATCTTTTCAGATTCCCACACGGTTTTCGAAAACCGAGCCAGTGTTCATACTCGTGTTCATACTCATGTTCATGTTATCAATATCAATATCAATTTGGCTGCAGAATGTAGGCCACAGTTTGCCTTCACCTGGTGGGGCATTCAGTATACTTGGAACCGTTTGCCCCAGGGGGGGAAACACAGCCCAACCATTTGCCATGGGTTGGTCCAAACTGTATTGGAACAGGGTGGTGCTTCTGAACACCTGAACATTGATGACATTGTTGTGTGGGGCGATACAGCAGAGGAAGTTTTCACAAAAGGAGAGCAAATTATTCAAATTCTTCTACAAGCTGGTTTTGCTATTAAGTGGAACAAAGTAAAAGGACCTGCCGAGGAAATTCAGTTCCTAGGTATAAAGTGACAGGATGGACGTCGTCACATCCCAACAGATGTGATTGACAAAATCACTGCCATGTCTCCACCAACTAGAAACAAAGAAACGCAGTCTTTCCTGGGTGTAGTGGGCTTTTGGAGGATGCACGTTCCAAACTACTGCCTCATTGTAAGCCCCCTAAAGGTGACGTGGAAGAAAAATTATTTCACATTGGGCCCTGAGCAGCAGCAGGCTTTTGAACAAATTAAACAGGAGATAGCCCGTGCTGTGGACCTGGGGCCAGTACAGACAGGACAGGATGTAAAGAACATCCTCTACACTACTGCTGGAGAGAAAGGTCCCACTTGGAGTTTGTGACAAAGAGCCTCAGAAGAGACCCGAGGCCGACCCCTGGGATTTTGGAGTCGAGCGTACAAGGGGTCTGAAGAGTGCTACACTCCAACTGAGGAGATCTTAGCCGTGTATGAGGGGGTTTGGGCTGCTTCCGAAGGAGTCGGTACTGAAACACAGCTCCTTCTGGCACCTCGAATGACAGGGCTAAACTGGATGTTTAAAGGACAGGTTCCCTCCACCCATCATGCTACTGATGCCACCTGGAGCAAGTGGATTGCACTGATTACACAACGACCACAGATGGGGAACCTCAATCATCCAGGAATTTTAGAAATGATCATGGACTGGCCTGAAGGTAAAAAGTTTGGAACATCACCAGCAGAAGAGGTGTCACGTGCTAAAGAGGCCCCACCATACAACAAACTACCAGAAAATGAAAAGAAATATGCCCAGTTCACTGATGGATCATGTCGCATTGTAGGGAAGCATCGCAAATGGAAAGCTGCTGTGTGGAGCCCCACACGACAGGTTGCAGAAGCCACTGAAGGTAAAGGAGAATCAAGTCAGTTTGCAGAGGTAAAGGCTGTCCAGCTGGCCTTAGATGTTGCTTTATGGGAGAGGTGGCCAATGCTTTATCTTGATAATGACTCATGGATGGTGGCAAATGCCTTATGGGGGTGGTTACAGCAGTGGGAACAAAGCAACTGGCAATGGAGGGGTAAACCTATTTGGGCTGCTGAACTGTGGAAAGACATTGCTGCCCGAAAAAAAGATATGTTTGTAAAGGTGCGTCACGTGGATGCACATGTGCCCAAGAGTCAGGCTACTGAAGAACAACAAAACAACCATCAGGTAGATCGAGCTGCCAGAACTGAGGTGACTCAAATAGACTTGGACTGGCAGAATAAGGGTGTATTATTTCTAGCTCGATGGGCCCATGAGACCTCAGGCCATCAAGGAAGAGACGCGACATATAAGTGGGCCACAGACTGAGCGGTGGACTTAACTATGGACGCTATTGCGCAGATTATTCGTGACTGTGAAACACGTGCCATAATTAAACAAGCCAAGAGGATGAAACCTCTCTGGGAGGAAGGGCGATGGCAAAAGTTTAAATATGGGGAGGCGTGGCAGGTCGATTATATCATCTTGACACAATCTTGCAATGGTAGGTGTTATGTGCTTACCATGGTAGAGGCAACCTCTGGGTGGCTTGAAACATACGCAGTACCCCATGCTACCGCTCAAAACACCATATTGGGTCTTGAGAAACAAATCCTGTGGCATCATGGCACCCCAGAAAGAACTGAGTCTGATAATGGGACCCATTTCAAAAATTCTCTTATAAATACTTGGGCCAAAGATCATGGCATTGGGTGGATTTATTATATCCCCTAGCATGCACCAGCTTCTGCTAAAATTGAACGATACAATGGGTTGTTGAAAACCATGTTGAAAGCAATGGAACATTCCATTCCATTCCAATGGAAATGGTGGAACATTTAAGCACTGGGAAAAGCATCTGGCAGAAGCCACTTGGTTGGTCAATACTAGAGGATCTGTCAAACGTTCACTGATGTCTCCACAGCCCCTGCCTCTGCCACTTCCCCCCCCCACGTAGCGATCCTCCACCTTCACGTTGCCTGGGGTTATTAGAGACGCAATATTGGAGGGACAGTGGCAAGTTGTGTTTCAGCTCACTTGTCCGGTGATATATGGTCTGCAGGGAGGTGCTCGGTGGGAAGTGCACGACTGGAAATTGTTACAACAGGCTGTTAAGACTGTGACTGACTATGGGATAAAATCTGAAGCTTCTAAGCAAATCATTCAATGGATTTTCACTGAGGATGTTCAAATGTCACTAGACACTTGTAATCTTGTGCAGTTGTCACTAACACCATCAGAATATTTGTTTGTTCAGGAATGGATGGAAGGGCTTAAACAAATTTGTCAAGGAGGGGATTCTTCTGACTGTTCTCCATTGCCCTCCCTTCCACCCTCGCCACTTCCCCTCGGTGCCGAAAACAGTCCCTGCCAGGATTCGATCCGCGGCGCTGACCCCCCACCCCAGGCTGGGGAGAAGGGAAGTCGTGACACCCCCGTGCGCCCTCGCCCTTCGCTCCAGCCCCGACGTCAGCTACGCCCGATGCTGCGGCTCCGGCCCTGACGCTGGCAGTGCCGCTGCCGCCTTCCAACCCGCCCACGTCGCTTGCCGTGACACTGCCTCTCTCTGCCGCGTCCACATCGCCTGTTGCTGCGTCTCTGCACCCTGCACATAACTTCACTAAAGACAAGAATGGACCGGCCAGTCGAACTTTCCTCCCAGAATGGGGGATTAAACATATTACAGGCATTACTCATTCTCCCACTGGACAATCTATCATTGAGCACACTCATCAAACATCGAAATCCATTCTTAGCAAACAAAAAAGTGGGAATATGGAAGACACACCACAATAAAAATTATGTAAGGCTTTGCTTGTGCTGAATTTTTTGAATCATGATCATACATATACAGCTTGTGGTTTGTAATTTTGGGGCTTCCCCAATGCTCAAGGAACAGCCTATGGTTAATGTTTGGAATATGGCCACTGGACTTTGGGATGGTCCCCTACTACTGATAACTTGGGGTCATGAATATGCTCGTATTTCCATAGGGACTGGCCCTACATGGGTTCCAGCATGATATGTTCGGTCTCATCTGAAGGCAGAAAATAGCATCCAGCCTTTATAGTAACTGTGATTGTGTGCATCTTACTTAGCGGTTTTGCTTTGTAACTTGTTGTGTTATAGATAATATTAGTAATGGTTTGACATAGTGTGTGATTTTCTGTGTTACCAATGCAGTCTCAAGAATTTGAATTTTAGGCATTATCCAGGTTCTTGTGTGCTTCTTCTATTTTAGTAATAGATCAGATGTGTATTAAACAGGATTTGATGTAATCAATGCTAGAATCTACAAGAATAGCTCTTTTAATGTTTTAGTACTGTTTGGTTATGATGTTATTAGCCTATTAATTAGCTTTTCTTAATTTGCAAAGACAAAACCTGGAAAGGAATCCCAGACAAAGGGATGACCCTTTATCATAGAATGGTTATCTCTCTTACATCCAACTAATTGGGATTTTTAAAATATAACCATGCATCATTTTAGACAAAAGTGCACGCTAATAGAACTAAATTTGATAGTTTATTCTGTTTTCCAAGCAGGTGTTCCACTTGGGCTCTGTATCACACACTGGCCATGCGGATATGGTGTACAAATGGAAAAAAACCCTTCAGACACTGAAAGCAAGAGAGAATCTGTGGTGGGTGATAGAGGAAAGGTGCACTTTTAAGCAGGGGATGCCCTGCTGGCACTGCCTGTCACATCCACCAACACGGTTTGCTGTTTCTCGAGTAATAATACATAATAATGACCCTAGTGATACTCTAGCACATTTGTCCTCTAAAATTGGTTCTATTTGACATACTACTTCAAAAAGTTGCACAACCATTAATCAATTATTAGCTTAAAGGCATGGTTATGAGCACCCTAAAAGCATTTGTTTCACAAATTTTAGTGGTCATTAAAAATCAATATATCAGACTATATGGAAGTTGAAGACTTTTCCTAACTAGTTACAGATTAACACAATGGGACCCTCAAGGATTTATTTCCAGATTGCAGAAACTTAGGTTGCAGAGCAAACGTGTTTGTTCTTTTTAGTACGTTTAACAGTATTGTCATTATGCTGTGTTTTACTTGTCTCTTTTTTTTTCACTTTTAGAGTATTGTCAGTCGAGGCCTTGATTGAGTTATAATGGTTATGTTATTAATATAAGTAGTGCTGTTATTCTATAGGCAGTAGCTTGCTAATTAATAAAAGAGGAATTGTTGTAATACAAGAATTTTACAGAGCAGCAGCCATGGATCGAGATAAGGACTACACAGAGCAGCAGCTGTGGGGCAGGATAAACAGCATGAGAACCAAGGACACCTTTAGGAAAAGAATGAATGGCTCGCAGCTTTGAAGGGGTGTTTTAGGGTTGTTATTGCAGTAGGTTTCCTCCAATTAGTGTGTGTGATTTTTGGACGTCCTCGTCTGTCTGCTATAAAAGTATGGCTTTTCAGGCAATAAATGGATGCAGCTATATTTAACCATATTGGTGTGTGTCTGTTTGTCCGAGCACGCTGACCTTTTGCCTTCAGGTTCGCCAACAGGTAGATGGAGTAATTTATAGGTACGATGACTTCTCGTCTGTCCAGCCATCTGGAATACCTCCGAGCCTTCAGTTAAAGACAAGTTAGGCATCCAATTCCTAAACAGTGTGATAATGCCTTTACAAATCAAAAACTCTTGACAAGGATATCAATAGAATCGTTACGTTGGAAGTCTACTACTTTTTGGTGCTGAACAGACAAGACCTGAATGATGCAAAACAAGGAGAAGTTAAATAATTAGCAACATACATGTATAGCTAGCAACAATTTGTTTGGAGTAGGGGGAGTCCCCGGGAATTCAGTCTTAGAGAGTAAAGGGGCCCAAGAAAGCTGGTCGCACTTCAAGAAGGAAGTCTTAAAGGCACAGGAGCAGGCTGTCCCCCTGAGCTGCAAAATGAGCCGGTGGGGAAGTCCAGCGGGGATAAATAGGGAGCTATTCCACATAGGTGGAATCTACCACCTGTGGAAGAAGGGACGGGCAACTCAGAAAGAGTACAGAGAAGTTGTTAAGATATGTTGAGAGAAAATCAGAATGGCAAAAGTCCAGCTGGAACTCAATGAGCTGCTGGGGTAAAAAGGAACAAGAAGCTCTTTTACAAATACATCATCAGTAAGAGGAGGACTAAGGAGAATCTCCATTCTTTACTGGATAAGGCTGGGAATGTAACCACTGAGGATAAGGAAAAGGCAGAGGTTCTGAATGCCTTCTTTACGTCTGTCTTTAAAGGACAGACCAGTTATCCTCAGGGTACTCCACTCGCTGACCTGGTAGTATCGGCTGGAGATCAGAAAAAACCCCCCACAATTCAAGAGGATATTGCCAGAGACCTACTACTCCAACTGGACTGTCACAAGTCCATGAGGCCGGATGAGATTCACCCGAGAGTGCTGAGGGAACTGGCAGAGGTGATAGCTGAGCCACGTTCCATTATCTATCAGCGCTCCATGTTGACTGCTGAAGTCCCAGAAGACTGGAGGCTTGCCAATGCGACTCCCATTTACAAGAAGGGTTGTTAGGAGGACCCGGGGAACTACAGGCCTCTTAGCCTGACCTCGGTGCCAGGGAAAGTTATGGAGCAGATTGTCTTGAGGGAAATCATGCAGCATGTGCGGGATGATGGTAATGGCAATGGTAAGATTCCCTTTGGTGAAGACAGATATTGAAGTTAACAGGATGTTGTTGAACTGGCCCATGAACAAGTCAACCCTCTGCAAAGGAGTCGTAACTTCTAAGCGGTATTCATCATCTTGTGCTCTGCAGTATGAAGCATTTCTTGAAAAAGCCCTTTTCAAGTAGTAGTGTGCCCCGGTGGCGCAGTGGTTAAGGACGCCGCCTTGCAACACAGGGGCCCGGAGTTCGAATCCCCCCTGTGGCGCAAGTGGTAGAAGTGCCGATCTGCTACACAGAGGCTCGAATCCCGGGGGCTGGACTCGATGATCTCTAAGGTCCCTTCCAACCCGCACGAGACTATGATACTATGATGATATGATACTATGACCAGGGGATCAGGCCTAGCCAGCACGGGTTCACGAAGGGCAGGTCCTGTTTGACCAACCTGATCTCCTTCTATGATCTAGTAACCTGTCTGGTAGATGAAGGAAATGCTGTTGATGTAGTCTACTTAGACTTCATCAAAGCCTTTGACACTGTCTTCCACAGTATTCTCCTGCAGAAGCTGGCAGCCTGTGGCTTGGATGTGTACACACTTGGCTGGGTAGGGAACTGGCTGGATAACTACCTGAAGGGAGCTTGTAGTGAGCTGGGGGTCGGCCTCTTCTCTGGTGTAACTGGTGATAGGACTAGAAGGAATGGCTTCAGGCTGTGCCAGGGGAGATTTAGGCTGGACAGTAGGAAATAGTACTTCTCAGAAAGTGTGGTTAGGCACTGGAATGGGCTGCCCAGGGAGGTGGTGGACTCACCGCCCTGGAGATGTTCAAGGAACATTTGGACGCTGTGTTGAGGGATATGGTTTAGTGACAACTACTGGTGATTGGTGGATGGTTGGACTGGATGATCTTGTAGGTCTTTTACAACCTTGGTGATTCTGTGATTGTGTTTAGCCAGTATGAATATATATTATATATATATATATATATATATATATATATATATAAAAATATATAAATATTTTGTCACTTGTTCATACATACTGCAAGAATATCCTGCACAAGAGAATGATCAAACCAGAGAACAAGTCATGACATGCCCAAGGAAGTAAAGGCAGTTGGACATGCCTATCTGAAGAAGCATCAGAAAACCTGGCACCCCCTGGTGCTCTTTGTTTAACAAAGGAAGTGTTGGACAGAATGATAGAGGCCTTGGAGAGAATCACCGTGTCAATACAATAAGAAGAATACTGAGACATCTTGGAAACAGAATGGCAACCAGCTGGCAACAAGATGGACTATGAATTAACAAGTGTCAGAATGTAATTAACAAATGTAAATCTTTGGTAAGATTGTGAACTTGCAGCACCCAGCCAATGGTGAAACAGGAGAGGGGGTAAGCTTGGGGTAGACAAGGTACAAAAGCTGTAATGTTTCCATAGGTGTGCTCCTGTTGGCAGGTCGTCCACCATTGCAATCGCAAATTAAAATTTCTTCACCACAGATCCTGTCTCCTAAAAATTATATCAGGCATTTCAGACATTAAGACACACACTCTTATTGAAAATTTGTCTGCAGTGCACTTACATTCTTGTATAAAGGGGAAAAAAAATCTAAGTAATTGACATTTTTGGAAAGTTGCACAGAATCCTGATTAAAAAAAGGGAAATGCAAGTTGTGGTAAATACTTTTGAGTGAAATGTATGACCTTCCTAAATCCTAAACTATGCTTTAAATACTAACCCCTTACAAAACATAATTTTAGCTTACCTTCCAACACATATCTGCTGAAAGACGGAGCCAAAGTGTTGAGAGGGAAAAAGAAGACAGGACACCAAAACAAGAAGTGTCCACATACTACCTCATTCTTGTATCATCATAGTATCATAGTATCATAGTCTCGTGCGGGTTGGAAGGGACCTTAGAGATCATCGAGTCCAACCCCCCGGAATTCGAGCCTCCTGTGTAGCAGAGCGGCACTTCTACCACTTGCGCCACAGGGGGGATTAGAACCCAGGGCCTCTGGTGTTGCAATGCGGCATTCCTACCACTTACGCCACCCGGGCACACAATAACACTTGTGTTATTCACAGAATCACAACACGGTTGAGGTTGGAAGAAACCTCTGGAGGTCACCTGGTCCAACCCCCCTGCTCAAGCAAGGATGCCCAGAGCAGGTTGCCTAGGACCATGTCCAGACGGGTTTTGAAGATCTCCAAGGAGGTAGATTCTACAACTTCTCTGGGCAACCAGTTCCAGTGCTTCCTCACCCACACAGTAAAGAAGTGCTTGCTCATGTTCAGAGGGAACCTCCTGTGTTTTGGTTTGTGCCCATTGCCTCTTGTCCTGGCACTAGGCACTGATACAAGTCATAACAATAATATTAAGCTTGCTAATGCTCATTGATAGATGGCCCTCTAGCTTGTTTAGAAAACAGGAAGTAGATAAGGATGATATGCTGAACTCTCTTTATCAATCAGATAAGAGAGTTCCCTCAAGTCTTTCTATCGAGCAGAACAGGGCAAGTTCTGCTTTGAATCAGCTGGTTGTGAAAGTAAGTATCGTGAACTCAAGGCAAGGAGGCAGAACCCTAAGTTAATGATTTTGGGGGAAGTATTGAATATGTACGTACTGCCTAGGAAAACCTCTGTATATGTAACACAAGTAATGTATATAAGCTGAAGATCTTTTGTGCAAGAGATATGCAATTTGGTTTGAAAGAATCCCCTCATGCTTCTGGCACCAAGAATAAAGAATGCCTACTACTACTGGGAGACTTCCCAATCTGATCTGCCCTTCTGACTACTATCCCCTCCTGATAGTTCAGGCTGGCAGTGAAGAATATGGTAAGAAAAGCCTGAAGGCTATCAAAGATGATTTCAGGGGACTGGGAAGGGTAGTTGAAGGAAAAGGTGTGCAAGTGGTTAATGCATCTGTACCTTCGGTGGCAGGGAAGGATACTGAGTTGGGCCTAAAAACCCACCTCTTAAACAAATGGCTGAAGAGTTGGTACAAACATAGGAGTTTTGGTTTTTTTGATCATGGGGCAATTTACTCGGCACCTGGCATGAAGGCTGCAGACGGAAGCGGCCTGTCTCAAAGGAGGGTTCTAGCCGAGGAACTGTCAGGACATATTGACAGGTGTTTAAACTAGGTATGAAGGGGGACAAAATGAGGGCCGCTGGGTCTGAGGCAGCAGTTCAAGACTTAAAACAGAGCTTGATGGGTGGAGACAATGGAGTACAAAGGCATGGAGAGGGGTGGGGAGATGCTGCTTCTCTCAAGTGCCTGTATACTAACGAGTGAAGCATGGGAAATAAACAGGAAGAACCGGAGTTCTGCGTGCGGTCGCTTGGCCATGATCTCATTGCGATTATGGAGATGTGGTGGGACAGCTCGCATGACTGGAATGTTGTCATGGAGGGCTATGTGCTTTTTAGGAAAGATCGGCTGGCAAGGCGGGGTGGTGCAGTTGCTCTTTATGTGAGAGAGCAGCTAGAATGTATTGAACTCCACCTGGGGGAGAGTGATGTAGCAATTGAGAGCTTATGGATGAGAATCAAGGGGCAAGCTGGTAAGGGTGACACTGTTGTGGGTGTGTACTACAGGCCCCCTGATCAGAAGGACGAGGTTGATGAGGCTTTCCGTAAGCAATTAGAAGTAGCGTCACGCTCCCAGGCAGTGGTACTTATGGGGGACTTCAATTATGCAGATATTTGCTGGACGACCAACATGGCCAGGCATGCACGGTCCAGACAATTCTGGCAGTGCATTGAAGACAACTTTCTGATGCAGGTGGTCGAGGAACCGACATGGGGTGGGGTGTTGCTGGACCTTATTCTCACCAACAAGGAAGGACTTGTTAACAAAGTAAAATTTGGTGGCTGGCTTGGGTTGTAGCGATCATGAGATGGTGGAGTTCGAGATCCTGAGTGGAGGAAGCAAAGCAAAAAGTAGGATAGCTACCCTGGACTTCAGGAGAGCCAACTTTGATCTCTTCCGATATCTACTTAGGGCTATCCCATGGGCCAGGGTGTTAGAAGGCAAGGGGGCCTGTGAGAGCTGGTTAGCATTTAAACGGCTCTTCTTCCAAGCTCAGGATCGGTGCGTCCCTGTGACTAAGAAATCGGGAAAAGGTGCCAGGAGACCTGCATGGATAAGCAAGGAGCTCATGTGCAAGCTCCGAGGAAAGAGGAAAGTTCATGGTATGTGTAAAAAGGGTCTGACCACTTGGGTAGAATATAAGGAATGTAGTCAGGGCCTGCAGAGATGCAACGAGGAAGGCTAAAGCCCACCTGGAGTTGAATCTAGCTAAGGAGATAAAGGATAATAAATAAGGCTTTTTTAAGTACGTTAACAGCAAAAGGAAGGCTAGGGAGAATGTGGGCCCCATACTAAGTGAGGGGGGCATTCTGGTAACAGGGGATGCTGAGAAGGCTGAAATACTGAACACCTTCTTTGCTTCTGTCTTTAGTGAAAGGGCTCTCCCTCAGGAATCCCAGACCCTGGAGATTAATGAGAGAGTCTGGGGAATGGGAGATTTCCCTTTAGTCAGGGAAGAGGTGGTCCATGAGTGCCTAGGAAACATTAAGGTCCATAAATCTGTGGGACCTGATGGGGTGCGTCCATGTGTGCTGAGCAAGCTGGCAGAGGTCATTGCTGAGCCGCTCTCTGTAATCTTTCAGAGGTCTTGGAGAACTGGGGAGGTGCCTGAAGACTGGAGGATGGCCAATGTCACTCCGGTCTTCAAAAAGGGCAAGAAGGAAGATCCAGGTAATTATAGGCCAGTCAGCCTCACCTCTGCCCCAGGGAAGGTGATGGAACAGCTTGTGCTGGATGCCATCTCCAGGCAACTGGGAGAAAAGGAGGCTATCAGGAGTACTCAGCATGGGTTCACCAAGGGGAGGTCGTGCTCGACCAACCTGGTGGCCTTTTATGAAGATGTCACTAGCTGGGTGGACAGGGGGAGAGCAGTAGATGTAGTCTACCTTGATTTCAGTAAGGCTTTTGATACTGTCCCCCATTACATCCTTATAACAAAGCTGAGGAAGTATGGGATAGATGAGTGGACAGTGAAGTGGGTCGAGAACTGGCTGACTGGCAGAGTGCAGAGGGTTGTCGTTGGCGGTGTGGTGTCCAGCTGGAGGTCTGTAACTAGCGGCATCCCCCAGGGGTCTGTACTGGGTCCGGTCTTGTTCAACATCTTCATCAACGACCTTGATGAGGGGATAGTGACCACCCTCAGCAAGTTTGCTGATGACACGAAGTTGGGAGGATTGGCTGACACGCCTGAAGGCTGTGCTGCCATTCAGAGAAACCTGGACAGGCTGGAGAGCTGGGCAGTAAGAAACTGGATGAGCTTCAACAAAAGCAAGTGTAGAGTCTTGCACCTAGGAAGAAATAATTGCATGCACCAGTACAGGCTGGGGGAAGAACTGCTGGAGAGGAGCTCTGAGAGGGACCTGGGCGTCCTGGTGGATGACAGGTTGGCCATGAGCCAGCAGTGTGCCCTTGTAGCCAAAAAGGCCAATGGCATACTGGGGTGCATTAAAAAGAGTGTGTCCAGCAGATCGAGGGAGGTGATCCTCCCCCTCTACTCTGCCCTGGTGAGGCCTCATCTGGAATACTGTGTCCAGTTCTGGGCTCCCCAGTACAAAAAAGACAGGGATCTCTTGGAAAGAGTCCAGTGGAGGGCCACAAAGATAGTGAAGGGCCTGGAGCACCTCCCCTATGAGGAGAGGCTAAGTGAACTGGGTCTGTTTAGCCTTGAGAAAAGAAGACTGAGAGGGGATTTGATCCAGGTTTATAAATACCTGAGGTGTGGGGGCCATAGTGATGAGGCTCGTCTCTTTTCAGTAGTGCATGGGGACAGGACTAGGGGTAATGGGATGAAACTTCAGCATAGGAAGTTCCGCACGAATGTGCGCAAGAACTTTACGGTGACGGTGACGGAGCACTGGAACAGCCTGCCCAGGGAGGTGGTTGAGTCTCCTTCTCTGAAGATATTCAAGACCCGACTGGACACCTACCTGTGCAACGTGGTGTAAAGAACCTGCTTTGGCAGGGGGGTTGGACTCGATCTCTAGAGGTCCCTTCCAACCCCTACATTTATGTGATTCTGTGATTCTTGTCAGCCCACCTCTCCAGCCTGTCAAGGTCCCTCTGAATGGCTGCAGGGCCCTCTGGCGAATCAGCAATTCTACCCTAGTTTTATTTCATATGCAGATTTACTGAGGGCGCACTCTACGCCATCATCCAGATTGTTAATGAAGATGTTAAACAAGATTGGATCCAGTATTGACCCCTGAGTTACTCCACTCATTACTAGCCACCAAAGTAGACTTTGCACCACTGACCACTAACCTCTAGGTCGGGTTGTTCAGTCAGTTTTTGATCCACCTCGCTGTCTGCTCATCCATTCCATACTTCAGCAGCTTCTCTACAAGGTTCTTATGGGAAACATTGTTAAAAGCCTTACTGAAGTCCAGGAAGATAATACCCACTGCTACCCTCCCTCAAGGAATAGCTTATCAAGTTGGTCAGGCACGACTTCCCATTGGTGAATCCACGTTGACTCCTGATGATTTTCTTCTCCTTTACGTGCCTGGAAATGGTTTCCAGAATTAGCTTGCCTGTAGTTTCCAGGGTCCTCCTTGCTCTTCTTGAAGATAAGAAGGATATTTGTTTTCATTCAGTCTTTGGACATTTCTCTCAGTTGCCACATCATATTTTTTCATCATAACCAAAGACAACTCTCACTATAAACTTAGTGTTGAATTACAGATTGATATGAGCTTGGAAGGAAAAAAGAAAGCAGCACAAAATTCTGCTTGTGCTTTACATTATATTTACAAGAATTCAAAATATAATATTCAGCTTTCTGGAAATGCTTCCATTTTCTGACAACTAGTACTAAACAAAGAATTTTATTCCATGTTTAACTCTTTAACCAGGTGGTTTTTCTGTTCCCACATCAGAAAAGAAAGTTGAGAGAAATGAATTTGAGTTCATTTGCCCATACTAATGCTAGAACTGACATTCAAGTGAACAATATGCAGAGACCCACTCTGGACCAAGTAAATTGATAGGGGACCACCTTCCTTTATTTGTCAATTGTGAGTATTACAAATACCGGGTCAGTACCTAACACTAACTTCACTGCACATGAGACTCAACAGAAGGCAGAAAGAAAATATTCAGAAGGAAGATAGTAAAGAAAACAAAAGACGCATATTTGAAATACTAGAAGGGAGTCAAAAATTCATTCTTCTAACTGGCAAAATACATTACATAAGATCTGTACGAAACCCTGTAATAATTCTATAAATCTTGACTATATAACGATCACAAAACTTGCTCACAAAACAGAAGAAAAGACAACATTTTCTGACCCAGTACAATTGTATAGCCTCCTTCAGTCCTGGAGATCTGAATGAGACATATTAACAGCCAATAAAACTACCACAATTTCCCAGTACTTAGCTCAAATATCGATCATAATTCCAGATAAGATTGTGGCCTTTTTCCATTGAAAATGATGTCACACTTTGCCTAGCTTTTCCAAAGATTCATTCTAAGAAATTCTTCCACTCAAAATAGTTTGTATTCTTTCTCTTCTCTTCCTCCTTTCTCTCTAGTTTTCTGATTTCACACTGTTATGGTTTAACCACCAAATAGTTGTTTGCTCACTCTCTATCTTCCCAGTGGGATGGGAGAAAGAGAATCGGGGGAAAAAAAAGAAGCATAACTCATGGGTTGAGATAAAACAGAGAAAAATAAAAGGATAATTATGACTATATATATATATATGTCTAAAACAAGTGATGCACAAGGAATTGCTCATCACCCTTGACCAATACCCAGTTAGAACCCCAAGCAGCAGAAGAAAGAATGGGATGCATTCCCACCCCCTTTAAAACTCTTTCTACTTGATGTCATGTGTTATAGAGCTATCTCTAGATCTATCTCTGTCCATGACGGGGGACAAAAGTTACGGAATATCCCTTTGGCCAGTTTAAATCCACAGTCCTAATTCTGTTCATTCCCAGTTCCTTGGGCCCTTTGCTGAGAATAGCCTTGGCTTAGTAGGTAAATATAAACATCAGTGTATCTATGGGGACTGCTGAGTCATGGCCTGAACCACTGGGGAAAAGATCCAGTCAGCCCTGAGAGCATAGGTAAAGGTAATTCATCTGTGCAACCATAAGTGGTGGAGCCGGCTCCACCTCTCTTAGATCTCATTTAAGGGCTGACTGCCACTACAGAAGGATCTCTTTCTGAAGATCTCTGGTGAAGCTTTCCACTGTGAACTTACAATATTCTGATGTAGGTGAGCAATCTTCTTCCCTTCCTTTATTACACCCTTTTATCATGCCAGTCCTTCCAACGTGACACCTTTGTTGTAATGCCTTTCCCATTGTATTGATCTGTCCAATTGCTACATTTGGCAAGCCAGGCAGGTACTTACTAATGATAGAGTACCTTAAAAGAATTATGTGTTGGATGGTCACTGGGATTCCGAATACACCAAAAGAGGAACTTTCAGGGGAAACTCTGGGATTCTTAGTTTCCCCGTGGCTAAGTGCTGCTTGGATTATTGAAGAATATGGACCTATAAGGGACAATGATCCCATTATTAAATCCTCATAAAAAAATGTCTGATTACCTGAATAAATTAAGACAAAACTTTTTGACAATCAAGGAAGGAATAGTAGCAGCATCTTCCATGACATAGCTGCATAATAAGGCATATCATTCCTCAGAAGAGAAATTAAAAGATGAAAATGAGCTTTTGAAAGCTTGTATTAGACAGCTAAAAAATAAAAATACATGTATGACAGGGCAAACTGCCCCACCTTTAAATGCAACTTCTCCTTTGAAATTAAGATCCATATCACTAGAAGGGGAAGAAGACTTAGGATCTCAGCAGGATCCTTGGAAGCTAAGAAGGCCAAGGAAACTAAAAGCTAACTAGAGAATCTGGGAACCTTAGATCCTCTAAAAATAAAGCCAGTAATAACTCAGAAGACAAAGAAAATCCAAAGCAGACCAGCAGGGTTGGCACCCGAAGAGTAGCCCCCTGCATATACCACATTATATATAATGGCACCCGTACAAGGCCACCAAGCTCAAGGATCTGTTACAGCAATTTAAGCAAAGACCATGAGAGAGCATACCAGCTTGGCTGTTGAGATTACAGGACATGGGGGGCTGAAAGCGTGGTAATTAATGGGCCCAATATTTCTAAACTGGCATCCATTACCACACACCCGGCTCTCAGACAAATGCTAAATGCCACTGTGATACATAATAATGAAAACCATTATCTAATTAAATGGATAATGACAGCATGTAGAATCACATTGCTGAATAAAAGTGATGTTCCAATACTCGTCTATGGACCTCAATGGAGGAACTTTAAATTGGGAATGAAGGAGGCAATTTATGATTATTATGATTATGACTTTGAAAGTCTGGACCTGGTTAAGTTCTCAGCAGGGATGAGAGTCCTCATATTACAACAGGTGCCTCCCCATCAGTATGGCACACTTGTGTCCATATTGAACCCCTTAGCTGCCTCAGGGGCCATCATCCAACAGATTACCCAATTGGTGGCTGATCCAGGGGGAGATAGAGCACCTTCAGACCACGTGCAATATCCAAATGCTGGAAGGAGCAGAGGTCCTCCCTATACCTAAAACCAGGAGACCTGCCCCACAGACTCCTCAATCAGGACCCATAGGTACTGTAAGACTGCAATTAGGTCAGCCCGTAGCCTTCTTTTCTCTTTGCTGTGCTGAACAAACACAGCTCCCTCAGCCTGCCCTCGTAGGGGAGGTGCTCTAACCTTATAATCATCTTTGTGGCCCTCCTCTGGGAGCAGTAGCTCCCTGTCATTGTCTCTGTCTTTCTTTCTGTCCCTTTTATTGGAGGCTCCAGACCTGGACACAGTACTCCAGATGGGGCCTCATGAGGGCAGAGTAGAGAGGGACAATCAGTCACCTCCCTGTCCCTGCTGGTCACCCCTTTTCTGATGGAGCCCAGGATACCATTTGCTTTCTGAGCTGCAAGAGCACACTGCTGGCTCATATTAAGTTTTTCATCCACCAGAAGCCCCAGGTCCTTCTCTGCAGAGCTGCTCTCAAGGATTTCTCCTTCCAGTCTGTGTATATGCCTGGGATTCCTCCAGCCCAAGTGCAAAACCTTGCACTTTGCTGTGTTGAACCTCATTAGATTCACCCAGGCCCACCTTTCAAGTCTGTTGAGTTCCCTCTGAATGGCATCCCTTCCTTCCACTGTGTCAACTGCACCACTCAGCTTGGTGTCATCAGCAAACTTGCTGAGGGTGCACTCAATTCCATCATCGATGTCATTGATAAAGATGTTAAAGAGCACCGGTCCCAAGACAGACCCCTGGGGGACACCGCTCGTTACCAGACTCCACCTGGACATAGAACCATTAATTACCACCCTTTGTCTGCAGCCTTTCAACCAATTCCTTATCCATCAAATCCGCATCCCTCCAATGTGGAGATAAAGATGTGGTGGGGGATCATGTCAAAGGCCTTGCTCAAGTTCAAGTAAATGACATCAGTTATCTTCCCTTCGTCCACTGATGTCATCACTCCATCATAGAAGGCCACAAGATCGGTTAGGCATGACCTTCCCCTGGTAAAGCCATGCTGGTTGTCTCAGATCACATGCTCATTACTCATGTGATCGAGCATGTCGTCCAGGAGGATCTGTTCCATGATCTTCCCAGGCACAGAGGTGAGACTCACCGGCCTGTAGTTCCCCGGGTCCTCCCTGCTCCCCTTCTTGTAAATGGGAGTGACGTGACCCTTCCTCCAGTCGTTTGGGACCTCACCTGACAGCCACGACTTCTCAAATATGATGGAGAGCGGCTCAGCCAGCTCCTTCAAAACCCTGGGATGCATGCCATCTGGCCCCATAGACTTGTACGCATTCAGTCTTATGAGGTGATCTTGGACTTCCTCTGCCCTTACAGTGTGTGTGTGGGGGGGGGGGGGGGGGGAATTACTCCCCCAGTCCCCACCTAGAGGTTTAGGGATGTGAGAAATATTAGAATCCTGGCTGCCAGTGAAGACTGATCCAAACAACTCATTCAGTACCTCAGCCTTCTCTTTATCTGTTGAAGCCGATTTTCCTTCTATATTTACCAAAGGAGGTACACTCTCTTCTGGCCAATGTACCTTTAGAACATCTTCATATTGTTTTTAACATCCTATCCCTAATTCTAACCCACAGGCAGGAACAATCTGTTCCTGACTGTTTCTTAGAGAGAGCTCCTCACAGTCTATCCACTTTTTCACAGAGGGAAACTCCCCCACCCTTCCTACCCTGCCTATCCCTTCTAAAGAGTCGATACCCTTCAATGGTGGTATTCCAGTTATGGGAGTCATTCCACCATGTTTCTGTGATAGCAACAGAGTCATAACTTTCCAATTGCATTATGGTTTCCAATTCCTCCTGCTTATTTCCTAGGCTGCATGTATCGGTATAAAGATATGTCAGCTGGGCTTTCTGTCTCACTGCTTTTCTAGAGGTTCTAGGATCTCCCAGAACAACAGCATCCCCTTACCCTTCTTCTTCCCTTCGTGCTCCACCCTCTTCATCCATCAAGTTTAGTACGAACCCGTGAACTACCTGTTCAACCCCAGGGGCCCTCATTTTCTCCCCTTCCCCCTTTGTACCTAGTTTAAAGATCTTTCAATAAGTCCCACCAGTTCCTGGGCTAGGATCCTTTTACCCCTTGGACTCAGGCTACTTCCACCTGCAGCCATTGTGCCAGATGCTGAATAAATTGCCCCATGGTTAAAAAAAAAATAAAATAAAAAAATAAAAAAATCCTGCGTTTGCACCAGCCTCTAAGCCATTCTTTTAATGAGGCTTTTTTTTGTTTGTTTGTTTTTGTTGTTTTTTTGTTCTTTTTTTTTTTACCACTGAAGGTATAGAAGAAAAACCACCTGCATGCCTGTTCCATCAACTACCCGTCCCAGTCCCCTGAAATCTTTTCTGATAGTCCTCAGACTTTTCTCAGCGACTTCATCACTGCCAACATGAACTATCAATAAGGGGTAATAATCAGAAGAGCAAATCAGACCAGGAAGTTTCCTAGAAACATCCCTGACCCGTGCCCCAGGGAGGCAGCACACCTCCCTACGAGTAGAGTCAGGATGACATATAGGGTCTTCCATTCCTCTCAGAAGGGAGTTGCCTACGATAATCACCCTTCTTTCCTTCAGAGTGGAAGCAGTCTTGAGGCATGGGGTCAACCGCTTCATCCGAGGCAACCTCACGGTTGGACCTCCCACCACACCCTCACTTCATCTCTCTCGAGTTCCAGGGCCTGAAACCTATTTCGCAGAGACGCCTGAGGAACCGAGGATGGTTGGGATGGAGGTTGCCTACTTCACCAAGCCAGTACCAGTTTCCACTCCTCCTTCTCTCTCAAATTGCCTCGCTCTGCTTGGCAATGGCAGTGCAGGGCGTCCACCACTGTCTGGTGAGTATCACCCAGGTGCCTTTCTTGGAGAGAATTACACTGCCAGTCTATATTTTGATTACACCCTCTGATGCTCCTTAACTGCTCAGCCACCATGCTGAGTAGCTCATCCACATGCTCACATCTCACACAGGTGAAACTCTTGCTATCCTCCCCTGGCAGCAGCAGGCTCAGGCACTCCTTGCAGCCGGAGACCTGAACCACCACATTTCTGGGCAGGTCCTCTGTCTGGCTCACCATGGTCTTCCTGGTACAAGCCTGCTGTCTGGTGGAGACCACATTTAAACCCACGGTCTCAGAGACTGCCAATAGAAGAGCTGGTCTCCTGAGCAGAAGACAGCACTTAACACGTGCTGCTGCTCAACCCACCTGCCACACCTGTTGCTGCAGTACCGTATGGGCAGTGGGGGCTGTGTTCACACAATGATTTCTCCTCCCAGTTCTCAGGGACAGCAACAGCAGTTGCTCACCCCACGTGCTCTGTGGGAAGAAGCTAGTTTCTGCCCTCCCTAAGGCTTCAGCCTGGATGTCAAGGGTCAAGGTCAGGGTCAAGGTGGACAGTACCGGCTCCACCCTTGCTAGCTCAGCAGCCCACCCACAGCTGCCAGCCCCTTAGCATAGGCACAGTGCTTTTGCTGGCTTCAAAAAAGCCCTAAAGAGCTTTTTTGTTGGCCCTTTTTGCTTTAGATCCCTTACCCAATGCAGTCTTACCTACCCTGAAGCTTGTCTCAACAGCAAAGACCATTTAACACATTGTTAGGGCTTTTAAACTTTACCACGGATGACCCGGGCCACTATGCCCAAGCCACCTGAGGAAAAAGAGTGGGCAATTGCACAGTTACTTGCGTGACAGGGGATGCCAACCCCCATGTAACTAGGGCCTCCAGAAAGGACTGGAGGCCCTATGTTAAGTTGACAACTTTTTGGTCCCAGAAGAACATATAAAGGGTTATGGCATTGGTTGATACGTATGCAGAAACATCAATTATTTATGGGGATAGAGAGATGATCAGCAGCTTTGGGGGACAGACCATTCCAGTCACCCAAACATGGTTGAAATTGGGGGTTGGATGTCTCCCACCCCAGGAGTATAAGGTGTCTATTGCCCCAGTCCCAGAGCACATCTTGGGCAAAGACATTTTATGGGGTCTGGCTCTTCCAGACAACTGTAGGAGAGAATTCAGACTCCAACAAAGGTGCATTAGTATCTGGGTGGTGCAGGCAATATTGAGAGTAAAGCATGAGCCTATTCACCTACTGGAACTGCGCTGGATTACTAACGTGAGGCAGTATAGACTATGGGGGAGCAAGATGAAAAATCAAGGACTGTGCAGGAATTAGAAAAAGTAGGGATCATAAAACCTTCACACAGCCCATATAATTACCCCATATGGCCATCACACCTTTGTTGTAACACCTGCTATCACACCTGATGACAGGTTCTGTCATGTTCTGTGATGTTCTGTCATCACACCTTTGTTGTAATGCCTTTCCCATCCTATTGAGCTGTCCCATTGCTACAGTGTGTTATCAACCGTGTTTTTCTTCTAGAGCCAAAACATGGCATCATACCAGATGCTATTAAGAAAACTATTCTGTCCCAGCTGAAACTAAGACGCACACTTAAGCTGCAATGTTTGTACTAGTATATGTATTCAGAATTAAGTAAAATAAAATAAAATAATCAAGGATGTTTTTAAAAAATTCTTATCTCTTCTGGTTCTCTGAAATGTTATTTTAATAAAGTTAACAAGGCATCAACTATTGTTTGAGTTTCACATTGATTTTTAATTCTGTACCAATATCAATATACCTTCAATTATAGGTCAAAACATATTTACTAAATATAGAGGTGCTTTTATTTCATTAATGATTACTCAAACTATTGAATCAAGCTCCAAAGCGTTTCCTCCTCTGAATCGCAATATTGGCCAAGTTTAGAAAGAAATTAACTAGCTTTGTTTTCTTTCTTTAAAAATGCTCCGCTGAATCCAGTAATTGTCTCACTCTTGAACTAGCAAAAAAAATATTTTACTGAACTGGTGCAAAATTCTGATTCAAGCATATGTTCTTTATGGTGCCATTCTGCAAATTAGCAGGACAGTCACAACTCTTCCCACAGCTGGAAAAATGACATTCTACCATAGCTGTCACCAAACATAGAATCTGGAGATTGTTATCAGAGCTTAATTTTCACAATCAATGAACTTATACAATATTTAGCATTGCCCTTAACTTTTTCATTCGAGAAAATTTCTGCATTCTTTCAAGAAATGTAACATGTTCTGTCCTAAGCAAGTTCTTTTCAAATATCATATAGATCTTTACTCACTAGCCTATGTGAATGAACTTAATCATCTAATCATTCCCCCTCCCTTCCAAAAATACCCCACATTTTCCATCCCCTGTAGACTCCTATAGAAATTCTACCTATGTTTCTACAATTATACCAAAGCTTTATCCTCCCACTGTGGAAAATGGAAATTCTCTTATTCATTTTAAAGTTTGGCAATTAAAGAACAGACTTCAGGTGCAAGAAAATAAGCCTTCAGATCTAAAACAAGAATCTGAATAATCCTTTGCTTGGTATCTGCACTTATCCATCTTTGCTATCCAGCAGTATACACCTGAAAAGAGAATCAGCTGTCAAAACCATAAAATCTGTAAGGCATCACACACTGCTGATAAGAATGGCAGGGAAGAACTGTTAAATATGGTTCATTCAACCCTATTCCTTACCCTAGAACTAATAAAGAACTGTCACTGCAGTGATGCACTGTAATACAGTTTTTCCACTAAGAACAAGGTCTATTTTCCCAACTTTAACTGTTTATTAAGATAAATTTATGAACTTTGCCAGAAAGAAATTCAAATAAAATGAAACTGAAATCCAATCAATCATCCAGGAAATTAAACTTCAGAAGGGAAATAAGACATTACTTTTACAAAATATACCCAGCAGAGTTATTTACATACTGTAGGAGAAATTGGGAGCCTGAACCTCTGATTAATCAGCTGAGGCAAATGTCAGATCAGCTGTGGGAGCACAGGTGAGAGTAATTTAGCTGTGCTCCCGGAAGGGGTGGAGCTTGACTCCACCTCCTCTAGACCTCATTTAAGGGCTGACCACCACTAAGACAGCATCTCTTGGAGATTGTCTTAGTGTTTCCTAATGAAGGCATCCATATTGGTGAATTTTTTCTCTATAAATAGCCTTTTGAATGTCTTTTACCATTTTTTTATTATTCCACCTTATATTTGGTAAGCCAGGCAAGAGACTGTGGTTATGGCTGTAATGTCTTTCTTGTGAAATATATATAATTGGATTAAGGGGGAAATGGTTACCCTCTTAGGGAAGATGTTCTCTGGACAAATTCTGGGGTTTATGGGGTCCTTCTATCTTCAAATTGCCACTATTGTTGAGCAATGGAGCCCATTACAAGTGGTGGATAACATCTCTCCATTCCACCTAGCTGAATATTTTTGATGCCTGTATAAGGATGTGTTAACCCATAAAGAAACACAACTGGCTGCATCCACAGTGGCGTGGCCTCTATTGATTGCCTTAAATCAAGCAGAAAGCAGGTCAAATACTGTTAAGCACAAGAATCAGTTATTAAAAGCTCAAATTGAAAAACTGGAGCATGAACTTAATTTGTTAATGGGGAAAAAAAAATCATTATTCTCTCCAAATACCCAAATTCATAACAACTCAATGAATGCTGACCAGGTACCTGAAACAACAGCTCTGGTTGAGAATGAAGTAACTAAAGCTGATTTAGAAGAGCCTCCTAGAATGGTTTCATTACAAATCTGTCCTATTATAACACAAAAAACAAAATAGGTCCAAGATTGACCAGCAGGGGTGCCTCCTGATCAATAGCCCCTTGCCAAAACACGCTTCCATGTGATAGCCCTCCCATATATGGCCACTGGATTAATGGACTTAGTCCAACATTTTAGACAGAGACCACGGGAGAGCATACCAGCTTGGTTACTACATCTATGGGACTCAGGTGCTGAAAGTGTAATGGTTAGTGGACGTGAAGTCTCTAAATTGGTAACAATAACTATCCATCCTGCCCTTAGGCAGTGATTGTATGGAAAGACCCAGTTCCTGGATGAAAGCCACTCTATTGTAGATTGGCTAATGGCTGCCTGCCGTATGGTCTGGCCAAACAAGACCAATATGCCAGTAAATACAGTTTTACGGTCTTCTATGGAAGACTTCAAAAATTACATCAGGGAATTAGGCATGAGGGAAGCCATCTATGAAGATGCATTTGATTTCCCCAACACGGTAAGATTCTTGGTGGGAATGAGGGACCTAATTTTACAACAGGCTCTCTCGCATATGTACAGAACACTAGTTTCCATACTAAATCCTTTAGGAGCATCAGAAGCAGTGGTTCAGCAGGCAGCCCAATTGGTAGCCGATTTGGGGGAGGCAGAATGCCTATGAACCAAGTGAGTGGTAGAAGAGGCTGAGGTCTTACCAGTAATTAAAACAAGAAGACTGGCCCCATGAACCCCTCAATTGGGACCCATAGGAGAGTCCCGGAAACAAATGTTC
This sequence comes from Coturnix japonica, assembly GCF_054131305.1. Lineage (NCBI taxonomy): Eukaryota > Metazoa > Chordata > Aves > Galliformes > Phasianidae > Coturnix > Coturnix japonica. Next base: position 32,209,838 of record NC_140701.1, read on the forward strand.
AATGATTTCCTCTGGGCAGGTGTTCAATTTGTGAAAATTAATCGTCAGCCTAATCACGTTCTCCTTCAGCTGTGGAAACAGCTGAAGGATGAACAAAAGTTCCAAAACTAACATATAAAACTGAGGGTAAGAATTATAGAGCGGTGGCTGACAGTAACCTGGAATCTGGAGGACTTTATTGTTCCCAATAGAAAAAAGAGGCCGCCTCAAGTGTCTTGGGCCACGATCCCTGAGACATCAGAGGTGAACGATTTGAATCTGGCCCAATTCATGGTGTGATGAGGGACGTCAGTCCCCCTAGGGCCTCTAAACAGGACCGGAGGCCCTATGTAGAACTAACAATATATTGGTCCTGAAAGAACGTTCAAAAGGTTCTAGTTGATACTAGGGCAGAGACATCTATAATATACAGAGATCCTATGAAATTTAAAGGTAGATAGAGTGATGATTGGAGGTTTTAGGGGACAGACCATTCGAGTCACCCAAACCTGGCTGAAATTGGGGGTTGGGCGTCTCCCACCACGGGAATATAAGGTATCTATTCCTCCGGTTCCAGAATATATATTGGTCATAGATATCCTGTAGGGTCTGGCTCTCCACACAACTGTGGGAGAGTTCAGGCTTCGACAAAGATGTATTGGTATCCGGGTGATACAGACAATATTGAGAGGCCATGCAAAACATGAGCCTATTTGTTTGCCAAAGCCACACCGAATCAATAATGTGAAACAGTATAGACTCCCGGGTGGGTAAGAGGAAATAACAAAAACAGTGCAAGAATTAGAAAGAGTGGGTATTATAAGGCCTGCACATAGCCCATATAATTTCCCAATATGGCCAGTGCGAAAGTCGGATGGAACATAAAGAATGACAGTAGATTATAGAGAATTGAATAGGGTCTATTCATGCGGCTGTACCCAATATTGCCTCCCTAATGGACACACTAAGTAGAGAAATTAAAACATACCATTGTGTCCTAGATTTAGCAAATACATTCTTCAGTATTCCAATCAGTGAAGAATTGCAAGATCAATTTGCATTTACATGGGAGGGCAGGCAGTGGAATTTCCAGGTCCTACCGCAAGGGTACGTGCATTTTCCTACTTATTGTCATAATTTAGTGGCGCATGACCTGGCTAATTGAGAAAAAACAGATAACGTCAATTTATATCATTATATTGATGATCTCCTGTTAACATCCGACTCATTAGAGACAGTGGGACAAGCAGCAGATTTGTTAACAGCTTATCTGCAGAAAAGAGGATAGGCTATAAACACACAGAAAGTGCAAAGTCCAGGGTTATCTGTAAAATACCTGGGAAAAGTTTGGTCTGGAATAACCAAAGTACTACCCAGTGCTGTGATAGATAAGATCCAGGCGTTTCCAGTTGTCATGGTTTTGTAATTTTGGACAGTATCAGTATTCCACATCATAACATCATGTAAAGTATGGATACTTCTATTGAATGTGCAGTCCACAGAAGAAGACTACATATCCCAGAGAACAACAGGGTTAATGATAAGTCACGGGACCAGGACGCTGTATAATCTCGTTCCCAGGCTGGAGTGCCCTCCTTCTTCTCTCGAACTTCTCGGAGGGTGGGAAGCGTTCCAGCCGTGTCGCCTAGAGTTCACAGTAGGCCTCTCGGTTTTCGGGGACTCTCTCTCTCTGTTTCGTTCAATTTGTTAGCCTCAATTATATTATATTGTGTTATCTTGTATTTCGGTATCATATTTAGTAAAATAAGTTTTTCCTCCTTAGATTGTCGCTGTTTTATCCCATTCCCTTTTTCCCCCTCCTTTCCGGGCCCCGGGAGGGGGGCCCACGGGGTGGCTTCCCCTGTCACGGGCATAGGTAAATCTAAGTAACCCGTGACAGATTTTTGGTGGAGAATGCGGGCATAGAGCTTTTTAGCTTTTAGAACAACTCTCTCTTTACTCTTAAAGAGCTTCGTTAGGGGAGTGTTATCTTTTCGTAGCTGCTCACTGAGAACGTGACCTTGAAATACCAGACAAATTGTCAACATTAAGGGCTGCTGTACATTCTCAGCACTGCTATCTAACTTTTGTATAGAAAACAAAGGGATTTCTTTCTCCCTTAGAGCAAAGCTAGCTAGCTCTGACTTTTACAGAGCCTGCCAGCTATGAATCCACTCTTCATCCCAGTTGCTCTGTTTAAGGGATTGAAAGCAATTATGATCTTCTTAAAGTATTGGTCAACTATTAACACCATAATTTGGTGTTGTGGAATTGTGCAGGTATATAGCCTAATAAGGTGGATACTGATGGAGACACCTGCCTGGTACTTTTATGATATGTGGTATGGTCAGAATTTTGGCACCTACATCCCAGATGGAATTGTGAATCTTACAAACACTTGCATCCCAGATGGAACAGGCAATTTTACAAATACTTGCATCCCAGATGGAACAGGCAATTTTACAAACACCACCATGTTTAATTCATTGTACAGGCTAAAAAAACCCTTTTTATTTAGGTTGTACTCTCAGGTTTCCACACGCCTTTCAATAACTGAGATAGGATTCATACTTGCATCCATGTTATCACTATTAATGAATGCATATATGTTCCTATGCATTCGTTCTATGCGGAAGTCTCCTCCAGAACCAGAGAATGATGACTGGCAGGGAATATGGAAAGGTTTAGGAAAAGTCTTGGAAGCATGGGGACCCGCAGTGTCATGGGATTTCACTCTTGAACACCTAAGGGACCCTAAGAAATTAAGTGAGTATTTGGGTCAGAGATCTAAGGAGGTAAACCTTATGTGGGGTTTGGCTTATGCATACCGTGCTTTGTATCATACTATTCTGGAGAGAGAGAGTTTCCGATCTGAGATTCAAGCCCAAGTTAATTCTGATCAGTCACAGGAGGCATCAGTAGCAATATCAGTTGCCCCTGTGGAAGGCAAGAAATGGAAACGGGTGTCCACGCGTCTAGAACGAAAAGAAGGAGAAGCACAGGGGGGGGCTGCAGAAGACCCAGGTGCCGGGCACGGAGCAGTACCGAAAAAAGCAAAGGCAAAAACCAAGAGGCATGAAGAAGAGACTGATGATGAGGAGGAAATCACCTATTGTCGACCTCTGAAGCTGACTGAAATCCAAGGCTCAAGAAAGGAGTTCACACGGCGTCAAGATGAAGGTATCCTTGCTTGGTTGCTTCGCTGCTGGGACAACGGGGCCAACAGCTTGTCTCTAGATGGTAATGAAGCTCGCCAACTAGGAAGCATTGCCCAAGATGCAGGTATCGACAGAGGGATTAGCAGATGTTCGGATGGAGCTGCCACTCTCTGGTTGCGGCTGTTAGAAGCCGTGAGAGAAAGGTACCCCTATAAGGATGCTTTGAAGCCTAAATTTGATAGTTGGAATACCGTCCAAAAAGGTATTCAGCGCCTGAGGGAATTGGCCATGGCGAAAATGTTGTACAGCCCTGATCCAAGCGAACTTGACCCTGAGAGAGTGAGGGCCGATCCTGACATGTGGCAGAAAATCACAAGTACAGCACCAGAGAGAATGGCACAGTCATTGGTAACAGGTTCTAAAGGGTTCGTGGACAGATGGCCCCGAGTTGTTGAGCTGATTATAATGCTTCAAACCACCGATCAGCAGCTCCCTCAACTGCATGCCGCAGTTTCTGCCATCTCACGGCTAGAAAACCGAGTAGATGAAATGTGCAAGAAATTGTTTCCATCAACTAATCGTAATGATGATCCCGTAATAGTATCAGAAACAACTGATGAAGGTCAATCCTCGTACGGGCCACCAGGTCTAATGAAGGATCTGATCAAAGTATTCCAGTCCTACTCCTCACCTGCATCATCAAAAGTCTCAGCTGTTAAACGCACACGCTTCCCAGCTCGAGCAAAGAACAACAGTACGATTGCACCGCGTGTTTCCATGTGGCGCTACCTACGTGACCGTGGAGAAGACATGAGGAAGTGGCATGATCAGCCCACTTCTGCACTACGAGCACGGGTGAAAGAACTACTAGACATACCAACCACCAGTGGAGTTGCTCCAGTCATCACAGGTAACCAATAGAGGGGCCCTGCCCTCAGTCAGGGGAGGGAAAGGGATAATAGAGTTTATTGGACTGTGTGGATTCGATGGCCTGGCACATCAGAACCACAGGAATATAAGGCGCTGGTGGATACCGGTGCACAGTGCACCCTAATGCCCTCCAGTCATGAAGGGACAGAATCAATCCATATTTCTGGAGTGACTGGGGGCTCTCAAGAATTGACTGTGCTGGAGGCTGAAATAAGCCTCACTGGCAAAGACTGGCAAAAACATCCTATTGTGACTGGCCCAGGGGCTCCATGTATACTGGGTATTGATTACCTCAGAAGGGGGCATTTCAAGGATCCTAAGGGGTATCGATGGGCCTTTGGGATAGCTGCTGTAGATATGGACAACATTAAGCAGCTGTCTGTTTTGCCTGGCCTGTCAGAGGACCCGTCTGTTGTGGGGCTGCTACGAGTAAAAGAGCAGCAGGTACCGATTGCTACAAAGACAGTGCACAGACGGCAGTATCGCACCAACAGGGATTCCTTGCTCCCCATTCATGATTTGATTCGCCAGTTGGAGAATCAGGGAGTGATCAGTAAAACTCACTCACCTTTTAACAGTCCCATATGGCCAGTGCGTAAAGCCAGTGGAGAATGGAGGCTGACAGTAGACTACCGTGGCCTGAATGAGGTCACACCCCCATTGAGCGCTGCTGTGCCGGACATGTTGGAACTCCAGTACGAGCTGGAGTCAAAAGCAGCCAAATGGTATGCCACCATTGACATTGCCAATGCCTTCTTCTCTATTCCTTTGGCTGCAGAATGTAAGCCACAGTTTGCCTTCACCTGGAGGGGCATTCAGTATACTTGGAACCGTTTGCCCCAGGGGTGGAAACACAGCCCAACCATTTGCCATGGGTTGGTCCAAACTGTACTGGAACAAGGTGGTGCTCCTGAACACCTGCAGTACATTGATGACATTGTTGTGTGGGGTGATACAGCAGAAGAGGTTTTCACAAAAGGAGAGCAGATCATCCAAATTCTTCTACAAGCCGGCTTTGCTATTAAGCGAAGCAAAGTAAAAGGACCTGCCCAGGAAATTCAGTTCTTAGGTATAAAGTGGCAGGATGGACGTCGTCACATCCCAACAGATGTGATCGACAAAATCACTGCCATGTCTCCACCAACTAGCAAGAAAGAGACACAATCTTTCCTGGGTGCAGTAGGCTTTTGGAGGATGCACATTCCAAACTACAGCCTCATTGTAAGCCCCCTTTATCAGGTGACGCGGAAGAAGAACGATTTTGCATGGGGCCCTGAGCAGCAGCAGGCTTTCGAACAGATTAAACAAGAGATAGCCCGAGCTGTAGCTCTGGGGCCAGTACGGACTGGACAGGATGTAAAGAACATCCTCTATACTGCTGCTGGAGAGAAAGGCCCCACTTGGAGTTTGTGGCAAAGAGCCTCAGGAGAGACCCGAGGCCGACCCCTGGGATTCTGGAGTCGATCATATAAGGGGTCTGAAGAGTGCTACACTCCAACTGAGAAGGAGATCTTAGCCGCGTATGAGGGGGTTCGGGCTGCTTCCGAAGTAGTCGGGACTGAAACACAGCTCCTTTTGGCACCTCGACTGCCAGTGCTGAACTGGATGTTCAAAGGACAGGTTCCCTCCACTCATCATGCTACCGATGTCACCTGGAGCAAGTGGATTACGCTGATTACACAGCGAGCACGAATGGGAAACCTCAATCGTCCAGGAATCCTAGAGGTAATCATGGACTGGCCTGAAGATAAAAGGTTTGGAACATCACCAGCAGAAGAGGTATCACGTGCTAAAGAGGCCCCACCATACAACGAATTACCAGAAAATGAAAAGAAATATGCCCTATTCACTGACGGATCATGTCGCATTGTAGGGAAGCATCGCAAATGGAAAGCTGCTGTGTGGAGCCCCACACGACAGGTTGCAGAGGCCACCGAAGGTAAGGGAGAATCAAGTCAGTTTGCAGAGGTAAAAGCTGTCCAGCTGGCCTTAGATGTTGCTGAACGGGAGAGGTGGCCAATGCTGTATCTTTATACTGACTCATGGATGGTGGCAAATGCCTTATGGGGGTGGTTACAGAGGTGGGAACAAAACAACTGGCAACGGAAGGGTAAATCTGTTTGGGCCGCTGAATTATGGAAGGACATTGCTGCCCGAACAAAGAATATGGTTGTAAAGGTGCGTCATGTGGATGCACATGTGCCCAAAAGTCGGGCTACTGAAGAACAACAGAACAACCATCAGGTAGATAAAGCTGCCAAAATTGAGGTGGCTCAAATTGACTTGGACTGGCAGAATAAGGGTGAATTATTTCTAGCTCGATGGGCTCATGAGACCTCAGGTCATCAAGGAAGAGACGCGACATATAAGTGGGCCAGAGACCGAGGGGTGGACTTAACCATGGACGCTATTGCGCAGATTATTCATGATTGTGAAACATGTGCCATAATTAAACAAGCCAAAAGGATGAAACCTCTCTGGGAGGAAGGGCGGTGGCAAAAGTATAAATATGGGGAGGCGTGGCAGGTTGATTATATCACCTTGCCACGATCTCGCAGTGGTAAGTGTTATGTACTCACCATGGTAGAGGCAACCACTGGGTGGCTTGAAACATACGCAGTACCCCATGCTACTGCTCGAAACACCATATTAGGTCTTGAGAAACAAGTCCTGTGGCGACATGGCACCCCAGAAAGAATTGAATCTGATAATGGGACACATTTTAAAAATTCCCTTATAAATACTTGGGCCAAAGATCATGGCATTGAGTGGATTTATCATATTCCCTACCATGCACCAGCTTCTGGTAAAATTGAACGATATAATGGGTTGTTGAAAACTATGTTGAAAGCAATGGGTGGCGGAACATTTAAGCACTGGGAGAAGAATCTGGCAGAAGCCACTTGGTTGGTGAATACTAGAGGATCTGTCAATCGTGATGGTCCTAGTCAATCTAGCCCCCTACACACTGTAGAAGGAGATAAGGTCCCTGTTGTACATGTAAAGAACATGTTGGGAAAAGCTGTTTGGGTCCTTCCAGCTTCTGGAAAGGGAAACCTATCCGTGGAACTGTCTTTGCCCAGGGACCTGGGTGCACTTGGTGGGTAATGCAGAAGGATGGGGATGTTCAATGTGTGCCACAAGGGAATTTGATGCTGGGGGAGTGCAGTCAATAATTTTATGTATTTATATGTATATATGTTTGCATGTGTAGTGTATTTTAGTTATTATAGTTGTACATTTAGTTATGTTACATGTAATTCTACTGTTTAGCTATCATAATTTTACATACGTGTATATATATGTATATATATATTTACCATGATGTAATAATGTAGAATAAGGGGTGGAATGTCATGGTTTTGTAATTTTGGACAGTATCAGTATTCCACATCATAACATCATGTAAAGTATGGATACTTCTATTGAATGTGCAGTCCACAGAAGAAGACTACATATCCCAGAGAACAACAGGGTTAATGATAAGTCACGGGACCAGGACGCTGTATAATCTCGTTCCCAGGCTGGAGTGCCCTCCTTCTTCTCTCGAACTTCTCGGAGGGTGGGAAGCGTTCCAGCCGTGTCGCCTAGAGTTCACAGTAGGCCTCTCGGTTTTCGGGGACTCTCTCTCTCTGTTTCGTTCAATTTGTTAGCCTCAATTATATTATATTGTGTTATCTTGTATTTCGGTATCATATTTAGTAAAATAAGTTTTTCCTCCTTAGATTGTCGCTGTTTTATCCCATTCCCTTTTTCCCCCTCCTTTCCGGGCCCCGGGAGGGGGGCCCACGGGGTGGCTTCCCCTGTCACGGGCATAGGTAAATCTAAGTAACCCGTGACACCAGTCCCTATGACTTCAAAGCAGCTGCAAGAATTCTTGGGTATATTGGGGTATTGGCACTCCTTTATACCTCATTTAGCACAGCTGCTGAGACCATTATACAAACTTACAAAGAAGGGTCAATCATGGGACTGGAGGAAGGTGAAACAGGACGCTTTCCAACAGGCAAAACTGGCACTTAAATGAGCTCAGGCATTGGGTATATTTGATCCTACCCTCCCAACTGAATTAGATGTTCATGTTACTCAGGATGGTTTTGGCTGGGGCCTGTGGCAGTGCCAGAGTTCTGTTCGGACCCCTATTGGCTTTTGGTCTCAGGTTTCGTACAGAGAAGAGGAAAGATATAGCATGATTGAGAAACAGTTATTGGCTGCCTATTCGGCATTACAAGCAGTAGAGACAATAACCCAAACAGCAGAGGTTATAGTTAAGACTACTTTGCCAATCCAGGGGTGGGTAACAGATCTGACCAACCTTCCTAAGACAGGGAAGCACAAATGATAGCATGATGGCTCGCCTGTCTCAGCCAGAGAAGTAGTCTGCCTTCATCACCAATGAAAGAATTACAAAAAATCCTAGGCCCAGTAACGTACCATAGTGACGCACCAAAAGAAATGATGAGCGCTCAACCAGAGAAGAGTCCCATTCAGGAAGGAAGATATCCTATTCCTGAAGATGCCTGGTACACGGATGGATCCAGCAAAGGCAACCCGAGCAAGTGGCGAGCAATAGCATATCATCCCTCTACTGAGACAATCTGATTTGATGAGGGGGATGATCAGAGCAGCCAATGGGCAGAATTGCAAGCCGTGTGGATGGTTATAACTAAGGAACTCGGTGTCGGCGTCCTGAACATCTGTACAGATAGTTGGGCTGTGTACCGGGGGTTCACTCTTTGGATTATGCAGTGGGCTACCCAGGAATGGACTCTCCATGCCCGACCAATTTGGTGTAAAGACATGTGGTTAGACATAATGGAATGCAGTCAAACACAGGACAGTATGTGTCTACCATGTCTCTGGTCATCAACCCCTGCAGTCACTGGGAAATGATGAAGCGACACACTGACCCGAATTCGATGCATTGAGAATTCACAGTCCGAGAACATTGACCGTTGGTTACACCAGAAACTATGTGTCATGCTTTTGTAATGTTGCTGTCAGGAAATTCAGTTCCTAGGTATAAAGTGGCAGGATGGACGTCGTCACATCCCAACAGATGTGATCGACAAAATCACTGCCATGTCTTTGCCAACTACCAAGAAAGAGACACAGTGTTTCCTGGGTGCAGTGGGCTTTTGGAGGATACACATTCCAAACTACTGCCTCATTGTAAGCCCCCTTTATCAGGTGACGCAGAAAAAGAATGATTTCACATGGGGCCGTGAGCAGCAGCAGGCTTTTGAACAAATTAAACAGGAGATAACCCGTGCTGTGGACCTGCTGCCAGTACGGACAGGACAGGATGGAAAGAACATCCTCTACACTACTGCTGGAGAGAAAGGTCCCACTTGGAGTTTGTGTTTGTGTGCAAAGAGCCTCAGGAGAGACCTGAGGCCGACCCCTGGGATTTTGGAGTCGAGCGTACAAGGGGTCTGAAAAGTGCTACACTCCAACTGAGAAGGACATCTTAGCCGTGTATGAGGGGGTTTGGGCTGCTTCTGAAGGAGTCGGTACTGAAACACAGCTCCTTCTGGCACCTTGACTTCCAGTGATGAACTGGATGTTTAAAGGAGAGGTTCCCTCCACCTATCATGCTACTGATGCCACCTGGAGCAAGTGGATTGCGCTGATTACACAACGAGCGCGGATGGGGAACCTCAATCATCCAGGAATTTTAGAAATGATCATGGACTGGCCTGAAGGTAAAAAGTTTGGAACATCACCAGCAGAATAGGTGTCACATGCTAAAGAGGCCCCACCATACAACCAACTATCATAAAATGAAAAGAAAAATGCACTGTTCAATGATGTATCATGTTGAATTATTGTAGGTAAGCATAGCAAATGGAAAGCTGCTGTGTGGAGCCCCACACGACAGGTTGCAGAGGCCACTGAAGGTAAAGGAGAATCAAGTCAGTTTGCAGAGGTAAAGGCTGTCCAGTTGGTCTTAGATGTGGCTGAACGCGAGAGGTGGCCAGTGCTCTATCTTTATACTGACTCATGGATGGTGGCAAATGCCTTATGGGGGTGGTTACAGCTGTGGGAACAAAACAACTGGCAACGCAGGGGTAAACCTATTTGGGCTGCTGAACTGTGGAAAGACATTGCTGCCCGAAAAAAAGATATGGCTTTTTAAGGTGCATCACGTGGATGCGCACGTGCCCAAGAATAAGGCTACTGAAGAACAACAAAACAACCATCAGGTAGGTCAAGCTCCCAGCACTGAGGTGGCTCAAATAGACTGGCAGAATAAGGGTGAATTATTTCTAGCTCAATGGGCCCATGAGACCTCGGGCCATCAAGGAAGAGACGCGACATATAAGTGGGCCACAGACTGAGCGGTGGACTTAACTATGGACGCTATTGCGCAGATTATTCATGACTGTGAAACACATGTACCATAATTAAACAAGCCAAAATGAAACCTCTCTGGGAGGCGATGGCAAAAGTTTAAATATGGGGAGGCGTGGCAGGTTGATTATATCACCTTGACACAATCTCGCAGTGGTAAGCGTTATGTGCTTACCATGATGGAGGCAACCACTGGGTGGCTCGAAACATATGCAGTACCCCATGCTACCGCCCGAAACACCATATTAGGGTTGGAAAAGCAAATCCTGTGGCGGCATGGCACTCCGGAAAGAATTGAATCAGATAATGGGACCCATTTCAAAAATTCTCTTGTAACCACTTGGGCCAAAGATCATGGCATTGAGTGGATTTACCATATCCCCTACCATGCACCAGCTTCTGGTAAGACTGAACGATTCAATGGGTTGTTGAAAACTATGTTGAAAGCAATGGGTGGTGGAACATTTAAGCACTGGGAAAAGCATCTGGCAGAAGCCACTTGGTTGGTCAATACTAGAGGATCTGTCAATCGTGATGGTCCTAGCCAATCTATCCCCCTACGCACTATAGAAGGAGATAAGGTCCCTGTTGTACATGTAAAGAACATGTTGGGAAAAGCTGTTTGGGTCCTTCCAGACTCTGGAAAGGGCAAACTTCTCTGTGGAACTGTTTTTGCCCAGGGACCTGGGTGCACTTGGTGGGTAATGCAGAAGGATGGAGATGTTCAGTGTGTACCACAAGGGAATTTGATGTTGGGGGAGTGCAGTCAGTAATTCTGTGTATCTATGTATATATTTTCATGTGTAGTGTATTTCAGTTATATATGTGTATATATGTATGTATATTAAACATGATGTAATTATGTAGAATAAGGGGTGGAATGTCATGGTTTTGTAATGTTGCTGTCAATATTCCACATCATAACATCATGTGCAGTATGAATCATTAAAAGTTTCATACTCCTGTTCTTCAGCTCTCAGAAGAAAACTACATATCCCAGAAGACTTCACGACCAGAGATAAGTCACGGGATGAGGACATATATAATCTCACTCCCAGGCTGGAGTTCTCTTTCTCTAGGACTCTCAGAGAGTGGGAAGCGTTCCAGCCGTGTCGCCTAGAGTTCACTGTAGGCTTCTCAGTTTTCGGGGACTCTCTCTCTCTCTCTGTTTTGATCGATTTATTAGCCTCAATCATATTGTATTATATTGTGTTATCTTGTATTCCCATATCATATTTAGTAAAATAAGTTTTCCTCCTTAGATTGCTGCCGCTGTTCTCTTTTCCCATTCCCCTTTTTCCCTTCCTTTTTGAGCCAGGGGCCCTACGGGGCGGCACAGGTTAATCTAGGTAACCCGTGACACTACGGCATGCTGGACAAAAGATTATGTGGGCAGCTGCTGAAGCATGGGGACTGCCTGTACAACTATCTGACATCGCCCAAGCAGGTAAAGATTGCGACACTTGCTCAAAGATGAGACTGGTACTGTTGCCCGAAACAGCAGCCCATATTGCTACAGGATACAGTCCTCTTCAAAGATGGCAGGTTGATTACATTGGGCCCTTCCCTCGGTCTGAGACGGTGAGATATGCCCTGACCTGTGTTGATACTTTAAGCGGGCTACTGCAGGCCTATCCAGTGCCAAAAGCAAATCAGGCATATACCATCAAGGCACTTACTAAACTGATGTCTGCCTACGGGACATCTCAAGTGATTGAGAGCGACCAAGGGACTCATTTCACTGGTGCAACAATACAGCATTGGGCAGAAGAGAACAATATTGAATGGTGATTCCACCTACCATATAATCCAACTGGGGCAGGCCTTATTGAATGTTTTAATGGTATTCTCAAGGCTGCACTGAAGACAGACTCCCAGTCCCTGCAGGGGTGGACATAAAGACTATATGAAACCCTATAGGACCTAAATGAAAGGCCACGAGATGGCAGACCCAGTGCCCTAAAAATGCTACAAACAATACAGGCCTCCCTGCTTAGGATCCAAATTACAGGTACTGATCATCAGGTAAGACCCCAGGTTGGTAATGAAAATAATCTTCTGCTCCCTGCCCCTGAGATTTTAAAACCAGGAATCCATAAGATAAATTGGCCCTGGAAGGTGCAGGTAGGACCCAAGTGGTGTGGACTACTTTTTTTTGGGGGGGAGATTATTGAAGGTGGGAGGTTTGGGAGGTTCAGTAACCCCCTTGGTGATAGGTATGTGGCCTACTGACATTGTGGTCAATACTCTGATCTTCATTGCCAAAGGGACACCTATCATGTCCCTATGGCAGATTAAGACGCCTTCTTGGGTGCCAGATATAGTTATAACAACCACAGGTATCTGGCCAAAGATTATGGTATCAGTGACCGGGGCATAATCCGTTACAAGCTGAAGTATTGACCCAAGATAAGAATAAGGCCTGTATCTTGCCCTGGAAGGCAGACCTTCCCCTCCTAGTACCTTTGAAACATCTGTACTACTCTCCCCGAGTCTCTGAGTCTCTAGGACCACCAGAGGATGATTCGCTTGGGACTGATGAAACACAAAAAGACTTGCACCTATTGATGGCTTGTCTCCAGTGACACCTATCAAGCACTGGCCCACGGATGACTGTGAACATCCATCAAATCATCACTCAAATTATACCAACATCCATTGCAATGGGAAATTGTATCAGCGTTGTGTTGGATCTCTGTAATAAGGGAAAACTCACCTAATCATTGATTCATGCTGTGAAGGGGTGGAGTGTATAGGAAATTGGTAATCACAGCCTGAACCTCTGAGTAATCAACTGAAGCAAGTGTTGGGTTGGCTGTGGGAGCACAGGTGAGAGTAATTTAGCTGTGCTTCTGGAAGGGGTGGAGCTTGACTCCACCTCCTCTAGACCTCATTTAAGGGCTGACTACCACTGAGGCAGTATCTTTTGAAGATTGGTCCCTGGTGGAGGTTGTCTCAGCATTTCCCAGTGAAGGCATCCATATTGGTGAGTTTTTCCCTATAAATAACCTTTTGATTATCTTTTACCGTTTTTGTATTATTCCACCTTACAGCATACTTATTATATTATAATCACTCTTAGAAGATGTCAAGATGTACAGCTTACTATTAGGTAGAATGTAAGGCATAAACACAGATGTAGTCATATATATTTGTTGTCAATATCATTCCTCCTCACTTACAGAACTTCAATCTTAACATAGAATCAAAAAGTCTTACCACTTTGTACCCCATATCTGGTCTGCATGCTTTTCTCCCTGAAAACATTAGGGTTCCTTGCCAGAATAGCCTGCAGCAAGACTGGTATATCTCCCTCTGGATCATCGCTGCCAAGATTATCTTTCAGTTCTCTGCAGTTGTGGAAGTAAGCAAATAAGGAAACAAATGAGTTTTCAAAGTTTTCAAACTGGAAGAAATAGTGTTTGAGTTTTAAAAAAAACAAAACAAACAAACAAAAAAAAAACCTGCTAAACTAAAGAGAAAAAATAAAAAATAAAAACAAGTCTAAAAAGCACTGTTCCCTGTCTGTATTTTTTTTTTCCCCCCTCTCTCTTTTTTAAGGAATGTATGGAAAACTATTCCTACCAGTCCATATTGTTATTTTCTGTTATTAAGCAGATATGCTTATGGTTATCAGTTACAGTTTCTTATGGCCACTTTTGTATCTTGATCTTCTCCACTGAAGACCACTTTGGTACAACGTGAAGAAAGTATTGTCCAAGTGAAAATAAGTAATACAACTTGAATATTTTGTGTTCATATATGTTTTGTAATGGAGTTTTAGAATATTATTGACATCACAGAATTTCCATTGAACCATAAAAAAATGTAATGGATTTCTATAAATGCATCTGTGCTTTCATTTAATTGTTTGTTTTGAGGACTTTATAAGAGCGGTTGCCATTTGATCAAAACAATTAATTGGAATATGTAGGAAAAAATGCTGTCAACATAAGATAATTCAAAGGAAATCACACAAAAATTAACAGAGGATACTTGCTGATTTAGTTCTTATAATATTGAAATTTAGTACCTAATCAGATTTGACACAGGTCTCAACAAAAAGTATCTTTTTGTGTAATACTAGATATCTAATTTCTCTGTAGGTATTATTTACATTGCAGTTTGGTTAATAAATGTTGAACAATAAACATCACAAAGTTTGCACTTGTAACTAGCATTATAGAACAAGAAGCAGGTCTATTAAAAAAAAAAAAAAAAAAAAAACCAGTTATGCTTAAGGGCTATTTGACTGAAACAACTGACTCATACAATGGTAATCTGTTAAACAAACCTAATAAAAAACATGCACATTTTCAGATTCTTACAAACACCCCTCTCAATCCAGTTAATTTTAACCTCAAGGAATAAAGATAGTGATCATCATGACATTGCTGAAGTTTAAAATACATACATGTGATCTGTTGACACCTGATTGAGACTGTGGATGAGCTGTGCAACCAAATTTTCATCCCTGCAAGCCAGAATGCAGTTCACTTCTTCAGCTATCCGTCCATTGAAGAGTAGGCTTTTTGTTGTTGTAGCAGGTAAAGGTGATGGAAGAGGCAGCTGGTTCAAAACTTATCAAATGACAGAAAGAAGTTCAGAAGATAGGCAACCTTCTTACTCCCTCACACAATTAAAGAAAAAAAAATTAAAAAATCACCTGAAAACTACATTTGAAATATAAAAAACATTTTCAATCTCTGGATTTATTTATTTAAAATCAGGAACACACGCAGAGGCTGGACTCTGTTTTAAACTAAGTAATGTAATCAATTCCACAAACTATAAAACCATTATAAATATTTAATTGTGCTAAGCCAAGTACTATGAATAAAAATATACTTCTAAACATTCCAGAATATAGTTATTTAAAATGTTAAGACAGTTTTCTCTTGGAGCTGAAAGCATTGATAATGGGAAAGAAGAAACTGCAAGACACTTAGAGTTACATGCAGTATTGAAAGCATATTAAACATATTAAGTTTTCTACTCAGAACTTCAAGTTTAACCTGTTTCTGCTTTTTATGGTCTGGATAGATTGAAAACAAAAAAAAACCAACAATCATATAAGCTACATTATCAGTTTATTCTACTCTTATTGTGTTCATTTCTTTGTAAGTCATCTTCTTAAGAAAAGGCTAGTATTATATTTAGGTAATGACAATTACAATGTTAATTCACTCAAAATGCCCATTCACAATGGGTATACATTTTTGGTAAAAAGATTTAATTGCTTAATGAAAAACACTCATCAAAATATTTCAATCAGATTACAAATGAGCATACTGTACTTACAGACAATTCTTAGGCCTACATGCGTAAAAAGGAAGTATATCAAATAAGAAGTCTTTACCTAGATGATTGACAGGGCTACATAGATAAGAGGAAAAACAAGCCAGAAGAGGCCAAAAAGCTAGCTATATTGATAAGTCACTTTCATGGGTCCAAGAAAACAAGTTTACTCTGACTACCCAGGCTGAGTATAGTACCAAGATAAAGGTTTTAACTAAACAATTAGAAATAACTTCAGAAAAAAAGAAAGGGCGGGGGAGGGAAAGGTAGAAAGCAACAGGAAAGATGAGAAAATGAGTACTTACGGTCTGTAAGACTAGCAATCCCTGCAAGAGTAGTGATAGGAACATGAGGCATATCCCCATTCATCCTGAAGTTCTGGGACGGTAGTGTCTACGCAAATACTTCAGTTCAGGTGCCAGCTATCATTACTTCCCATCTCCCAAACACTAAAAAGAATAAAACCAAATTACAGTGTTCAGTTTACTTTAAAAAAACTTTTAAATTCAATAATATAAATGATAAATGAAATGCAGGCCATAATCTCAGACACATATTAAGTAAGTTTTGTCAAGCATAGGTAGAACAATGTAGAACTGAAATATCAAATTACACTGAGTAATAAAAAGGCAATCCTCTGTTCTAAGAAGCAGAGCCCTTCACCTGAAATAAGACAAACAAAATTTTCCTCAGGTTATACAGAACTAAACTAATAGTCTGTCTAAATATTGAAGGTACAAAGACCTTATTTTTAAAGAAAAATTAAAAACTGAAAATATGGTAGCAAAACTTTTGCTGTTCATACTACAGTGGGGAGCACTTAATCCATGAACACTTTAATTAGCTGCTATATTCACTTTCCAATTTTGTAGAAGGAAGCAGATTTTATACAAAAGATGGCTAGCAAGAATAAATGGAATAATGTACAAATGCAAAAAATGTGACTAATAAAAAAAATCAAGCAGTTTCTTTCTTCTGCTGCATTTGTGTCTGTATTCATTTGCTGTAGCCAAAGGCTTTGCCATTCTGCTATTATTATCCCATTATATACAAACCCAGGCAACCCTACAGGCTTGGGGAGGTGTGGCTGGAAAGCTCCCAGACAGAAAGGGACCTTGGTGTGCTGATGGACATTCGGCTGAATATGAGCCAGCAGTGTGCCCAGGTGGCTAAGAAGGCCAATGGCATCCTGGCTTGTATCAAGAATGGTGTGGTGAGCAGGACTAGGGAAGTCATCCTGCCCCTGTACTCAGCATTGGTGAGGCCTCACCTCAAGTACTGTGTTCAGTTTTGGGAACCTCAGCACAGGAAAGACATGGAGGTACTGGAGCAGGTCCAGAGAAGGGCAACAAGGCTTGTGAAGGGCTTGGAGAATCAGCCCTACGAGGAGAGGCTAAGGAAGCTGGGGCTGTTTAGTCTGGGAAAAGGAGGCTGAGGGGAGACCTTATCACCCTCTTCCAGTACGTGAAAGGTTCTTACAGTGAGAGTGGGGCAGGTCTCTTCTCACTAGTGACAAGTGACAGGACGAGGGGAAATGGCCTCAAGTTGCACCAGGGCAAGTTTAGGTTGGATATTAGGAAGAACTTCTTTACAGAAAGGGTAGTCAAGTACTCCCTTGTACTTGGGAGTACAAGGCTCCCCAGGGAGGTGGTGGAATCACTGTCCCTGGATGTGTTTAAGAGCCGTTTGGATGTGGTGCTCAGGGATATGATTTAGAGTGGAGGGTTTTTAGAGTTAGGGTACTGGTTAGGCTGCGGTTGGACTTGATGATCTTCAAGGTCTTTTCCAACCTGGGTAATTCTATGATTCCATAGCATTATAACATTGGTTGCTGTGAGAGTAATGCTTTATATTTATTTACATAGAAACTACAACAGATACAAAGAGTACAATAACATTATTTGATAGAGCAAATTCTCAGCCATAAAGCACTACGTTTCAACATAGTCACCACCATTAGCTATGCATTTCACCAATGACGAACAAGAGCCTATATGCCATACTCGTATAAATCTGCTATAGCCATCTGGAACATGAGTAGTCTTTCACTTTGCTGCTGCCATTGCTCATTGCTCACCCATCACTGTTCTCGTATGCAGTGATTGGTCCCTGGAAATGTTCAGCAAGCATTGCTGAATGTCAGTGGTGCCATTTTATCTACATGGAGAAATTCAGTGACATGCCTTTGCTTCACATGCACTTCCAAATGGAAGTGCATGTGGAATGGAGTTAAATCCAGCTGGTGACGGGTCACGAGTGGTGTTCCACAGGGGTCGGTGCTGGGGCCTGTCCTCTTCAATATCTTTATTGATGACCTGGATGAGGGCATCGAGTGCACCTTCAGTAAGTTCGCAGATGACACCAAATTGGCTAGAAGTGTGGATCTGCCTGGGAGTAGCGAGGCCCTACAGAGGGATCTGGACAGGCTGGAGAGCTGGGCTGAAGCCAATGGGATGAGGTTCAACAAGACCAAATGTGGCATCCTGCACTTCAGCTACAACAAGCGATGCTACAGGCTTGAGGCACAGTGGCTGGAAGACTGCTGGAAGACATCGAGGCCCTGGAAGGTGTTCAAAGGAGGGCAACAAAGCTGGTGAGGGGTCTGGAGCACAGGCCATATGAGAAGAGGCTGAAGGAACTGGGATTGTTCAGCCTGGAAAAGAGGAGGCTCAGGGGAGACCTTATAGTTCTCTATAACTTCCTGAAGGGAGGTTGTAGTGAGCTGGAGGTTGGCCTCTTCTCTTGTGTCATTAGTGATAGGACCAGAGGGAATGGTTTCAAGCTACGGCAGGGGAGATTCAAGCTGGACATTAGGAAGTATTACTTCTCAGAAAGGGTGGTCAGGCACTGGAATGGACTGCCCAGGGAGGTGGTGGAGTCACCAACCCTGGGGGTATTCAAGGAACGTCTGGATGTTGTGTTGAGGGACATGATTTAGTGGGAGCTATTAATAACAGGTGAATGGTTGGACTGGATGATCTTTTAGGTCTTTTCCAAAATTGGTGATTGGAGAGAAAGGGACTTTACAGAAACTGGGAAAGGGGTAGTGAAAAGATTTATGTAGAAGTTGTTAGAAGAATGGGGATTGCAGACACTGGATCTGGAATAACAAGGTGGATGAAGGCCACAAAGATTGTGCAACAGCCTGAGAACTGTGAGGTGATTAGATGTCCACAGGGCAAGCTGGAACTGCTTTAGGGGGTGCCCCTCCCACAGGGTCGAAAGTTTACGGCCAGGAAGACTATGAGCCTTCATCCCACAACCACCCCCATAACTCACTCCACATGCGCAAGGGGGGAGGGACCGCATGCTAATGGAGTCTTGGGAATGTAATGAATATGTATCCGAATTTCTGCGAACTATCGATTATGTTTTAGTTTGGCCTATATATCTGTAGCACACTTTCTCCTAATGCTGTGCAAGTGAGGTGGAGCTATCCCCCTTGCACCAGGATATATGTGCATCACTCATTAAACATACCTGCTTTATAACTACTTTGTGGTTATGGAGTTTGATTTCTGCATGTCAAGACTGCCCCTCTGCTGCCATCTGCTGCACAGCAACATGGAATGGCATATTGGTGGGAATGTTCAACCTCAACTACCATCTATCAACATCCATCTCTGAATCTATAGGCCATTATAATAAGAGGTAGCCCTCATCTTCAGATTAAAAAAAAATAATTTTATATGACTGACTTAATATATTTCTGAGAAGATTAAAGAAAAAAATTAAGAACCTTTGCCTCATAACCAGTGATGAGGTTCCACATTTTGCAATAAGCTACATTTCTTGATAGTTAATATGTATGAATCTCTCCTAGTCTATAAGCTAATCCTAAGGGGAAAAAATCACTTCAGAAACAGGAGGAGAGGAAGAAAGTAATTTGCAGAACAAACTATAACCACAAAGTAGTTGTAGAGCAGGTATGTTTTATTTGGCTAGCTGAGTTCAGGGAGATAAATAATTCCTTCCTAGCCTGCACACGGAAAGCAGGCACTCATTCTTCCAATATCCCTTCCTTCTACATAGCACACATTGGTCATTCTCTAGGGGTCTCTGGAGCCTCTCAGGCCTCGTTTCCCTAGTTCCTCAAGGAACTGAGGCTGCCACCAACACTTTCCTATCTTTTCTCCTATCCTTCACTTCTCGATTGCTGTATATTCTCCATGCCTCATCCAGCAAACTTTGCAAATTCCTGCTCTCTGTTAAATTTAAATTCTGAAGCTTTTGTCTGATATTCCCTGCTAATTGCCCTATTGTAGTGGAATTCCAGGGTCACAGCCTGAAACAATAAGTGAGCTAGGAGAGTACTAGAGTGCCTTGAGCAGCGAGGGGGGTCTGGAGCCACCCTACCTCCCTACCTCCGTGCAATCTGAGTCTGCACGGGTTCCCCCTTTCTGCCCACCCCTTTCTTTCCTGCGGGGACTGTGCAAATGCGGGAGACTCACATTCCTCAGCTCCCTTTCTCCAAGCTGTTACCAGGAGGGGTGAGTTAATTCTTTTTTATATCTTTTCCTATAGCGCCTATTTCTCAAATAAAGGCTCTGACATTGCCTTCATTTGCCCTACATTCTGGCAAGCCAGGTAGCCAAATATCTTTAAAGATACCCAATTATAAGCCCCCTAAAATAATTACCATGACATTTTTGAACAATACCATGGGATTCTTTGCATGGGAAAAGACTAGCCCTGTGAGTGAAGTTTTCCCAGGGCACATCCCGGGATTCCTATCATGGGATTGCTTGGATTGTTGAAAAATGGGGCCCCCTGCAGGAAGGAGGGGGTGTTCAGGAGTCCCCAGCCCACCTGGCTGAGTATTTCAATAGTCTAAACAAAAATGTACGCACTACCTAAGGATGATAGTTAGCTGCCTCCATGGTGGCGTGGCCACTGCTGATGGCCTTGAACCGGCTAAATATAACTGCAACAGCACTCACTGATGAAAATCAACTATTGTGTGACCATACTGAAGAACTGGAAAGGCAGGCTGCGATTTTGAGAGGGTAAAAACCTAATCCTATCATTTCCATACAAAATAAATCCATATTATCTCTCTAGAAATAAGTGGGGACCCTGTACAAGAGAATTCACAGGATTTTATAACTGAAAGCACTAAAAGGTCAGATCTTGAGGCCCCACTAGAGCTATTTTCCTTTGAGATACGACCATTTGTAACTCGAAAACAACAACAAAAATAACCAGCACAACAGCGGGGATGCCCACTTACCAGTGGCCCTCTGACCAGAGTACACTACATGTAACAGCTTGCCCATACATGACAGCTGAATTAATGGATGAAGTACAGGAGTTTAGACAAACATCAAGAAAGAGAGTACCAGCTCCAACTGTACGACATGGGGGCAGAAACCGTTGTGGTGAGCGGACAAGAAATTTCAAAGCTGTTATCCATTACCACTCTCCTTGCGCTCAGGCAAAGACTATAGGAAGCTGTCCAACATAATGAAGAAAATCATTCATTGATTACATGGTTAATGGCCGCATGCCGTGAAACGTGGACAAACAAGAGTGATATACCATTAAATACCAGCCTATGGTTCTCCACGGAGGACTTGCAAAACTGCATTTGAGAATTAGGCATGAAGAAGGCGATCTATGAAGAGGATTTTAAGAGCCTGGACATGATGAAATTTTCAGAAGGAATGAGGGACCTCATCCTGCAGCAAGCTCCACCACATTAGTATAGTACTTTGGTATCCATCCTGAATCCCCTAGTGGCCTCAGAGGCCATAATACAACAGGTTGCCCAATTGGTGACAAATCTGGGAGAGACAGAGCACATATGGACCAGGTGCAATGCCCGAATAGTGGTGGAAAACACAGAGATCTATCCACCACCACAACCTAGGAGACCTGCCCATAAGGTAATTCAGTCTGGACTCATCAGGGTCTCAAGAAAACTAGTCTCACTGACCCAATTAGAGTGGGAGTTCAATTTCAAAACATTGATGAGCAGCCTAATCAGGTCTTATTACAATTATGGAAACAGTTAACAGACAGTCAGAGATTACAACCCTTGCCTAAAAGGGAAGGAGTTAGACTCATAGAACGGATTCCACAAAACACGTGGAATCTAGATTTCATAGTCCCATTGAAAAAATGTAAACCTCCTCAGGTGGCCTGGGCAGCCACAGTCAAGCCGTCAGAGGAAAAAGACTTGAGGACTGCAGAGCTAATGGCGTGACAGAGAAGCCAAAATTCCCCAAGTCAGGGGTCGCTAGAGGAGACTGGAGATCCTACATAGAACTAAAGATTCATTGGTCCAAAAAAATGTGCAGCAACTTATGACATTAGTAATCACTAGGGCAGAAACATCGATTATATCTGGTGACCCAAACCAATTTTCAGGCAGCAAGGCAATGATAGGTGGGTTTGGGGGGCAGATGATCCCTGTAACCCAAACTTGATTGAAAATGGGGGTTGGGCATCTACCATCCTTGTGGAGGTTGGGGGCTGCCTTGGACAGAGTGACCATGAAATGATAAATTTCTCAATTCATGGTGGAGCTTGGAGGGGGAATAGTAAAACTGCTACCTTGGACTTCCGGAGGGCGGACTTTGAATTGTTCAAGAGACTAGTAGGGGCAGTCCCCTGGCATTCGGCCTTAGCGAACAAAGGGATCCAAGAGAGCTGGTTGCTCTTCAAGAAGGAAGTCGTAAGGGCGCAGGAGCAGGCGGTCCCCCTGAGCCGCAAAATGAGCCGGCGGGGAAGAAGACCGGCGTGGATAAATAGGGAACTCTTCTTAAGGTTGCAGGAGAAGAAGAGAATCTACCACCTGTGGAAGGAGGGAAGAGCAACTCAGAATGACTACAAAGAGGCTGTTAAGATGTGTAGAGGGAAAATCAGAGTGGCAAAAGCCCAGCTTGAATATAAGCTGGCCGCTGGGGTAAAAACAAACAAGAAACCCTTTTACAAGTACATCAACTGTAAGAGGAGGACAAAGGGGAATCTCCATTCTTTACTGGACGAGGCTGGGAATATGATCACAGAGGATAAGGAAAAGGCAGAGGTTCTGAATGCCTTCTTTACGTCTGTCTTTAAAAGTCATCTTGGTTGTTCCCAGGGCTCCCCACGCTCTGACTTGGTAGTCTCGGCTGGGGAGCAGACTGAACCCCCTGTGATTCTTGAAGAAGCGGTCAGGGAATTACTACTCCAACTGGACTGCCACAAGTCCATGGGTCCGGATGAGATTCACCCGAGAGTGCTTAAGGAACTGTCGGAGGTGATCGCTGAGCCGCTTTCCATTATCTTTCAGCGCTCCCTGTTAACGGGTGAGGTCCCGGAAGACTGGAGGCTTGCCAACGTGACTCCCATTTACATGAAAGGTTGTAAGGAGGATCCAGGGAACTACAGGCCTGTTAGCCTGACCTCGGTGCCAGGGAAGGTAATGGAACGGATTGTCTTGAGGGAGATCATGCGGCAGGTGTGGGATGACCAGGAGATCAGACCTAGCCAGCATGGGTTCGTGAAGGGCAGGTCCTGCTTGACCAATCTGATCTCCTTCTATGATCCTGTGACCTGTCTGATAGATGAAGGAAAGGCTGTTGATGTGGTCTACCTAGACTTCAGCAAAGCCTTCAACACTGTCTCCCATGCTATTCTCCTGCAAAAGCTGGCAGCCCGTGGCTTGGATGAGTACACTCTCAGCTGGGTAAGGAGCTGGCTGGAGGGCCAGGCCCAGAGAGTGGTGGTAAATGGAGTTAAATCCAGTTGGAGTCCAGTCATGAGTGGTGTTCCCCAGGAGTCGGTGCTGCGGCCTGTCCTCTTCAACATCTTTATTGATGACTTGGATGAGGGCATTGAGTGCGCCCTCAGTAAGTTCACAGATGACACCAAATTGGCAGGGAGTGTCGATCTGCCTGAGGATAGAGAGGCCCTACAGAGGGATCTGGATAGTCTGGAGAGCTGGGCCGAATCCAACGGGATGAGGTTCAACAAGACCAAATGCCGGGTCCTGCACTTTGGCCACAGCAACCCCAGGCAGCGCTATAGGCTTGGGGCGGAGTGGCTGGAGGACTGTGTGGAGGAAACGGACCTGGGGGTACTGATTGAGGCTCGGCTGAACATGAGCCGACAGTGTGCCCGGGTGGCCAAGAAGGCCAACAGCATCCTGGCTTGCATCAAAAACAATGTTACTAGCAGGTACAGGGAGGTAATTGTCCCCCTGTACTCGGCATTGGTGCGGCCGCACCTCGAGTACTGTGTTCAGTTTTGGGCCCCTCACTGCAAGAAAGACATTGCAGCCCTGGAACGTGTTCAGAGGAGGGCTACAGAGCTGGTGAGGGGTCTGGAGCACAAGCCTTATGAAGAGCGGATGAGAGAGCTGGGATTGTTCAGCCTGGAGGAGGCTCAGGGGAGACCTTATAGCTCTCTATAACTTCCTGAAGGGAGGTTGGAGTGAGCTGGGGGTTGGCTTCTACTCTCGTGTAATCAGTGATAGAACTAGAGGGAATGGTTTTTAAGCTGCGCCAGGGGAGATTCAGGCTGGACATTAGGAAATATTACTTCTCGGAAAGGGTAGTCAGGCATTGGAATGCACTGCCCAGGGAGGTGGTGGAGTCACCGACCGTGGGAGTGTTCAAGAAACGTTTGGATGTTGTGTTGAGGAATATGATTTAGCTGGGAAGTAATGGTAATGGTTGGACTAGATGATCTTCTAGGTCTTTTCGAACCTTGATAATTCTGTGATTCTGTGATCCTGGGAATACAAGATGTCTATCTACCCAATTCCAGAGTACATATTGGGGATAGACATCCTGTGAGGTCTGACTCTACAAACCACTGTGGGAGAGTTCAGATTAAGGGAAAGATGTATTATGTCATGGTTTTGTAATTTTGTAATTTTGCTATCAGTATTCCACATCATAACATCATGTCAAGTATGGATACTTCTGTTGAATGTGCAGTCCACAGAAGAAGACTACATATCCCAGAGAACAACAGGAGTAACAACCAGGACTCTATATAATCTCGTTCCCAGGCTGGAGTGCCCTCCTTCTTCTCTCGAACTTCTCGGAGAGTGGGAAGCGTTCCAGCCGTGTCGCCTAGAGTTCACAGTAGGCCTCTCGGTTTTTGGAGACTCTCTCTCTCTGTTTCGTTCGATTTGTTAGCCTTAATTATATTATATTGTGTTATCTTGTATTTCGATATCATATTTAGTAAAATAAGTTTTTCCTCCTTAGATTGTCGCTGTTTTATCCCACTCCCCTTTTCCCCCTCCTTTCCGGGCCCCGGGGGGGGGCCGTGGGGTGGCTTCCCCTGTCACGGGCATAGGTAAATCTAAGTAACCCGTGACAGATTTTTGGTGGAGAACGCGGGCATAGAGCTTTTTAGCTTTTAGAACGACTCTCTCTTTGCTCTTAAAGAGCTTCGTTACGGGAGTGTTGGGAGTGCTATCTTTCCGTAGCTGCTCACGGAGAACGTGACCTTGAAATACCAGACAAATTGTCAACATTAAGGGCTGCTGCACATTCTCAGCATTGCTATCTAACTTTTGTGTAGAAAACAAAGGGATTTCTTTCTCCCTTAGAGCAAAGCTAGCTAGCTCTGACTTTTACAGAGCCTGCCAGCAATGAATCTACAATTCATCCCAGTTGCTCTGTTTAAGGGATTGAAAGCAATTATGATCTTCTTAAAGTATTGGTCAACTATTAACACCATAATTTGGTGTTGTGGAATTGTGCAGGTATATAGCCTAATAAGGTGGATACTGATGGAGACACCTGCCTGGAACTTTTACGAGATGTGGTATGGTCAGAATTTTGGCATCTACACCCCAGATGGAATTGTGAATCTTACAAACACTTGCATCCCAGATGGAACAGGCAATTTTACAAATACTTGCATCCCAGATGGAACAGGCAATTTTACAAACAGCACCATGTTTAATTCATTGTACAGGCTAAAAAAACCCTTTTTATTTAGGTTGTACTCTCAGATTTCCACACGCCTTTCAATAACTGAGATAGGGTTCATACTTGCATTCATGTTATCACTATCAATGCATGCATATATGTTCCTATGCATTCGTTCTATGCGGAAGTCTCCTCCAGAACCAGAGAATGATGACTGGCAGGGAATATGGAAAGGTTTAGGAAAAGTCTTAGAAGCATGGGGACCCGCAGTGCCATGGGATTTCACTCTTGAACACCTAAGGGACCCTAAGAAATTAAGTGAGTATTTGGGTCAGAGATCTAAGGAGGTAAACCTTATGTGGGGTTTGGCTTATGCATACCGTGCTTTGTATCATACTATTCTGGAGAGAGAGAGTTTCCGATCTGAGATTCAAGCCCAAGTTAATTCTGATCAGTCACAGGAGGCATCAGTAGCAATATCAGTTGCCCCTGTGGAAGGCAAGAAATGGAAACGGGTGTCCATGCGTCTAGAACGAAAAGAAGGAGAAGCACAGGGGGGGGCAGCAGAAGACCCAGATGCCGGGCATGGAGCAGTACCGAAAAAAGCAAAGGCAAAAACCAGGAGGCATGAAGAAGAGACTGATGATGAGGAGGAAATCACCTATTGTCGACCTCTGAAGCTGACTGAAATCCAAGGCTCAAGAAAGGAGTTCACACGGCGTCAAGATGAAGGTATCCTTGCTTGGTTGCTTCGCTGCTGGGACAACAGGGCCAACAGCTTGTCTCTAGATGGTAATGAAGCTCGCCAACTAGGAAGCATTGTCCAAGATGCAGGTATCGACAGAGGGATTAGCAGATGTTCGGATGGAGCTGCCACTCTCTGGTTGCGGCTGTTAGAAGCCGTGAGAGAAAGGTACCCCTATAAGGATGCTTTGAAGCCTAAATTTGATAGTTGGAATACCGTCCAAAAAGGTATTCAGCGCCTGAGGGAATTGGCCATGGCGAAAATGTTGTACAGCCCTGATCCAAGCGAACTTGACCCTGAGAGAGTGAGGGCCGATCCTGACATGTGGCAGAAAATCACAAGTACAGCACCAGAGAGAATTGCACAGTCATTGGTATCAGGATCTAAAGGATTCGTGGACAGATGGCCCCGAGTTGTTGAGCTGATTATAATGCTTCAAACCACCGATCAGCAGCTCCCCCAACTGCATGCCGCAGTTTCTGCCATCTCACGGCTAGAAAACCGAGTAGATGAAATGTGCAAGAAATTGTTTCCATCAACTAATTGTAATGATCCCGTAATAGTATCAGAAACAACTGATGAAGGTCAATCCTCGTACGGGCCACCAGGTCTAATGAAGGATCTGATCAAACTAGTCCAGTCCTACTCCCTACCTGCATCATCAAAAGTCTCAGCTGTTAAACGCACACGCTTCCCAGCTCGAGCAAGGAACAACAGTACGATTGCACCGCGTGTTTCCATGTGGCGCTACCTACGTGACCGTGGAGAAGACATGAGGAAGTGGCATGATCAGCCCACTTCTGCACTACGAGCACGGGTGAAAGAACTACTAGACATACCAACCACCAGTGGAGTTGCTCCAGTCATCACAGGTAACCAATAGAGGGGCCCTGCCCTCAGTCAGGGGAGGGAAAGGGATAATAGAGTTTATTGGACTGTGTGGATTCGATGGCCTGGCACATCAGAACCACAGGAATATAAGGCGCTGGTGGATACCGGTGCACAGTGCACCCTAATGCCCTCCAGTCATGAAGGGACAGAATCAATCCATATTTCTGGAGTGACTGGGGGCTCTCAAGAATTGACTGTGCTGGAGGCTGAAATAAGCCTCACTGGCAAAGACTGGCAAAAACATCCTATTGTGACTGGCCCAGGGGCTCCATGTATACTGGGTGTTGATTACCTCAGAAGGGGGCATTTCAAGGATCCTAAGGGGTATCAATGGGCCTTTGGGATAGCTGCTGTAGATATGGACAACATTAAGCAGCTGTCTGTTTTGCCTGGCCTGTCAGAGGACCCGTCTGTTGTTGGGCTGTTACGAGTAAAAGAGCAGCAGGTACCGACTGCTACAAAGACAGTGCACAGACAGTAGTATCGCACCAACAGGGATTCCTTGCTCCCCATTCATGATTTGATTCGCCAGTTGGAGAATCAGGGAGTGATCAGTAAAACTCACTCACCTTTTAACAGTCCCATATGGCCAGTGCGTAAAGCCAGTGGAGAATGGATGCTGACAGTAGACTACCGTGGCCTGAATGAGATCACACCCCCATTGAGCGCTGCTGTGCCGGACATGTTGGAACTCCAGTACGAGCTGGAGTCAAAAGCAGCCAAATGGTATGCCACCATTGACATTGCCAATGCCTTCTTCTCTATTCCTTTGGCCACAGAATGTAGGCCACAGTTTGCCTTCACCTGGAGGGGCATTCAGTATACTTGGAACCATTTGCCCCAGGGATGGAAACACAGCCCAACCATTTGCCATGGGTTGGTCCAAACTGTACTGGAACGGGGTGGTGCTCCTGAACACCTGCAGTACATTGATGACATTGTTGTGTGGGGCGATACAGCAGAAGAAGTTTTCACAAAAGGAGAGCAGATAACCCAAATTCTTCTACAAGCTGGCTTTGCTATTAAGCGAAGCAAAGTAAAAGGACCTGCCCAGGAAATTCAGTTCTCAGGTATAAAGTGGCAGGATGGATGTTGTCACATCCCAGCAGATGTGATTGACAAAATCACTGCCATGTCTCCACCAACTAGCAAGAAAGTGACACAATCTTTCCTGGGTGCAGTGGGCTTTTGGAGGATGCACATTCCAAACTACAGCCTCATTGTAAGCCCCCTTTATCAGGTGACGTGGAAGAAGAATGATTTTGCATGGGGCCCTGAGCAGCAGCAGGCTTTTGAACAGATTAAACAAGAGATAACCCGTGCTGTAGCCCTGGGGCCAGTACGGACTGGACAGGATGTAAAGAACATCCTCTATACTGCTGCTGGAGAGGAAGGCCCCACTTGGAGTTTGTGGCAAAGAGCCTCAGGATAGACCCGTGGCCGACCCCTGGGATTCTGGAGTTGAGCGTATAAGAGGTCTGAAGAGTGCTACACTCCAACTGAGAAGGAGATCGCAGGCTAGACTGACGTCTTTCGAGTTCTGGCATTCAGGGGAGTGTGTGGGAGCCTTCACCGTTTTGCCTAGATTCACAGTAGGCCTCTCGGTTACGGGACTCATTCTCTCTCCTATGTGTTGTCCTGTATTTCGATATAGTATTTAGTAAATAAGTGTGCCTCCTTAGATTGTTGCCGCTGTTTTCTTTTCCTAATTAACTTTTTCCTTTCAGCCTAGGTCCCCTGCGGGGCCCACGTCCCCGTCACGGACGCAGGTGGATTTTCTTTTAAACCATGACAGGTGGGTATGGACTTGGCTGCAGTTAATGCAGTCCCACTGTGCAAGGCAGAAATTAGAACGCTGCCAGGGGATGCTACTCTATCGCAAATGATGGAGATGTGTGTTCGTGCCAAAAAGATCAAGGCTCAGGAGCCGATGGCAGCGGCTATAGCCTCTGCTGTTCGGGAAGTTGTCGGGAACAAGTCATCCATGGGTAGTCCAAGACTGCATTGTTTCAAGTGCAGTGGCATAGGTCATGTTAGGAGAGATTGTCCTTCCCTGTTGTTGGTAAAAGCAGCTGGGAATAATTTTTTCAACTGTGGCAAATCGGGTCACCTCACTCAAGATTGTGCAGCAGGGTCGGGAAACTGCAAACAGAGCACTGCTCTGGGCGCGAGGACACAAATAAGGACAAAGAGCACCACCCAGCCAGCATTTCTGGCAATACCGTGGCCAGGCCCAGACCAGGAACACAATTGAGACCGGTGCATACCTTTTGTCATCACCCACTCTTCTTCCAGTAACCTCCGAAGACAGCAGAGGAGGTGAATGGTTTATAGTGGGGGCTCTTAAGATAGAGGAATGGGGAGCAGAGGTACGGCCACAGTGGGCTACAAAACCAGTTAATAACATTCCTCTGACCCCATTGACAGATTCACCAGTAAACATACCTGCAGACCTTCCCATTGCTGCTGCTGTATGGGAACTTCACGGTCACCCTAAGATTATCACATACCTCTGTTGGAATAAGCAGTACCACTGATTAAACTGCTTGGCTGATATGCGCAGAGATGTTACTGTCATCAGTGATCAAGATTGCTCCCACATTGGCCTACCAATGCTTGCCCATTGGCTATCTCTGGGGTTGGAGGTCAGCAGTTTGCATCCAGGAGTGTTAATGCTATTCAGGTCAGGATCAAAGGGGAGATGGAAACTGCCACTGCTTGTCCTTATGTTCTCCCTGGCCTCCCAGTATGCCTACTTGGACGTGATGTGCTTCAACAATTTGGAGCATGATTGGTTGCGGGTCATTTGGATTTTCCCAGAGGGGTCCTGGGTTGCTGATGGTGTCATGGTGCTCTGACAAGTCGGTGTGGGTCCCCCAGTGGCCCCCAAGTTGGGAGAAGTTGACCCACTTGCAAGAATTGGTGAACCAGGAGGTTGCAGCAGGCCATTTGGTTCCCACTACTAGTCCCTGGAATTCACTGGTTTTTGTTATTCAGAAAAAGTCAGGGAAATGAAGCTTTATATATGATCTTAGAGTGGTCAATGACACCATGGAGGACATGGGAGCCTTACAACCAGGCCTTCATATGCCTTCTATGTTGCCGCACAACTGGCAGTTGCTAGCGATAGATTTAAAAGACCATTTTTTCACCACTGTTTTGCACCATGATGTTCAGAAGAGTTCCAACTGTGAATAATGCTGCTCCTGCCCACCGGTATCATTGGACTATTCTGCCACAGGGTATGAAGAATTCCCCGGGCATTTGCCAAATGCACATGCATATGGCCTTATGATCGTTTCATGAAGAATACCCGGAGTTGCTGGTATATCATTATATGGATATTATAATATCATATCATTATATGGATGACACCTTAGATGCTGGCAGAATTCTGCCATCAAATTTGGAGCGTGACCTTTCTGGCAATCTGGCTGCAGTGGGTCTGCATGTTGCCCAGGAAAAAGTCCAACAAGCAAGTCCTTACACCTACCTGGATACTATTATCAGAGAGCGTTCGCTGTCCCCTCAGCAACTTCAAATTAATACACCAGTAGCAACAATTAACAACCTTCAGCGTTTGGTCGGAGGTATTCAATGGGTTCGATCCTTTGTGCCAATACCACAGCAGGATCTGCAGCCACTTTTAGATCATAGAATCATAGAATTACCCAGGTTGAAAAAGACCTCGAAGATCATCAAGTCCAACCACAGTCTAACCATAGTACCCTAACTCTAACAACCCTCTGCTAAATCATATCTCTGAGCACCACATCCAAATAGCTCTTAAACACATCCAGGGATGGTGACTCAACCACCTCCCTGGGGAGCCTATTCCAGTGTTTAACTACCCTTTCTGTAAAAAAGTGTTTCCTAACATCCAACCAAAATTTACCTTGGCACAACTTGAAGCCATAGATGGGTTAGCCAAACCTCCAGATCCAGTAGCACCTCGACGTCTGTCTGCAAAGCAGCATGACGCAGTGGTAAAAACAGAGAAGACATTATCTACCTATGTGTTGGGTCACTGAATTCCACAGCAGCCCTTGGAGGCATGGGTTTTTGTGCATGTGTCAGGGACGACAGCTTTGCTGTACCAATGGGATGAAGCCGCAGTGCTTGCTCAGCACTTGATCCTTTTTGTATGGCTGTACTCTGCAACTTTGGCACATACAGTCATTACATTGGGAGAAAGCCTAGCCGATATCATCACCTGAGTACAACGGCATGCCATTCAGATAGCGGGAATAGATGTTGCTCAGTTTTCATTCAACTTACCCCAAGCTACATGGGAAGGAGCAATCATTCACTGTGTCCCTTTACAACTTGCGTTATCAGGTTTTTGTGATCATATCAAGCCTCTTAGGTTGTATCCTTGGCTTGCACCTTTGCAGTCATTGCCTTGTCTCCCAAAAATACCTCTGTCCTCCCATCCAGTAAAAGGAATTACAGTATTCACAGATGCATCAGGTCAGACCAAACAGGCTGCATATGTTTGGTTTGATAAGGGAACATAGCAACAGCAGGTTTAGAGGGAGGAAAGCGTGAGTGTTCAGATGCTTGAGCTCAGTACGAGAGCAGTTTTGATGCAGTGGAAACATGCTCCATTGAACATTGTGATGGACAATCAGTACTGTTAAATTCTAATACAACATTTAGCTCAGGCTCTCGTGGTGCTGATGCCTGTAGCCCATGAGGTTCATACGCTTATGGCCTCCCGAACAGCTCTTTTTGTTACCCATGTGCAGAGTCATATGGGCCTACTGGGGCTAGCTGAAGGTAATAGTCATGCAGATGCGGCAGCAGGCCAGCTGCAAGTAGCTCTGACTACTCCTGCTCCAGATACTTTATCACAGGCACGGTCATCGCATCAGTTTTATCACCAAGGTGCTCATGCACTCGCACGACAGTTTGATTTAATTTTTCCTACAGCACTGTCCATTGTGGCAGCGTGTCCAGCTTGTCAGACTGTAGGAGGCATTTCCCCTGCAGTATAATTTAGGGTTAACCCTAGTGGTCTCTCAACAAACCAGACCTGGAAAGTTGACATCACTGATTACCCCCCATTCAGTCGTCTCCGCCATATCCATGTAGCAGTGGATACTTGCTCTCATGCAATGGTGGCTTTACCCACTACTCATACCACCGCTCACCAATCCATCAGGCATCTACAATTAGCCTTTTCTTTGCTTGGTGTGCCTGAGTTGATCAAGACTGACAATGGCTTCAATTACCGTTTCCATACTTTTCAACATTTCCTGCAACTCTGGGGTGTGTGTCATGCTATGGGCATCCCCCACGACAGCACTGGTCAAGCAATAGTCAAATAGGCTCATCACACCCTCAAAGCAAAGATTGTGCAGCTAAGGGAGGGGGGAGATGTAGGAGATCCCATAGCTGCAGTATAGAAAGCGTTGGTAGTGCTCAATCAATTTGCTACAGACAATGCCTTGTCTTCTATACGAAAGCACTTCCCAACGCAGCAGTGGATCTTTGGTGGTAAGGCAATCCCAAAGGTTCGCTTTCGGGCACCTGAGTCTGATAAATGGGAGGGTCCCACAGATCTTCTCACATGGGGCCGAGGGTATGCTTGTATTTCCATAGGAGCCAGAACCCAGCAGATTCCTGCCCACCTGGTCCAGCTGTGGTTGCCAGCTACTGCTGCCTCTGCTTCTTCTCCTGCTACTGGGAGTGAGCCTGTTGGAGAAAACAATGCAGGTGTTGACTCTAACGACCCCCGAGTTGTTGGAAAATTTCTGGCTGCAGTATGCAAAACTGACTAACTCTTCCACGATGTGCTTGGCCCTCTCAGCGGTAGGTGATCCATTTTGTACTTGTGCTCTTGCCATACGTTAAGCTGAAGTCCCTTGTTTTAACTGGAAGGCCTGCACCAATGATGATTTATTGAATCAGATCAGGGCGGTAAACAATAGAGGTAATCGTCGGCTCCTTGTTAAGTGCATGTGCGAAGGGATCTGGTACAGCACAAGACGGTCCAGCCAAGGAAGTGAGCTCCTGTGGCAAAGAGCAATAGCAACAGGGTTACTTGTTCTCCAGCAGCCCCAGGACCCTCGAGCAGGAAACATTCGATGGCAGGCCATGGCTACTATGCATGCCAACGCATCAGCAGTGGGGTGGGTTTGGTTTCACTCCAGCTCATCTAATGCAAGGCTGCAAGGCAGCCAGGACTACAACCCACGGGAAAGTAAGACCTTCCCCAGAAGCAACACTATGGTCTACATGACGATTGAGCCAGAGAACGATGCCCCTATACACCTACCTCCAGATACGGTCCTGATTTGCAAGTCAGGATATGTCTACCCAGTTATACCCATTCGACCTAAGGGTGGTCCCTGCAGCTTGGACAGGCTAGGTATAGCACCTACCACGCCACACGACATCAAACGATTCCTCGCAGAGGGCTTGCAGTGATGGTGGAGTGTAGAGACGTTGACACCAGAATGCAATGATCACATGTATCTCAATGGGAATGTTTGCCAGGTCATAGGTACTATCTTTATCTGGCTCCAAGTAGTTTGTAATACACACATGACTGAACGGCTTGCTTGTTGGGCAGCGAAGAATACAAATTGCACTTCCCGTGCACTGAATGATATAGCTGATATGCTGAGTTCCCTCAACACCAGACTGACTCAGATGAAGATGGCAGTAGACTTTCTGCTCGCTCAGACTGGTCTAGGTTGCGACGAGATGGAACAACACCTAGGCTTGAAAGGATTCTGCTGCCTCAACTTCAGCACAAATGCATCTTCGGCCACAGAGAAAATCCAACCGGAGGCAAAGGACATAGCTGATTCAACATTCCAGATAATCAAGGACAATAACTGGGGTTCCTTTTCCAATTTACTTGGCCTTCCCAGGCGACTTGAGAACGTTCTTACTTTGGGTGTGATTACTTTAGTTGTTACCTTGCTTGCTGTTTGATTCCTGTTATAGTTCACATAATTCACCATGTTTTAGATCAGGCGGTGAATCGCCTTCTCACAGTTAATTTAGTTTTAAGTGCACCACACGGAGACGGCTATCAACCACTATCCACTTGTGACTCTGAAACTTCACATTAGCAAAGAAAGGTGGGAGATGTTGGGGTACTGAGTTGTCTACGTAAAAATTAACGAGTGTGTACAGTAGTTCTGAGTAGATAGAGTGTTCTGGAATAGCTGAGTTACAGCCTGTAGGTTAGGGAATTAGTGGGTGTGGGGTTTAGGTAGGTGTGTGTATAGGTCTTCTTGCATGCATTGGGTTCGTGTAGTGGGTGTATGCGTCAGCATGGGAATTAGAATGGTATATAAGAAGTGTGATGCAGCAATAAATTGAGAGAAGACCTCATGGCATCCATGACTATGTCTCTCTCCCAGACGGTTGAGGTCCAGAGATAAGTCAGGTTAATTTGCAGTTACCACCAGGAAGGAAAATATCCTATTCCTGAAGATGCATGGTACACAGATGGATTCCAATAAGGGCAACCCGAGCAAGTAGAGAGCGATAGCATATCACCCCTCTACCAAGAGGATCTGGATTGATGAGAGGGATAGTCAGAGCAGGCAATGGGCAGAATTGCAAGCCGTGCAGGTGGTTTGTGATAACCCTTCTTTGTTTTCTGGCTCAAAGCCTGCTTCCTGAGGTATTTCTTGTGATAAGACTCCCACTGATTTATGAAGGAGGCAAGTGATGGGTGCTACCATGTGACAATCAACATCAGTTAGTGGACATTTGAAAGCACCTTACTCCAGAGCTGTTTGCCTCTGGAAGAGAGTGCTCAGGAGTGTTTACCGGCAGAAGATCTGGCCTGTGACTAAATAGCTCCAGCTTGGTATGGGAAAATTGGGGAATTACACCATCATGTCCTGTAAAAAAAAAGGATGCAGGTGGGCATCCCTGCTCCCTCTTATCTGCTGGCAATGCCCAGAAGATGGGAACAACAGAATTTTTGTTGAGATCCCAGAGCCAGAAGTTGGCACTCCTAAGGAAAGCTGACTCAATCACTTTGGCGTTATAAATAATTTTGTACTACCACTGGAAATTGTCACTGTGGTCACCATTATTGTCAACAGAACAACAATGCCTGATGACTCACCACTACTGAAGATCAATGACCAAACTACAAACCATGCTGGATCCATGGTGGTGACTATGTCCCTCTTGCTTCTTACAAAGACTCCTTGCTTCTTTATCCTCTTTTCTATCACTCTTCTTCCCTTCCCCATCACCCCTAACTCATAATAGTGTCCGTCCTCCCCTTCCCCATCTCCCTGATTAAGATTTGTAATAAAATGGTCGGACAAACATTTGAACTGTTGTTTCTTAATCTCACGCTGGGTATACATATACCAAAGAACCTCCTCTTCCTCCTGTAAATTGGAGTGAGACATGGTTATAACCAAGGAACCTGGTGACAGTATCCTGAACATCTGCAGATAGTTGGGCTGTGTACCGGGGTTTCACTCTTTGGATTACACAGTGGGCCACCGAGGAATGAACTATCCATGCCCAACCAATCTGTGGTAAAGACATGTGGTTAGACACGTGGAATGCAGTCAAACACAGGACTGTGCATGTCTACCATGTCTCTGGTCACCAACCCCTACAGTCACCGGGAAATGACAAAGCTGACACACTGGCCTGAGTTCAGTGGACTGAGAATTCACAGTCTGAGAACACTGCCTGATGGTTACACCGGGAACGATAGCATGTTGGACAAAAGACAATACGTGCAGCTGCTAAAGCATGGGGGCTGCCCACACCACTATCTAACATCGCCCAGGCATACCAAGACTGCGACACTTGCTCTAAGATGAGACTGCAATCGTCACCCGAAACAACGGCCCCCATTGCTAGAGGATACAGTCCTGCAATGGCAGGTTGATTACATTGGGCCCCACCCTTGCTCTGAGGGAGCGAGATATGTCCTGACCTATGTTGATACTACAAGTGGGCTAATGTAGGCCTCTCCAGTATCAAGAGCAAACCAGGCATATAACATCAAAGCACTTACTAAACTGACGTCTGCCCACAGGACACCGCAAGTCATCAAGAGCAACCAAGGGACTCATTTTACTTGTGCAACGGTACAACGCTGGGCAGAAGAAAACAACATTGAGTGGCAGGTGGAACTGCCATATAACCTAACAGGGGTGGGCCTAATTGAACACTATAACAGTATTAATGCTGCCCTGAAGACAGACTCAATTGTCATAGTTTTATGTTTTTGGGTTATTGGTATTCCACATCATAACATCATGTAGTGCACTGGACCATTAACACTTTAACCCCCTACAACACTACACAATGTTATAACATAAAATACCGATAACCGTGACATTCTGTAAACCATTGACACTGATAGAGTTGTGCAGCCGCAGATATCTGTCCAAAGGGTGTGGTACAGGCAGCCAGGGCACACCTTATTGCAAGCTGTAGCATTGACTCAGGATAGGAATACAGCCTGTATCTTGCCCTAGAGGGTAGATCTTCCACTCCAGGCACCCTTGAAACATCTGTGCTACTCTCTGTGAGTCTTAAGAGTCTCTAGGATCACCAGAAGTAGCAAAATGGCATTGAAGCACTCCAATGTTGCTGTGAGACCATACACAACACCCGGTGATGGCCTATGTGGGACTGATGGAACGTAAGATGGACTTGCGCCAAACAACTGCATACCTCCAGTAACACCACCGAGCACCGGCCCATGAACTTCAACCACAAACTAACCATCAATCATCTTAGATTGTGTCAACCCGCATCACGATGGGCAATCATACGAGCCTCACAGTGTGTTGGATCTCTGTATTAGGGTAGGCTAACCCTCCAGCTGACTCAATCATCGGTTCATGCCATGAAGGGTTGGAACGTATGGAAACCGTTGAATCATGACCTGAACCACTGATTGAGCACCTGAGAAAAAGACCCAGTCAGCCCTGGGAGCACAGGTGAAGACAATTCACCTGTGCAACCAGAAGGGGTGGAACCTAGCTCCACCTCTCTTAGACCTCATTTAAGGACTGACTGGCACTGAGGAAGGATCTTTTTCTAGAGATCCCTCCTTGATGAGGCTTCCACTGCAAACCTTGTATTTTCAGATATGGGCATGCAATCTTCTTCCCTTCCCTATAACACCTTTCTGTTGTGCCAGTCCTTCTGTCATCACACCTTTGTTGTAATGCCTTTCCTATTATATTTATCTGCCCAATTGCTACAATATAAAAACATTTTTTCCTCAATTTTCTACTTCTAGAGTCAAAAGATCACGGTCATGAAGCTCAACTACTTTTCACAACTAAATGCTTTTGAATAGATTAGATTTATACAATTTTAATAGTTTTCAAAAACCTCAAGATCTACAGTGCAGAAAGCATTCCTGTTCAGGTAAGCAGTCTGACTAGAAGTCACTATTCAGTAATTTAGGATGGAGCATATACTGAGTAAGCGTAGTCACTTCAATAAGCCCCGTGTTCTAAAACACAAACGCTAACTTAATTTGACATAAGGCGTGAAAGGTTATATTATATTAATATTCCTTATGCTCCCCAAACGTTATACTTGTTCTCACACAACAAAACCATAAATTTCATACAAGTTCTGCTTAGAAAGTAATGCCTCCTATGTTACTGTGTTGGCCCACAATATCAGAGATGTATTTTGGTGGGATGGCAGTTGAGGTTGAACGTTCCCACCAATATTTTGTTCCGTGTTGTTGCTGTGCAACAGATGGCAGCAGAGGGGCAGTCTGACAAAAGGGTGTCTGACGTGGAAGTGCCTATGAAGCAAAGGTGTGTCACTGAATTCCTCCACACAAAGAAAATGGCACCCATTCACATTCTTTGACGTTTGTTGAACATTTATGGAGACCAAACAGTGGATGTGAGCATAGTGAGGGGTGGGTGGTACATTTCAGCAGCAGCAATAGTGACATGAAAGACAAGTCAAGTTCCAGACAGCCATGCACAGCTCTGTCACACCACAAAACAAAGAGAACCTCAATCAGCTCATCCACACAAATCAGCAGATTATGATTAGGGAACTGCATACGGAGCTGATTATTGGCTTCAGGGCGTTGGAAAAAATGGTGGCAATGTTGGAATATCACAAAGTCCACTCCAGGTGGGTCCCATGAACGCTCACACAAGAACGGAAAGAACAGCATGCGCAAGTTTGTCAGGGCCTATTAAAACAATACAAGGCCAAAGGTGACAGTTTCGTGAATCACATTGTTGCTAGTAATGAGATAACACATCCCTGTCAAACAAAAAGTCCAAAACTCATCCCTCAGCAGGTAGTGATGTGCACTGTCTTTTGGGACAGGAAAGGGGTGATCCTTCTGGACTCCCTGGAACCTGGACAAACCATCAACTCTGACCACTACACTGCAACGCTGACTAAGCTGAATGAGAGAGTTAAAATTGTGATTTCACCCACCCCCAGACTCACATTCCAGCTAGAGTACACTTAGATAAACATATAAGCAGATCGTGAGAGGCTCAACTGTCACCATCAGAGAAATGGAAGGGACAAACAAGATTAGCAAGAGGTAAAAAAAATTACAAGGTGAGAATGAGAGAGAAATTAAAGGTTGATGGGATTAGGATGTAGATACAATAGTAAGCCTAGGGTAGATTGTGAACCTGGAGTACTCAATTAACAAGGAAACTGGGGAGGAATTCTTGGCCTACTTGGATAGGTGGTATAAGGTTGTGATGTGGTTTTGGTTGCGTGCTCCTGCAAGGACCACCACCATTTCAACTGCAAATAAAAAAAATTTTTCACAAGAGATCCAGTCTCTGAAAAATCATTTCAGTTATTTATCACGGGAAGGCTCAAACTTCCAGACTCAGCCTACAGAAGACAATCTTTCTCTTGCAGTACAGTAACGCCAGGCTCCACACCAATTTGAAGAACCTGGATCACATTGTCAGTCTCGGATGGACTGTCCTACTACACCCACATTATAGTCCAGATTTGGCACCTTTCAACTTCCATCTGTCTAGGCCGATGACAGATGGACTTCATGGGCAACATTTTCCTAGCAACAAAACTGTCGTAGCAGCTGTAAAACAGTCAGTCACTTCTGCTGGTGCAGATTTCCACGAGTGCAGCACACAGACTCTTGTTAATCAATGGCATAAACATGTAGCTAATGGCGGTTAATGTGTTGAAAAGCCGTGTTTTGTAGCTGAGAATTTACTCTAACGGTGATCTTTCGTACCTGTCCTAGCTTCCATGGAAACAAATAGGAGGCAACCTATGTGCATGCTTTCACAACCCTCAGGTTCTAGACAGCAACTCTGAAAACGGACACCTTGATTATACGCACATCCTATTTGACAACATTCAAAGTTAGAATAAGCACAAGGAGTTGAAATAGAAAGCTGCCAACCCTTCTGGGCCTATCCTCTTCCAAGTCATCTTTCGTGTAACTTCTATAGCAGTAATCCATTCTTCAACAAGCATTTTCTCCCACCATCCTGTTATAATAGCACCATTACACATGCCAGAACACTTCCACTCAAATACTTAAAGGAAGAATTGAAATGCTCCCTACAATTAGAGTCAAGTTCATCAGCCATTCCCTCCCCACCATGTAAACACCACATTACCTGGAAGGGCAGGTAACGTGGACAGACTTCCATCTGTCTGGTCTGATGACAGATGGACTGCATGTGCAGCATTTTCCTAGCAACAGAACTGCTGTAGCAGCAGTGAGACATTCAGTCACCTCTATTTGTGATTTTTATAAGCATGGCATGCAGTCTCTTGTTCATTGCTGGTGAAAATGTATAGATAATGGTGGTGATTATTGATTATTAGTGTCTTGTAGCCAAAACTTCTCTCTACCAAACAGTGTTATTGTGGTTTTTGTATCTGTTTTATTTCCCTGGAAATAAACAGAAGTCATCTATTTTTACTGTCCCTCAAAACACTTGTTCAAGTTAACAAGTCTACCAATGATTAGGTATAGATAGATGATCAGGTAAACAATGTATTCCATTGACTAACCTATACGGATCCCCTACTTAGTAACACAGGATTTATATGTTCCATTCCGCATACTCGCAAATCTTGAATTTGTGACTGACACCCAAGGGCTGACGTTCAACAGTGGTACAGCAACAGCTAAGACTCTTTCCAGTCCAGTTACTTTTTACAATACAGAAATCAAGATTAAAATTTTACTTGGTACACTGTGATAGTTGGTTTCCAAGGCAATACTTAAAAATATATGAAATTCATTTCTGTATGTTAAAATTCATATTGATAAAAATGTTGAAGATAAAAAAAAAAAAAGCCCTCTCAAACAGAACATTCAACAGAAAAAAAAAAAAACCAAAAAACAACCTTCACAGCAACAGATAATCAAACACTGCATTTTCTGTGAATTAACTCAAAGCTTTCAAGACTTCTACCAGGAAATATCACACCCCCAGACTAAAAGATCACATTTGCAAAATCAATCAAAAGAATTATATAATCATGTAACATTCCCCTCTCCCCACTCACAGGCCCAATCTACTCTGGAAATGAAACAGAATCTATTATAAGGTTGTAAGATCTGTTACATACATGACACTCCAAGTAAAAACAAAAGAGAAGCATGAAGCAAAAGAGACTGGAGATGAGATGGCAAAAAATAAAAAATAAAAATCTGATTCTATTTCTATTAGTAACAGCAAGTGTTTTTGTGTTCCTTTTTTCCTGCATGTGTGAAGCATTCCAACATTACAATACATTATAAAAAGAAGTCTGTAAGAAAATTAAGGATTCTATATTTGTAGCAGTGTTTAATGATTTCAAGTGATTAAAGCCAAGGACTTCACATTAAAGACCAAAGAGAAATCAAAATATTTAGTCAATAAAAAACAGGAATGAAAGCAATATCAGAAGTGTATCCCACAGGACATGATCAACAATATCTGAAGTCAATCCTAAGAGACATTAATCTAACCTGTTTTAATCTGGTTTTTTGTGGTTGTTTTTTTTTGTTTTGGTTTGTTTTTTTTGGGGGGGGGAGGAGATAGCTTTTTTTTTTTTTTTTTAAATCTCTATTAGCGAGGCCACTTTCAATCTATACAGTTAGTAAAACAGGCATATTGCTGTAGGAATAGTGACAACAGACTTAAAGACTACTACAGTGCATTCACAAAGATGAAATGCAGACTACACAGAATCTGAACTACACAATTCCTTACCATTTCCTCTTACAATAAGAACTCCACATATTCCTGGATGTGAAATAATGCTTATTTGCCCAGCCAATACTTGTTTTGTAGTTCTGGCTTTTCCAGCAATTTGTTCCTTCTTCCTTTTCTGGCCTGTCTCAGTACAGACTTCCCACCCACTCTCATCCCTAAACTGCTTCCTTGGACTGCACACCCAATTTTAGAGTATCCTTTTGTCTTTGTTTCTTGATAAAGCTATTTCATAGCTCTTGCAGTATCTTCACCATGAATAATTGTATCTGTCCTATATAACGGTTTTATGACTTTTGTTATTGGTATTCCACATCATAACATCATGTTATGGGATTTAAAGAGTTAATACTCCAGTTCCATGGACTGTCAATATTTCCAGGTACCTGGTTCTCAGAAGAGAAGAACTATATATCCCAAAAGCCTTTCACTGTTCCATTTCTGTTTTCCGTTTAGAGGGAAAGATAAAACTGCTTGCAAGGCACGTGATTGCCCCTTCTTTCACTGCTCATCTCTGCGGTGTGTACTCCCTAGCCATTTCGCCTTTAGGATTAGAGTAAGGCCTTCAGTTTTGGACACCCTCTCTTCTTATTTTATTTACTAGCTTCAATTACAATTGTATTGTATTATATTGTATTACCTTGCATTCCACTATCATATTAAGTAAATTAGTTTTCTCCCTTAGCTCGCTGCCACTGTTTTGTTTTTAGGCCCATCTCCCTACCTTTTTCCCTTCCCCCTCTCCTGGGGCGTGGGTACCTCTTGCCCCAATTACTCACAGAACCGGGCCTAACTGGCCCAAAACTGTTTACAGTCCTACCAGCTCCTTTATCCAATCCCATCACTTCCTTAGGAACTCCAAGCTTCTACCCTCCTCCAAAGTTCTTGCCCTTCAGACTTCCATTCCTTTCTCATCCTTGTAAGCTTAGTTGCAATTCATCACTCTTCAGTCCATTTCCCCTTCCAAACACCTGCAACCTCAGTTCTTGTCTTTTTCACATTTGAACAAATCAACACTGCATATAAGTAGTGAATGGCCACCAGAAGAGTCCATACTACATCTCGCTACTTAGAACTGCACTTACTTGGAAAGTCCTGTTACATATACAGCATTTTTCAACTTTAACAGCTATAATCAGAAGCCAGATAATTTCATTCATCGGTAACTTGCTCAATTTATTTTTTTTAAAACACACTTTCAAATGGCAACTAAATACTGCAAAAGTTACCTCAATTTAAGTTTTAAAGTCCTCTCCCAAATAATGCAGATATTCAAATTACTTGAAGGTCAGCAATTATTTTTGAACTTTTTTCTTCCTCTAGCCTGACACATAAGAGCCAATTAACCCTTCTGGCTTTTAAGCTTTATTAAAAGAGCAATCACCCAGCATGGAAAATTTCAGCTTAAATGACTCAAATATAGCAATTTCAGAAGGAAAAAAAAAAAAAAAAAAAAGCATCTTTTAGTGGCATTAGAAAACCAAGTGGAGCCACTACCACTCTCACCTATACAATCTAAGCAGGGAGCAACATCCTTTTAAAAAAAATAACTTCCAATTATGTTAGAGGTCATTTCTCAACATGAGTTTTCTTTAAAACTGCCAGAAAGAACCAATCATCACTGAGCAATCACGTCTCCTTACTTTGAACAAGAAATTCAACAAACAAATAATTAGGCAAATTTTAAATTTTCCATTCAGACAAAATAAACGTGAAAGTGATGTTATATCTACACAAAGCATTTGCCATGTGTTCTTACTACAGTTCTAAGAGTCTGTTGTGGTTTAACCCCAGCAGAGAGCTTAGTACCACACAGCCTCTTGCTCACTCACTGCAGGTGGGATGGGGGAGAAAATTGGGAAGGCAGAAGTGCAAGAACCCATGGGCTGAGATAAAGACAGTTTACTCGGTAGATCAAAAGCCACACGTGCAAGCAAAGCAAAACAAGGAATTCATTCACTGTTTTGCATCAAGAGGCCACTTCCAGGAAAGCAGGGCTCATCGTGCATAACTGTTTCTTGGGGAGATAAACACCATCATTCCAAAAATTCCCCCCTTCCTCCTTCTTCCTCCCAGCTTTTATTGCTGAGCATCACATCACATTGTATGGAATATTACTTTGATCAAGTCTGTATCAGCTGTCCTGGCCGAGTCACCTCCCAACCACTTGCATACCCTCCAGCCTCCTTGCTGACAGGGCTGCATGAGCAGTAGAAAAAAAAATCCTTGATTGTGTAAGCACTACTCTGTAACAAGTAAAAACATTGGAGCGTTATCACCGCTATTTTCATCAAAAACCCAAAACACAAGATCATACAAGCCTCTTGAAAGAAAATTAACTCTATCCCAGCTAAAACCATGACGGCGCCTTACTAAGATTTTCTCAAATTTTAGACAAAAAAAAAAACCAAAAAAACATGTTTTAGCTTATTTTTCCAACAGGTACTAAGGCAGTTACTGTACATAGCATCTGATAAGAGCTTTCTGAATTCCTCTCCCCACATTGAGAAATTACCTCTGAAGAAAGAGAAAGCAACATATCTGAATGGAATACAACATGCAAAAAGTGGGACAGTCTACTGTAATCCAAGATCTGAAAATAAAATTTCAGAGAAACTACTTGAAAATTTATCCTGAGTATCTAGTCAACACAGAGGAGATAATTGTTAGCTTAGACATAAGAGGTAGAGGTTACACTGTCACAGGCACGTGCTAACATCACATTTCAAGGAGTTTGATAAATTACATTATATTAAAAAAAAAAAAAAAAGAAGGTTAGAAGTATAAAGCCAAGTATTAAATGTTAAAACTAAGGTTGCTTACACCTATAATTCAGTCCCTTGTGCATTATGATAGTCTTCCAATAAATGATCATATACTGATTTTGCTACACACAGGATCCCTGCTTTATTCATAGTACATGACAGATGATGGTCATGAAACAAATTAGTTACATAGCAAGAAGATCTTATTTCTGTGGGTTGTTATGCTTTATTAACTGCATGTTCTTCAGGTTTTTTAGTAAAAACCATTTAAAAAAATCCCATCCAAGAGATCTTCTGCTAGAAACTTGTTCTACCTTTTCTATAATATACCCAGAGCCTCTGGGCTAAAGAATACATCTGTTCATAGTCATACAATTTAGCACAAATATTAATTGGACAACAGACTGACATTGCAATGAAATGGTCTGATGTGGAAGTATCCATTCAACCAATATACATGAACTACAATAATTACCACTTTAAGAGGCAGAGTTTCATCCTTAACAGCCAATTACCAATCCTTAGGACATTGGATCAGGAGCTAGTAATTGTGGAGAA
This sequence comes from Coturnix japonica, assembly GCF_054131305.1. Lineage (NCBI taxonomy): Eukaryota > Metazoa > Chordata > Aves > Galliformes > Phasianidae > Coturnix > Coturnix japonica. The sequence goes on from NC_140701.1 coordinate 32,254,595, forward strand.
GTAGCATTTTGAATGTTTCCAGTGTCGCAGACAAGCCTTTAATCACTTGAAGGTTTTTGGTTATTATCTAGTTAGCATCTCAGATCTTACTGAAGATATTTTGGCTTCTTCACATTATAGAGGGAGATTCTTTTTAATTTTTCAGGACACGAAACCTATTTTTGTTCAGCTCTTGGAATGATTGGGACAGTTGAAACTGAAAAGGTCATCAGTGAAAACCCATTCTATACTTCTTAGGGATGCAGTATGGGAAACAACAGGCCTGATATGTTCAAGTGCAAGCCACTCACATCCACAAATAAAAATCAAAGAAAATAATGTTATGAACTCATTATGTGCTATAACATAAGAAAAAAAATCTCAAGAATAAAGCATGTCAAATTACACACTCAAGATTTATAACCACTTTTTTAAACTTACAATTTTGACTCAGTTTTAGTCTCCTATATGTAAAATGGAAATAATATTTTACTGATATGCTAAAGAAATGTTCTCCAATGTTTTTGAAGCACAAATACATTTTATGATAATTTCTACAAATTATTAGATGAAAACAATTCAACGTTAACTAAAATATTTGGATGCTATACAGCAAATAATAAAGCAGCAGGCTGCAAACTGAATGACAAAGAAAAACAAATACATAAACTAGGTTGTAGCAGTATACTAGTCAACTGATATTTCTCACACACTGTATGAGGCACTGAATTGTGACTATAAGGGTAAGGGGGAAAAAATTATGTTAATACCCAGTGTATGGAAAAGGGGGCTGGACTGTGTTTATTTCTCAAGTCTTAGCCTGCTCATTCCTTATCTGGAATCCTTGACTTCACAGCATATATATATATTTTTATTTTTTTTTTAAACATTCTTCCTATAAAATACATTGCATGACTATGCATATACACTGCTGCAAATAACGTACTGTGCTTCACATCAAACCATAGCAATAATTTAAAGAGGAAAAAAAAAAAAAAAGGAATATCTAGCCATATAAAGAATTAAGAACTAATTAACATCTTCATCAATGACTTGGGTGAAGAAATGGAGTGCACCCTCAGCAAGTATGCCAATGATATAAAGCTGGGAGGCTGACACACCAGAAGGCTGTGCTACCATTCAGCATGACCTGGACTGGCTGAGTTGGGCAGGGAGGAATCTGATGAGGTTCAAATAAGAGCAAGTATAGAGTCTTGCACCTGGGGAGGAATAACCACATGCATCAATACAGGTGAGATGCTGACCTGCTGGAGAGGAGCCCTGTAGAGGATGTGGGGGTCCTGTTAGACAACAGGTTTGCCATGAGCCAGCAGTATGCCCTTTTGGCCAAGAAGGCCAATGGGATCCTGGGGTGCATTACAAAGAGCATGCCTAGCAGGCCGAGGGAGGTGATCCTCCCCCTCTACTCTGTCCTGGTGAGGCCACATTTAGAATACTGTGTCTAGTCCTGAGCTCAACAGTTCATAAAAGAATGGGGTCTCCTAGAGAGAGTCCAGCTGAGGGCCACAAAGATGATGAGGGACCTGGAGCAACTCCCATATGATGAACAGCTGAGAGCCCTGGGATTCTTCAGCCTGGAGAAGGCTAAGAGGGGATCTTATCAATGCATATAAGTATCTGATGAGCAAGAATCAACTGGATGGAGACAGGCTCTTTTCAACAATGCCCAGCAACAGAACAAGGGGCAACAGGCAAAAAAAAAAGGAACACAGGAAGTTCCATACAAACATGCAGATGAACTTCATTACCTTAAGGGTTACACAGCACCAGAACAGGCTGCCCAGAGAGGTTGAGGGTTCTCTTTCTATGGAGACATTCATGACTCATCTGGACACCTTCCTGTGTAACTCACTGTAGAGAACCTGCTTTAGCAGGGGAGTTGGACTAAATTATCTCCAGAAGTCCCTTCCAACATCTATGACTCTGTGATTCTATGTGATTTAAGAGAAACAACACTTAGAGCCAACTGACAAATATCAAAAGCAATAAACTTCTACAAATTGTTCTGAATGAAAGACTTTAACAAGAAAAATATTCTTCACTGTTTTTTAAAATGTTATTTGTGTAAACCAAGTAGTCAACTAAATTCAATTTAACTGGAATTCTTTTTAGCTTCTACACACAGCTTGATCAAAATCTTTTCTCCCATCCCTGCTGCTATTGACATTTTCCATGGTGAACAGTTGAGACAGGAAGTGACACACAAATCGTGGGTCCTGCACAAAGTTCTCAAACACAATTGCCTCACGCCTTGGGTGTAAACAACATCAATATAAAGCACTTCTCTCCCACATACTTTGCTGGCCAGGATCGTCTACTAAATATAGTTCTAATGCTAATAAAATATTAACACAAATATAGATGAATTGTATTCAAAGGTTTGAAATGACAGTATTATAAAAAGGATTTCCTTTTTCAATTACTATATCTGTATATTATTGGTAATAACTCTGTATCACCAATTTCAAACTTAGAAGGGAAAAGGTTTTTTCCCCAACGCAACTGAGTGCTCCTTACTGCTGATTATTCAAAATCAGAAGCTAACCTAACCTGTACTACTTCTAATAAAGGCATTTATAAAAAGAAGACTGAATGTAAGTTGCATCATACTGAAATGGACAGTTTTTTTTTCAAATGTTAAATATTTCTAATTACGTATTTTGCATCAGTAAATAGCTATTATAACACTGGAAGATCTGTCTCAAACCTACCAGACACCAAACTCTAAAGTTATCCAAACTCATATTTTTCTAATTATTTCCATAACCTGTCCAAATATCCACACACTGATGAACGCAGAATATATTCCTATAGAATAATTTCTAGAAAGCATATAGCTCTGAATTTGGAAACAACTTCTTCTTAGATCTAAATATTTAAAATCAAAGTATAATTTCTCCTAGTTACTAGCAAATGTCCACTAACCTTGCTAACTTGTTGCACCAATCCTTGGCTCAAATTAATTCACAATATCTATATATTTAATCTAGTATCCTTCAAAACATAGTTTATATTATAGAGGAATATATACACTAACCATTAAGGCTGCATTATCATCATACAAACAACAAATAGCATGGTTGCAACTCAAAGACATAACTACATCTTGTCTTGATTCTGCAAGAAGTCATATGAACATGACTGTTCAGAGTCCCAAATATGTTCTGTATGAGTGCAACTTCATTACAAGGATCTGCAAATTATTTTAGTGATATAATTAATCATATACAGCTCAAAAGAAAAAAAACAAACATTATAAATCACAAATAGCCAGTATCTTAAATTCCCCTTTTATTATATCAAAAATAGGTGCATTTATCAAGTGCATGTCTGATAAAAGAAAAAAAAGTCATAAATACAACCCTAGAAAGACAAACTTGACAGGAACTAAGTAACTACGGTAGCTCATTTCCTGCTCATCTCTCATATATTTAAATTAAATCTTCTGAAATGAAACATAAGTCAGAGAATTCACTACTCTTAGCTTAACATAGGCATTTTTATTAAAACAAGAGTTATTTTAAACAATGAGATGTTACAGCTAACGTTGCTTCCTGATGATGAATAATACTACCCAACTACTTCTGCACAGTCCTTTCTCTCCCGTAAAGCAGAATTACACTCAGCCCCTATACATGCTACCAACCAAAAGAAAACAACAACTCAACTACACATGGCAATAGGAACATTCTGAGACAACCAGTGGCTCCCTCTGCAATTAATAAAGTTTAAAAATAAAAAGCAGTTTTTTTTCAAGTGTAAATGCTTCTTTCTCCACGCATGTAGGCCTGAGATCCTGTTAACAGGACCAGGCAGCACAAAGACAGGAATGGGAGATTAGCGGGAGGAAGGAAAGCTGAGATTGAGGCTCAGCAGGATCCTCAGGGTTTTTAAAAATTCCAACTGCTCCCTGACTAATACAAATCACAGACACACTACTGACTTCTATATGGATTTACATCATTAAAAAAGATACTTTCCAAGTGACAACTATATTAACTTCACCCTTTAAGTGCGTATCAAGGCACTCAGAAACATGAAAGCAGTTTTTAAGACGCTAAACACAATATCCCAGAAAGTTATTTTCTCAGATACAATAGCCACTTATTATTATAACAAATCTGCCTGAACAAGTCAAAAATCTACTTGAAAAGACAAATTATAAGATATTGATCATTGTTTGTCATTTATAATTTCCTTTCTATGTGAAAGATGAAACTTGATATCTTAAAATTTCCCTCAATTATGTAATTTCTGGAGGAATATTTTTATTAGTTCACACTCTACCACACAGTAAGTCCACGACTTACTTAACTGGAAATTAGCTACCACTTATTTATGAAGACTTGACACTTAACAGTCATTTACAAAACATATTTGACCTGCTAAAGTGGCAACTACATATTCAAACATAATGAACAAAAGGCCAATAACAACCTCAATTCTGACAAGAAAGGATGACTTGTTTAAACATTTCTCACTTTTCACTTCACTAAATTCACGTTCAATTCCCAAGAACTGCAGGTAAGATCTCATCTTCATCTTGACCCCTGAAATGTCATAAATGTACTACTTCACAGACGATCCCTTTCCCATTTTCTGTTTACTACAAAGCATAAAATAGTATTTCTTCTGATTTTAGTACATATTCCTGTAACACCTACAACACATAAACAACATGACTGTGTGGAAGCCTGACACAATATGCTTGTCTATCTGTATTTCCTGGGTCTGAAGGTGCATGCGTTGTGCCAATATCCCCACAAAATCTAGTTTTACATTATACGTATACAAAGTTATTAATAGACTAATCAATCACTATCTTATTTAGAGATCAAACATTTGTCCAACTGAATATCTGAACATTCAAAATGGAGTTTGTTAGAAGGTGAAGAGAATACTGAAGATAGATATTTATATTGCCTCTTTTCCCCTATCCCTCCACTTACTCCCTCCTCAGCTCAGAGGGCTGTCTGCACTGAGATTTTACTTCCTTGCCCTGGTACAGTCAAATATGACACACTAGCGACTAATTGTATTGCTTCTCCTCCTACTCCTCTCTCGGCTGAGGCCTGTTACTGAGAAGCCGTTTTGCCTTTCTAATCCCCAAGCTCAAGTAAAGACGCCGGCCGACAGGCCTGCGTTCTCCACCGGGCCTAGGCCTCCTGGCAGCTTAGGAAGAACCAATCTCCTCCGCCAAACCCGAACAAGAAAGAAAGGGAACCGTGAAATAAACACTTCCAATTACCACCTATTCTCCTCTACCACAGTGAACAACTAATCCCTCTCTACTTCCGCAGTGGTGGGCCGCCTAGGCTGGGAGGCCCGGCCTACTGCTGGAGAGGGCAGGGAAGGGGAGACAAGGGGAGAGTTACCTGAGCAAATCGTCGTCTGAATCCAACGAGAATTGAAGAGGGAAAGAAAAATCCACTCCCTCCCTCCTCAGAGAAGCCGCTGCCGAGCCACCACCGTGGAGCAGGAGGAGGAGGGGAGAAAATATAACAACAATAATCCGGGCCGGGAGGGGGGCTGGTTCCTCTTCCGCCTCCTCCTCAGTGCAGCGAACATGTAGAGCCGAGCGGTGAGCGACCAAGACAAATCCCTTCCCCCCTGAGCTTGCTTCAAGTTATCAACATAGGCCGGGCTGAACTGGTTCCGACGCACAGTCCGAGCCACGGGGGGGGGAAGGGAAGGGAAGCAGTGCTGAGAAGGGGGCTGTCTCTGCTTGCAAGTGCAAGAGGGCGGGGGAGGGGACCGCCTAAGCACGGTGAATCGGTACCGAGAGAAGATGGGGGTGGGGGGTTGGGGGTTGGGAAGAGAAGAGAAAGGATAGAGTGGAATAAGATAGGATAGGATCGGATCCTGTATATACGCCTTTCTCGCTCCCTCAGAACAAAATGCCGACCGGAAGTGCAGCTGCAAGAACGACTCCCTCCACCGGCGCCAAACATAACAGCCTCTCCCTTTGCTCCACTGTCGCTTCCTCACTCGCTTAGCTAGTACTGCTTCCGCTGCCACTACGATGCTCTACGTTACCCTCCTTCCTGCTTTGCTGCAACCGAAGTTCCCTTGTCTCACCGCACCTGGCAGCGATTGGCACAGCTGAATCTCCGCTGCGTGGCTGTCACTCCACTTCTCACCCATCTGGCTCCCGCCTGAATTTTTCTTTTCCCTGCTGGTGTATGGAACTAGATTGGAGTTTGCTCTCAGGCCTGCACTGAAAGAAAAGCAGCTAGCGATTTGTGAAAAAGTGATATTTGAAAAAACAAAAACAAAAACAAAAAAAAACCCAACGCATTTTGGGTTTATTTTTTTTACCTTCCTTAAGGATGGTAGGGAGAAGAACTTACAAATGACTGCAAAATGCCACCTAATAGGAGGCAGACTTAAGAAAGCAACTTATAATAAAGCCATGAAGGCAGCACTCTCCATCAGCCCCAGCAAGCAAGATGTGGCAAATCTGGGACACTTACTGGAATTACTGTTACAATTACTGATAATCTCTGTGGAATTTAAGAGGCCGTGTCACAGGAACTAAACTAAAACACCCAATGCCGAAAGTGCTGCCAGGGCACATATCAAACTGGAGTGACTCCTGACAGTCCTTTTGGACAAACGCGAAGGAGAATGCAGATGTTAAGCTGAAGGATCCTATTCTGGAGGCTGATGCTCCTCACCAGCTCCAGATTTACTGGAAATATTTTAAGTGTGGGTTGTAAAGGACTGTTTGAAAAAAAATGTCTTAGTCTGAAAGATTTTCTGTTTTTCTTCTGTACAGGTAAAGCTCTGTATAATCATAGCACAGGATAATAGCGAAGAAGCATTTACATAGGATGCTCTGAAAGTAATGCCTCCTATTTGTTTCCATGGAAACTACAACGGATACAAAGAGCACAATAACACTATTTAATAGAGCAAATTCTCAGCTACAAAACACTACTTTTCAACATAGTCACAACCATTAGCTGTGCAGTTTGACCAGTCACAAACAAGAGCCTGCATGCTGTGTTCAAAAGAGTCTGCATGGCCATCTGGAATGTGGCTTGTCATTCATATCACTGTTGCCACTGCTGAAATGCACTACCCACCCCTCACTGTGCTCACATCTGCTGTTTGGTCTCTATAAACACTCAGCAAGCATCAATGAATGTCAATTGTACTGTTTACATCACAGGGAGAAATTTAGTGACACACTATTGCTCTATACCCACTTCCATGTCAGACACCATTTTGTCAGACTGCCCTTCCTCTGTTGCCATCTGTCGCACAGCAACAACATGGAACAAAATACTGGTGGGAAGGTTCAACCTCTGCTGCCATTCCACCAACATCTGCCTTTGATATTGTAGGCCAACATCATAAAATAAAAAATATTACTTTTGGAACAACTATCGTTACATCTAATGAATTAACTACATCTTTTCATACTAAATTCTACAGTCTAGCTCCTCAATAAATGGTCCAAAATCCTTTAGGAATGGTTAGGTCACAGCCTAAACAAGTGATTGAGGACCCAGTAAAGAAACATAGCCAACCCTGAGAGCCCAGGTGGAAGCAATTTACCTGTGCAACTGGAAGGGGTAGACCCTAGCTCCACCCCTCCCAACCTCATTTAAGGGCTGGTAGCACCAAAAGAAGCATCTTTACTTAGTGATTGTGTCCTTTGGAGCATTTGGTGAGCTCTGATACTGGGAAAAGTATAAACTATTGTAGTGGAATTCTAGGGTCACAGCCTGAACCAATGAGTAAACTGCATGAGTGCCTGGAGTGGTGGAGGGGCCTAGAGCCCCCTTATTTCCATGCAATCTGAGTCTGTGTGGGTTCCCCCTTCTCTCCTGCAGCAGGACTGTATGAACAGGGGAGAGTCACATTTCTCAGCTCATCCCTTTCTCCAAACCTTACCTGGAGGTAATAAAACTTAATTCTCAAACAAAGGTTCTGTTATTGCCCTCATTTGCCCTACAGACCCATATCACTAAAAGGGGTAAAAGACTCAGAAGAGCAGGATCCTTGGATCCTAGTTGATACCAAAAACAAAAACAAGGACAAGCAGACTAAAATCCAACCAGAGAACCTGGAATCCTTAGATCTTCTAGAAATAAGGCCAGTAATAACTCAGAAGACAAGAAAACCAAAAGTAGACCCAACAGAGTTAGCACCTGAAGAGTGGCTCCCTACATATACTGTCTTATGTGTAATGGCATGCCCATACATAGCTGCTGAACTCATGGATATGTTTACAACGATGTAAGTAAAGACCTCGAGAAAGCATACTAGTTTGAATATTGAAACTAAGAGACATGGGGGATGAAAGTTGGGTAATTAATTTGGTAATTAATCTTTTCCTATAGCACCTATTTCTCAAATAAAGGCTCTGTCATTACCCTCATTGGCTCTACATTTTGGTAAAGCAGGCAGCCAATTATCTTTACAGGTACCCAATTATAAGCCCCCTAAAATAATTACCATGATATTTTTGAACAATACCATGGGATTGTTTGGACGGGAAAAGACTAGCCCAGTGAGTGAAGTTTTGCAAGGGACGTTTCGGGATTCCTAGGATCCCCATATCACGGGATTGTTTCTGTTGTTGAAAAATGGGCCCCCCTGTGGGACAGAGGAAATGTTCAGGGGTCCTCAGCCCACCTGGCTGAGTATTTCAATAGTTTTTCTCTAGAAATTACTGGGGACCCTGTACAAGACAATCCACAGAATCTGGACTCTGTAAATGAAAGCACTAAAAGGTCAGAACTTGAGGCTTCAGTAGATCTAGATGCCTTTGAGATCCGACCATTTGTAACTCAAAATAAAAAAAAACAAATGCAGAAGAAGCTAGTGGGGCTGCCTACTGACCAGTGGCCCCCTGACCAGAGTACGCTACATGCAGCAGCTCACCCACATGTGGCAGCAGAATTAATGGATTTAGTTCAGCGGTTTAGACAAAAACCAAGAGAGACCGTGCCAGTGTAGCTGCTCTGATTGAATGATATGGGGGCAGAAAGTGTTGTGGTAAATGGACTATAAATTTCAAAACTGGCATTCATTTCCACTCACCCTGTGCTCAGGCAAAGACTATAAGAAGCTGTCCAACATAATGAAGAAAATCATTCATTGATTACATGGTTAATGGCCGCATGCCATGTAACATGGACAAACAAGAGTGATATACCACTAAATACCAGCCTATGGTCCTCCATGGAGGACTTGCAAAACTACATTCAAGAATTAGGCATGAAGGAAGCAATGTATGAGGATTTTGAAAGCCCAGATGAGATGAAGTTTTCAGCAGAAATGAAGGACATCATCCTGCAGCAAGCTCCACCACATCAGTATAGTACTTTGGTATCCATCCTGAATCCCCTAGTGGCCTCAGAGGCCATAATACAACAGGCCGACCAATTGGTGGCAGGTCCAGGGAAGACAGAGCACATATAGGCCAGGTGCAATGCTTGAATGGTGGTAGAAAACACAGACATCTATCCACCACCACAACCTAGGAGACCTGCCCATAAGGTAATTCATTCTGGACCCTCCAGTGTCTCAAGAAAACAAATGCTCGCTGACCCAATTAGAGTGGGAGTTCAATTTCAAAACATTGATGGGCAGCCTAATCAGGTCTTATTACAACTACGGAAACAGTTACCAAACAGCCAGAGATTACAACCCTTGCCTAAAAGGGAAGGAGTTAGACTCACAGAACAGATTCCACAAAATACGTGGAATCTAGAAGACTTCATAGTCCCATTGAAAAAATGTAAACCCCCTCAGGTGGCCTGGGCAGCCACAGTCGAGCCATCAGAGGAAAAAGACTTGGGGACTGCAGAGCTGATAGAGTGACAGAGAAGCCAAAATTCCCCAAGTCTGAGGTCTTCAGAGGGGACCGGAGACTCTACATCAAACTGACGATTCATTTGTCCACAGAGAATGTGCATCAGGTTATGGCATTAGTAGATACTGGGGCAGAAACATCAATTATATATGGTGACCCAAACTAATTTTCAGGCACTAAAGCAATAATAGGTGGGTTTGGGGGGGAGATGATCCCCATAACCCAAACTTGGTTGAAAATGGGGGTTGTGTATCTACCAGCCCAGGAGTACAAGATGTCTATCGACCCAATTCCAGAGTACATATTGGGGATAGACATCCTGTGGGGTCTGACTCTACAAACCACTGTGGGAGAGTTCAGATTAAGGGAAAGATGTATTACTATCTGGGAGGTGCAGGAAATCATAAAGGATCATGCGAAAATTGAACCTATTTGTTTGCCACAACCATGCGAGATCACAAGTACAAAGCAGTATAGACTCCTAGGTGGGCAAGAAGAAATTACCAAGACTCTGCAGGAGCTGGAGAGATAAGGGATCATTAGACTTGCACACGGCCCATACAACTCCCCCATATGGCCAGACAGGAAGTCAGATGGTACGTGGTAAATGACAGTAGACTACAGAGAACTAAATAAAGTCATGTCACCCATCCATGCCACCATACCCAACATCGCCTCCCTCATGGACACATTAAGTAGAGAGATATATTTCTATCACTGCATTCTAGATCCAGCAAATGCATTTTTCAGCATTCCAATTGCTAAGGAATCTCAAGACCAGTTTGCATTCACATGGGAGGGCATGCAGTGGACCTTTCTAGTCCTACCTCAGGGGTATGTGCATTCACCTACTTTTTGTCGTAATCTAATGGCACACGAAACTTGGCAAATTGTATCAAACCATCAACTGTCAAAATGTACCAATACGTCGAGGATTTAATGCTAACCTCTGACTCAGTCGAGGCGTTAGAGAAGACAGTACCATCATTATTTACTTATTTACAGGAAAAAGGATGGGCTATAAATACACAAAAAGTAGAAGGACCAGGGCTATCAGTTAAATTCCTGGGTGTTGTCTGGTCAGGTAAAACTAAGGTGTTATCCAGTGCAATCATAGATAAGATTCAAGCATTCCCGGCTCCCATGAAATCGAAGCAATTGCAGGAGTTTTTGGGTATATTAGGATACTGGCGATCCTTTATCCCCCACTTAGCACAACTGCTAAAACCTTTATATAGCTTAATAAAAAAAGGCCAAGTATGGGATTGGGGTAGAACAGAACAAGAAGCCTTTCAGCAAGCAAAAATAGCTGTTAAACAGGCCGAGGTATATTTGATGGTTTCTTCCAGCGGTACTAGATGTGCATGTAACCCCAGAAGGGTTTGGTTGGGGGCTGTGGCAGCACCGGAGTTCCATTTGAATCCCAATTGTGTTCTGGTCACAGATTTGGCATGGAGAAGAAGAGAGATTCAGCATGGTTGAACAGCAGTCATTGGCAGTCTATTCTGCATTGCAGGCGGTAGAACCAATAACTCAGACTGCAGAGGTTATTGTTAAAACAACTTGTCATGGCTTTGTAATGTTGCTGTCAGTATTCCACATCATAACATCATGTGCAGTATGGATCATTAAAAGTTTCATGCTCCAGTTCTGTGGAGAGATCCAGCCGTGTCGCCAAGAGTTCACAGTAGGCCCCGTAGGACCCCCGGCCCGAAAGGGAATAGAAAAGGGGAATGGGAAGTTAGAAAAGCGGTGGCAATCTAAGGAGGAAAACTTTTTTACACATTGTACATCCCCATCCTTCTGCATCACCCACTAAGTGCACCCAGGTCCCTGGGCAAAAACAGTTCCACGGAGAGGTTTGCCCTTTCCAGTGGCTGGAAGGACCCAAACAGCTTTTCCCAACATGTTCTTTACATGTACAACAGGGACCTTATCTCTTTCTATAGTGTGTAGGGGGATAGATTGGCTAGGACCATCACGACTGACAGATCCTCTAGTATTGACCAACCAAGTGGCTTCTGCCAGATGCTTTTCCCAGTGCTTAAATGTTCCACCACCCATTGCTTTCAACACAGTTTTCAACAACCCATTGTATCGTTCAATTTTACCAGAAGGTGGTGCATGGTAGGGGATATGATAAATCCACTCAATGCCATGATCTTTGGCCCAAGTATTTATAAGGGAATTTTTGAAATGTGTCCCATTATCAGATTCAATTCTTTCTGGGGTGCCATGTCGCCACAGGACTTGTTTCTCAAGACCCAATATGGTGTTTCGAGTGGTAGCATGGGGTACTGTGTATGTTTCAAGCCACTGTGGTCGCCTCCACCATGGTAAGCACATAACACTTACCATTGTGAGATCATGGCAAGGTGATATAATCAACCTGCCACGCCTCCCCATATTTAAACTTTTGCCATCGCCCTTCCTCCCAGAGAGGTTTCATCCTATTGGCTTGTTTAATTACAGCATATGTTTCACAGTCTATTTGAGCCACCTCAATTTTGGCAGCTCGATCTACCTGATGGTTGTTTTGTTGCCCTTCAGAAGTCTGACTCTTGGGCACATGTGCATCCACGTGATGCACCTTTACAATCATATCTTTTCTTAGGCCAGCAATGTCTTTCCACAGTTCAGCAGCCCAAATAGGTTTACCGCAGTTATTTTGTTCCCACTGCTGTAACCACCCCCATAAGACATTTGCCACCATCCATGAATCACTATAAAGATAAATCGTTGGCCACCTCTCCCGTTCGGCAACATCTAAGGCCAGCTGGACTGCCTTTACCTCTGCAAACTGACTTGATTCTCTTTTACCTTCAGTGGCCTCTGCAACCTGTCGTGTGGGGCTCCACACAGCAGCTTTCCATTTGAGATGCTTCCCTACAATATGACTTGATCCATCAGTGAACAGGGCATATTTCTTTTCATTTTCTGGTAGTTCGTTGTATGGTGGGGCCTCTTTAGCACGTGACACTCCTTCTGCTGGTAATGTTCCAACCCTTTTACCTTCAGGCCAGTGCATGATCACCTCTAAGATTCCTGGACAATTGAGGTTACCTATCCGTGCTCGTTGTGTAATCAACATAATCCACTTCCTCCAGGTGGCATAGGTAGCATAATGGGTGGAGGGAACCTGTCCTTTGAACATCCAGTTCAGCACTGACAGTCGAGGTGCCAGAAGGAGCTGCATTTCAGTACCAACTACTTCGGAAGCAGCTCGAACCCCCTCATACACGGCTAAGATCTCCTTCTCAGTTGGAGTGTAGCACTCTTCAGACCCCTTATACGCTCAATTCCAGAATCCCAGGGGTCGGCCTCGGGTCTCTCCTGAGGCTCTTTGCCACAAACTCCAAGTGGGACCTTTCCTCTCCAGCAGCAGTGTAGAGGATGTTCTTTACATCCTGTCCCGTCCGTACTGGCCCCAGGGCCATGGCACAGGCTATCTCTTATTTAATCTGTTCAAATGCCTGCTGCTGCTTAGGGTCCCATGCAAAATCATTCTTCTTCCGCGTCACCTGATAAAGGGGGCTTACAATGAGGCTATAGTTTGGAACGTGCATCCTCCAAAAGCCCACTACACCCAGGAAAGACTGTGTCTCTTTCTTACTAGTTGGTTGCAGTGATTTTGTTGATCTCATCTGTTGGGATGTGACAACGTCCATCCTGCCACTTTATACCTAGGAACTGAATTTCCTGGGCAGGTCCTTTTACTTTGTTTCGCTTAATAGCAAAACCGGCTTGTAGAAGAATCTGGATTATCTGCTCTCCTTTCATGAAAACTTCCTCTGCTGTATCACCCTACACAATGTCATCAATGTACTGCAGGTGTTCAGGAGCACCACCCTGTTCCAATACAGTTTGGACCAACCCATGTCAAATGGTGTTTCCACCCCTGGGACAAATGGTTCCAAGTAAACTGAATGCCCCTCCAGGTGACGGCAAATTGTGGCTTACATTCTGTGGCCAAAGGAATGGAGAAGAAGGCGTTAGCAATGTCAGTGGTGGCTTACCATTTGGCTGCTTTTGACTCTAGCTCGTACTGGAGTTCTAACATGTCCGGCACAGAAGCGCTCAATGGGGGTGTGACCTCATTCAGGCCACGGTAGTCTACTGTCAGCCGCCATTCTCCACTGGCTTTACGCACTGGACATATGGGGCTGTTAAAAGGTGAGTGAGTTTTGTTGATCACTCCCTGATTCTCCAACTGGCGAAACAAATCATGAATGGGGAGCAAGGAATCCCTGTTGGTGCGGTAATGCCCTCTACGCACTGTCTTTGTAGCAGTTGGTACCTGCTGCTCTCTTACTCGTAGCAGCCCCACAACAGACGGGTCCTCTGACAGGCCAGGCAAAACAGACAGCTGCTTAATGTTGTCCATATCTGTAGCAGCTATTCCAAAGGCCCTATGATACCCCTTAGGATCCTTGAAATGCCCCCTTCTGAGGTAATCAATACCCAGTATGCACGGAGCCCCTGGGCCAGGCACAATAGAATGCTTTTGCCAGTCTTTACCAGTGAGGCTTATTTCGGCCTCCAACACTGTAAATTCTTGAGAGCTGCTTAATGTTATTTGTTTCTATAGCAGCTATTCCAAAAGCCCATCGGTATCCCTTGGGGTCTTTGAAATATCCCCTTCTTAAGTAGTCTATCCCAAGTATGCAGGGAGCCCCCTGGCCAGTCACTATATGATGTTTCTGCCAGTCTCTACCGGTGAGGCTTATCTCAGCCTCCAACACAGATAGTTCCTGAGAACCCACAGTCACTCCATGTATATGTATCAGTTCTGTCCTTTTGTAACCTGAGGGTATCAGAGTGTACTGTGCACTGGTATCCACCATTGCCTTATATTTCTGTGGTTCTGATGTGCCAGGCCACTGAATCCACACAGTCCAATAAACTCTATTATCCCTCTCCCTTCCCTGACTGAGGGCAGAGCCCCTCTATTGGTTACCTGTGATGACTGGAGCAGCTGTACTGGTGTTTGGTATGTTTTTTAATTCTCTCACCCGTGCTCGTAGTACAGGAGTAGGCTGGTCATGCCACTTCCTCGTCTTCTCTGCAGTCACGTAGGTAGTGCCACATGGAAACACACGGTACAGTCTTACTGTTATTCCTTTCTCGAGCTGGAAAGCGTGTGCGTCTAATAGCTGAGACTTCTGATGATAAAGGGAAGGAGTAGGACTGAAATACTTTGATCATATCCTTTACTAGACCTGGTGACCCGTATGGAGATTGACCTTCATCAGTCGTTTCTGATACCACTACGGGATCATTACAATTAGTCGATGGAAACAGTTTCTCGTGCATTTCATCCAGTCGGTCTTCTACTCGTGAGATGGCAAAAACTGCAGCGCGCAGTGGGGAGCTGCTTTACGTAGTTTTGAAGTGTGTCACGGAGTTCCCTCTAGAGCTCACTCCGTGACAGTGGGAAGAAACCCAGAGGAGCAGGATCAAAAGTGCCTCCCTTCTATAGCAGCGCGGTGCAGCACGGCACGGCGCAGCGCAGCCTGACCACGTGTGCTTCAGGAGAGGGGAAGGGAAGGGAGATTGCAATTGGGTCTAAAAAAATGAAAGAGAAAAAAGAGTGATCTGAGAACGAACTGCAGTTTTATAACCTAATAACGCTAAACAACAAGAGAGTTTCAACAAAGAGAATACCAAGTCCCCAATCTCACCGATGGAGCTGTGGAAGGCGAGAAGCTCCAACCACACTGTCTCCTCGCAGGAAGCCGGGCCGGAAACCCCATCCCCTTCCCAACTTCCCTATCTGGTGCCGCTCCCCACATGCCCATTTAAGGCGGTCCACAGAAAACCCTTAACTCCCATTATTCGGCATGATGTTCTGATGTGGAATACCAACACCAACCAAATTACAAAACCATAACATTCCACCCCTTATTCCACATCACTATATCATGCTTAACTTTTATCAACATATAAACAGAACAGTAGTTAACATGCATTACATATGTACATACATAGATATATATACACACACATGGAATCACAGGCTGCACCCCCCAGCATCAAATTTCCCTGCGGCACACATTGAACATCCCCATCCTTCTGCATCACCCACCAGGTGCATCCAGGTCCCTGTGCAAAAACAGTTCCGCAGAGGGATCTCCTCTTTCCAGAGGCTGGGAGGACCCAAACTGCTTTTCCCAGCATATTCTTTACATGCACCACAGGAACCTTGTCTCCCTCCACGGTACGCAGGGAGTTGGACTGTGTAGGGCCGTCTCGGTTGGCTGATCCTCGGGTGTTTACCAGCCAGGTGGCTTCTGCTAGATGTTTTTCCCAGTTCTTAAATGTTCCACCACCCATCGCTTTCAGCGTGGTTTTCAGCAAATCGTTGTGGCGCTCGATATTACCAGCGGCCGGTGCATGGTAGGGGATGTGATAGATCCACTCGATGCCATGTTCTTTGGCCCAAGTGCTCACCAGTGAATTTTTGAAGTGAGTCCCATTATCTGATTCGATCCTCTCTGGGGTGCCATGTCGCCACAGGATTTGTGTCTCTAGGCCTAATATGGTGTTTCTGGCAGTGGCATGGGGTACCGCATATGTTCCAAGCCACCCAGTGGTTACCTCCACCATGGTGAGTACATAATGCTTACCATTACGAGTCCTTGGCAGGGTGATGTAATCAACCTGCCATGCCTCCCCATATTTATACTTTTCCCACCGCCCTTCCCCCCAGAGAGGTCTCATCCTCTTGGCCTGTTTGATCATGGCACAGGTGTCACAGTCATGCATAATCTGCGCAATAGCATCCATAGTTATGTCCACGCCTCGGTCTCTAGCCCACTTATGTGTTCCATCTCTGCCTTGATGGCCTGAGGTCTCATGGGCCCACCGAGCTAGGAATAACTCTCCCTTATTCTGCCAGTCCAGGTCTATCTGGGCCACCTCAATTCTGGCAGCTTGATCTACTTGGTGGTTATTTTGTTGCTCCTCTGTCGCTTGACTCTTGGGCACGTGGGCATCTACATGACGCACCTTTAGGGCCATATTCTTTGTTCGGGCAGCAATGTCCTTCCATAGTTCAGCGGCCCAAACAGGTTTACCCTTCCGCTGCCAGTTGTCTTGTTCCCATTGCTGCAGCCTCCCCCATAAAGCATTGGCCACCATCCATGAGTCAGTACAGAGATAAAGCACTGGCCATTTAGCCCACTCAGCAATGTCTAGGGCCAGCTGGACAGCCTTTACCTCTGCAAATTGGCTCAATTCTCCTCTTCTTTCCGTGGCCTCTGCAACTTGTCGTGTGGGGCTCCATACAGCAGCCTTCCATCTGCGATGTTTCCCAACAATGCGGCACGATCCATCAGTGAACAGGGCGAACTTCTTTTCGTTGTCCGGAAGTTCATTGTATGGTGGGGCTTCTTTGGCGCGTGACACTTCTTCTGCTGGTGGTGCTTCAAACTTTTATCCTTCAGGCCAGTCCATGATCACCTCTAGGATCCCTGGACAGCTGAGGTTCCCCATCTGGGCCCGCTGTGTGATTAGTGCAATCCACTTACTACATGTGGCATCTGTGGCATGGTGAGTGGAGGGAACCTGCCCTTTAAACATCCAATTCAACACTGGAAGTGGAGGTGCCAGGAGAATCTGTGTTTCTGTGCCAATTACCTCAGAGGCAGCCCGGACCCCTTCTGTTGGAGACGGCAGGAGAAAAGCAAACGACCACACCTGTCATTGACATATGATCAGCTAATCTCGTTTATTGCTTGGCTGCGTGTACATTTATAATGCGGATAATTAGCTCATACATAGTGCGGAGCTCATCATTGGTTCCCAATTACATACCATCCCCAAGTATCTTTGCAACTTGTAGTTGTCATCCTGATAGTTACTCCCTTGCTGAGTTCACAAAATCATGGCTAGTTTCTCCTCATCACAGGGCATCCTGTTGTTCTTGCTGTCCTTGCAGGTGGTACGGCTGCTTGTTTAGCTGCACTGTTTTTACGACCCTTTTCAGCTAACCAGCTGTCAATAACACTCTCCACATTTCCCCTGTTTTCTTTTTGGCTGAAAAGGCTCGGTTTACCGACCGACTAATCATATTTCACAAGCAATTCAGTTCATTTGTTCAATTAGTTCTCATGCTGATTATCCTGCTCCGTAGCTGCTGCTCTGTGAACTCCTTATCTCGATCCATCACTGCTGCTCCGTAAAATTCTTCTTGTCTTACAACAATTCCAAGATACTGCTTATAGAATAACAACACTACTTATATTAATAACATAACTATTATAACTCAATCAAGGCATCGATTGATAATACTCTAAAAGTGAAAAAAAGAGACAAGTCAAATACAACATAACAACATTACTGTTAAACCTGCTATAAAGGACAAATGCGTTTGCTCTGCAACCTAAGTTTCTGCAACCTGGAAATAAATCCTTGAGGGTCTCATTGTGTTAATCTGTAACTAGTTAGGAAAAGTCTTCAACTTTCACATACTCTGATATATTGATTTTTAATGACCACTAAAATTTGTGCAATAAACGCTTTTAGGATGCTCATAACCATGCTCTACTGACTGAGCTAGCCGGGCTAATAATTGATTAATGATCATACAATTTTATGAAAAATCAAGTCAAATAGAACCAATTTTAGAGGACAAATGTGCTAGAGTATCACTAGGGGCATTATTACTTATTGACCCTTGAGAAACAGCAAACCGTGTTTGTGGTGGATGCGACAGGTAGTGCCAACAGGGCGTCCCCTGCTTCAAAGTGCACCTTTCCTCTCTCACCCACCACAGATTCTCTCCTGCATTCAGGGCCTGAAAGGTTTCTTCCAGTTGTACACCATATCCGCATGGCCAGTGCGTGATATAGAGCCCAAGTGGAACACCTGCTTGGAAAACAGAATAAACTATCAAATTTAGTTCTATTAGCATGCACTTTTGTCTAAAATGATGCTGTCATGGTTTTGTAATTTTGTAATTTTGCTATCAGTATTCCACATCATAACATCATGTCAAGTATGGATACTTCTATTGAATGTGCAGTCCACAGAAGAAGACTACATATTCCAGAGAACAACAGGAGTAACAATAAGTCACGGGACCAGGACTCTATATAATCTCGTTCCCAGGCTGGAGTGCTCTCCTTCTTCTCTCGAACTTCTCGGAGAGTGGGAAGCATTCCAGCCGTGTCGCCTAGAGTTCACAGTAGGCCTCTCGGTTTTCGGAGACTCTCTCTCTCTCTGTTTCGTTCGATTTGTTAGCCTTAATTATATTATATTGTGTTATCTTGTATTTCGATATCATATTTAGTAAAATAAGTTTTTCCTCCTTAGATTGTCGCTGTTTTATCCCACTCCCCTTTTCCCCCTCCTTTCCGGGCCCCGGGGGGGGGGCCGTGGGGTGGCTTCCCCTGTCACGGGCATAGGTAAATCTAACTAACCCGTGACAGATTTTTTGGTGGAGAATGCGGGCATAGAGCTTTTTAGCTTTTAGAACGACTCTCTCTTTGCTCTTAAAGAGCTTCTTTACGGGAGTGTTGGGAGTGCTATCTTTCCGTAGCTGCTCACGGAGAACGTGACCTTGAAATACCAGACAAATTGTCAACATTAAGGGCTGCTGCACATTCTCAGCATTGCTATCTAACTTTTGTGTAGAAAACAAAGGGATTTCTTTCTCCCTTAGAGCAAAGCTACCTAGCTCTGATTTTACAGAGCCTGCCAGATATGAATCTACTCTTCATCCCAGTTGCTCTGTTTAAGGGATTGAAAGCAATAATGATCTTCTTAAAGTATTGGTCAACTATTAACACCATAATTTGGTGTTGTGGAATTGTGCAGGTATATAGCCTAATAAGGTGGATACTGATGGAGACACCTGCCTGGTACTTTTACGAGATGTGGTATGGTCAGAATTTTGGCATCTACACCCCAGATGGAATTGTGAATCTTACAAACACTTGCATCCCAGATGGAACAGGCAATTTTACAAATACTTGCATCCCAGATGGAACAGGCAATTTTACAAACAGCACCATGTTTAATTCATTGTACAGGCTAAAAAAACCCTTTTTATTTAGGTTGTACTCTCAGATTTCCACACGTCTTTCAATAACTGAGATAGGGTTCATACTTGCATTCATGTTATCACTATCAATGCATGCATATATGTTCCTATGCATTCGTTCTATGCGGAAGTCTCCTCCAGAACCAGAGAATGATGACTGGCAGGGAATATGGAAAGGTTTAGGAAAAGTCTTAGAAGCATGGGGACCCGCAGTGTCATGGGATTTCACTCTTGAACACCTAAGAGACCCTAAGAAATTAAGTGAGTATTTGGGTCAGAGATCTAAGGAGGTAAACCTTATGTGGGGTTTGGCTTATGCATACCGTGCTTTGTATCATACTATTCTGGAGAGAGAGAGATTCCGATCTGAGATTCAAGCCCAAGTTAATTCTGATCAGTCACAGGAGGCATCAGTAGCAATATCAGTTGCCCCTGTGGAAGGCAAGAAATGGAAACGGGTGTCCATGCGTCTAGAACGAAAAGAAGGAGAAGCACAGGGGGGGGCAGCAGAAGATCCAGGTGCCGGGCATGGAGCAGTACCGAAAAAAGCAAAGGCAAAAACCAAGAGGCATGAAGAAGAGACTGATGATGAGGAGGAAATCACCTATTGTCGACCTCTGAAGCTGACTGAAATCCAAGGCTCAAGAAAGGAGTTCACACGGCGTCAAGATGAAGGTATCCTTGCTTGGTTGCTTCGCTGCTGGGACAACGGGGCCAACAGCTTGTCTCTAGATGGTAATGAAGCTCGCCAACTAGGAAGCATTGCCCAAGATGCAGGTATTGACAGAGGGATTAGCAGATGTTCGGATGGAGCTGCCACTCTCTGGTTGCGGCTGTTAGAAGCCGTGAGAGAAAGGTACCCCTATAAGGATGCTTTGAAGCCTAAATTTGATAGTTGGAATACCGTCCAAAAAGGTATTCAGCGCCTGAGGGAATTGGCCATGGCGAAAATGTTGTACAGCCCTGATCCAAGCGAACTTGACCCTGAGAGAGTGAGGGCCGATCCTGACATGTGGCAGAAAATCAAAAGTACAGCAACAGAGAGAATTGCACAGTCATTGGTATCAGGATCTAAAGTGTTCGTGGACAGATGGCCCCGAGTTGTTGAGCTGATTATAATGCTTCAAACCACCGATCAGCAGCTCCCCCAACTGCATGCCGCAGTTTCTGCCATCTCATGGCTAGAAAACCGAGTAGATGAAATGTGCAAGAAATTGTTTCCATCAACTAATTGTAATGATCCCGTAATAGTATCAGAAACAACTGATGAAGGTCAATCCTCGTACGGGCCACCAGGTCTAATGAAGGATCTGATCAAACTAGTCCAGTCCTACTCCCCACCTGCATCATCAAAAGTCTCAGCTGTTAAACGCACACGCTTCCCAGCTCGAGTAAAGAACAACAGTACGATTGCACCGCGTGTTTCCATGTGGCGCTACCTACGTAACCGTGGAGAAGACATGAGGAAGTGGCATGATCAGCCTACTTCTGCACTTCGAGCACGGGTGAAAGAACTACTAGACATACCAACCACCAGTGGAGTTGCTCCAGTCATCACAGGTAACCAATAGAGGGGCCCTGCCCTCAGTCAGGGGAGGGAAAGGGATAATAGAGTTTATTGGACTGTGTGGATTCGATGGCCTGGCACATCAGAACCACAGGAATATAAGGCACTGGTGGATACCGGTGCACAGTGCACCCTAATGCCCTCCAGTCATGAAGGGACAGAATCAATCCATATTTCTGGAGTGACTGGGGGCTCTCAAGAATTGACTGTTCTGGAGGCTGAAATAAGCCTCACTGGCAAAGACTGGCAAAAACATCCTATTGTGCCTGGCCCAGGGGCTCCATGTATACTGGGTATTGATTACCTCAGAAGGGGGCATTTCAAGGATCCTAAGGGGTATCGATGGGCCTTTGGGATAGCTGCTGTAGACATGGACAACATTAAGCAGCTGTCTGTTTTGCCTGGCCTGTCAGAGGACCCGTCTGTTGTGGGGCTGCTACGAGTAAAAGAGCAGCAGGTACCGATTGCTACAAAGACAGTGCACAGACGGCAGTATCGCACCAACAGGGATTCCTTGCTCCCCATTCATGATTTGATTCGCCAGTTGGAGAATCAGGGAGTGATCAGTAAAACTCACTCACCTTTTCACAGTCCCATATGGCCAGTGCGTAAAGCCAGTGGAGAATGGAGGCTGACAGTAGACTACCGTGGCCTGAATGAGGTCACACCCCCATTGAGCGCTGCTGTGCCGGACATGTTGGAACTCCAGTACGAGCTGGGGTCAAAAGCAGCCAAAGGTATGCCACCATTGACATTGCCAATGCCTTCTTTTCTATTCCACTGGCCGCAGAATGCAAGCCACAGTTTGCCTTCACCTGGAGGGGCATTCAGTATACTTGGAACCGTTTGCCCCAGGGGTGGAAACACAGCCCAACCATTTGCCATGGGTTGGTCCAAACTGTACTGGAACAGGGTGGTGCTCCTGAACACCTGCAGTACATTGATGACATTGTTGTGTGGGGCGATACAGCAGAAGAAGTTTTCACAAAAGGAGAGCAGATAATCCAAATTCTTCTACAAGCCGGCTTTGCTATTAAGCGAAGCAAAGTAAAAGGACCTGCCCAGGAAATTCAGTTCTTAGGTATAAAGTGGCAGGATGGACGTCGTCACATCCCAGCAGATGTGATCGACAAAATCACTGCCATGCCTCCACCAACTAGCAAGAAAGAGACACAATCTTTCCTGGGTGCAGTGGGCTTTTGGAGGATGCACATTCCAAACTACAGCCTCATTGTAAGCCCCCTTTATCAGGTAACGCGGAAGAAGAATGATTTTGCATGGGGCCCTGAGCAGCAGCAGGCTTTTGAACAGATTAAACAAGAGATAGCCCGTGCTGTAGCCCTGGGGCCAGTACGGACTGGACAGGATGTAAAGAACATCCTCTACACTGCTGCTGGAGAGAAAGGCCCCACTTGGAGTTTGTGGCAAAGAGCCTCAGGAGAGACCCGAGGCCGACCCCTGGGATTCTGCAGTCGATCATATAAGGGGTCTGAAGAGTGCTACACTCCAACTGAGAAGGAGATCTTAGCCGCGTATGAGGGGGTTCGGGCTGCTTCCGAAGTAGTTGGGACTGAAACACAGCTCCTTTTGGCACCTCGACTGCCAGTGCTGAACTGGATGTTCAAAGGACAGGTTCCCTCCACCCATCATGCTACCGATGTCACCTGGAGCAAGTGGATTACGCTGATTACACAGCGAGCGCGAATGGGAAACCTCAATCGTCCAGGGATCCTAGAAGTGATCATGGACTGGCCTGAAGATAAAAGGTTTGGAACATCACCAGCAGAAGAGGTATCATGTGCTAAAGAGGCCCCACCATACAACGAATTACCAGAAAATGAAAAGAAATATGCCCTATTCACTGACGGATCATGTCGCATTGTAGAGAAGCATCGCAAATGGAAAGCTGCTGTGTGGAGCCCCAGACGACAGGTTGCAGAGGCCACTGAAGGTAAGGGAGAATCAAGTCAGTTTGCAGAGGTAAAAGCTGTCCAGCTGGCCTTAGATGTTGCGGAACGGGAGAGGTGGCCAATGCTGTATCTTTATACTGACTCATGGATGGTGGCAAATGCCTTATGGGGGTGGTTACAGCGGTGGGAACAAAATAACTGGCAACGGAGGGGAAAATCTGTTTGGGCCGCTGAACTATGGAAGGACATTGCTTCCCGAACAAAGAATATGGTTGTAAAGGTGCGTCATGTGGATGCACATGTGCCCAAAATTCGGGCTACTGAAGAACAACAAAACAACCATCAGGTAGATAAAGCTGCTAGAATTGAGGTGGCTCAAATCGACTTGGATTGGCAGAATAAGGGCGAATTATTTCTAGCTCGATGGGCTCATGAGACCTCAGGCCATCAAGGAAAAGACGCAACATATAAGTGGGCTAGAGACCGAGGGGTGGACTTAACCATGGACGCTATTGCGCAGATTATTCATGATTGTGAAACATGTGCCATAATTAAACAAGCCAGAAGGATGAAACCTCTCTGGGAGGAAGGGCGATGGCAAAAGTATAAATATGGGGAGGCGTGGCAGGTTGATTATATCACCTTGCCACGATCTCGCAGTGGTAAGTGTTATGTACTCACTATGGTAGAGGCAACCACTGGGTGGCTTGAAACATACGCAGTACCCCATGCAACTGCTCGAAACACCATATTAGGTCTTGAGAAACAAGTCCTGTGGCGACATGGCACCCCAGAAAGAATTGAATCTGATAATGGGACACATTTCAAAAATTCTCTTATAAATACTTGGGCCAAAGATCATGGCATTGAGTGGATTTATAATATTCCCTACCATGCACCAGCTTCTGGTAAAATTGAATGATATAATGGGTTGTTGAAAACTATGTTGAAAGCAATGGGTGGTGGAACATTTAAGCACTGGGAGAAGAATCTGGCAGAAGCCACTAGTCAATACTAGAGGATCTGTCAATCGTGATGGTCCTAATCAATCTAGCCCCCTACACACTGTAGAAGGAGATAAGGTCCCTGTTATACATGTAAAGAACATGTTGGGAAAAGCTGTTTGGGTCCTTCCAGCTTATGGAATGGGCAAACCTATCCGTGGAACTGTCTTTGCCCAGGGACCTGGGTGCACTTGGTGGGTAATGCAGAAGGATGGGGATGTTCAGTGTGTGCCACAAGGGAATTTGATGCTGGGGGAGTGCAGTCAATAATTTTATGTATCTATATATATATATATATGTTTGCATGTGTAGTGTATTTTAGTTATTATAGTTGTACATTTAGTTATGTTACATGCAATTCTACTATTTAGCTATCACAATTTTACATACGTGTATATATATGTATATATATGTATATATTAACCATGATGTAATAATGTAGAATAAGGGGTGGAATGTCATGGTTTTGTAATTTTGTAATTTTGCTATCAGTATTCCACATCATAACATCATGTCAAGTATGGATACTTCTATTGAATGTGAAGTCCACAGAAGAAGACTACATATTCCAGAGAACAACAGGGGTAACAATAAGTCACGGGACCAGGACTCTATATAATCTCGTTCCCAGGCTGGAGTGCTCTCCTTCTTCTCTCGTACTTCTCGGAGAGTGGGAAGCGTTCCAGCCGTGTCGCCTAGAGTTCACAGTAGGCCTCTCGGTTTTCGGAGACTCTCTCTCTCTCTGTTTCGTTCGATTTGTTAGCCTTAATTATATTATATTGTGTTATCTTGTATTTCGATATCATATTTAGTAAAATAAGTTTTTCCTCCTTAGATTGTCGCTGTTTTATCCCACTCCCCTTTTCCCCCTCCTTTCCGGGCCCCGGGGGGGGGGGCCGTGGGGTGGCTTCCCCTGTCACGGGCATAGGTAAATCTAAGTAACCCGTGACAGATGCATGGTTATATTTTAAAAATCCCAATTAGTTGGATGTAAGAGAGGTATCTATTCTATGATACAGGGTCATCTCTTTGCCTGGGATTCCTTTCCAGGTTTTGTCTTTGCAAATTAAGAAAAGCTAATTAATAGGCTAATAACATCATAACAAATCAGTACTAAAACATTAAAAGAGCTATTCCCGTAGATTCTAGCATTGATTACGTCAAATCCTCTTTAATACACATTTGATCTATTACTAAAATAGAAGAAGCACACAACATCCTAGCTAATGCCTTAAACTCGAATTCTTGAGACTGCATTGATAAAACACAAAATCACACACTATGTCAAACTATTACTAATATTATCTATAACACAGCAAGTTACAAAGCAATACCACTAAGTAAGAAACACACAATTACAATTACTATAAAGGCTGGATGCTATTTTCTGCCTTGAGATGAGGCCGAACATATCATGCTGGAGTATGTGGGATTCCCATAGCAGCATAAGCAGATGACTGTGTTCACCTGTATGTGCTGTGGCAAATACGTAAGAAGAGTGAGTATCTATCATTACATGTACGTATTTTAGATGGCCAAATTCAGGAACGTGAGTGACATCTGTCTGCCAGAGTTGAAGAGGGGCTGTGTCACGTGGATTTGTCCCAATTTGAGGCAAAGGGGCAATTTCCTGGCAGTCTGGGCATGTTAAAATAATGTTACGGGCTTGATCCACTGTCAGTTGGAATTGTTTTTGTAAGGCTCTCCTGTTATGATGGAAAATTTGATGGGAGAGTCGTGCTTGCTCAAATAATTGAGGGGTAGCAAAAGCGACTGTGGCTTGATCAGCCTTACGGTTGCCCTCAGTTAAAGAACCAGGCAATGTAGTATGCGATCGAATGCGCATAATAAAATAAGGAAGAGTACGGTGAGAGACATAATGCAAGACTTGCTTGAGCTATACAAACAAAACCTGGTTATTAACTTCCTTAAGAAAGGATTCTTCAATCCGTTGAATGATACCTGTAACATACAAAGAGTCAGTTATTATATTAAGCTTTTGTTCTGAAAAAATTTGATAAGCTCGAGCTACTGCAGCGAGTTCTGCAACTTGAGGTGATCCATCAACAACATGTACGTCTAACTGCCATCGTGTAGCAGTTGCACACCAGAGAACCACTGCTTGGTGTGTCTCACTGGAGCCATCTGTAAATACAGTAACAGCATTAGGTATTGGAACATGTGAAAGTAAAGCATTAGTAGCAAGGGGGATATCAGTCAAATTATGTAGCCGGTATTCAGTCATAAACACGGTGTACTGCGTATAAGAGAGGATCATTCGTAACACAATTTTCCAGTCATGAGGGGTCATAGCATAACTGTCACCGTTTGCAACCAAAAGATTGTATGTAAAGGCTGACTGAATTCCGTATGTTCTCACTGACTTCCATAGCTCCTTCACTGCCTCATAAGGCAGGGAGTCCCAACGGGGGACCTGATTCGGCTGATACAACACAGAAAAGGTTTGCAACGTGTAAGCATCACCCCTTAATATTGCTTCTTTTCTGCACTGCTCTAAGACACCACAGTACGCTGTAGGGAAAATTGTCATTCCTGCTCCCTTCAAAGTATCATTAGGAGGAAATGCGTCCGATTCGCTTTCTGGATCTACTAGACCGGGGTCACAACGATCCCCTGGTTTCGGTCCATCCGTGTCTTTAACCACGTTACACGCGAGCTGCAGAGACGCAGCCGCGCACGACGAAGGGGGGGCGGAGGGCGGAAGCGCGGAGAACGTCGTGGGCGGAGCAGAGGGCGGGGGCGCGACGAACGACGTAGGCGGACCGAAGGGCGGGGGCGCCGTAGAGGGCGACAACGCGGCGAGCGACGTGGGCGGGGCGGAAGGCGGCTGCTGGCTGGTAACGGCTGCTTGTGTTGGAGCGCGGCCGCTGTTCTTTCTTGCTCTGGGCTGGACGTTTCCCGACCGGCGTCGGCAGGTGACGGTGTTGTGTTTGTCCGAGCGGCAGTTCTGGCACCATACACCGGCGGCTTGGCAATTACGTCGCAAATGTCCCTTAACTCCACACCGGAAACATTTAAAATAGGTGCTTGGGCCTGAATTGGTTACCGCAGACGCTTGTAAGGGTGCAAGAGCTGCTAACACTTGATTCTGTAAAGCCTCAGCCTGTGCTTTTAATCCTGTCCCTAACTCTTTAATAGCCTCGACTAAGAAAACTTGAGCTCCTGTGGGCACACTCGATAATCTGTCTTACGCCTCCTCTGTTGTCCAATTACTCCCCAAAGTATTTAGAATGCCGCGAGCTGTAGCATTACAGTTTTGAAGTGCACACTGTTTTAGCATTATTTCCGTCATGTACTCCGGTACTCCAGGCATCTCTATGGCTCCAGCTACCTTATCTATAAACGCTCCAAAATCCTCATTTCTTCCCTGCTGGATTCCCATATAAGACGGCAGCCCATCTGGTGCCTTGATCTTACCCATAGCCTACCTGTCCAGATACACTGACTCCCTACATTTAACTGGTCCTAATAAAGCCTGTGCCCCCGTCCGGATGAAAGGACCCACCCCTAAAAGTTCTTCAACGGTTACATTCTACAAGGGATTTCCCGGTTGCCTAACTATCGCCGCGCTCTGTTGGCACATCTCTTCCCAATAAGCATTAAATAGCAGTTGGTGCTGCGAAAAAATCAACCTAGCTATAGCCCGACAATCAGATGGCAACAAAACCTGAGTACTCCAGATATAATCCAGCTGGCTCACTTTTTACTCCAAACTGACTAACCGTAGACTGCAATTGTGACAACAATTTCCAGTCTAAAGCACTGATAGTAGCCTGTATCCCGCCTGCAGGATTAGGCGAATACACCACCGGCAGCACCATCTGTTGCACAGCTTCCAATGCCTCACCGTCTCCCGCCTCTAAACAAGCCCGCGCCAGCGCAGACCAAGCCCCCCCCCCCCCGCTCCCGCGCGACGGCCTCCGCCAAGGCACTCTGTGCCCCAGGGAGCGGCTCATTGCAAAGGGGGGTCGAGGGGGCCGGCTGTAGCACCATGGTCGATGCAGGCGGCTCGTCTGATGCAGACGTGCCGGGAGGCGGAGACGGGGCACTCGGCTACGTAGCCACCGGCAACGCAGGCTCGGCGGCCAGCGGCAGCTTTACGGTGGACACAGCAGGGGGCATTGGGCAATCTGACCATTCATTATAATTCTTATTCCTCCCCTGCACAGCGCTAGCTTGCTCTGCCGCTTCCTTTTCTGCCTGATATTGCAGCAAATCATTATAGACCACACGCCACCACTTCCTGCATTTCTTAGCCATCTTCTCCTCATCTATCATTCCCTGAAAAATTGCATCTCCAAATTTACGCCATTCAGCAAGATCATGCACTAAATGCGGATTCTGAAATAACCCTTTAGCATACCCATACGCTAATAACTTGGGGAGTTCCTTTTGCAAGTCTATCCCCTTAACCTGACGCTTTTTTTTCAAAAAGCAAGAAAACAATTCATAAGCCGCTTGCCTTCCCATACCTATTTATCAGCGCGCTGTTGCAGTCTTAAGGACGTCGGCGGCCCGTATCGGCTAGGCCCTTCTATAAGGTCACCTAGAGCACCTGCACCTTCTTTTCCTGGCGCATGCTATCCCCGCTGCTTAAGGATCCGAACACCTTCGCCGCTCCGATCCTTCCTGGTAGATCATGTCGAGGGTCACCATTTGTTGGAGACGGCAGGAGAAAAGCAAATGACTACACCTGTCATTGACATATGATCAGCTAATCTCGTTTATTGCTTGGCTGCGTGTACATTTATAATGCGGATAATTAGCTCATACATAGTGCAAAAGCGGAGCTCATCATTGGTTCCCAATTACATACCATCCCCAAGTATCTTTGCAACTTGTAGTTATCGTCCTGATAGTTACTCCCTTGCTGAGTTCACAAAATCATGGCTAGTTTCTCCCCATCACAGGGCATCCTGTTGTTCTTGCTGTCCTTGCAGGTGGTACGGCTGCTTGTTTAGCTGCACTGTTTTTAAGACCCTTCTCAGCTAACCAGCTGTCAATAACACTCTCTACACAAAACTATGAACAACTGTTACCCCAACTCACGTCTCCATTTCAGCCATCTCAGAAGTAATGTACAGACTGAATGAAGTGGAAGAGTGGTCTCTATTGGTTAATCGAGATGAACCCGTAGTAGTATCAGAAATGATTGATGAAGGTCAGAAAGAGCTCATCAATCTAATGAAAATCCAGATCCAATTAATTAAAGGTGATGAGCCCTCCTCTTCACCTGTATCATCAAAAAATCTCAGCTATTAGATGCACGTGTTTTCCAGCTCAAGCAAGGAACAACAGTAAGATTGCACTGCATGTTTCTTTGTGGCGTTACCTATGTGACCACGGAGAAGACACGAAGAAGTGGCACGACCAGCCTACTCCTGTACTATGAGCATGGGTGAGAGAACTACAAAACAGACCAGTACAGCTGCTCCAGTTACCACAGGTAATAAGGACTGAGGCCCTGCCCTCAGTCAGGGGAGGGAAAGGGATAATAGAGTTTATTGGACTGTGTGGATTTGATGGTCTGGCATATCAGAACCACAGAAATATAAGGCACTGGTGGATACCGGTGCACAGTGCACTCTAATGCCTTTGAGTCATGAAGGGACAGAATCAATCCATATTTCTGGAGTGACTGGGGGCTCTCAAGAATTGACTGTTTTGGAGGCCTAAATAAGCCTCTCTGGTAAAGACTGGCAAAAACATCCTATTGTGACTGGCCCAGGAGCTCCATGCATACTTGGTATTGATTACCACAGAAGAGGGCATTTCAAGGATCTTAAGGGGTATCGATGGGCCTTTGGGATAGCTTCTGTAGATATGGACAACATTAAGCAGCTGTCTGTTTTGCCTGGCCTGTCAGAGGACCTGTCTGTTGTGGGGCAGCTACGAGTAAAAGAGCAGCAGGTACCAATTGCTACAAAGACAGTGCACAGAGGACAGTACCACACCAAGAGGGATTTGTTGCTCCCCATTCATGAGAAGATTAGCCAGCTGGAGAATCAGGGAGTGATCAGCAAAACTTACCTTTTAACAGCCCTACATGGCCAGTGCATAAAGCCAGTGGAGAATGGAGGCTGACAGTAGATTACCGTGGCCTGAATGAGATCACACCCCCACTGAGTGCTGCTGTGCCAGACATGTTAGAAGTCCAGTACAAGCTGGAGTCAAAAGCAGCCAAATGGTATGCTTCCACTGACATTGCTAACGCCTTCTCCATTCCTTTGGCTGCCGAATGTAGGCCACAGTTTGCCTTCACCTGGAGGGGCATTCAGTATACTTGGAACCATATTAGCTTTCAACCCTATAATCACTGTTACCGATTTCCACGCATTCACAGTCTTTTTTAACATAGAGAGCTACACCACCGCCTTTCCTACCTAGCCTATCTCTTTTGAAATGTTGGTAGCCCTCAATCACAGCACTCCAGCTGTGGGAGTCATTCTACCACGTTTCTGTGACGGCAACTATATCAAAACTTTCTGATCACACAATGGCCTCCAGCTCCTCTTGTTTATTACCCATGCTGCGTGCATTAGTGTAAAGGCACCTGAGCTTGGCCTCCTTGCGATCAGCAGCAGCCCTAATATCCTCGTGACCACTTTCAGGTGTTTCCACAGCCACCAGCTTCACACCAGCCCTCGTGTTTTTCCTGCAAGGGGGTGAGTTGCCCTCCTCCTTCACCAAGGGCCAAGACCTCGGCGGCTTAGAAGCACACCCCTCTCCTGCAAGCACAGGGACATTGCATACAGTCTCCATATTGGTGGCCCCAGCTACACCCCCACCCCACTTAGAACCTAATTTAAAGCCCTCTGGATGAACTTACCCAACTCCCGTCTTAAGACCCCTTTTGACCGGTGGGAGAAGCCACTCCTATAAGTCGCCAACTTAACTAGGTTGTTGTGAGCTTCTTCTATTTTAGTAGTAGATCGAATGTGAATTAAACAGGAATTGATATTACCAATTCTGGAATCTACGCGAATAGTTCTTTTGATGTATTAGTAATGCGTGGTTATGATGCTATTAGCCTATAAATTCGTTTGTTTTTTTTTTAATTTGCAAAGACGAAACCTGGAAAGGAATCCCAGGCAAAGGGATGACCCTGTACTATAGATTAACTTTCTTTCATCCTACTAATTAGTATCTTTAAAATATGACCATGCATCACTTGAGACAAAGGCGCACACTAAGAGAGCTAACCTTGATAGTTTATTCTGTTTTCCAAGCAAGTGTTCCACTTGGGCTCTGTATCACGCACTGGCCACACGGATATGATGTACAAATGGAAAATACCCTTCAGACCCTGAGAGGAATAAAATCAGAAGAGAATCTGTGTTGGGTGTGAGAGGAAAAGTGCACTTTGAAGCAGGGGATGCTTTCCTGGCACTCCCTATTGCATTCACCGCAAACACGTTTGGCACATTTGCCCACTAACACTGATTCTATCTGACATGCAACTTCATAAAGTTGTACAATCATTAATCATCTATTAGTTCAAAAGCATGGTTGTGAGCACCCTAAAAGCATTTGCTGCACATATTTTAGTGAGCATTCACAATCACTATATCAGAGTATATTGAAGTTGAAAGCTTTTTTCTAATCGGTTACAGATTAAAACAGATTGGGTCCCTTAGGGATTTATTTCCAGGTTGCTGAATGTTACTGATTTTCCGAAAACTGGGTTTTCTCTTGATGGGGAGCTTTGGGACAAAATTGGTACAAAACTCTGGGAGACTTCTATTGCTCAAGACAGAATGGCTGCTAAACTTTTGTCTGTTTGGCAGTAAATAATGGAAGGGCTTAAACAAATTTGACAAGTCTTCTTTCTTCTGACTGTTCCCTATTGCCCTCTCTCCCACCCTTGCCGCTGCTCCTTGGTACTGTTGGAAATATCCAAATAATTTATCAGGAAAGTATCTCTGATAAAGCAGATTTAATTCACAATTGCACTGGTGGGCGTCCAGAAAGCAGGAGTGCACGTAGAAAACTATGTTAACTCTTTTATGCCCTATTACCCGATGCTTATCTCTTTCTGCCCTGGTTCCTCATTGGCTGAATACTTCAGGTTCACAATCTTCTCGACATTTGACTATGTATATGAGTATTGGATCAACATAAATCGTGACTTAACTAAACATATGTTGCCAATTAGTAAAACTTCTTACATATACTCATTTAACACTAGGCCATTGTTTCCTGGACATTTGGCACCTTTGAATAGAGATATGCTTGGGAGAAATAATGTAGAGGAGTATCTGTTGCATTCCTCCCAATTAAAAGGTAGGACAGTTTGACCTTATGTAGGGGCCCTGAGTCATCCCTTTATTGCTGAGGGCCTCTTAGCAAAACAAAATAGTCTATACAAATCTATACAAATGTTATAATTCTGTAGCTATTGATTATTCTAACTTAACTACTAAACATGTATAAATATAGGAATTTTACCTAAAGAACAAGTGATGGAGACTATTAAAGATCCATCTCCACTGGAAAAAGGGAATCTTGGAAAGAATTGTTAGTACCAATAAATGACATTAGATGGCAGCAGGGGCCATGAAATACTCATCATGTTAGTATTGAATGCAGTAACAACATTTTATTTCCCACAGTACGAAAAACAGGCCCTGTCTGAATTCGACACGCGGCTCAGGGCCTCCCCTCCCCCTCGTGCTGCTCTCCTACGTTCCGCCCCCAACGCTGGCCGCGCCGCTCCGGCCCTCTGCCCCGCCCACGTCGCTCGCCGTGACACCGCCTCCCTACGTCGCGTCTACGTTGTCTGTTGCTGCATCTCTGCAGCCTGTCTGTAACTTGATTAGACAGGGGCGGACCGGAACCAGAGGAACTTTTTGATCCTGGTCCAGTAGATCCGGAGGACAAGCCGATCATTTTCCCTCATGATGATAATTTGAAGGATGCAGGAAAGAAGGTTTTTTTCTACAGCCTACCCTGGTGTTGCAATACAAGAAGGATTTTACAGAGCAGCAGCTATGGATCAAGATAAGGACTTCACAAAGCAGCAGCTGCAGAGCAGAATAAACAGCATGAGAACCAAGGACACCCCTAGGAAAAGAATGGATGGCTCGCGGCTTTGAAGGGGGGTTTTAGGGTTGTTATTGCAGTAGCTTTCCTCCAATTAAGTGTGTGTGATTTTTGAACACCCTCGTCTATCTGCTATAAAAGTACGGCTTTTTGGGCAATAAAGTGGAAGCTTGTTTATCACTCATACTGAGTCGGCTACTTGCTTCCCCGCATCAAACTTGGCAGTTTTTCTCCACCCGCAAGTGGCACCTGAACAGGGACCCTTGAAACCAAGAAGTGCGGAGGGGACAAGCACCAGCTAGCAGCAAGCCAGAGGGCAAAGTTGTCTGGATCTACCAGCATAGACTGACCAAGAGGGGTCTGCACAGTCCTGAGTGCTACCAGTGTAGATAGATACAGAGCTGCAACTCGCGGTGGGACGTGGTGAAGATAGATGCGGATAAAAGGTTAAAACGCCCTCACCTTATTACAGTGTTTTTTAGAAAAGCAGGGAGTTGAAGGGGTTAAGCATGTACCAGGGCTTATAGCCTTTGGGGCTGCAAAGGGGTTTTTTAAGAATGCTGAATCATATTTTGAGGTAGATGAATGGAGGAGTTTTGGGGACTGTTTATGCAATTTAGTAATTGATGATGATAAGACAGTAAAGAAACTGATGAAGCCATGGCGGGAGGTTATAAATAGTTTGAAAAAGTATAAGGTAGAACAGCAAGTAGCAGCGGTAGCCATGCAACAGTTAGGTGGACAGCCATGGGACTCTGTTATCTCGGAAAATAAGGAACATAAGCACTTGTGAGGCTTGGGTCCTACGTGGAGGCTGATTATAAATATATTGAAGAATATGCAAGCTGAGCGGCAGGTCGCTGCTGCTACAGTACAAGCCCTCTCCGGACCCAGTGCTCGGCCAAGGCCAGAATTTGATTCCCTGTTACCAGGAGTCTCGTACTCCATTTGCTCATCAGCCTCACAAGTTAGGGCTGCTGCAGAAGCCCCGAATACTCCCCCTACTTTGACCTCTTACACGTCCCCGGCAGGGCCGGTGGCAGCAAGTGAGGAAGATATGGTAGAGGGGGGTGAGGGGTATGCAGAGCAGCAAGAAGAAGCTCCTGAGAGTGCAAGCAATTTGGATGATGGATAATTTTTGGTCAGGACGGTATCTCTGATAAAAGCAGTTTTTATTCGCGACTGCAATGGCAGGCGCCCTGATAGCAGAAGCACACCTATGGACATGATGTTACAGTTTTTATACCTTGTCTCCCATATGTTTTCCCCTCCCCCTTCCCCTTTGGTTGGGTATTCCAGGTTACAATTTTACCCGAGGTTTGCATTTGTTAATTACATTCTGAAATTTGTTAATTCTTGTGCCAGTCAGTCGCCATCCTGCTGTTTTTGTTTCCAAGATGTCTCGGTACTCTTATCGTATTGATATGTTGATTCCCTTCAAAGCTTCTTCCATTCTGTCCTAGAGGTCTTTGTTAAACAAAGAGCCCGTGTGTGTGTGTGTGTGTGTGTGTGTGTGTGTGTGTGTGTGTGATTCCAGTCCTTCCCGATATCTCTTCAGGCACATCCTTAGGTATGTCACGACTTATATATTTTTACAGTGTGTACAACAAAACACTAAAACATACATTGTTGCTAGTTCATATTGTTAATTATTTTAACTTCTCCTCTTTGGATCCTTTATTACTCAGGTCTTATTTGTCCAGCACTGAAAATCAGTAGTTCTATTTCAGACAGCTGGACAGACAGGAGCTGCAGTCTTTGTACCTATGACTTCTACCTAATAGCTACAAATCTTCACTTATATAATGAGACATTGAAATAAAATATTTTTATCTTATTCTAAATGCAGAAACAACATTTGATTCCCACAATCCCCCCTTTTCTTCTTTATACACTGTTGATTTCTGCAAGTTTTGCTTTTTCTTTAAGGCATTATCTTGTAGACCTCTTCCTCTTCATCACTTCCTTCATTACCCGTCTCCTCTAATATCATCATTTTATCTGAGTATGGTGGTGGTTCCACTGGTGTTTGTTTTAATAATGCTGTCTCAATTGATCTCTGTACCAATCCCCTTACATGGGCTATAATACAGCATCCTATGGCCACCAGGACTCCTGCTACTGTAATCAAAGAAGTAAATATAGAAACAATCATCCCTTTTCATTTACCAAACCACGAGTCCATCCATCTAGTGATAGAGGTATCTGTTCCTGAATTTTCTGCCAATTCATTCGCAAGGGTAGTAAGTCCCTGCAGTGCATACATTATTGTGCCATCTGGAGCTGTGTTATTGGGGATGAAGGTACAACAGTGGGTTCCCAACATTACACACACACACCCCTTTTCAGCTAGCATCATGTCTAGAGCAATCCTATTTTCCCAGGCCATCCTACTCGTGGCATCTAGCTGTTCTGAAATTCCCTTAATTGCACTTTTTGTATCATTTATAAATCGCTGTTGATTATAATAGATGTAGTTAATCCAGTCTACATTCTTGTTGATCGTCACCCGCCAAAACAGTGACTCAAATCCTGCAGCATTTTGATTTCTTGCCTTAAGTTTATCAGGGACACCTCTAGGTACCTCGATTTAATCTCTATATATATTTCATCATCAAATGATACCCCTAAACTCCTTTTGGTTCTTCCAGAATTTTTCATATTCCTTTTTCAAATGCCAGGGTGAATGGTATAACTAATTGAACAAGTGCACAGGTGCCTCCCCAGTTAGATGGTAGGGTGGACCATAAAACCTTTCCCCCACAGTACCACCAGAGATCTGCCCTGGACATTCCCAGTCTTGAATAATTTCCTGATGAATCCTCCGTAACATTCAAGACCTCACTGCACAAGCAAAAGTTTCCCATAGGCCTGGTAGCCTTCACACCCTACCGTGAGAGGCAAGCTGTATGGTTACCTACCGCTGTAGAGACTGCAGGAGGGATCTTGACATCTGTATCAGGCACTGGAGGAGACAAGGGGGATAGAGATCTGCAGTCTCTGTTTCCCCAGGCAGTTTTCTCTTGGTACAGGGCAATCATGCATCGCATTCCCTTTGGGTCCTTGGTCCATCCCAGCAGAATGGGCACCGCCTGAGCTATGAGCCATCCGGATGCACAAGCATAGCAATTGCTATGGTTGAGACTCTGGACAGTATACTTAAACCATTCTACCCAGGCATTAATGTCCCCATATCCTGTTTTGATTTCAAATGTTTATCTAAGATCTTTTATCTCCTTAGCTGTCACAATTGCAGGGTTTTTAGGAAGATTTTCTAACCCCCTTTTTAAGCTCTTCCCTATCCTGGACAATTTGGATATTTTGGATACATACCCCTCTGGCATATGTAGTCTTCTTCTGTGTCATGGTTTTGTAATTTTGTAATTTTGCTATCAGTATTCCACATCATAACATCATGTCAAGTATGGATACTTCTGTTGAATGTGCAGTCCACAGAAGAAGACTACATATCCCAGAGAACAACAGGAGTAACAATAAGTCACGGGACCAGGACTCTATATAATCTCGTTCCCAGGCTGGAGTGCCCTCCTTCTTCTCTCGAACTTCTCGGAGAGTGGGAAGCATTCCAGCCGTGTCGCCTAGAGTTCACAGTAGGCCTCTCGGTTTTCGGAGACTCTCTCTCTCTGTTTCGTTCGATTTGTTAGCCTTAATTATATTATATTGTGTTATCTTGTATTTCGATATCATATTTAGTAAAATAAGTTTTTCCTCCTTAGATTGTTGCTGTTTTATCCCGCTCCCCTTTTCCCCCTCCTTTCCGGGCCCCGGGGGGGGGCGTGGGGTGGTTTCCCCTGTCACGGGCATAGGTAAATCTAAGTAACCCGTGACAGATTTTTTGGTGGAGAATGCGGGCATAGAGCTTTTTAGCTTTTAGAACAACTCTCTCTTTGCTCTTAAAGAGCTTTGTTACGGGAGTGTTGGGAGTGTTATCTTTCCGTAGCTGCTCACGGAGAACGTGACCTTGAAATACCAGACAAATTGTCAACATTAAGGGCTGCTGCACATTCTCAGCATTGCTATCTAACTTTTGTGTAGAAAACAAAGGGATTTCTTTCTCCCTTAGAGCAAAGCTAGCTAGCTCTGACTTTTACAGAGCCTGCCAGCTATGAATCCACTCTTCATCCCAGTTGCTCTGTTTAAGGGATTGAAAGCAATTATGATCTTCTTAAAGTATTGGTCAACTATTAACACCATAATTTGGTGTTGTGGAATTGTGCAGATATATAGCCTAATAAGGTGGATACTGATGGAGACACCTGCCTGGTACTTTTACGAGATGTGGTATGGTCAGAATTTTGGCATCTACACCCCAGATGGAATTGTGAATCTTACAAACACTTGCATCCCAGATGGAACAGGCAATTTTACAGATACTTGCATCCCAGAT
Source organism: Coturnix japonica (assembly GCF_054131305.1). Taxonomy (NCBI): domain Eukaryota; kingdom Metazoa; phylum Chordata; class Aves; order Galliformes; family Phasianidae; genus Coturnix; species Coturnix japonica. The sequence goes on from NC_140701.1 coordinate 32,292,421, forward strand.
GGATCAGGCAATTTTACAAACAGCACCATGTTTAATTCATTGTACAGGCTAAAAAAACCCTTTTTATTTAGGTTGTACTCTCAGATTTCCACACGCTTTTCAATAACTGAGATAGGGTTCATATTTGCATTCATGTTATCACTATCAATGCATGCATATATGTTCCTATGCATTCGTTCTATGCGGAAGTCTCCTCCAGAACCAGAGGATGATGACTGGCAGGGAATATGGAAAGGTTTAGGAAAAGTCTTAGAAGCATGGGGACCCGCAGTGTCATGGGATTTCACTCTTGAACACCTAAGGGACCCTAAGAAATTAAGTGAGCATTTGGGTCAGAGATCTAAGGAGGTAAACCTTATGTGGGGTTTGGCTTATGCATACCGTGCTTTGTATCATACTATTCTGGAGAGAGAGAGTTTCCGATCTGAGATTCAAGCCCAAGTTAATTCTGATCAGTCACAGGAGGCATCAGTAGCAATATCAGTTGCCCCTGTGGAAGGCAAGAAATGGAAACGGGTGTCCATGCGTCTAGAACGAAAAGAAGGAGAAGCACAGGGGGGGGCAGCAGAAGACCCAGGTGCCGGGCATGGAGCAGTACCGAAAAAAGCAAAGGCAAAAACCAAGAGGCATGATGAAAAGACTGATGATGAGGAGGAAATCACCTATTGTCGACCTCTGAAGCTGACTGAAATCCAAGGCTCAAGAAAGGAGTTCACACGGCGTCAAGATGAAGGTATCCTTGCTTGGTTGCTTCGCTGCTGGGACAACGGGGCCAACAGCTTGTCTCTAGATGGTAATGAAGCTCGCCAACTAGGAAGCATTGCCCAAGATGCAGGTATCGACAGAGGGATTAGCAGATGTTCGGATGGAGCTGCCACTCTCTGGTTGCGGCTGTTAGAAGCCGTGAGAGAAAGGTACCCCTATAAGGATGCTTTGAAGCCTAAATTTGATTGTTGGAATACCGTCCAAAAAGGTATTCAGCGCCTGAGGGAATTGGCCATGGCGAAAATGTTGTACAGCCCTGATCCAAGCGAACTTGACCCTGAGAGAGTGAGGGCCGATCCTGACATGTGGCAGAAAATCACAAGTACAGCACCAGAGAGAATTGCACAGTCATTGGTATCAGGATCTAAAGGATTCGTGGACAGATGGCCCCGAGTTGTTGAGCTGATTATAATGCTTCAAACCACCGATCAGCAGCTCCCCCAACTGCATGCCGCAGTTTCTGCCATCTCACGGCTAGAAAACCGAGTAGATGAAATGTGCAAGAAATTGTTTCCATCAACTAATTGTAATGATCCCGTAATAGTATCAGAAACAACTGATGAAGGTCAATCCTCGTACGGGCCACCAGGTCTAATGAAGGATCTGATCAAACTAGTCCAGTCCTACTCCCCACCTGCATCATCAAAAGTCTCAGCTGTTAAACGCACACGCTTCCCAGCTCGAGCAAAGAACAACAGTACGATTGCACCGCGTGTTTCCATGTGGCGCTACCTACGTGACCGTGGAGAAGACATGAGGAAGTGGCATGATCAGCCTACTTCTGCACTACGAGCACGGGTGAAAGAACTACTAGACATACCAACCACCAGTGGAGTTGCTCCAGTCATCACAGGTAACCAATAGAGGGGCCCTGCCCTCAGTCAGGGGAGGGAAAGGGATAATAGAGTTTATTGGACTGTGTGGATTCGATGGCCTGGCACATCAGAACCACAGGAATATAAGGCGCTGGTGGATACCGGTGCACAGTGCACCCTAATGCCCTCCAGTCATGAAGGGACAGAATCAATCCATATTTCTGGAGTGACGGGGGGCTCTCAAGAATTGACTGTGCTGGAGGCTGAAATAAGCCTCACTGGCAAAGACTGGCAAAAACATCCTATTGTGACTGGCCCAGGGGCTCCATGTATACTGGGTATTGATTACCTCAGAAGGGGGCATTTCAAGGATCCTAAGGGGTATCGATGGGCCTTTGGGATAGCTGCTGTAGACATGGACAACATTAAGCAGCTGTCTGTTTTGCCTGGCCTGTCAGAGGACCCGTCTGTTGTGGGGCTGCTACGAGTAAAAGAGCAGCAGGTACCGATTGCTACAAAGACAGTGCACAGACGGCAGTATCGCACCAACAGGGATTCCTTGCTCCCCATTCATGATTTGATTCGCCAGTTGGAGAATCAGGGAGTGATCAGTAAAACTCACTCACCTTTTCACAGTCCCATATGGCCAGTGCGTAAAGCCAGTGGAGAATGGAGGCTGACAGTAGACTACCGTGGCCTGAATGAGGTCACACCCCCATTGAGCGCTGCTGTGCCGGACATGTTGGAACTCCAGTACGAGCTGGAGTCAAAAGCAGCCAAATGGTATGCCACCATTGACATTGCCAATGCCTTCTTTTCTATTCCTTTGGCTGCAGAATGCAAGCCACAGTTTGCCTTCACCTGGAGGGGCATTCAGTATACTTGGAACCGTTTGCCCCAGGGGTGGAAACACAGCCCAACCATTTGCCATGGGTTGGTCCAAACTGTACTGGAACAGGGTGGTGCTCCTGAACACCTGCAGTACATTGATGACATTGTTGTGTGGGGCGATACAGCAGAAGAAGTTTTCACAAAAGGAGAGCAGATAATCCGGATTCTTCTACAAGCTGGCTTTGCTATTAAGCGAAGCAAAGTAAAAGGACCTGCCCAGGAAATTCAGTTCTTAGGTATAAAGTGGCAGGATGGACGTCGTCACATCCCAGCAGATGTGATCGACAAAATCACTGCCATGTCTCCACCAACTAGCAAGAAAGAGACACAATCTTTCCTGGGTGCAGTGGGCTTTTGGAGGATGCACATTCCAAACTACAGCCTCATTGTAAGCCCCCTTTATCAGGTAACGCGGAAGAAGAATGATTTTGCATGGGGCCCTGAGCAGCAGCAGGCTTTTGAACAGATTAAACAAGAGATAGCCCGTGCTGTAGCCCTGGGGCCAGTACGGACTGGACAGGATGTAAAGAACATCCTCTATACTGCTGCTGGAGAGAAAGGCCCCACTTGGAGTTTGTGGCAAAGAGCCTCAGGAGAGACCCGAGGCCGACCCTTGGGATTCTGGAGTCGATCATATAAGGGGTCTGAAGAGTGCTACACTCCAACTGAGAAGGAGATCTTAGCCGCGTACGAGGGGGTTCGGGCTGCTTCCGAAGTAGTTGGGACTGAAACACAGCTCCTTTTGGCACCTCGACTGCCAGTGCTGAACTGGATGTTCAAAGGACAGGTTCCCTCCACCCATCATGCTACCGATGTCACCTGGAGCAAGTGGATTACGCTGATTACACAGCGAGCGCGAATGGGAAACCTCAATCGTCCAGGAATCCTAGAGGTAATCATGGACTGGCCTGAAGATAAAAAGTTTGGAACATCACCAGCAGAAGAGGTATCACGTGCTAAAGAGGCCCCACCATACAACGAATTACCAGAAAATGAAAAGAAATATGCCCTATTCACTGACGGATCATGTCGCATTGTAGGGAAGCATTGCAAATGGAAAGCTGCTGTGTGGAGCCCCACACGACAGGTTGCAGAGGCCACTGAAGGTAAGGGAGAATCAAGTCAGTTTGCAGAGGTAAAAGCTGTCCAGCTGGCCTTAGATGTTGCTGAACGGGAGAGGTGGCCAATGCTGTATCTTTATACTGACTCATGGATGGTGGCAAATGCCTTATGGGGGTGGTTACAGCGGTGGGAACAAAATAACTGGCAACGGAGGGGAAAATCTGTTTGGGCCGCTGAACTATGGAAGGACATTGCTTCCCGAACAAAGAATATGGTTGTAAAGGTGCGTCATGTGGATGCGCATGTGCCCAAAATTCGGGCTACTGAAGAACAACAAAACAACCATCAGGTAGATAAAGCTGCTAGAATTGAGGTGGCTCAAATCGACTTGGATTGGCAGAATAAGGGCGAATTATTTCTAGCTCGATGGGCTCATGAGACCTCAGGCCATCAAGGAAGAGACGCAACATATAAGTGGGCCAGAGACCGAGGGGTGGACTTAACCATGGACGCTATTGCGCAGATTATTCATGATTGTGAAACATGTGCCATAATTAAACAAGCCAGAAGGATGAAACCTCTCTGGGAGGAAGGGCGATGGCAAAAGTATAAATATGGGGAGGCGTGGCAGGTTGATTATATCACCTTGCCACGATCTCGCAGTGGTAAGTGTTATGTACTCACTATGGTAGAGGCAACCACTGGGTGGCTTGAAACATACGCAGTACCCCATGCAACTGCTCGAAACACCATATTAGGTCTTGAGAAACAAGTCCTGTGGCGACATGGCACCCCAGAAAGAATTGAATCTGATAATGGGACACATTTCAAAAATTCTCTTATAAATACTTGGGCCAAAGATCATGGCATTGAGTGGATTTATCATATTCCCTACCATGCACCAGCTTCTGGTAAAATTGAACGATATAATGGGTTGTTGAAAACTATGTTGAAAGCAATGGGTGGTGGAACATTTAAGCACTGGGAGAAGAATCTGGCAGAAGCCACTTGGTTGGTCAATACTAGAGGATCTGTCAATCGTGATGGTCCTAGTCAATCTAGCCCCCTACACACTGTAGAAGGAGATAAGGTCCCTGTTGTACATGTAAAGAACATGTTGGGAAAAGCTGTTTGGGTCCTTCCAGCTTCTGGAAAGGGCAAACCTATCCGTGGAACTGTCTTTGCCCAGGGACCTGGGTGCACTTGGTGGGTAATGCAGAAGGATGGGGATGTTCAATGTGTGCCACAAGGGAATTTGATGCTGGGGGAGTGCAGTCAATAATTTTATGTATCTATATATATATATATATGTTTGCATGTGTAGTGTATTTTAGTTATTATAGTTGTACATTTAGTTATGTTACATGCAATTCTACTATTTAGCTATCACAATTTTACATACGTGTATATATATGTATGTATATGTTTATATTAACCATGATGTAATAATGTAGAATAAGGGGTGGAATGTCATGGTTTTGTAATTTTGTAATTTTGCTATCAGTATTCCACATCATAACATCATGTCAAGTATGGATACTTCTGTTGAATGTGCAGTCCACAGAAGAAGACTACATATCCCAGAGAACAACAGGAGTAACAATAAGTCACGGGACCAGGACTCTATATAATCTCGTTCCCAGGCTGGAGTGCCCTCCTTCTTCTCTCGAACTTCTCGGAGAGTGGGAAGCATTCCAGCCGTGTCGCCTAGAGTTCACAGTAGGCCTCTCGGTTTTCGGAGACTCTCTCTCTCTGTTTCGTTCGATTTGTTAGCCTTAATTATATTATATTGTGTTATCTTGTATTTCGATATCATATTTAGTAAAATAAGTTTTTCCTCCTTAGATTGTTGCTGTTTTATCCCGCTCCCCTTTTCCCCCTCCTTTCCGGGCCCCGGGGGGGGGCGTGGGGTGGTTTCCCCTGTCACGGGCATAGGTAAATCTAAGTAACCCGTGACATTCTGTGAACTGCACATTCTGTAAAATTATCCATGCTTTACATGATGGTATGATGTGGAATACTGATAGCAAAACTACAAAATCATGACACATGCCTCTCCATATTTATACTTTTGCCATCGCCCTTCCCCCCAGAAATTTTTCATCCTCTTGGCTTGTTTAATTATGGCGCTTGTTTCACAGTCATGAATAACCTGAGCAATAGCATCCATAGCTAAGTCCACCCCTCGGTCTCTGGCCCACTTATATGTTGCATCCCTTCCTTGATGACCTGAAGTCTCGTGGGCCCACCGAGCTAGGAATAATTCACCCTTGTTCTGCCAGTCCAAGTCTATTTGAACCACCTCAATTTTGGCAGCTCGATCGACCTGATGGTTATTTTTCTGTTCTTCAGTAGCCTTACTTTTAGGCACGTGAGCATCTACATGGTGCACCTTTACAACAGTGTTCCTTATTCGGGCAGCAATGTCTTTCCACAGTTCAGCAGCCCAAACAGGTTTACCCTTTTGTTGCCAGTTGTTTTGTTCCCACTGCTGCAACCACCCCCATAAGGCATTTGCCATCATCCATGAATCAGTATAAAGATGAAGTATTGGACACCTCTCCTGTTCAGCCACATCTAAGGCCAGCCTCTCATGCCGTACGGCCGGGCCTCCAGCTGGCCAGACCGTGAGCAGCGTGGCCTCCTGCCCCGCAGCCATAGCGGTGGACGCCCGCTCAGCCCGGAAGCGCACCGACCCCTTCCAGATACAGAACAGACCCACCGGGAGAGCTGAGACCGGTGTCATCCACTCGGGGCTGCGCTGCTCTGCTACCGGCTGCCCTGGCTGGGCTCGGGGAGGGGACTCGCTCTGACCGGAGTTTGTTACACTCGAACTGGAGGATATCGCACACGGACTGGAGGGCGTCACATTCGGACTGGAGAGCGTCGTGCCCAGACTGGAGGGCGTCGCGCTCGGACTGGGGTGTATCTTTCCTGGACCAGAGGGCATCAAGTTCAGACCGGAGGGTGTCACGCTGATATAGGAGGTCATTTTGAACAGTGAAGCAGAAAACAGATGCTCTGCTGGAATTCAGAATAAAGGGGGGCTAAAAGGGGGATAGTTAAAGGTAGTTTAAGGAATGGAGACAGTGGGTCTGGGAGAGCAGGAAGGATGCATATTAAGGAGTGAGAACTCCCTGAGACACCTGGCGAGGAGGGGATTAGGTGTTGTAAATATCAAAAGAGGAGTTGCATCTCCCTGACAAGATGGGCGATAACAAGAGGGGGTGTGCATGATAAAGAATATGTATCAGAATTACGGGAAGTCATTGACTATGCATAAGGTGTACCTATATCTGTATCACGGTTTTACAAGTTGGTGTGCAAGTTTGGAGGAGCTATCCCCCTTGCACCCAGCGCTGGAGTAAACATACCTGCTTTATAACCCATCTCTGGATTATAGAGTTTGATTCCGCAAGTCAATTTCTCTCAGCTCTGAGACTCTCCATCTCAGCTCTGAGACTCTCCATCTCAGCTCTGAGAGTCTCTCAGCTTCAAAAACTTTTTCTCTCTCTGGAATGGTATTGAATAATGCCCGATAAGCATTAGCCAGGCACCAAATCATTTGTGTCTCCTGCGATCTTCCTGAGCCATAACATTCCTGCCTCAAACATGTGATCAAGCTCTTGGGATTCTTCAAGTGTTCAGGAGTAAAGCTCCTTGACACTGAAGATGTCTGTCTTTTATAAGTTTTATAAGTTTCTTCAAAGCCTCACCACACTCCCTGCCACACAGTATTCTCTGGTTCTGGGGAAGACTTCCTCCAAATATTATAGGTCCAGATACTGAGTGAGATTAATAAAATAACCAACAGTAAGTTCAGGGAGATTGACAAGACTGACAGTGTGGTCAACTGGGCATTCAAAAACTGCATAAAGGATTCAAGTAAGAATTTTTTTTTCTTCTCTCTCTTTTTTTCAGTAGCAAGATAGCAAAGCTCAAAGTTTACAAATATCCCGGGGTACTGGCATTTCGCCCGGACTTTCAAGTTCAAGCTCTCAGGTGCAGAAACGTAAACCTCAGATAGCTCACTAATGAAAACTCTCTGAAAAAAAGCTAAAAGAATAGCAGAAAAACAGCAGCTCGTTGCCCACATTCTCCACCAAAATCTGTCACGGGTTAACCGAAAATCTACTTGCGCCCGTGACAGGGTGGCAGCTGGCCCGCAGGGCTGCTGGCCCAAAAAGGAAAGGGAAAAAAGGAAAGATAGAAAAGAAAACAGCGGCAGCAATCTAAGGAGGCACACTTATTTACTAAATACTATATCGAAATACAGGATAACACAATATAATACAATATAATTGAAATTAAGGCTAATGAATCAAGCAAAATAGGAGAGAGAGTGAGTCCCAAAACCGAGAGGCCTACTGTAGCTCTAGGCAAAACGGCTGGAAGGCTCCCACACACTCCCCCCTGGCTCCGAGGATTCAAGAGAGCGAGTCCAGCCCCGAAGTGAGATTATATAGTGTCCGAGTCCTGTGACTTATCCCTGACCGTGATGTTCTCTGGGATATGTACTCTTCTTCTGTGAGCTGCACATTCGGTTAAATTATCCATGCTTTACATTATGTTATGATGTTGAATACTGATAGCAAAATTACAAAACCATGACAAACCCGAGGGAGAGGTGAGTGTGGATGTGGAGGGAGGCCCACCTGTGAGTGTGCCTCAGGGGAAGCGGTCACACCCGCGCCTCAAGACTTCCTCCACACAGAAGGATAGAAGGGTAGTATTCATAGGTGACTCCCTTCTGCGAGGAAAAGAAGGCCCTATATGCCGGCCCAACCCTACCCGCAGGGAGGTGTGCTGCCTCCCCGGGGCACGGGTCAGGGACATTGCTGGGAAACTTCCCAGTCTGATCTGCCTTTCTGACTATTATCCCCTACTGATAGTTCAGGCTGGCAGTGAAGAAGTTGGTAAGAAAAGCCTGAAGGCTATCAAAGATAATTTCAGGGGACTGGGGAGGATAGTTGAAGGAACAGGTGTGCAAGTGGTTATTGCATCTGTACCTTCAGTGGCAGGGAAGGATACTGAGTTGGGCCTAAAAACCCACCTCTTAAACAAATGGCTGAAGAGTTGGTGCAGACATAGGAGTTTTGGTTTTTTTGATCATGGGGCAATTTACTCGGCACCTGGCATGACGGTTGCAGATGGAAGCGGACTGTCTCCAAGGGGTAGGAGGGTTCTAGCTGAGGAACTGTCGGGATTTATTGACAGGTGTTTAAACTAGGTATGAAGGGGGAGGGGGACAAAATGAGGGCCGCTGGGTCTGAGGCGGCAGTTCGAGACTTAAAACAGAGCTTAATTGGTGGAGACAATGGAGTTCAAAGGCATGGAGAGGGGTGGGGAGATGCTACTTCTCTCAAGTGCCTGTATACTAACACACATAACATGGGTAACAAAAAGGAAGAACTGGAGTTCTGCGTGTGGTCGCGTGGCCATGATCTCATTGCGATCACGGAGACGTGGTGGGACAGCTCATATGACTGGAATGTTGTCATGGAGGGCTATGTGCTTTTTAGGAAAGATCGGCTGGCAAGGCAGGGTGGTGGAGTTGCTCTTTATGTGAGAGAGCAGCTAGAATGTATTGAACTCTGCCTGGGGAAGAGTGATGTATCAGTGGAGAGCTTGTGGGTGAGAATCAAGGGGCAGGCTGGTAAGGGTGACACTGTTGTGGGTGTGTACTACAGGCCCCCTGCTCAGGAAGAGGAGGTTGATGAGGCCTTCCGTAAGCAATTGGAAGTAGCATTACGCTCCCGGGCACTGGTACTTATGGGGGACTTCAACTATCCAGATATTTGCCGGACAACCAACACGGCCAGGCATGCACAGTCCAGACAATTCTTGCAGTGCATTGAAGACAACTTTCTAATGCAGGTGGTCGAGGAACCGACACAGGGTGAGGTGTTACTGGACCTTATTCTCACCAACAAGGAAGGACTTGTTAAGGAAGTAAAGGTCAGGGGCAGCTTGGGTTGTAGCGACAACAAGATGGTGGAGTTCAAGATCTTGAGTGGAAGAAGCAAAGCAAAAAGTAGGATTGCTACCCTGGACTTTAGGAGAGCCAATTTTGATCTCTTCCGGGACCTACTTGGGGCTATCCCGTGGGCCAGGGTATTAGAAGGCAAGGGGGCCTGTGAGAGCTGGTTAGCATTTAAACAGCTCTTCTTCCAAGCTCAGGATCGGTACGTCCCTGTGACTAAGAAATCAGGAAAAGGTGCCAGGAGACCTGCATGGATGAGCAAGGAGCTCATGTGCAAGCTCTAAGGAAAGAAGAAAGTTCATGATATGTGGAAAAAGGGTCTGACCACTTGGGAAGAATATAAGAATGTAGTCAGGGACTGCAGAGATGCGACGAGGAAGGCTAAAGCCCACCTGGAGTTGAATCTAACTAAGGTGATAAAGGATAATAAAAAGGCTTTTTTAAGTATGTTAACAGCAAAAGGAAGGCTAGGGAGAATGTAGGCCCCATACTAAGTGAGGGGGGCGTTCTGGTAACGGGGGATGCTGAGAAGGCAGAAATACTGAACGCCTTCTTTGCATCTGTCTTTAGTGAAAAGGCTCTCCCTCAGGAATCCCAGACCCTGTGTAGAGAGTGTTATTTACAGCTGGTTAGCTGAGAAGGGTCATAAACACAGTGCAGCTAAACAAGCAGCCATACCACCTGCAAGGACAGCAAGAACAACAGGATGCCCTGTGATGGTGAGAAACTAGCCATGATTTTGTGAACTCAGCAAGGGAGTAATTTTCAGGATGATAACAACAAGCTGCAAAGATACTTGGCGATGGTATGTAATTGGGAACCAATGATGAGCTCTGCTTTTGCACTATGTATGAGCTAATTATCCGTATTATAAATGTATAAGCAGCCAAGGAATAAACGAGATTAGCTGATCATATGTCAATGACAGGTGTGGTCGTTTGCTTTTCTCCCGCCGTTCTACAACAACCCTGGAGGTTAATGAGAGAGTCTGGGCAATGGGATATTTCCCTTTAGTCAGGGAAGAGGTGGTCTGTGAGTGCCTAGGAAACATTAAGGTCCATAAATCCATGGGACTTGATGGGGTGCATCCACGGGTGCTGAGAGAGCTGGCGGAGGTCATTGCTGAGCCGCTCTCTGTAATCTTTCAGAGGTCTTGGAGAACTGAGGAGGTGCCTGAAGACTGGAGGACAGCCAATGTCGATCTTAAAAACTGAGTGAAATTCGGGATCTAAGAAAGGACTTCACACACCACCCAAAGGAGCCTATTGTCACTTGGTTACTTTGATGTTGGGACAATGGGGCTAGCAGTGTGTGGCTCGATGGCAGAGAAGCTCACCAACTGGGTGGCCTTGCCAGGGAATCAGCTGTGGACAGAAGTACTGGCACATGCCACGATCAGTCCTACACCCTCTGGAAGCGGATGTTGTTAGCCGTAAAAGAAAGATATCCCTTCAAGGATGACTTGATGCCTGAGAGAAAGAAGTGGACTGACATGGAGAAAGGTTTCCAAATTTTGAGAGCAAGTGCTGTGGTGGAAATGCTACACAGCCCCCACTTCATCTATAATGACCCAGACAAACTACATGATCCTGCGACAATCCAGTGTACACGAAATATGTGGTGTACATTTACAAAGACTGCATAAGAAAAGCATGCCAGTACACTTGCAGCAATGTATGGCAGAGGGGCAAGGAGACCCCTTGTGAATGAACTGGTTAGTAGACTTCAAGACTGAGTTACATTTAGGCTCTGTACAAGTTTATGTTTCAGCCATTACCAAGGTAATTGAAAGGTTAGACAGACTGGAGAGCACACAAAAAGATATGATAGATAAACTGACTACCGTGCCTGATGTTGATGGATCCATGGTGGTACCAGATGATGGGGACAAGGATTCCCACAACCGCCTATTGGGAGAGCTAAACAACGTGAGTTCCTCCCAACCTGCATCATCGGATATCTCAGCCATAAAAAGGGGACGTTCTCGTGTCCAAGCAAATGACAACAGTAAGGCCGCACGTCTTGCCTTGTGGCTTTTCCTGCGTGATCATGGGGAAGATATGAAGAAGTGGCATAATTCACCCACTTCTGAATTTCAGGCATGAGTGAAAAAATTACAATGCAAAACAACCACCAAGGTGAACTCTTCCAAAAGGATGAAGGCTCCAGTTGCTGCAAACCACCGAGGAAACAAATAGAGGGGCCCTGCCTCCATCCAGGGAGGGGAAAGGGACAATAGAGTGTACTGGACAGTGTGGATTAGGTGGCCTGGCACATCTCAACCACAGAAATATAAGGCCCTGGTGGACACTGGTGCATAGTGCACCCTAATGCCCTTAAGTCACCAAGGGACACAATCAATTCATATTCATGGAATGACTGGGGATTCCCAAGAATTGACTATGTTGGAGGCCGAAATAAGCCTCACTGGTAAAAACTGGCAAAAACACCCTATTGTGACTGGTCAAGAGGCTCCATGTATATTGGGTATCGATTACCTCAGGATGGGATATTTTAAGGATCCCAAGGGGTATCGATGGGCCTTTGGGATAGCTGCTGTTGACACAGACAGTGTTAAGCATCTGTCAGTTTTGCCTGGTCGGTCAGAGGATCCTTCTGCTGTGGGGTTGCTCCAGGTAAAAGAACAAGAGGTACCGATTGCCACCAAAGTGGTGCACAGATGGCAGTACCGCACCAATAGGGACTCCTTGCTCCCCATTCACAAGCTAATTCGTCAACTAGAGAGTCAGGGAGTGATTAGCAAAACTCACTCGCCTTTTAACAGCCCCATATGGCCAGTGCATAAAGCCATTAGGGAATGGAGGCTGACAGTGAATTACCGCGGCCTGAATGAAGACACAGCCCCATTGAGTGCTGCTGTGCCAGACATGCTAGAACTCCAGTATGAAGTGGAGTCAAAAGAAGCTAGGTGGTATGCCACCATTGACATTGCTAATGCATTCTTTTCTATCTCATTGGCTGCAGAATGTAAGCTACAGTTTGCTTTTACCTGAAGGGGTGTTCAGTACACCTGGAACCATTTACCCCAAGGGTGGAAACACAGCTCAACCATTTGCCATGGGTTGATCCAAGCTGTCTTGGAACAGGGTAATGCTCCCGAGCACTTGCAGTACATTGATGATATTGTCGTGTGGGGCGATACAGCAGCAGAAGCTTTCAAGAAAGGAAAGCAGATAATCCAAATTCTTTTGCAATCTGGTTTTTCCATTAAGCACAGCAAAGTGAAAGGGCCTGCTCAGGAAATTCAGTTCTTAGGTATAAAATGGCAAGATGGGCGTCGTCACATCCCAGCTGATGTGATTGACAAAATCACTGCCGTGTCTCCGCCCACCAACAAGACAAAGACCCAGTCTGTTCTGGGTGCAGTGGGCTTTTGGAGTATTCATGTCCCAAACTACAGCCACATTGTAAACCTCCTTTATCAGGTAACATGGAAGGAGAATAATTTCTCATGGGGTCCTGAGCAGCAGCAGGCTTTTGAGCAGATAAAACAAGAGATAGCCCGTGCCGTGGCCTTGGGGCAAGTACGGACGGGACAGGATGTGAAGAACATCCTCTACACTGCTGCTGGAGAGAAAGGTCCCACCTGGAGTTTGTGGCAAAGTGCTTCAGGAGAGACCCGAGGCCGACCCCTGGGATTTTGGAGTTGAGCATATAAAGGGTCTGAGAAGCAATACACTCCAACTGAGAAGGAGATCTTAGCCGTGTATGAGGGGATTCGGGCTGCTTCTGAAGTAGTTGGGATAGAGGTTCAGCTTCTTTTAGCACCTCGCTTACCAGTAATAAACTGGATGTTTAAAGGACAGGTTCCCTCCACCCATCATGCTACTGATGCCACTTGGAATAAGTGGATTACATTAATTACACAACGAGCTTGAATGGGAAAACTCTGCAGTCCTGGAATCCTAGAAGTAATCATGGACTGGCCTGAGGGTAAAAAAATTGAAACATCACCTACAGAAGAGGTATCACGTGCTAAAGAGGCCCCCACAAACAACAAACTACCAGAGAATGAAAAGAAATTTGCCTTTTTCACAGACGGATCGTGTCGTATTGTAGGGAAGCACCGCAGCTGGAATGCTGCTTTGTGGAGCCCCACAGAACGTGTTGCAGAGGCCACTGAAGGTAAAGGAGAATCAAGCCAATTCGCAGAGGTAAAGGCTGTTCAGCTGGCCTTAGATGTGGCTGAACGGGAGAGGTGGCCAATGCTTCATCTTTATACTGATTCATGGATGGTGGCAAATGCCTTATGGGGGTGGTTGCAACAGTGGGAACAAAACAACTGGCAACAAAAGGGTAAACCTGTTTGGGCTGCTTAACTGTGAAAAGACATTGCTGCCCGAATAAGGAACATTGTTGTAAAGGTGCGCCATGTAGATGCTCATGTACCTAAAAGTAAGGCTACTGAAGAACATAAAAATAACCATCAGGTTGATCGAGCTGCCAAAACTGAGGTGGCTCAAATAGACTTGGACTGGCAGAAAAAGGGTGAATTATTCCTAGCTCGGTGAGCCTATGAGACTTCGGGCCATCAAGGAAGGGATGCAACATATAAGTGGGCCAGAGACCGAGGGGTGGACTTAGCTATGGACGCTATTGCTCAGGTTATTCATGACTGTGAAACATGCGCCATAATTAAACAAGCCAAGAGAATGAAACCTTTTTTGGGGGAAGGGTGATGGCAAAAATATAAATATGGGAAGGCGTAGCTGGTTGATTATATCACCTTGCCACGATCTCACAATGGTGTGCATTATGTGCTTACCATGGTGGAGGCAACCACTGGGTGGCTCGAAACATATGCATTGCCTCATGCTACCGCCCGAAATAGCATATTAGTACTCGAGAAACAAATCCTTTGGCGACATGGCACCCCAGAAAGAATTGAGTCAGATCATGGGACGCATTTCAAAAATTCTCTTGTAAATACTTGGGCCAAAGATCATGGCATTGAGTGGATTTACCATATCCCCTATCTTGCACCAGCTTCTGGTAAAATCGAACGATACAACGGGTTGTTAAAAACCACGATGAAAGCAATGGGTGGCCGAACATTTAAGCATTGGGAGAAGCATTTGGCAGGGGACACCTGGTTGGTCAACACTCGAGGACCTAGCAATCACTATGGTCCTGGCTGCTCCCTACATACTGTCAAGGGTTATAAGGTCCCTGTAGGACACGTAACGAACGTGTTGGGAAAAGTGGTTTGGGTCTTTCCAGCTTCTGGGAAGGGCAAGCCTCTTCGTGGAACTGTTTTTTCCCAGGCACCTGGGTGCGCTTAGTGGGCTATGCAGAAAAATGGGGCTATTCGGTGTATACCCCAAGGGAATTTGATGTTGGGGGAGTGCAGTCAGATATTCCTTGTAGTTATATGTAGGTTTGCGTGTGTGTGTGTGTTTAATCCTTTTTAATTATGGTTGTTTGTATATATTAAACATGATGTAGTGATGTAGAATAAGGGGTGGAATGTCATGGTTTTGTGATTTTTGGTTACTGGTATTCTACATCATATCATCATGTAGTGCACTGGGAATTAAACTGTTAATGCTCCAGTTCCAGGTACCTGTCCAGAAGAGAAGAACTACATACCCCAGGTGGCTTTGCGGTCAGAGAGGAGATATAACTCCTGGCAAGGTCACTTGATTGCTTGCTCTTCTCTCTCCTACTCTACCTCTCCTCGCTGCTGCCCGTCCCGACTGCACGCATCACTTCAGTATTAGTGTAAGGCCTTCAGCTTTTCGGACAGTCTTTCTCTCATTATATTTGATTCATTAGATTCAGTTCTAGTTATATTGTATTATAGTGTGTTACCTTGCCTTCCGATACCATATTTAGTAAGTTAGTTTGTTTCTCCTCAATCGTTGCTGCTGTTTTTAATTATTTTGGGGTCCCGTTTCCCTTTTCCGGAGGCGTGGATTTTGCGAAATCCCTCTGCCCCGCTAGTCACGGAACTGGGCCGAACCAGCCCGTAAACCGTTGACACTGTGCAGGCCTAATAGGTTACATGCAGGGGGCAATGTGTATTAGGCGAACTGGGAAGTCTGTAACCTCTGAGTACTTCAGCCATTGAGAAAGGGACAGTGTGATCAAGAAGTTAGAATAAAAGGCAACCTGTCAAGTCCAATAGTTTAAGAGATCCTGCCAGGAAATGCCCCCAGTAGTCTCTCCCTTTATTTTAATGAAGAAAGCTGGAGACTCTCTTCTGTCTCTGTTTGGGACAGATAATTGAGCAAGCGTATTTGAGCAAAATTTTTCCAGCGTGACTATGTTCAGGAATGCAAGCTGAGGCAGGTTGCTTGTGCTCCCAAGCTAACATGAGACCTTTTTCATGGGCTTGTCACCTGTTCAGGCTGCGATCTATATTTTTCCACTCAGACTGCATCAACAGACCAAGAAAGAGCAACTGTTGTCATCTTCCTGGACTTCTGCAAGGCATTTGATATGGTCCCACATTACATTATTATCTCTAAATTGCAGACAGATGTATTTAAATGGTGGACTCTGCAGTGGATAAAGAATTGGCAGCTAGAGGATTGTGGTCAATAGCTGTATGTCCAGGTGGAGGCTGGTGATGAATAACAACCTCTCAGGGATCCATCTTGGGACCGATGCTCTTTAACATCTTTATCAGTGACGTAGATAGTGGGATTGGGTGCACTGTCAGCAAGTTTGCTGATGCCAATAATCTGTGTGGTGCAGTTGATACAGTAGAAGGAAGGGATGTCATCCAGAGGGACCTGGACAAGTTTAAGAAGTGAGCCCAAGTGAACCCAATGATATTCAACAAGGCCAAGTGCAAGGTGTTGCACTTGGATCTTGGCAATCCCAGATATGTGTACAGACTGAGAGAAGAATTCGTTGAGAGTAGTCCTGCAGAGAAGGACTTGGGGGTTCTGGTGGATGAAAAGTTTGACACAAGCTAATAGTGTACACTTGCTGCCCAGAAGGCCAAATGCATCCTGAGCTGCATCAAAGGAGTGGTGGCCAGCAGGGCAAGAGAGGTGATTGTCTCTCTCTACTCTGCCCTCATAAGGACCCATCTGGAGTACTGCATCCCGGTCTGGGACCCTTAGCACAAGAAAGACATGGAACTGTTGGAGCGGGTCCAGAGGAGGCCATAAAGATGATCAAAGGGCTGAAGCACCTCTCCTATGAAGAAAGGCTGAAGCAGATGGGGCTTTTCAGTTTGTAGAAGAGAAGGCTACAGGGAGACCTCATTGCAGTCTTCCAGTACTTAAAGGAAGCTTATAAACAGGAGGGAGACTGACTTTTTACACAAGCAGATAGTGATAGGACAGGGGCAATTGGTCTTAAACTAAAAGAGGGGATACTTAGATTAGATTTTAGGCGGAAATGTTTTACTAAGAGGAGGTGTTCAAGGCCAGGCTGTATGGGGCCCTGGGCAGCCTGATCTACCAGATGTCAACCCTGCCCATGGCAATGGGGTTGTAACTGCTTGATCTTTGAGATCCCTTCCAACCTAAGCCATTCTATGATTCTATCATTCTATGACCCAACAAGATGCATCTCAGGGTACTGAGGGAACTGGCTGAGGCAGTTGCTAAGCCAGTCTTCACCATATTTAAAAATGTATGTTGGTCAGGCAAAGTCACTAGCGACTGTAAAAAAGGGAAACGTCACACTCATTGTGGAAAAGGGTAAAAAGAAAGACCCCGGTAACTACAGAACAGTCAGTCTTGCCTTTGTACCCAGGAAGATCATGGAACAAATCATCCTGGAAATCATGTTAATGCATATGGACAACAGTGAGGTGATTTGAGACAGTCAGCACGAATTCACTAAGGGCAAATACTTCCTGACCAATCTTGTGGCTTTCTACAATGGACTGACTGCAACAGCAGACAAAGAAAGAGCAATGGTTGCTATCTACTTGCTATCAACTTCTCTAAGACCTTTGATACAGTTCCCCGCAACATTCTTGCCTCTAAATTGTAGAAATATGGGTTTCATGGATGGACTGTTCAATTGATAAGAAATTGGCTGGATGGCCATGTCCAAATGTCAATGGCTCAATGTCCAAGTGGAAATCAGCAACGAGTGGGTCCATCTTGGGACCAGTACTATTTAATATATTCATTAATTATGTAGATAGAGGGATTGAGTGCACCATCAACAATTTTGTGGAAGACACCAAGCTGAGTGGTGCAGATGAGAGAACGGTTGCTGCCCAGAGGGACTCTGACAGGCTTGAGTGCCCATGTGAACCTCATGATGTTCAAATAGGCCAAGTGCAAGGCGCTGCACCTGGGTTGAGGCAATCCCTGGTGTCAGTACAGACTGGAAGTTGAATAGATTAAAAGCAGCCCTGAAGAGAAAGAATTGGAGATATTGGTAGATGAAGATATGAGCTGGCAACATGCACTTGCAGCCCAGAAAGCCAATTCCATGTTGGGCTGCACCAAAAAAAGTGTGACCAGCAGGCTGAGGGAGGTGATTCTCCCCACTCTACTGTGCTCTTGAGACCCCACCTGGAGTACTGCTTTCAGCTCTGGGGCTCCCAGCACAAGAAGGACATGGACCTGTTGGAGTGAGTCCAGATGAGGGCCACAAGGATGATAAGAGGTCTGGAACTCCTATCCTATGCAGAAAGGCTAAGAGAGTTGAGGTTGTTCAGCCTGGAGAAAAGAAGGTTCTGGGGGACACCTTATTATGGCTTTCCAGTACTTAAAGGGAACTTATAAGAAAGATGGGTAGAGACTTTTTACCAGTAATGGTTTTTAAACTAAAAAAAAAAAAAAGGGTAGGTTGATTAGACATTAGGAAGAAATTCTTTACTGAGGGTGGACAGACATTGGAACAGGTTAACCAGAGAAACTGCGGCTTCCTATCCCTGGGTGTGGTCAAAATCGGTTTGAATGGGACTTCGAGCAACCTGATCTAGTGAAACATGTCTCCTTTTGTCTATAATTTTGGACTGGGTTCTGCATACCACAATCTCAGCAGCTTTCACAATAATGACAGCCAGGCAGAAGGACTGATTAAAACACAGTTCCTTCTCACTTTTCAGGGGAGTCCTGACACAGTCTAAATTTTTTTGCAGTGTCTGTATTGTTTTGATTAATAGCAGGAGAATACGGTCATGGATGCTGGCAGCTTCAAGACAGAGCTGAGTGTAATCATCAGGTTTCAAACAGGTGCCATAAGTGATCAAAAATTTGCTCTACATCCCAAACAAATGTTTCACAAGTTTCATTTAGTAAAATCTGATCTAAACTAACAAACCTATATTCTACTACATGTTGCCTAGCTCCAAACCTCTGATTTGGCCTGTCCCACTGACTATCACTCTCTACAGAAGCCATGAACTGGACTAGTGCTTCTTTCACCACCCCTGCTACACTTGAGGATGGTGGTAAAGCTGGGCTTTCAAATGACGGAATCAAAGAATGGCCCAGGTCGGAAGGGACCTCAAGGATCATGAATCTCTAACCCACCCGCCACAGGCAGGGCCACCGACCTCCACGTTTAATACTAGACCAGGCTGCCCAGGGCCCCCTCAGGACTTGAGATTCCAACAGGCAGCCTCCCCAGGGAAACATATTCATTGTGTTTGACAGCTTATGCTCTACAGGAGACTGCAGTAACCAGGAAGACCCCTCAAGATGGTCATCATCTAGCTTCATGGGAGATGAGTTCACTGGCCTGTGACATTCAGAAAAACAGTTTGCATTTAAGGGTCCTTGAGGTAGTCTCTGTAACCCCTTGTCAAAAAGACACTTGCAGTGACAGAAAAATTATTTAGTTTTTCTAATTAGCAGTCCTGGGCTGCATCAAAAGAAGTGTGGCCAGCAAGTCGAGGGAGGTGTTCCTGCCTCTCTACTCTGCACTGGTGAGGCCTCACCTGGAGTACTTCATCCAGATGTGGAGTCCTCAGTACAGAGGAGACTTAGACCTGTTGGAGTGTGTCCAGAGGAGGGCCACAAAAATGATCCAAGAGATGGAACACCTCTCCTATGAGGACAGGCTGAGAGAGCTGGGGCTGTTCAGCCTGCAGAAGAGAAAGCTCTGAGGTGATCTGATAACGGCCTTTCAGTATCTAAAGGGGACCTACAGGAAAGAAGGGGACAGACTCTTTAGCAAGGGTCAGTGGTGATAGAACATGGGGAAATGGCTTCAAGCTTAAAGAGGGTAGATTTAGGTTGGATATAAGGAAAAAGTCTTTTACAGTGAGGGTGATGAGGCACTGCAACAGGTTGCCTAGAGATGTGGTTGATGCCCCATCCCTGGAGACTTTAAAGGCAAGGCTGGATCAAGCCCTGGGCAACCTGATTTAGCTGTGCATGTCCCTGTTCGTTGCAGGGGAGCTGGACTAGGAGACCTTTAAAGGTCCCTTCCAACTCTGAGGGTTCTATGATTCTATTTTTTTCTGTGTTGCTTACTTATATGCTAAGGCCCCAGACCTAACAGCCCCACCAGCACTTTTGTCACCACCATCCTACCTGCTACTCCTCTGTGCCTGAAAAGAATTGTGGTCTTTGAGTGCTAAAACCATTTGCTTACTGTTACACCCCCCAAAAAACTGGCTTATCTGTACTAATTACTGGCCTTGTTTGTAAATCTGTGTTTTGCTTTGATGTCCTGTGAACATTAGCCACAGCCTTATGAGCACAGCTAACACTTGTATGACAATCTCCCTGACTTGGGATAGCCTCTGTCATGGTACCACTGCCAGCCCTTTTATCGACAGCATCCTGATGGCTACTCCTCTGTACCAGATAATAGCCATGATCTTTCAGTTCTGCAATACCCATATTGCTCTTACTGATCCGCTTGCTCTTTCTGCAGTAGCTGTGGTCTCTAAGAGCATGGGGCTGCAGTCTGTGTCGCAAAGCCTGGGTCTTGCTGCTTTTGCAGGAATCAGGACAGTCTAAGAGGACAGTCTCAACTGCATGCTTGGTCCTCTGCCTCTTATCTGCAGCATCAACCTAAGGACAAGGAAACATATATAGCACCAGCCTGTGCCTCATCATGGCTTTACAGGTAGTTGTAAGACTACAAGACTATAAGGCTATAGACTACTAACCCACAGTTACTGGGAAAGGGATCTCCTCCACCATCACTCACTCTCTGCATTACACTTACCTCAAAATCTAGTTGCTGGTTCACAGGCCCATTGGTCAATTCTTCTTGTTTGTTTGGTGTTTTTTGGGATCCCTTTTGGGTCTTTTCTTTATTGTCCCCATGCACACGTTCTTCTGAAGCTGGCATTTTGTTCTGGTTTTCCATTTTTGCAGACAGTGTTGTCTGTCTTGCAGCACCATGCAAAGCCCAAAGTCTGCCCTAGTAATCCTGCATGGTCATCCTGGTGGGTTGAGCCCAGATGCGGGGGCCTCTCAGCCCAGCTCACCTGATAGGTCTCTTCTTTGCATGTGACAGTATTTGTGCCAAGGGTCCCCTTGGTAGGACTTCTAAGTGGGATCCATAGTCCTTGGGCATGTTCTGACTTGCCCACGCCTGCTCATCCTTTGGGTGCCCCTCCCCTATCCTCCCCTATCCTCCCCTATCCTTCCTTCCCCCCACCCCCCCACCCCCACCCCACGCCCCACGTGTCTGAACCTGTTCTGCAGCCTGCTAAAGAGGAGGAGACCAAACATGACTTTTGCTTTTGTTTAGTTGCTTTATATTCATATTTTAAATTTAATTATTCATTCAATTGTTTTATCAAATAGTATTTTGTAAGGATATGTGTAATATGAAAATGTTTATTCTTTGAAGTAAAATTGTCTGACTAAAGGCCCTGCAAAACTGGACTGCGGAGGAAAGGGCAGAGAACAAACAAATTTTGATCGATTGGTGTTTACAAAGACAATGACCAGAAACAAACCTGATCAAATGCACTAAATGATTGAGAAAAAGGAGTAGTGCGAGAATGTTTATTCCAGCAGAGCTATCTGATTAAGTACTGATAAACTGGGGCAAGGAAAAAGGGAAACAATAAATAAACATACACACTGGGACATAGATCTTATAAAACAAACATTAAGACAGTGTAAAGAAACAACCTTGTCAGTCTCACAATTTGATTTGCCATCCAAAAAACCGGGGGAGGACATGGGAGATGGGACTAGGAGTGGTACGGGAACTGATAGAACTACACAAACCCACGAAGGCATGTACAGAGGAAGGGGAGCAAGGAGAAACAAAGAGGAGGGTAAAGAGAAAAGGATATAAAAGGGGCCAGCTGCACATAAAATGGGGCCAGTCAGTATACTTGTCTGGCTGAGTCGTGCACCTGCTGAGCACTGCAGTCTGTCCTAACTTCTTCTATCTTCTCATTAAAACTTTTTCTTCTCTCTGCATAATCTCACTCTATACCATTTGTACGTGTGCTGCAGGGACTAAGCGACAGCTACTGGTAAGACCCGTGTGTATGGTTGGTGCCAGCTGCTGGAGTCAGACCCAGAGGTACAGGTGTCAATGGCCTGTGGTGTCAGCAACTGGAATGAACGGGGGTCCTAGTGTCAGTTGTTGGAAAGGCCATAGTGATGTGTGGAATCAGACCCTATAACCAAAACTAGGTTATAAAGCAGGTATGTGTTTATTCAGAAGTCTTCCTCAGGTTGACCTTCCTTCTTTGACCCAGCTCCTTCACTGACCAGTCAAAACCAGTTTTTTTGGCTGCTTTTCCCTTATGTTTGCCCAGCTGCATTGTCTTGACTGAAGAAACGCTGACATGTCTCACTGGTCTTGGACTAGATGATCTTTGAGGTCTTTTCCAAGCTTGGTGATTCTATGATTGTATGAAAACAAGCTACTGTTAGGGACTGGCATGAGTGAGGTGAGTGAGGGACAGTCACAGTCTGTGTGGCTTGTGGTGGCTTCTTGGGGAGGGGTGTGAAGTGTCTGCATCTTCTCCAAACCAGGTGCACGTGTGTGTTCACTAGCAAACATCAACTTGGACTATCTAGTGGTGGACTTGTTAATGTGGAGTGCCTGTGGGACAAGTGTGTGAGTGCTTGTCACGGGTTACTTAGATTTACCTATGCCCGTGACAGGGGAAGCCACCCCGTGGGCCCCCCCCCGGGGCCCGGAAAGGAGGGGGAAAAGGGGAATGGGATAAAAACAGCGGCAATCTAAGGAGGGAAAACTTATTTTACTAAATATGATATCGAAATACAAGATAACACAATATAATATAATTGAGGCTAACAAATCGAACAAACAGAGAGAGAGTCCCCGAAAACCGAGAGGCCTACTGTGAGCTCTAGGCGACACGGCTGGAACGCTTCCAACTCTCCGAGAAGTTCGAGAGAAGAAGGAGGGCCCTCCAGCCTGGGAACGAGATTATATAGCGTCCTGGTCCCGTGACTTATCATTACCCCTGTTGTTCTCTGGGATATGTAGTCTTCTTCTGTGGACTGCACATTCAATAGAAGTATCCATACTTTACATGATGTTATGATGTGGAATACTGATAGCAAAATTACAAAATTACAAAACCATGACATTCCACCCCTTATTCTACATTATTACATCATGGTTAATATATATATATACACATATATATACATATATATACATATATATATATACATATACAGGCTGGGGGAAGACCTGCTGGAGAGGAGCTCTGCTGAGAGGAACCTGGGCGTCCTGGTGGACGACAGATTAACCATGAGCCAGCAGTGTGCCCTTGTAGCCAAAAAAGCCAACGGCATACTGGGGTGTATTAAAAAGAGCGTGTCCACCAGGTCGAAGGAGGTGATCCTCCCCCTCTACTCTGCCCTGGTGAGGCCTCATCTGGAATATTGTGTCCAGTTCTGGGCTCCCCAGTACAAAAAAGACAGGGATCTCTTGGAAAGAGTCCAGCGGAGGGCCACTAAGATGGTGAAGGGCCTGGAGCATCTCCCCTATGAGGAGAGACTTATGGTACTGGGTCTGTTTAGCCTTGAGAAAAGAAGGCTGAGAGGGGACTTGATCCAGGTTTATAAATACCTGAGGTGTGGGAGCCATAGTGGTGAGTTTGGTCTCTTTTCAGTAGTGCGTGGGGATAGGACTAGGGGTAATGGGATGAAAGTACAGCATAGGAAGTTCCGCACAAATGTGCGGAAGAACTTCTTTACAGTGAGGCTGACGGAGCACTGGAACAGGCTGCCCAGGGAGGTGGTGGAGTCTACTTCTCTGGAGATATTTAAGACCCGCCTGGACGCCTTCCTGTGTGACATGGTGTAGGGAGCCTGCTTTGGCAGGGGGGTTGGACTCGATGATCTCTAGAGGTCCCTTCCAACCCCTACAATTCTGTGATTCTGTGATATATATACACGTATGTAAAATTATGATAGCTAAATAGTAGAATTGCATGTAACATAACTAAATGTACAACTATAATAACTAAAATACACTACACATGAAAACATATATATATATATATATATATAGATACATAAAATTATTGACTGCACTCCCCCAGCATCAAATTCCCTTGTGGTACACACTGAACATCCCCATCCTTCTGCATTACCCACCAAGTGCACCCAGGTCCCTGGGCAAAGACAGTTCCACGGATAGGTTTGCCCTTTCCAGAAGCTGGAAGGACCCAAACAGCTTTTCCCAACATGTTCTTTACATGTACAACAGGGACCTTATCTCCTTCTATAGTGTGTAGGGGGCTAGATTGACTAGGACCATCACGATTGACAGATCCTCCAGTACTGACCAACCAAGTGGCTTCTGCCAGATACATCTCCCAGTGCTTAAATGTTCCAGCACCCATTGCTTTCAACATAGTTTTCAACAACCCATTGTATCGTTCAATTTTACCAGAAGCTGGTGCATGGTAGGGAATATGATAAATCCACTCAGTGCCATGATCTTTGGCCCAAGTATTTATAAGGGAATTTTTGAAATGTGTCCCATTATCAGATTCAATTCTTTCTGGGGTGCCATGTCGCCACAGGACTTGTTTCTCAAGACCTAATATGGTATTTCGAGCAGTAGCATGGGGTACTGCGTATGTTTCAAGCCACCCAGTGGTTGCCTCTACCATGGTGAGTACATAACACTTACCACTGCGAGATCGTGGCAAGGTGATATAATCAACCTGCCACGCCTCCCCATATTTATACTTTTGCCACCGCCCTTCCTCCCAGAGAGGTTTCATCCTTTTGGCTTGTTTAATTATGGCACATGTTTCACAGTCATGAATAATCTGTGCAATAGCGTCCATGGTTAAGTCCACCCCTCGGTCTCTGGCCCACTTATATGTTGCGTCTCTTCCATGATGACCTGAGGTCTCATGAGCCCATCGAGCTAGAAATAATTCGCCCTTATTCTGCCAGTCCAAGTCGATTTGAGCCACCTCAGTTCTGGCAGCTTTATCTACCTGATGGTTGTTTTGTTGTTCTTCAGTAGCCCAACTTTTGGGAAAATGTGCATCCACATGACGCACCTTTACAACCATATTCTTTGTCCTTCCATAATTCAGCGGCCCAAACAGATTTACCCCTCCGTTGCCAGTTATTTTGTTCCCACCGCTGTAACCACCCCCATAAGGCATTTGCCACCATCCATGAGTCAGTATAAAGATACAGCATTGGCCACCTCTCCCGTTCAGCAACATCTAAGGCCAGCTGGACAGCTTTTACCTCTGCAAACTGACTTGATTCTCCCTTACCTTCAGTGGCCTCTGCAACCTGTCGTGTGGGGCTCCACACAGCAGCTTTCCATTTGCGATGCTTCCCTACAATGCGACATGATCCGTCAGTGAATAGGGCATATTTCTTTTCATTTTCTGGTAATTCGTTGTATGGTGGGGCCTCTTTAGCACGTGATACCTCTTCTGCTGGTGATGTTCCAAACCTTTTATCTTCAGGCCAGTCCATGATCACTTCTAGGATCCCTGGACGGCTGAGGTTCCCCATCCGGGCCCGCTGCGTGATTAGTGCAACCCACTTACTCCATGTGGCGTCTGTGGCATGGTGAGTGGAGGGAACCTGCCCTTTAAACACCCAATTCAGCACTGGAAGTCAAGGTGCCAGGAGAAGCTGTGTTTCGGTGACAATTACCTCAGAGGCAGCCCGGACCCCTTCATATGCGGCTAAGATCTGCTTCTCAGTTGGAGTGTAGCCCTCTTCCGACCCCCTGTATGCTCTACTCCAGAATCCTAGGGGTCGGCCTCGGGTCTCATCTGAGGTTCTCTGCCACAAGCTCCAAGTGGGACCTTTCTCCCCAGCAGCCGTGTAAAGGATGTTCTTCACATCCTGTCCCATCCGTACTGGCCCCAGGGCCACAGCACGGGCTATCTCTTGCTTGATTTGCTCAAAGGCCTACTGCTGTTCAGGGCCCCACGCGAAGCTATTCTTCTTTCGGGTCACCTGATAGAGGGGGCTCACAATGAGGCTATAATTTGGGATGTGCATCCTCCAGAAGCCTACCACACCCAGGAAGGACTGTGTCTCTTTTTTGTCAGTGGGCGCAGATATTGCACTAATTTTGTTTATCACGTCTGTTGGGATGTGGCGACGCCCATCTTGCCATTTCACCCCTAGAAACTGGATTTCTTGGGTAGGGCCCTTCACTTTGTCTCGCTTAATAGCGAAACCAGCAGACAGGAGGATTTGGATTATCTGTTCTCCTTTTTTAAAAACCTCCGTCGCTGTATCACCCCACACAACGATATCATCTATATACTGCAGGTGCTCTGGAGCACCGCCCTGTTCCAACGTGGCTTGGATCAGCCCATGGCAGATGGTCTGGCTGTGTTTCCACCCCTGGGGCAAACGATTCCAAGTGTACTGAACACCCCTCCAAGTAAAGGCAAACTGTGGCCTACACTCTGTGGCCAAAGGGACAGAGAAGAATGCATTGGCAATATCAGTGGTGGCATACCATTTTGCCTCTTTCGATTCCAGTTCATACTGGAGTTCCAACATGTCTGGCACTGCAGCACTCAATGGGGGTTGTAAGAGGCCATGCTTTTTACATTACTGTCTCAAAGTTTGCTGAAATGGACAAGTTCAGGCAAGTCCTGGCCAAGGTTCCAGGACTGCCTTTGTCTGAGACACACAGGAACCAAGTTTCGAGAAATCCCTTTGTTTAGGAGATGGACAAGTCCGGGAGCTAGGAAAGGGAGATAAGATACTGATCAATGGCCCTTAAGTGGTCTTTTGTGTTGGCCCATCTCAAGGAAGATTGACATCTCTGAGGAAGTCACAAGACTCTGACCCGAGCCGTCCCGAAATCTCTCGAAGGCTGGAAAGAAGGATAAAAAGGGCACGGACAAACCACGGTTTTGTGGGCATCTAGGTATCTGACCTCAGATTCCTCCACCGTTGTCCTACTGCTGCCTATTATCTCTTCTGGGATTGCTGCTCGAGACTCCACTTCCTGAGACCTCACTACTCTGACCATCTTCTCTGCGTTTCATCGATCTGCGGCCTGCTACTTCGCTGCTGCTCTCCCCTACGCTTATTTTGCCCCGGACCAACGTTAACAACGTGCTACGGGACGCTGCTGCATCCAGGAGGTGACTATTCCCCGCTTTAACGTAATTCTTGCTCTTTTCTACCTTTTTCTATCGCCTACTTTCCCTTCCCCATCACCCTAATTTTGGCATTTGCCGCTCTCCATTCCCCATCCCCTCAATTGTCTATTATTTCCAATAAACTGGTCGGATCAACATTTGAATGTTCTTCTTCTTAATCTCACGCCGGGCATAACATATCAAAAGAACCTTTGCCTCACTCCTAAAATTGAGCTAGACATTTTTTTATTGGCGTAGTCGGTAGGATACCCGTCGTGAGAGTGTTATCCTTCCAGTTTCTCTAAAACTTTTCTGTCTGTTTCTCCTGGAGTTGCAAGGAGCGATTGTTTTGATAACTTAATTTGACGTGTGCACCTCTCCAGGAAGACCGCTCCACATTCTGAAACTTTCTTTCTTACGTGTATACCTCTCGGGGACGAGTGAATTAATTTTGACTGTTTGCTTTTGTTTTACACGTGTGTGCCTCCCCGGGAAGACCATTTTGCATTGTGGTGGTTTTAAGTATCTTGTGACGTACCTTTGGTTTTAAAAGTTTTGTGTGTGCACCTCTTGGGGAAGTGGTGTGTGCTTCTCCAAGAAGTTTATTGCTTTTGAGAAACTTAGAAGTTACTTCTAACTTTTGTTGCTTGAAGGTTGAAGGTTTTCGTTGTGGCTTGACAGGATAGCCAGGACCGATTGAGGTTTTTACACTTTCTTTGGAAGTGTTGATTGAGTCGTTTGGTCTTTTGTGTAAAGGAGTGTTTTGAGCAGTTGTTGGTTTTGTTAAGTGTTTGCCTCTCTGAGGAGATAAGGAATCGCCTCCTCCTCCCTCAGTGTAGATTTCGTTGCCTGTAGATTTTTTTTGTTGTGAGTAAAATTACATTTGATATGGAAGGTGAAAATATGTTGTTTGATATCCTTGAAAAGCACGCGTCTCGGCCATCGTCATCAGGGATGGACTGGGCACGTGAAAACTGGTATAACTTGCAGGCTGTTTCTGACCGTATTTGCGTTTTACAACATGGGGCTCGTTCCCGAGCTGGGAAAGGCAAATCATTTATTTGTGCAGTACTCGGTGCTGCTTTAAAAGCAGCCGTGGAGTTCCGAGATCAGCAGTTAGAGGCGGAAAAACAGACTATACAGTCGTTACAAGAAACAGTTAAAACAACCCAGGAACTCGTGAAAGCCTTGCAAAACCAAATTGGAAATCTAGAAGTACAATTGGAAAGAGAGAGACATAATTCGGCCTTGTTACAAATGGCTTTTAAGGAAATGTTAACATATAAAGATACGGGTGACACTGATATTCATGGTGCACCACAAGGAAAACTGGATCCTCAGGAAGAACTGAAAGAACCGAAAGAAAATTTTGATAAGTTTGAAACCCCAATAGCCCCTCTGCGCCCTCTAATAAAAACAGAATATACCTTTGATAATGGAGAGGATCTGGATCCTCAAATGAATGTTAAAGAAATTCCCTTTTCTGCCACTGAATTAGCAAAACTGAAAAAAGATTTTAGCCGCTCTCCAAAGGAATCGGAAACGGAATATGTATGGAGAGTCAGCTTAACTGGTGGAGACCAAATAATGTTAACCGAAAAGGAGGCTGAGGGTTATTGGGGGCCAGGAGTATTTTTGACTACTGGTAATAACCGTGCTCCCTGGTCCCTAACACAGAGGGCTGCTTACTGGGCTGGTAGTCTCAACCCTTTAGAAAGGGGAGACCCTCTTGCCATTAATGGGACAGCTGATCAATTGGTTGAAAGTGTTCAAAAGGCTGCTTGTCTCCAAATGATGTATGATAGAAAGCTGCAGCCACATCATGAATCACCTATGATGATGCCTGTTGATCCCGAACGGATGACTCCTTTAATCAGGGGGCTTCCAGAATCACTGAAACCTATAGGCATACAACTACAGGGAAAAATACAATCTATGCCTCAGGGAGAAAGAACCCAGCCAGCATTAGAAGGAACTGGCACCTCAGGCCATTTGCAGTCAGGGTATAAGGTATGGACATGGGGGGAGGTTGCCCAAGAGTTGATTAATTATGAAAGCAAGTATGGGCCTGTGGCTTCTTCCAGTAAATCTGAGCCAGGGGAAGTAAGGCTCGCAGCAACCACCCTTGCTCCTAGGCCACCTAGCCCAAAGCTTAGTGGAAATGGAAGGGTCCCGTTGCCAGTAAGAACAGGTAGGAGAAATATTGATCATAAACGTAATCGTCTCTGGACACTGGGCTGGCAAAAGGGTGTTCCACGAGATTTGATGAATGGATTACCCACAATCAGGCTAGAGAAATTAGTTAACTTGTGGACAGAACAAAAGCCC
Organism: Coturnix japonica; assembly: GCF_054131305.1. NCBI lineage: Eukaryota > Metazoa > Chordata > Aves > Galliformes > Phasianidae > Coturnix > Coturnix japonica. The sequence continues at coordinate 32,321,768 of NC_140701.1, forward strand.
AAGGAAAGTTGATACTTTCGCCCCCTCCCCCAGAGGAGAGGGAGGTGGGGGGGGAAGGCAGTGAAGGATGGATGTGTTAGAAAGCTCACAACAAAAGGAGCAGATAATTGTACTAACAAAGCCCCCAAAGGGCAAGTTGTCTTGTTATTTTTTTACAGAAGATCCCCGTGGGACCTTCACGGAACAGAATGGCTTGTAGTTGATTTTAACCATTTGTGTTTTGTGATAGAAAAATTGAAGATGTGATCATGCTAGAATACTGATATACCTCTTTATTACATATTTTGGTTGCAATAGTATTATGTTTTTGTTTGCTGTACTTATGAGTTGTGATTGGTATCAGTCTTTGGATCTGTTTAAACTTCACAATTGGGTTCAAAGTTTTTTCAGGTTATCCTGGCTTTCTTGTACTCTTCGCACAGTGATAATCATTTCTTTTGACCCCTTCTTTCACCTCTTTTGGTCAAACTTGATTGTGATTTGCATGTAACCATGGTGTTTCCAAATTCCTAATGAATTGGGAAATGAGCAATGGGACCCATCTAATATATGTTAGATGTGGTCACAAAAGTGAAATTTATCATAAAACCCTTTGCACTGATGCTTTCTAGTGTCTCATCAGCCCAGGAGTTCCATCCAAAACACGGTTGTTGGAAAGTGTCTGAGTTTTTTATAAGATGTGTATGTTTCTGGGATTATTCCCTATGATTTAAATTGTGGGGTATCCTACACTATGTTGTGACTATAACAGTTCGTAGACTTGCCAGACTAGTATTTATATCTCTCAACAATTGAACTGTTTTGGGAATGCTCAAGTGGAAAGTTCTCCTGACACAAATATCCCTATTGTTTTACTTGTTTATTTTTTACTATTGGTCATTGTTAAATGTATGGTTGTTTTCAATGTATGGTTGTTTCTTCTCACTTTCTGTCTTTTATTCATCATGTAATATTTGTGTCACCCCTCCTGAAGAATCACAGGGTGGTGTCTGTAGCAAATTAAATGATTCCACCTGTTGTCTAAAGATTGATAATGGTAAAGTTGTTAAACAATTGCTGAAGGTATACAGAAAATAGGACATGTTCCTGTCCAAACTTGGAAAAGTCCAGACCTTGACCTTTTTCCCTTGCTTCCAGGTGGACTGTGTGTAAAACGCATCTTATTTTATCTATTGTGTGTTGTCACAACTTTCATGTTTGTTCTGTGTATGATACCATGTTTCATTGAACTTATCCAATGTGTTGTATTGTCCATGTATTTTGTAACCTCCTCAAGTGATGGAGAAGTGGAGCACATCAAGAAATCTTTTGTAATGATTGTATTAAACATTTTAATTCCCCTGCCCTCTCCTTTTCTCCTCATGCTTGCTATCTTTTTCTCACCATCCTGGATCAGCAGTGGTCCATTTTTTAAGCAAACTTTGAGTCACGGGGTGGTGTAAGAAGCCATGCTTTTTACATTACTGTCTCAAAGTTTGCTGAAATGGACAAGTTCAGGCAAGTCCTGGCCAAGGTTCCAGGACTCCCTTTGTCTGAGACACACAGGAACCAAGTTTCGAGAAATCCCTTTGTTTAGGAGATGGACAAGTCCGGGAGCTAGGAAAGGGAGATAAGATACTGATCAATGGCCCTTAAGTGGTCTTTTGTGTAGACCTATCTCAAGGAAGATGGCCATCTCTGAGGACTGATGGCCCTTAAGTGGTCTTTCTCTCGTGTTGGCTCATCTCGAGGAAGATTGACATCTCTGAGGAAATCACAGGACTCTGACCCGAGCCGTCCCGAAATGTCTCGAAGGCTGGAAAGAAGGATAAAAAGGGCACGGACAAACCCCGAATTTGGGGGGTTTTCTGACACCAGATGCCTCACTACGGAAACAAGGAGGTTTTCTGTCATCAGATGCCTCTCTACGCGAGTGCCTGCATGCTGAAGAAGATGCCTGCATGCTGAAGAACCTTTGTGGGCATCTAGGTATCTGACCTCAGATTCCTCCACTGTTGTCCTACTGCTGCCTATTATCTCTTCTGGGATTGCTGCTCGAGACTCCACTTCCTGAGACCTCGCTACTCTGACCATCTTCTCTGCGTTTCATCGATCTGCGGCCTGCTACTTCGCTGCTGCTCTCCCCTACGCTTATTTTGCCCCGGACCAACGTTAACAACGTGCTACGGGACGCTGCTGCATCCAGGAGGTGACTATTCCCCGCTTTAACGTAATTCTTGCTCTTTTCTACCTTTTTCTATCGCCTACTTTCCCTTCCCCATCACCCTAATTTTGGCATTTGCCGCTCTCCATTCCCCATCCCCTCATTTGTCTATTACTTCCAATAAACTGGTCGGATCAACATTTGAATGTTCTTCTTCTTAATCTCACGCCGGGCATAACATATCAAAAGAACCTTTGCCTCACTCTTAAATTGGAGCGAGACAGGGGTGTGACCTCATTAAGGCCACGATAGTCCACTGTTAGCCTCCATTCTCCACTGGCTTTGCGCACTGGCCATATGGGGCTATTGAAGGGTGAATGGGTCTTACTAATTACTCCCTGACTTTCTAGTTGTTGAATGAGCTTATGGATAGGGAGCAAGGAATCCCTATTAGTACGGTACTGTCGTCTGTGTACTGTTCTCGTGGCAATTGGTACCTGTTGTTCTTCCACCCGTAGTAACCCCACAGCAGACGGGTCCCCTGATAGGCCAGGCAAATCAGACAGCTGCTCAATGTTGTCTGTTTCTATAGCAGCTATTCCAAAAGCCCATCTGTATCCTTTGGGGTCCTTGAAATGTCCCCTTCTTAGGTAATCTATTCCAAGTATGCAAGGAGCCCCCTGGCCAGTCACTATACGACGTCTCTGCCAGTCTCTACCAGTGAGGCTTATCTCGGCCTCCAACACAGATAGTTCCTGCGAACCCCCAGTCACCCCATGTATATGTATCCGTTCTGTCCCTTTGAAACCTGAGGGTATCAGAGTGCACTGGGCACCAGTATCCACCAGTGCTTTATATTTTTGTGGTTCTGATGTGCCAGGCCACCGAATCCACACAGTCCAATACACTCTATTATCCCTCTCCCCCCCCTGGCTGAGGGCAGGGCCCCTCTATTGGTTGTCTGAAGCGGTAGAGGCAACCTCAGTAGTGGCTGACCTCTTTTGTAATTTCCTTACCCGTGCTCTCAGTACAAAATTGGGTTCGTCATGCCACTTCTTCATATCCTCTCCTTGGTCACGCAGGTAGTTCCACATGGCACCACGTGACATAGGCTCACTGCGGTCCTTCACTCGGACAGTTGTGCGTTTGCGTCTGACAGCTGAGACTGCCACAGGTTCACTGTGGTTCCTTGCCGCAGACCAGCTCTTCTGCATGTTGTCCTGTTTTCTCTCCATTCGGTCCATTCTATCCACCATTTGACAGATGGCTGCGATGGTGGTACGGTGTGGCAGTAGTGAGTATTCGATATTTTGCAGTGAAAGGATGAGCTCAAAAATTTCAGGTCTCCTATTCAGCTCATCATACCTGTTAGAGTTCATTAATAATATACTGGAATACTTCCCTGGTGCTGACCATATGAGTTTCTTGCATATTTCCGGAGTACCGCTCACCTTTTCTGGGTTGTGGTAATCCTCTGGGTCCCCAGGGACAAACGTGGGATCGAACAGCATTTCTGCCACAGCCATTTCTCTCAGGTACTGGATACCTTCCTCAGCTGTACTCCATTTTTCCAGTACAGGCTCCAAATCACTTTTGAGAAGACAGGTTGCCTTTACAGCTGATAGCATCCTCTCCCAGAGATTGGCGACTCCATCGAGACATCTGCTGATCCCTCTATCAATAGATGAGTCTCGAGCAATGTTTCCTAACTGACGAGCCTCATCGCAGCTTAGGGACATGCAGGAGGCCCCATTGTCCCAACACCGGAGCAGCCAAGTGACAAGGCGTTCACCTGGGAGTCGGGCAAATTCCTTTCTCGCACTTTGGATTTCAGTAATTTTCAGAGGTTTACGAGTAGAGGAAGCAGTGACTTTTCCCTCATCATCACTCTCTTCTCCGCGTCTGTTAGTCTTCTGAGTTGCCTTTCTCGGTGGTTTTGGGGAGGGTCCCTCACCAGGATCTTCCTCTACTTCCTCCATCCGTTCCAGACGTGAGGGCACACGTTCCCATCTCTGGCCTTCATCGTCACTATCTTCTCCATGTCTGTTAGTCTTCTGAGCTGCCTTCCTTGGTGGTTTTGGGGAGGATCCCTCGCCCGGATCTTCCTCTACTTCCTCCATCCGTTCCAGACGTGTGGACACACGTTCCCATCTCTGGCCTTCCACTGGGGCGACTGACACTGATGCTGGTGCTTCCTGTGGTCAGCTGGGATTAACTTGGTGCCTTCCCTTTAGGGTTTGGATCTCATTCTCGAGACTCTCTATCTTTTTCATAAGCCATTCGTTCTGAGATCCCCCTGATCTCCCACCCTCACTCACCAGTTCTTTTAATCTCTCATTCAAAAGTTCTATTGATTTCCCAAGGTCCCTCTGGTGCTCAGGGGTGAGATTATCTGATACTGGGGGTCCCGATGCTTCTGGCCCTTTTCCTGAGTCTCTCTGCACTATTCTTTGCAAGTCTCTCAGCCCTTTATAGTAAACTACTACAATTAGAGAGACTAACAACACAGTATCCCATTTGACACCCCAGTCATACTTAAGGAATTCAGAGCATTCGTGAGCCAGTTCGAGCACAGTGCCTGTGATGTTCATTAGTCTGGAAGGGAGCCAGGCAGATATCTCTATCCCTGCCAGCCATCGGCTTAATAAATCTACCCCTACCCCCAACATCAGGAAGTTCTTAAGCCAGGACCACAGGAACCTAGGGGCTATCAGTCCTACATACAGGGCTGCTGAAAAAAACCACCTAATTACTGTCCAAAACATTGCCCAGAGCTCTGCCCGCATTCTCCACCAAAAATGTCACGGAGTTCTCTCTAGAGCTCACTCCAGGACAGTGGGCACAAACCCGGGGCAGCAGGAACAAAAGCCCCCCCCCCTTTTCTCTCACGGCACGGTACGGCACAGTGCGGCGTGGCCCGGCCCGGCCACGTGCGTTTCAGAAGAGGGGAAGGGAAGGGAGATTGCGATTAGGTCTAACAAAAAATGAAGGAGAAAAAAGGTGATCTGAGAATGAATGGCAGTTTAATAACCGAATAACACTAAACAACAACAAGAGAGTTTCAACAAAGAGAATACCAAGTCCCCAATCTCACCGATGGAGCTGTGGAAGGCAGGAAACTCTGACCACGTTGTCTCCTTGCCGGGAGCCGGGCCAGCAACCCCGTCCCCTTCCTCACTTCCCTTCCGGTGCCACCCCCCACATGCCCTTTTAAGGCAGTCACAGAAAAAAAAACTTGTCCCCTTTACTCCCATTATGAGGCATGGTGTTCTGATGTGGAATACCAACACTAACCAAATTGCAAAACCATAACATCATCCTACTGATGCCACTTGGAGTAAGTGGATTTCATTAATTACTCAACGAGCTCGAATGAGAAAACTCAGCCGTCCTGGAATTCTAGAAGTGATCATGGACTGGCCTGAGAGTAAAAAAATTGAAACACCACCTACAGAAGAGGTATCACGTGCTAAAGAGGCACCACCATACAATGAGCTACCAGAAAACGAAAAGAAATTTGCCCTATTCACAGACGGATCATGTCGTATTGTAGGGAAGCATCGCAGATGGAAAGCTGCTGTATGGAGCCCCACACGACAAGTTGCAGAGGTCACTGAAGGTAAAGGAGAATCAAGTCAATTCTCAGAGGTAAAGGCTGTTCAGCTAGCTTTAGATGTGGCTGAACAGGAGAGGTGGCCAATGCTTCATCTTTATACTGATTCATGGATGGTGTCAAATGCCTTGTGGGGGTGGTTGCAACAGTGGGAAGATGATAATTGGCAACGAAAGGGTAAACCTGTTTGGGCTGCTGAACTGTGGAAAGACATTGCTGCTCGAATAAGGAACATTGTTGTAAAGGTGCGCCATGTAGATGCTCATGTGCCTAAAAGTAAGGCTACTGAAGAACATAAAAATAACCATCAGGTTGATCGAGCTGCCAAAATTGAGGTGGCTCAAATAGACTTGGACTGGCAGAACAAGGGTGAATTATTCCTAGCTCGGTGGGCCCACGAGACTTCAGGTCATCAAGGAATGGATGCAACATATAAGTGGGCCAGAGACCGAGGGGTGGACTTAACTATGAACGCTATTGCTCAGGTTATTCATGACTGTGAAACATGCGCCATAATTAAACAAGCCAAGAGGATGAAACCTTTTTGGGGGGAAGGGCGATGGCAAAAGTATAAATATGGAGAGGCATGGCAGGTTGATTATATCACCTTGCCACGATCTCGCAATGGTAAGCGTTATGTACTCACCATGGTGGAGGCAACAACTGGGTGGCTCGAAACATACGCAGTACCCCATGCTACCGCCCGAAACACCATATTAGGGTTGGAAAAGCAAATCCTGTGGCGGCATGGCACTCCGGAAAGAATTGAATCAGATAATGGGACCCATTTTAAAAATTCTCTTGTAACCACTTGGGCCAAAAATCATGGCATTGAGTGGATTTACCATATTCCCTATCATGCACCAGCTTCCGGTAAGACTGAACGATTCAATGGGTTGTTGAAAACTATGTTGAAAGCAATGGGTGGTGGAACGTACAAAAATTGGGAGAACCATTTAGCAGAAGCCACCTGGTTGGTCAACACTCGAGGATCTAGTAATCGTAATGGTCCTAACTAATCCAGCTCCCTACGTACCATGGAGGGAGATAAGGTTCCTGTAGTACACATAAAGAGTGTGTTGGGAAAAACAGTTTGGGTCCTTCCAGCGTCTGGAAAGGGCAAACCTCTCCGGGGTACTGTCTTTGCCCAGGGACCTGGGTGCACGTGGTGGGTGATGGACAAAAATGGGAATGTTCAATGTGTACCACAAGGGAATTTGATGTTGGGGGAGTGCAGCCAATGATTTTCCTGTAGATATATAGGTAGAGTCTCAGAAAATATTTGACGAATTTTCAATTAGATACAAGACTTAAGATAGAGTGGATTAATGTTATGGAAACACTTTTTTTTCCCTATATACCTTAATTAGGCATTCTGTAAGCACGTTTTCCGTCTGGACTCTATATCATGCACTGGCCATGCATGTGTAGAGCACACATGGAAAGAAGTATAAGTCAAAAGGAAATCTGCTGTGGTGGGTGGGAAAGGATGAGTGCACCTTGATGTGGGGGATGCCCTACTAGCGCTGCCTTTCTCCTCTACCGCTGACATGTTTTCCTTTTTCTGGCAGTTTTGCCATTTTCTCAAAATTAATAAATAGTAGGTTAAGTTATAGAGTTTTGTTCTCAACTTAGAAATTTTTATGGAACAAATATAAATTGTTGAGAAAATAAGGATACTGATTATTCACAACTATACGTATGAGTGTGTATGTATGTATAAACATAATGTAATGATGTAGAATAAGGGGTGGAATGTCATGGTTTAATAATTTTGTAATTTTGCTATCAGTATTCCACATCATAACATCATATTGTGTGCCCCGGTGGTGCAGTGGTTAAAGACGCCGCCTTGCAACACTGGGGCCCGGAGTTCGAATCCCCCCTGTGGCGCAAGTGGTAGAAGTGCCGCTCTGCTACACAGAGGCTCGAATCCCGGGGGCTGGACTCGATGATCTCTAAGGTCCCTTCCAACCCGCACGAAACTATGAAACTATGAAACTATGAAACTATATAAAGCATGAATAATTTTACTGAATCTGCAACTTATAGAAGAAGACTACATCTCCCAGAGAACAACACGATAGGTCACGGGACCTGGACTCTATATTAACTCGGTCGCAGGCTAGACTGAGGTTCTTTCGAGTTCTGGCGTTCAGGGGAGTGTGTGGGAGCCTTCGCCGTTTCGCCTAGATTCACAGTTGTCACGGAGTTCTCTCTAGAGCTCACTCCGGGACAGTGGGAACAAACTCGGGGGAGCAGGAACAACAGTTCCCCCCTTCTCTCTAGCGGCACTGTACGACACAGTGTGGTGCGGCCCGGCCCGGCCACGTGCGTTTCAGGAGAGGGGAAGGGAAAGGAGATTGCGATTGGGTCTAACAAAAAATGAAGGAGAAAAAAAGGTGATCTGAGAACGAACGGCAGTTTAATCACCTAATAACACTAAACAACAACAAGAGAGTTTCAACAAAGAGAATACCAAGTCCCCAATCTCACCGATGGAGCTGTGGAAGGCGGGAAGCTCCGACCACGTTGTCTCCTCGCAGGGAGCCGGGCCAGCAACCTCGTCTCCTTCCCCAATTCCCCTCCGGTGCCACTCCCCACATGCCCATTTAAGGCAGTCCACAGAAAAAACTTGTCCCCTTTACTCCCATTATGAGGCATGGTGTTCTGATGTGGAATACCAACACCAACCAAATTGCAAAACCATAACATTCCACCCCTTATTACACATCAACACATCATGCCTAACTTTTATCAACATATCAACAGAACAGTAGTTAACATGCATTACATATGTACATACATATATATATATATATATACACACACATGGAATCACAGGCTGCACTCCCCCAGCATCAAATTTCCCTGTGGCACACACTGAACATCCCCATCCTTCTGCATCACCCACCAGGTGCACCCAGGTACCTGTGCAAAGACAATTCCGCGGAGGGGCCTCCCCTTTCCAGAGGCTGGGAGGACCCAAACTGCTTTTCCCAGCATATTCTTTACATGCACCACAGGAACCTTGTCTCCCTCCACGGTACGCAGGGAGTTGGACTGTGTAGGGCCGTCTCGGTTGGCTGATCCTCGGGTGTTTACCAGCCAGGTGGCTTCTGCTAGATGTTTCTCCCAGTTCTTAAATGTTCCACCACCCATCGCTTTCAGCGTGGTTTTCAGCAAACCATTGTGGCGCTCGATCTTACCAGTGGCTGGTGTGTGATAGGGGATGTGATAGATCCACTCGATGCCACGTTCTTTGGCCCAAGTGCTCACCAGTGAATTTTTGAAATGAGTCCCATTGTCTGATTCGATCCTCTCTGGGGTGCCATGTCGCCACAGGATTTGTGTCTCTAGGCCTAATATGGTGTTTCTGGCAGTGGCATGGGGCACCGCATATGTCTCAAGCCACCCGGTGGTTACCTCCACCATGGTGAGTACATAATGTTTATCCCCCCAGAGAGGTCTCATCCTCTTGGCCTGTTTGATCATGGCACAGGTGTCGCAATCATGGATGATCTGCGCAATAGCGTCCATAGTTATGTCCACACCTCGGTCTCTAGCCCACTTATGTGTTCCATCTCTGCCTTGATGGCCTGAGGTCTCATGGGCCCACCAAGCTAGGAATAACTCTCCCTTATTCTGCCAGTCCAGGTCTATCTGAGCCACCTCAATTCTGGCAGCTCGATCTACCTGGTGGTTATTTTGTTGCTCCTCTGTCGCTCGACACTTGGGCACTTGGGCATCTACATGACGCACCTTTAGGACCATGTTCTTTATTCGGGCAGCAATGTTCTTCCATAGTTCAGCGGCCCAAACAGGTTTACCTTTCCGCTGCCAGTTGTTTTGCTCCCATTGCTGCAACAACCCCCATAAGGCATTGGCCACCATCCATGAGTCAGTATAGAGGTAAAGCACTGGCCATTTCTCCCGCTCAGCAATGTCTAGGGCCAGCTGGACAGCCTTTACCTCCGCAAATTGACTCGATTCTCTTCTTCCTTCAGTGGCCTCTGCAACCTGTCGTGTGGGGCTCCACACAGCAGCTTTCCATTTGCGATGCTTCCCTACAATGCGACATGATCCGTCAGTGAATAGGGCATATTTCTTTTCATTTTCTGGTAATTCGTTGTATGGTGGGGCCTCTTTAGCACGTGATACCTCTTCTGCTGGTGATGTTCCAAACCTTTTATCTTCAGGCCAGTACATGATCACTTCTAGGATCCCTGGACGGCTGAGGTTCCCCATCCGGGCCCGCTGCGTGATTAGTGCAACCCACTTACTCCATGTGGCGTCTGTGGCATGGTGAGTGGAGGGAACCTGCCCTTTAAACACCCAATTCAGCACTGGAAGTCAAGGTGCCAGGAGAAGCTGTGTTTCGGTGACAATTACCTCAGAGGCAGCCCGGACCCCTTCATATGTGGCTAAGATCTCCTTCTCAGTTGGAGTGTAGCACTCTTCCGACCCCCTGTATGCTCTACTCCAGAATCCTAGGGGTCGGCCTCAGGTCTCATCTGAGGTTCTCTGCCACAAGCTCCAAGTGGGACCTTTCTCCCCAGCAGCCGTGTAAAGGATGTTCTTCACATCCTGTCCCATCCGTACTGGCCCCAGGGCAACAGCACGGGCTATCTCTTGCTTGATTTGCTCAAAGGTCTGCTGCTGTTCAGGGCCTGTCACGGGTTACTTAGATTTACCTATGCCCGTGACAGGGGAAGCCACCCCGTGGGCCCCCCCTCGGGGCCCAGAAAGGAGGGGGAAAAGGGGAATGGGATAAAAACAGCCGCAATCTAAGGAGGAAAAACTTATTTTACTAAATATGATATCGAAGTACAAGATAACACAATATAATATAATTGAGGCTAACAAATCGAACTAAACAGAGAGAGAGAGAGTCCTGGAAAACCGAGAGGCCTACTGTGAACTCTAGGCGACACGGCTGGAACGCTTCCCACTCTCCGAGAAGTTCGAGAGAAGAAGGAGGGCACTCCAGCCGGGGAACGAGATTATATAGCGTCCTGGTCCCGTGACTTATCATTGAGAGCAAGAGAGAATCCGTGGTGGGTGAGAAAGGGAAAGTGCACCTTGAAGCAGGGGATGCCCTGCTGGCGCTGCCTATCGCATCCACCGCCAACATGATCCTTCTCTCTCCTTTTCTGCAATTTTCTGCCTCTCCAGGGACAATAAGTAATAATGTGCTAGCTTAGGGAGACTGCCAGGCAATTGCCCCTTTGCCTCAAACTGGGACAAATCCACATGGAACAGCCCCTCTTCAACTCTGGCAGACAGATGTCACTGACGTTCCTGAATTTGGCCGTCTAAAATACGTACATGTGACGATAGATACTCATTCTTCTTACATATTTGCCACAGCACATAGAGGTGAACGCAGTCGCGACGCCCGTAAACACTGGTTATCTGCTTATGCTGCTATGGGAATCCCTCATACTATAAAAACAGATAATGGGCCCGCTTATACCTCTAAGGCCACTCGAACTTTCCTTCAAGAATGGGGGGTTAGACATATTACAGGCATCCCTCATTCTCCCACTGGACAAGCTATCATTGAGCGTACTCATCAAACACTGAAATCTGTTCTTAATAAACAAAAAAGGGGGAATACGGGAGACACACCACAAGAAAGATTATGTAAGGCTTTGTTTGTGCTGAATTTTTTGAATCGTGATCATACTCATACAACTCGTGTGGATCGTCATTTTGGGGCCTCCCCAGTGCTCAAGGAACGGCCAATGGTTAACATTCGAAATATGGCCACAGGGCACTGGGAAGGTCCCTTACCATTGATAACCTGGGGTCGTGGATATGCTTGTGTTTCTACAAGGACTGGCCCTACATGGGTTCCGGCAAGATATGTTCGGCCTCATCTCAAGGCAGAAAATAGCATCCAGCCTTAATAATGATTGTGATTATATGCCTTTTACTTCATTGATATTGCTTTGTAATTTGTTGTATTGCAAATAATAATTTTAGTAGTGGTAGGACATAGTGGGTAACTCTTCCACATTACTGGTACAAATTTAAGAATTAGAATTATTAAGCATTATTTAGATTATTGTGTGTCTTTCCTATTTTGGCAGTAGATCGAATATAAGTTAAATAGGATTTGATGTTACCAATGCTGGAAACTATGGGAATAGCTCTTTTAATGTATTAGTAATGTTCAGTTATGATTTTATTAGCCTATCAACTAGCCTCTTCTTAGCTTGTAAAAACAAGACCCTGGAAAAGAATCCTGGACAAAGGGATGATTCTTAAACATAAAAATTATTAACTCTTTTTCATCTCACTAATTGGGATTTTCCAAATATGACCATGCATCAATTGAAACAAAGGTGCTTGCTAAAAGAGCTAACCTCGGCAATTTATTCTGTTTTGCAAGCAGGTGTTCCACTTGGGCTCTGTACCACGCACTGGCCATGCGGATGCAGTGTACAAATGGAAAATACCATTCAGACCCTGAGTAGGATAAGAGCAAGAGAGAATCCGTGGTGGGTGAGAAAGGGAAAGTGCACCTTGAAGCAGGGGATGCCCTGCTGGCGCTGCCGATCGCATCCACCACCAAAATGATCCTTCTCTCTCCTTTTCTGCAGTTTTCTGCCTCTCCAGGGACAATAAGTAATAATGTGCTAGCTTAGGGAGTATTTGCTTCATGCTAACGGGATGGTCTAAAATGGATAACACAAAATTGAAGTCTTTTCTAACCCATTTCAGATTTACACAGAATTGGATTCTCAGGGATTCTTTTCCAGGATGTAGAAACTTAGGCCGCAGGCAAAATGCGTCTGATATTTTAGTGGATTTAACCATATATTTTGTCATTTGCCTTATCTCCTTTTTCATTTTCAGAGTATTGTCAATCGAGGCCTTGATTGAGTTATAATGATAATGTTATTAATATAATTAGTGTTATTATTTTATAGTATGGTAGTAGCTTGTCAATAAACAAAAAAGGGGGAATTGTGGGAATACAAGAAAAGCTGTTCAGAGCAGCAGCTGTGGAGCAAGATAAACAGCATGAGAACCAAGGACACCTCTGCAAGGAGAAGAAGAGTCTCACAGCTCTGATTGGATATGTGCCTGCATGGACAGTTGTAAAGTGTTTTGTAGAATGCTTTGTTGACATGTAAAGGTGTTTGGGAAAGTTGTAAGGGTGGATGGGAAAGTTAGAAAATAACAACTTGTGAAGGTATATAAGGGATGTGAGAACTTGTAATAAATGATTTGGATCGTTCATATCTGAGTCCGTGCCTCAAACGCTGCACTCTCCTTCCTGGTCCAGGACTTTCTTTTTACTAGTAACAGGCTTATTTCTTGTATCCATCAGGCAGCATATTCTGCCAAAATATTGATTTTCCCTGTAGTGACCCTCTAGGCCATATCTGTACACAATATTTAAACATCTTTTCCCTGTCCTTTTTCCTGATTGAGATCACTTTTCCCCATCCTCCAACTTATACTTTAACCACCAATTATTACAACCACCGATAGAGGGTCCTTGTCTGCTCCCGCAGTGATCGGATGAGGGAAGGGAGTGCTTCTGAGAAATCTCGGGGCGCGCCAAATATGTCCCCTCTCTCATCTGGTACTGCAGCCTAACAGAGAGGGTCCCATCTAGAGTGCCAAAATGATTTGCGGAATCAACCTCTATCAAATCTCAATCCAGAGATTGGTTATAAAGCAGGTATGTTTATTCCAGCATTGCGCAGCGCCCGGTGCAAGGGGGATAGCTCCAACCAAACTTGCACCCCAACTTGTAAAATCGTGACACAGATATAGGTACACTTAATACATAGTCAATGATTTCCTGGAATTCGGATACATATTCAATAGTTCTTTAGCATGCAGACCCCCTCTTGTTATCACCCATCTTATCAGGGAGATGGAACTCCTCTTCTGATATTTAAACATCTAATCCCCTCCTCACCAGGTGTCTCAGGGAAATCTCACTCCTTGTCTGCATCCTTCCTGCTCTCCCAGACCCATTGTCTCCATTCCTTGTTACTGTAACTAACTAGATCATTCCTTTTTCCACCTACAAACTACATTTAACTATCTCCCTCCAGCCCCCCTTTATTCTAAATTCCAACAGAGCCTCTGCTTCTTGCTTCAGTGTTCGCAAGGACCCTCTATCGGTGGATAAGGTATGTTTAATGGGTACAGGGGAATCTGTAAGTCGTGAGGAGACGTCCTACGCGGGAGGTGTGAGCTGTCAAGCTCTCCCCTTTGGTAAAGGACCCGGGTGGTTGGTTGTGTAATCACGATCAGAGGCCATGTAAATCGTGGGTTCGAGTCCCACTGAAGTGGCCTCAGAGCCATTTCAATCGTGGGTTTAAGTCCCACTGAAGCAGTCATAGCTATTCTAATTGTGGGTTTTGGTCCCACTAAGGCAGTCTCAGCTGTGGGCTCAGGTCCCACTGGGATTACCGCGTGTGCACGAGGAGAGTTATTTTTGCTCCCCCTTAAGGGGTTGGTTGGTGACAAAGTATAGTGGATACTCTATCAACGTTAACCTGGGTTTTCCTCGCTGTATTAGCAGGAATTGTTGTGTATTTGGCCATTATTAACATGTCTTATTAGCACTTGTTACTGTACATTTGAACTAAGTATTGAACCAACAACTTAGATATTTTCTGAGAAATGTTGTACCTTGAACTGTGTAAAGACCGGTCTTGTGCAGTCTGTGTGAGTGTGGTTGTGAGTGAGACGCAGCCCAGCTGCGGGGTGAGTGCGGAGTCCTGACCCGCAGTTCCGTCCTCTCACAAGGGAAATGGCAGGGACGGATGAAGCGAAAGGCCTCTATGTTCTATATGTTACGATGTTTTTGTATATATTACGATGTTTTTGTCTTATTAATTGTTGTTAGTATTGTGGCAACTGTAACACACATAATAGTGAAGTGCATCCGGAGTCGGGTGGTGGAAAGAAAGCCCACAAAGGCAAACCACAATTAGTATCGAGACGCTGTTGCTTTTGTTGTAGAAAAATACCGCGGTTTAAGTGTGATAAAGATCCAGATTAGAGAAACAATAGGGTTGTCTTACCTCCACTTTTACGTGTTAACTTTACGAAATTTGTTCTGAACCATTGTTCCCCAGTTGTGTGTGTACGAATCAATAGAAAACAGAGTAATGGGGGAACACAAGGGAAAGAGATACCTAAGAAAACTCCCTTAGCATGTATATTAGCATATTGGAGGAATACTGCTGGTAAACCGGGAGGGACTCTAAGGAAGAACACCCTCCTCAAATACTGTAATAATTGGTGGTTAGTGTCTAAGTTGGAGGACGGGGAAAAGTGATCCCAAAATCAGGAAGAAGGACAGGGAAAAGATGTTTAAATATTGTGTACAGATATGGCCTAGAGGGCCACTGCAGGGAAAATCAATATTTGACCAAAATACAGATCTGATGAAGGCTGGGTTTGTCAGATCTTGAATTTATATGTAAAGAACAAAACCCTTTTTTGAAGGAGGAATCAGAATATGCTGCCCGATGGATTCAAGAAATAAGCCTGTTACTAGAAAAAAGAAAAAGGCCTGGACCAGGAAGGAGAGGAATTAGAAAAAGGAACTAATCAATGGGACCCTCCTGAGAATCCCCCCCCCCCCATATAACCCCAATGTAGCACAAAGTGAGACAGGCACTGCCCCAGTAAGAGAAAATGGTAAAGCACTGTATGGGAAATCACAGCTTGAACCTCTGATTAATTAGCTGAGGCAAGTGTTGGGTCAGCTGTGGGAGCACAGGTGAGAGTAATCTAGCTGTGCTCCCGGAAGGGGTGGACTTCGACTCCACCTCCTCTGAGACCTCATTTAAGGGCTGACCACCACTGAGGCAGTGTCTCTTGGAGGTTGCTCCCCCAGTGGTGTCTGCCTCAGCTATCTTGTCAAGGCATTGACATTGGTGAGTTTTCTTTACTAATAACCTTTGACTATTTATTACTGTCTTGGACAACATCTTTATATTAGCCATCTTTACATTTGGTGTGCAAGGCAGGAGCCTGTGGACATGGGAAAAGAGATGTCTTTCCTGTGGAATATGTTTAGCTGGTTCAAGGGGGAGAAGGTCACTCTTTTAGGAAAGATCCTTCCTGGGCTATTCCCAGGATTCATGGGATCCCCGTATTTCCAACTCGCGACTATTATTGAGCAATGGGGTCCCTTATGGGTGGTGGACAACATGTCCCCATTTTGTTTAACTGAATATTTTCAAGGATTTCATAAGGACATACTTCTTACCAGAGAAAGACAAATGGCTGCATCTATAGTAGCCTGGCCCTTACTAACTGCTTTAAATCAGGCCGAAATGAGCTGAAATGATATTGAGCATGAAAATCAATTATTAAAGGCTCGAATTGAAAAGCTAGAAAGCGAGCTCAGTTTATTAAGAGGGAGAAATCCATCGTTTTTTTTCACCAAATCCCCAAATTAGTTTTATTACAGTGAATGATGAACAAGATCCTAAAATAACAGATTAGGACAAAGTCACCAAAACTGATCTGGAAGAACCACCTAAGGCGGACTTATTAGAAGTCCGTCCTGTGGTGACTCAAAAGACAAAAAAGATCCAGGATCAGCTGTCACGAATTACTTAGATTTACCTATGCCCGTGACAAGAGAAGCCACCCCGTGGGCCCCCCCTGGGGCCCAGAAAGGAGGGGGAAAAGGGGAATGGGATAAAAACAGCGGCAATCTAAGGAGGAAAAACTTATCTTACTAAATATGATATCGAAATACAAGATAACACAATATAATATAATTGAGGCTAACAAGTCAAACAGAGAGAGAGAGACCCTGAAAACCGAGAGGCCTACTGTGAACTCTAGGCGACACGGCTGGAATGCTTTCCACTCTCCGACAAGTTTGAGAGAAGAAGGAGGGCACTCCAGCCTGGGAACAAGATTATATAGCGTCCTGGTCCCGTGACTTATCATTACCCCTGTTGTTCTCTGGGATATGTAGTATTCTTCTGTGGACTGCACATTCAGTAGAAGTATCCATACTTTACATGATGTTATGATGTGGAATACTGATAGCAAAATTACAAAATTACAAAACCATGACATTCCACCCCTTATTCTACATTATTACATCATGGTTAATATATATATACATATATATATATATATATATACACGTATGTAAAATTATGATAGCTAAATAGTAGAATTGCATGTAATATAACTAAATGTACAACTATAATAACTAAAATACACTACACATGCAAACATATGTATATAGATACATAAAATTATTGACTGCACTCCCCCAGCATCAAATTCCCTTGTGGTACACACTGAACATCCCCATCCTTCTGCATTACCCACCAAGTGCACCCAGGTCCCTGGGCAAAGACAGTTCCACGGATAGGTTTGCCCTTTCCAGAAGCTGGAAGGACCCAAACAGCTTTTCCCAGCATGTTCTTTACATGTACAAGAGGGACCTTATCTCCTTCTACAGTGTGTAGGGGGCTAGATTGACTAGGACCATCACGATTGACAGATCCTCTAGTATTGACCAACCAAGTGGCTTCTGCCAGATTCTTCTCCCAGTGCTTAAATGTTCCACCACCCATTGCTTTCAACATAGTTTTCAACAACCCATTATATCATTCAATTTTACCAGAAGCTGGTGCATGGTAGGGAATATGATAAATCCACTCAATGCCATGATCTTTGGCCCAAGTATTTATAAGAGAATTTTTGAAATGTGTCCCATTATCAGATTCAATTCTTTCTGGGGTGCCATGTCGCCACAGGACTTGCTTCTCAAGACCTAATATGGTGTTTCGAGCAGTTGCATGGGGTACTGCGTATGTTTCAAGCCACCCAGTGGTTGCCTCTACCATAGTGAGTACATAACACTTACCACTGCGAGATCGTGGCAAGGTGATATAATCAACCTGCCACGCCTCCCCATATTTATACTTTTGCCATCGCCCTTCCTCCCAGAGAGGTTTCATCCTTCTGGCTTGTTTAATTATGGCACATGTTTCACAATCATGAATAATCTGCGCAATAGCGTCCATGGTTAAGTCCACCCCTCGGTCTCTGGCCCACTTATATGTTGCGTCTTTTCCTTGATGGCCTGAGGTCTCATGAGCCCATCGAGCTAGAAATAATTCGCCCTTATTCTGCCAATCCAAGTCGATTTGAGCCACCTCAATTCTAGCAGCTTTATCTACCTGATGGTTGTTTTGTTGTTCTTCAGTAGCCCGACTTTTGGGCACATGTGCATCCACATGACGCACCTTTACAACCATATTCTTTGTTCGGGCAGCAATGTCCTTCCATAATTCAGCGGCCCAAACAGATTTACCCCTCCGTTGCCAGTTATTTTGTTCCCACCTCTGTAACCACCCCCATAAGGCATTTGCCACCATCCATGAGTCAGTGTAAAGATACAGCATTGGCCACCTCTCCCATTCAGCCACATCTAAGGCCAGCTGGACAGCTTTTACCTCTGCAAACTGACTTGATTCTCCCTTACCTTCAGTGGCCTCTGCAACCTGTCGTGTGGGGCTACACACAGCAGCTTTCCATTTGCGATGCTTCCCTACAATGCGACATGATCCGTCAGTGAATAGAGCATATTTCTTTACATTTTCTGGTAATTCGTTGTATGGTGGGGCCTCTTTAGCACGTGATACCTCTTCTGTAGGTGGTGTTCCAAACCTTTTATCTTCAGGCCAGTCTGTGAATACCTCTAGGATTCCTGGACGATTGAGGTTTCCCATTCGCGCTCGCTGTGTAATCAGCGTAATCCACTTGCTCCAGGTGACATCGGTAGCATGATGGGAGCGAACCTGTCCTTTGAACATCCAGTTCAGCACTGGCAGTCGAGGTGCCAAAAGGAGCTGTGTTTCAGTCCCAACTACTTCGGAAGCAGCCCGAACCCCCTCATACGCTGCTAAGATCTCCTTTTCAGTTGGAGTGTAGCACTCTTCAGACCCCTTATATGATCGACTCCACAATCCCAGGGGTCGGACTCGGGTCTCTCCTGAGGCTCTTTGCCACAAACTCCAAGTGGGGCCTTTCTCTCCAGCAGCAGTATAGTGGATGTTCTTTACATCCTGTCCCGTCTGTACTGGCCCCAGGGCTACAGCACGGGCTATCTCTTGTTTATTCTGTTCAAAAGCCTGCTGCTGCTCAGGGCCCCATGCAAAATCGTTCTTCTTCCGCGTCACCTGATAAAGGGGGCTTACAATGAGGCTGTAGTTTGGAATGTGCATCCTCCAAAAGCCCACTGCACCCAGGAAAGATTGTGTCTCTTTCTTGCTAGTTGGTGGAGACATGGCAGTGATTTTGTCAATCACATCTGTTGGGATGTGACGACGTCCATCCTGCCACTTTATACCTAAGAACTGAATTTCCTGGGCAGGTCCTTTTACTTTGCTTCGCTTAATAGCAAAGCCGGCTTGTAGAAGAATTTGGATTATCTGCTCTACTTTTGTGAAAACCTCTTCTGCTGTATCGCCCCACACAACAATGTCATCAATGTACTGCAGGTGTTCAGGAGCACCACCCTGTTCCAGTACAGTTTGGACCAACCCATGGCAAATGGTAGGGCTGTGTTTCCACCCCTGGGGCAAACGGTTCCAAGTATACTGAATGCCCCTCCAGGTGAAGGCAAACTGTGGCTTACATTCTGCAGCCAAAGGAATAGAGAAGAAGGCATTGGCAATGTCAGTGGTGGCATACCATTTGGCTGCTTTTGACTCCAGCTCGTACTGGAGTTCCAACATGTCTGGCACAGCAGCGCTCAATGGGAGTGTGACCTCATTCAGGCCACGGTAGTCTACTGTCAGCCTCCATTCTCCACTGGCTTTACGCACTGGCCATATGGGACTGTTAAAAGGTGAGTGAGTTTTACTGATCACTCCCTGATTCTCCAACTGGCGAATCAAATCATGAATGGGGAGCAAGGAATCCCTGTTGGTGCGATACTGCCGTCTGTGCACTGTCTTTGTAGCAATCGGTACCTGCTGCTCTTTTACTCGTAGCAGCCCCACAACAGACGGGTCCTCTGACAGGCCAGGCAAAACAGACAGCTGCTTAATGTTGTCCATATCTACAGCAGCTATCCCAAAGGCCCATCGATACCCCTTAGGATCCTTGAAATGCCCCCTTCTGAGGTAATCAATACCCAGTATACATGGAGCCCCTGGGCCAGTCACAATAGGATGTTTTTGCCAGTCTTTGCCAGTGAGGCTTATTTCAGCCTCCAGCACAGTCAATTCTTGAGAGCCCCCAGTCACTCCAGAAATATGGATTGATTCTGTCCCTTCATGACTGGAGGGCATTAGGGTGCACTGTGCACCGGTATCCACCAGCGCCTTATATTCCTGTGGTTCTGATGTGCCAGGCCATCGAATCCACACAGTCCAATAAACTCTATTATCCCTCTCCCTCCCCTGACTGAGGGCAGGGCCCCTCTATTGGTTACCTGTGATGACTGGGGCAACTCCACTGGTGGTTGGTATGTCTAGTAGTTCATTCTCCCGTGCTCATAGTACAGAAGTAGGCTGATCATGCCACTTCCTCATGTCTTCTCCACGGTCATGTAGGTAGCGCCACATGGAAACACGCGGTGCAATCGTACTGTTGTTCTTTGCTCGAGCTGGGAAGCGTGTGCGTTTAACAGCTGAGACTTTTGATGATGCAGGTGAGGAGTAGTACTGGGCTAGTTTGATCAGATCCTTCATTAGACCCGGTGGCCCATACGAGGATCGACCTTCATCAGTTGTTTCTGATACTATCACAGGATCATTATGATTAGTTGATGGAAACAATTTCTTGCACATTTCATCTAGTCGGTGTTCTAGCCGTGAGATGGCAGAAACTGCGGCATGCAGTTGGGGGAGCTGCTGATCGACGGTTTGAAGCATTATAATCAGCTCAACAACTCGGGGCCATCTGTCCTCGAATTCTTTAGATCCTGTTACCAATGACTGTGCAATTCTCTCTTGTGCTGTACTTGTGATTTTCTGCCACATGTCAGGATCGGCCCTCACTCTCTCAGGATCATGTTTGCTTGGATCAGGGTTGTACAACATTTTCGCCATGGCCAATTCCCTCAGGCACTGAATACCTTTTTAGATGGTATTCCAACTATTAAATTTAGGCTTCAAAGCATCCTTATAGGGGTACCTTTCTCTCACGGCTTCTAACAGCCGCAACCAGAGAGTGGCAGCTCCATCCGAACATCTGCTAATCCCTCTGTCGATACCTGCATCTTGGGCAATGCTTCCTAGTTGGCGAGCTTCATTACCATCTAGAGACAAGCTGTTGGCCCCGTTGTCCCAGCAGCGAAGCAACCAAGCAAGGATACCTTCATCTTGACACCGTGTAAACTCCTTTCTTGAGCCTTGGATTTCAGTCAGCTTCAGAGGTCAACGATACGTGATTTCCTCCTCATCATCAGTCTCTTCTTTATGTCTCTTGGTTTTTCCCTTTGCTTTTTTCGGTACTGCTCCATGCCCGGCACCTGGGTCTTCTGCTGCCCCCCCCTGTGCTTTTCCTTCTTTTCATTCTAGACGCATGGACACCCGTTTCCATTTCTTGCCTTCCACAGGGGCAACTGATATTGCTACTGATGCCTCCTGTGACTGATCAGAGTTAACTTGGGCTTGAATCTCAGATCGGAAACTCTTTCTCTCCAGAATAGTATGATACGAAGCACGGTATGCATAAGCCAAACCCCACATAAGTTTTACCTCCTTAGATCTCTGACCCAAATACTCACTTAATTTCTCAGGGTCCCTTAGGTGTTCAAGAGTGAAATCCCATGACACTGCGGGTCCCCATGCTTCTAAGACTTTTCCTAAACCTTTCCATATTCCCAGCCAGTCATCATTCTCTGGTTTCTCTGGTTCTGGAGGAGACTTCCGCATAGAACGAAAGCATAGGAATACATATGCATTCATTGATAGTGATAACATGGATACAAGTATGAGCACTATCTCAGTTATTGAAAGGCGTGTGGAAATCTGAGAGTACAACCTAAAAAAAGCAGGTTTTTTTAGCCTGTGCAATGGATTAAACATGGTGGTGTTTGTAAAATTGCCCATTCCATCTGGGATGCAAGTATTTGTAAGATTCGCAGTTCCATCTGGGATGCAAGTGTTTGCAAGATTCACAATTCCATCTGGGGTGTAGATGCCAAAATTCGGACCATACCACATCACATAAAAGTACCAGGCAGGTGTCTCCATCAGTATCCACCTTATTAGGCCATATACCTGCACAATTCCACAACACCAAATTATGGTGTTAATAGTTGACCAATACTTTGAGAAGATCATAATTGCTTTCAATCCCTTAAACAGAGCAACTGGGATGAAGAGTGGATTCATAGCTGGCAGGCTCTGTAAAAGTCAGAGCTAGCTAGCTTTGCTCTAAGGGAGAAAGAAATCCCTTTGTTTTCTATACAAAAGTTAGATAGCAATGCTGAGAATGTGCAGCTGCCCTTAAGGTTGACAATTTGTCTGGTATTTCAAGGTCACGTTCTCAGTGAGCAGCTAAAAAAACAAAAGATAACACTCCCATAACGAAGCTAACGAAGCTCTTTAAGGGCAAAGAGAAAGTCGTTCTAAAAGCTAAAAAGCTCTATGCCCGCATTCTCCATCAAAAAATCTGTCACGGGTTACTTAGATTTACCTATGCAAGTGACAGGGGAAACCACCCCGTGCCCCCCCCCGCCCCCCGGGGCCCAGAAAGGAGGGGGAAAAGGGGAATGAGATAAAAACAGCGGCAATCTAAGGAGGAAAAACTTATTTTACTAAATATGATATTGAAATACAAGATAACACAATATAATATAATTGAGGCTAACAAATCGAACAAACAGAGAGAGAGAGAGTCCCTGAAAACCGAGAGGCCTACTGTGAACTCTAGGCGACACAGCTGGAACGCTTCCCACTCTCAAAGTTCGAGAGAAGAAGGAGGGCACTCCAGCCTGGGAACGAGATTATATAGCGTCCTGGTCCCTTGACTTATTATTACCCCTGTTGTTCTCTGGGATATGTAGTCTTCTTCTGTGGACTGCACATTCAATAGAAGTATCCAAACTTTACATGATGTTATGATGTGGAATACTGATAGCAAAATTACAAAATTACAAAACCATGACAAAGGGAGAAAGAAATCCCTTTGTTTTCTATACAAAAGTTAAATAGCAATGCTGAGAATGTGCAGCTGCCCTTAATGTTGACAATTTGTCTGGTATTTCAAGGTCATGTTCTCAGTGAGCAGCTACAAAAAGATAACACTCCCGTAACGAAGCTAACGAAGCTCTTTAAGAGCAAAGAGAGAGTCGTTCTAAAAGCTAAAAAGCTCTATGCCCGCATCCTCCAACAAAAAATGTGTCACGGGTTACCCAGATTTACCTATGCCCGTGACAGGGGAAGCCACCCTGTGGGCCCCCCCCCGGGGCCCAGAAAGGAGGGGGAAAAGGGGAATGGGATAAAGACAGCGGCAATCTAAGGAGGAAAAACTTATTTTACTAAATATGATATCGAAATACAAGATAACACAATATAATATAATTGAGGCTAACAAATCGAACAAACAGAGAGAGAGAGTCCCCGAAAACCGAGAGGCCTACTGTGAACTCTAGGTGACACGGCTGGAATGCTTCCCACTCTCCGAGAAGTTCGAGAAAAGAAGGAGGGCACTCCAGACTGGGAAAGAGATTATATAGCATCCTGGTCCCGTGACTTATCATTACCCCTGTTGTTCTCGGGGATATGTAGTCTTCTTCTGTGGACTGCACATTCAATAAAAGTATCCATGCTTTACATGATGTTATGATGTGGAATACTGATAGCAAAACTACAAAATTACAAAACCATGACATCATCCCTGTTACACCTTGCTTATCTTTGCCTTCCTCAGCCCATGTCCTTCCCAAACTTCCTCACTTTCCAAACTCTCATCATTACTTAAACTACTAACATCCTATTTCAGTTTCACCTCCTCTCCAGAGCCGTCCAGTGCTAACCCTGGGATTTCGGGTCTCCTAGATCTCTGCACATGAAGGCTATTCTCACTTCCAATGCCCTGTCCTCTCTGCCTCCCCCTATGCTGTTTACTGCAGCAGTCTCTGAACCCAGCTCTCTCTCTCGCTCCGAGAGTTCTGCTCGCAGGGGAATGGTTTAGCGGGTTGCTCTCATGCCAGCACAGAGAAAAACACTTTCTCTTTAACCCTTTTTCCTTTGTACACTATTTCACTATTTATACCCTCAAGTTACACTTCCACGTACCCTCAATTATACTTCCGTATACCATTAACAATTACACTTTCTTATACCATCAAAACAGTTTGTCCCATTCCCTTCAAAACCCACAAATCAAACAATACAGTTCTTCAGTTTCCATAAACACCCTTAATGCCATATAACTTTCCCTTAGCAATCTGTATCGTTTGGTTATAAACATCTCGCCGCAGAACCAGCACTGATTGACCCACCTCCCTTACACCTCCTTGCAAGCAGAACACAATATCACATAAATGTGTCGACACTCATTCCCTGAATGGAACAGGCATCCCTCTGTCAGACAACGATAATCATTACACTCTGCACTCGCCCTGCTGTGTCTCAAGTATTCAGCACGCTCACTCACAAATCACAATGCTGGCTTAATTGAAATCTGAATTCAAGACAATATTTCGAATGTTTTGATAACAATAATTTAAAGACATGGTACCGAATATGTACAACAGATGGTAATAATGACCACACAACCTATGACTCCTGCTATTACAGTCAGTAGAACCCACGTTATCATTTGACAGGACACCCACTATACCCTGTCACCGCAGGAGGGACCGATGATCCATGTCCATCCTATTACCAGCTGCCTAAGAGAGAGCTACTGCTCTTTTCCTCATGTATGACTTACAGGTCCCATTTGTGGGAGCCCCTCCAAGGAGCCTTCCCACCCTAGCCAGCAACCTAACCCATAAGCTCACATTCTTTGGGGGGGGGGGGGGGGAGCATGCACACTCCTTCATAACCTGCATAGGATGTCTCCTCATGACTTACGGGTTCCCCCTTCCCATACACATACCTGGTCCGCCGATAGATGGTCCTTTGTTGCAGAACGGCGGGAGAAAAGCAGACGACCACACCTGTCAATGACATATGATCAGCTATTCTCGTTTATTCCTTGGCTGCGTGTACATTTATAATACGGATAATTAGCTCATACATATTGCAAAAATGGAGCTCATCATTGGTTCCCAATTACATACCATCCCCGAGTATCTTAACAGCTTGTTGTTATCAACTGAAAGCTACTCCCTTGCTGAGTTCCCAGAACCATGGCTAGTTTCTCACCATCCCAGGGCATCATGTTGTTCTTGCTGTCCTTGCAGGTGTTATGGCTGCTTGCTTAGCTGCACCGTGTTTACGACCCTTCTCAGCTAACTAGCTGTACAAAACACTCTCTACATTTCCCCCGTTTTCTTTTAGGCTGAAAAGGCTCAGTTTAATGACCGACTAATCATATTTCACAAACAATTCAGTTCATTTGTTCAATTAGTTCTCATGCTGTTTATCCTGCTCCGTAGCTGCTGCTCTGTGAACTCCTTATCTCGATCCATGGCTGCTGCTCCATAAAATTCTTCTTGTATTACAACAATTCCAAGATACTGCCTATAGAATAACAACACTACTTATATTAATAACATAACTATTATAACTCAATCAAGGCCTCGATTGACAATACTCTAAAAGTGAAAAAAGAGACAAGTCAAATACAACATAACAACATTACTGTTAAACCCACTAAAAAGAACAAACATGTTTGTACTGCAACCTAAGTTTCTGCAACCTAAAAATAAATGCGTGAGGGTCCCATTGTGTTAATCTGTAACTGGTTAGGAAAAGTCTTTAACTTTCATATACTCTGATATATTGATTTTAATGACCACTAAAATTTGTGCAATAAATGCTTTTAGGATGCTCATAACCATGCTCTACCGACTGAGTTATCCGGGCTAATAATTGATTAATGATCGCACAATTTAATGGAATAGCATGTCAAATAGAACCAATTTTAGAGGACAAATGTACTAGAGTATCACTAGGGGCATTAATACTTATTGACCCTTGAGAAACAGCAAGCCATGTTGGTGGTGGATGTGACAGGTAGTGCCAGCAGGGCGTCCCCTGCTTCAAGGTGCACATTTCCTCTCTCACCCATCACAGATTCTCTCCTGCATTCAGGGTCTGAAGGATTTCTTCCAGTTTTACACCGTATCCACATGGCCAGTGCATGATATAGAGCCCAAGTGGAACACCTGCTTGGAAAACAGAATAAACTAACAAATTTAGTTCTATTAGCGTGCACTTTTGTCTAAAATGATGCATGGTTATATTTTCAGATCCCAATTAATTGGATGTAAAAGAGGTATCCGTTCTATGATACAGGGTCAAGAGCTCGTAGAATTTGTAGACGATGTCGATCTCGCTGTATTAGCATAGCAAACATTTCCACTCATGATGTAATAGTTTTTGAAAATGTATGAGGTAAAAATACCCATTCAAGAATAATGAGAGGATCCTTTCTTGAGGTATCCCATTGACATACCAAGCTATATGGCTGATAGAAGTTGGATATTATTATGAGATGTACTGGAAGTGATAAACAAACACGATGGCTATATCGATTTTGCACTGATGTTATTACAGAGTCTAAGCATTGTTGTGCTTCTGGTGTTAATTGTCTTTTAGAAGTTAGATCTGGGTCTCCTTTCAGTAGTTTGAATAAAGGATGCAGCTCTTGAGTAGTAATTCCCAAAAGTGGCCGCAACCAATTGATGGTTCCTAATAACTTTTGCAGATTGTTTTATGTCCGTACGTGAGGTACTATTTTGAGGATTTGTGGCTGGATAGTGTGAGATGCAATTTTCCATATTGCTTCTTTTCTGCACTGCTCTAAGACACCACAGTACGCTGTAGAGAAATTTGTCATTCCTGCTCCCTTCAAATTATCATCAGGAGGAAATGCACCCAATTCGCCTTCCGGATCTACTGGACCAGGGTCACAACGATCCCCTGGTTTCGATCCGTCCGTGTCTTTAACCACGTTACACGCGGGCTGCACAGACGCAGCAGCGCACGACGTGGGCGCAGCGGGGGGCGGAAGCGGCGCGACGAACGTCGTAGGCGGAGCGAAGGGCGAGGGCGCCGTAGAGGGCGGCAACGCGGCGAACGTCGGGGGAGGAGCGAACGGCGGGAGCGCGAGGGGGGGCGGCCGCGACCCCTCGTCTCCCCGAATCGGGGAGGGGTCGGAGCCGCCAGTGAGATCCGGGCACGGGCCGCTTCCCGCAGCGAGAGGCAGCGGCGGGGTTGGGACGGAGGGCGGCAGGGAATAGTCGGAATAAATTCTTTCCCGTCGTGATTGCTTAATCCCTTCCATTATCCGGCTCCAAACGGGCAACAGCTTAGCAGCCTTTCTGTCTTTAGCGAGAGAAGCCTTGTAGAGTTTTGAGCCGATTTTGTCCCAAAGTTCTCCATCGAGAGAGAACTCAGTTTTCGGAAATTCAGGGACATTTTTGCTTATCCATTTAAGAAGAGTAGCTAATGCTGAAGTAGACACAGTCTTATCCTGATACGGTAACACTGACCGCAATACTTCGAGATTTACTTTCTGCTCCTTCGTTAGTGAGCTCCCCATACTTCCCGACTGCTCACCTTCTGTCCTGCAGAATGGTGCGGGTGCGCGCGAAACAGTCTCTCCGAAGTTCAGTCGGGCGACGCTGCCGGACCGGGCTCGCTCAGCCGCGGGTTGATTTGCTCCACGTTGTGGGCGCCATTTGCAGCGACTCGGCACGGACTCAGATGTGAACGATCCAAATCATTTATTACAAGTTCTCACATCCCTTATATACCTTCACAAGTTGTTATTTTCTAACTTTCCCATCTGCCCTTACAACTTTTCCAAACACCTTACATGTCAACAAAGCATTCTACAAAACACTTTTCAACTGTCCATGCAGGCACACATCCAATCAGAGCTGTGAGACTCTTCTCCTTGCAGAGGTGTCCTTGGATCCCATGCTGTTTATCTTGCTCCACAGCTGCTGCTATGAACAGCTTTTCTTGTATTCCCACAAAGAATTATCCATTTCAGACAAATTTCCGATGTATTTCACACTAATATCAATACTTACACCAGAAAAAAATGTGTTCTCTCTTAGGTATCACTCTTGAATCTTGCAAAATATTCATTTTCTTACCAATACAAAGCTTTTCATCATTACAAGTAGCATTTTCTACCCAAAAAAAGTGGTTTTCATCCCCAATAGAAATCGGTTTCTCTAGAAATGGTCCCTTGTAGCAACATATGAAACACTGTTATTGGAATACCTCTTTCCCTCTTCAAAATAAGGACATTTCCAACAGAAATATCGATTTCTGACCAATTTTAGAAGAATGTCACACAAATATCAGTACCTATCCCAGAAATAAAAAGTTCTCTCCTAAGAATCATTCTTTATCCTTGCAAAAACATGGTTTTCTCACCAAAATAATGCTTTTTATCCCTTTAAAATAGCGTTGTTTCCCAGAAATACTGGTTTTCATCCCCAAAAAAAGACATTTTCTCTACAAAATGAAGCTTTGTAGCAAAATACGACACATTGTTTCCAGAATACCTTTTCTCTTCTACAAATTGAGGACATTACTAACAGAAATAACTTTTCTCCTCTACAAAATAAGGACATTTCCAACAGATATATCCTTTTCTGACAGAGTTTAGAAAAATTTCACAGGAATATCAATACTTATACCAGAAATAAAAAGGTCTCTCTTAGGTATCACTCTTTACCCTTGCAAAAATATGGTTTTCTTACCAAAATAATGTTTTTCATCTCTACAAACAGCATTTTCTAAACATAAAGGTGGTTTTCATTACCAAAGGAAATTGATTTCTCTACAAAATTATCGTTTGTAGCCAAATAGGACACATTGTTTCCAGAATAACTCTTTTCATCTAAAAAAGAATGTCATTTCCAACAGAAATATAGATTTCTGACAAATTTTAGAAGTAGGTCATATGAATATCAATACTTATCCCAGAAATGTAAAGTTCACTCTTAGGTATCACTCTTCATCCTTGCAAAACTATGGTTTTCTTCCCAAACTAGTGCTTTTCATCCCTACAAATAGCAATTTCTCCCTAAATTACTGGTTTTCATCCCCAAAAGAAGACACATTCTCTTTAAAATGATGCTTTGTAACAAATTATGACTCATTGATTCCAGAATATCTGTCTTCCCCTACAAAATAACGACATTAAAATAAGAATTATCCATTTCAGACTGATTTCCGATGTATTTCACACTAATATCAATACTTGCACCAGAAAAAAATGTGTTCTCTCTTAGGTATCTGTCATGGTTTTGTAATTTTGTAATTTTCCTATCAGTATTCCACATCATAACATCATGTCAAGTATGGATACTTCTATTGAATGTGCAGTCCACAGAAGAAGACTACATATCCCAGAGAACAACAGGGTTAATGATAAGTCACTGGACCAGGATGCTGTATAATCTCGTTCCCAGGCTGGAGTGCCCTCCTTCTTCTCTCGAACTTCTCGGAGAGTGGGAAGCGTTCCAGCCGTGTCGCCTAGAGTTCACAGTAGGCCTCTCGGTTTTCGGGGACTCTCTCTCTCTCTGTTTCGTTCGATTTGTTAGCCTCAATTATATTATATTGTGTTATCTTGTATTTCGGTATCATATTTAGTAAAATAAGTTTTTCCTCCTTAGATCGTCGCTGTTTTATCCCACTCCCTTTTTCCCCCTCCTTTCCGGGCCCCGGGGGGGGGGCCCACGGGGTGGCTTGGTGGCTTCCCCTGTCACGGGCATAGGTAAATCTAAGTAACTCGTGACAGATTTTTTGGTGGAGAATGCGGGCATAGAGCTTTTTAGCTTTCAGAATGACTCTCTCTTTACTCTTAAAGAGCTTCGTTAGGGGAGTGTTATCTTTTCGTAGCTGCTCACTGAGAACGTGACCTTGAAATACCAGACAAATTGTCAACCTTAAGGGCTGCTGTACATTCTGAGCACTGCTATCTAACTTTTGTGTAGAAAACAAAGGGATTTCTTTCTCCCTTAGAGCAAAGCGAGCAAAGCTAGCATGCTCTGACTTTTACAGAGCCTGCCAGCTATGAATCCACTCTTCATCCCAGTTGCTCTGTTTAAGGGATTGAAAGCAATTATGATCTTCTTAAAGTATTGGTCAACTATTAACACCATAATTTGGTGTTGTGGAATTGTGCAGGTATATAGCCTAATAAGGTGGATACTGATGGAGACACCTGCCTGGTACTTTTATGAGATGTGGTATGGTCAGAATTTTGGCACCTACACCCCAGATGGAATTGTGAATCTTACAAACACTTGCATCCCAGATGGAATTGCGAATCTTACAAGTACTTGCATCCCAGATGGAACAGGCAATTTTACAAACAGCACCATGTTTAATTCATTGTACAGGCTAAAAAAACCCTTTTTATTTAGGTTGTACTCTCAGATTTCCACACGTCTTTCAATAACTGAGATAGGGTTCATACTTGCATCCATGTTATCACTATTAATGAATGCATATATGTTCCTATGCATTCGTTCTATGCGGAAGTCTCCTCCAGAACCAGAGAAACCAGTGAATGATGACTGGCTGGGAATATGGAAAGGTTTAGGAAAAGTCTTAGAAGCATGGGGACCCGCAGTGTCATGGGATTTCACTCTTGAACACCTAAGGGACCCTAAGAAATTAAGTGAGTATTTGGGTCAGAGATCTAAGGAGGTAAACCTTATGTGTGGTTTGGCTTATGCATACCGTGCTTTGTATCATACTATTCTGGAGAGAGAGAGTTTCCGATCTGAGATTCAAACCCAAGTTAATTCTGATCAGTCACAGGAGGCATCAGTAGCAATATCAGTTGCCCCTGTGGAAGGCAAGAAATGGAAACGGGTGTCCATGCGTCTAGAATGAAAAGAAGGAGAAGCACAGGGGGGGGGTAGCAGAAGACCCAGGTCCCAGGCATGGAGCAGTACCGAAAAAAGCAAAGGCAAAAACCAAGAGGTATGAAGAAGAGACTGATGATGAGAAGGAGATCTTAGCCGCGTATGAGGGGGTTCGGGCTGCTTCCGAAGTAGTTGGGACTGAAACACAGCTCCTTTTGGCACCTCGACTGCCAGTGCTGAACTGGATGTTCAAAGGACAGGTTCCCTCCACTCATCATGCTACCGATGTCACCTGGAGCAAGTGGATTACACTGATTACACAGCGAGCGCGAATGGGAAACCTCAATCGTCCAGGAATCCTACAGGTAATCATGGACTGGCCTGAAGATAAAAGGTTTGGAACATCACCAGCAGAAGAGGTATCACGTGCTAAAGAGGCCCCACCATACAACGAATTACCAGAAAATGAAAAGAAATATGCCCTATTCACTGACTGATCATGTCGCATTGTAGGGAAGCATCGCAAATGGAAAGCTGCTGTGTGGAGCCCCACACGACAGGTTGCAGAGGCCACTGAAGGTAAGGGAGAATCAAGTCAGTTTGCAGAGGTAAAAGCTGTCCAGCTGGCCTTAGATGTTGCTGAACGGGAGAGGTGGCCAATGCTGTATCTTTACACTGACTCATGGATGGTGGCAAATGCCTTATGGGGATGGTTACAGAGGTGGGAACAAAATAACTGGCAACGGAAGGGTAAATCTGTTTGGGCCGCTGAATTATGGAAGGACATTGCTGCCCGAACAAAGAATATGGTTGTAAAGGTGCGTCATGTGGATGCACATGTGCCCAAAAGTCGGGCTACTGAAGAACAACAAAACAACCATCAGATAGATAAAGCTGCCAAAATTGAGGTGGCTCAAATTGACTTGGACTGGCAGAATAAGGGCGAATTATTTCTAGCTCGATGGGCTCATGAGACCTCAGGTCATCAAGGAAGAGACGCGACATATAAGTGGGCCAGAGACCGAGGGGTGGACTTAACCATGGACGCTATTGCGCAGATTATTCATGATTGTGAAACATGTGCCATAATTAAACAAGCCAAAAGGATGAAACCTCTCTGGGAGGAAGGGCGGTGGCAAAAGTATAAATATGGGGAGGCGTGGCAGGTTGATTATATCACCTTGCCACGATCTCGCAGTGGTAAGTGTTATGTACTCACCATGGTAGAGGCAACCACTGGGTGGCTTGAAACATACGCAGTACCCCATGCTACTGCTCGAAACACCATATTAGGTCTTGAGAAACAAGTCCTGTGGCGACATGGTACCCCAGAAAGAATTGAATCTGATAATGGGACACATTTCAAAAATTCCCTTATAAATACTTGGGCCAAAGATCAAAAGATCATGGCATTGAGTGGATTTATCATATTCCCTACCATGCACCAGCTTCTGGTAAAATTGAACGATATAATGGGTTGTTGAAAACTATGTTGAAAGCAATGGGTGGTGGAACATTTAAGCACTGGGAGAAGAATCTGGCAGAAGCCACTTGGTTGGTCAATACTAGAGGATCTGTCAATCGTGATGGTCCTAGTAATCTAGCCCCCTACACACTGTAGAAGGAGATAAGGTCCCTGTTGTACATGTAAAGAACATGCTGGGAAAAGCTGTTTGGGTCCTTCCAGCTTCTGGAAAGGGCAAACCTATCCGTGGAACTGTCTTTGCTCAGGGACCTGGGTGCACTTGGTGGGTAATGCAGAAGGATGGGGATGTTCAGTGTGTACCACAAGGGAATTTGATGCTGGGGCAGTGCAGTCAATAATTTTATGTATTTATATATATATGTTTGCATGTGTAGTGTATTTTAGTTATTATAGTTGTACATTTAGTTATGTTACATGCAATTCTACTGTTTAGCTATCATAATTTTACATACGTGTATATATATGTATATATATATTTACCATGATGGAATAATGTAGAATAAGGGGTGGAATGTCATGGTTTTGTAATTTTGTAATTTTGCTATCAGTATTCCACATCATTACATCATGTCAAGTATGGATACTTCTATTGAATGTGCAGTCCACTGAAGAAGACTACATATCCCAGAGAACAACAGGTTTAATGATAAGTCACGGGACCAGGACGCTGTATAATCTCGTTCCCAGGCTGGAGTGCCCTCCTTCTTCTCTCGAACTTCTCGGAGAGTGGGAAGCGTTCCAGCCGTGTCGCCTAGAGTTCACAGTAGGCCTCTCGGTTTTCGGGGACTCTCTCTCTGTTTCGTTCGATTTGTTAGCCTCAATTATATTATATTGTGTTATCTTGTATTTCGATATCATATTTAGTAACATAAGTTTTTCCTCCTTAGATTGTCGCTGTTTTATCCCACTCCCTTTTCCCCCCTCCTTTCCGGGCCCCGGGGGGGGGCCACGGGGTGGCTTGGTGGCTTCCCCTGTCACGGGCATAGGTAAATCTAAGTAACCCGTGACAGTATCACTCTTGAATCTTGCCAAAAATTCATTTTCTTACCAATACAAAGCTTTTCCAACAGAAATATCGATTTCTGACAAATTTTAGAAGTAGGTCACATGAATATCGGTACTTATCCCAGAAATGAAAAGTTCACTCTTAGGTATCACTCTTCATCCTTGCAAAACTATGGTATTCTTCCCAAATTAATGCTTTACATCCCTACAAATAGCAATTTCTCCCTAAATTACTGGTTTTCATCCCCCAAAGAAGACACATTCTCTTTAAAATGATGCTTTGTAACAAATTATGACTCATTGATTGCAGAATATCTGTCTTCCCCTACAAAATCTCAGAACATGGCATTTTATCCCAGAAATAACACATTTAGTACCCCAATACCTCTTTTTATTCCCGGGATCGCACATCTTCTTCAAAAAACATAGCTATGCATTTCGAAAGTAAGTTTTCTCTTAAAAACACCGCGTTTTGTCCCAAACATAACTTCTTTTCTCCCTTTAAATTTCACAGTTTATCCCAGAAAGAACACATTTTGATTCCAGAATATCGTCTTTTTGCCCTAAAATTAGTCATAATCAAGCCAAAATGCACTTTGTCCTTCCATTAATTCAACATCTTTTCCTCAGAACATCGCATTTTATCCCAGAAAAAAACACATTTAGTACCCCAATACCGCTTTTTATTCCGAGGATCGCACATCTTCTTCCAAAAGCATAGCTATGCATATCCAAAGTAAGAAGTTTTCTCTCCAAAACACCGCGTTTTATCCCAAACATAACTTCTTTTCTCCCTTACATTTCAGTTTTATCCCAAAAATAACACATTTTTACTCCAAACTATCGCCTTTTCGCCCTGAAA
Source organism: Coturnix japonica (assembly GCF_054131305.1). Classification (NCBI taxonomy): domain Eukaryota; kingdom Metazoa; phylum Chordata; class Aves; order Galliformes; family Phasianidae; genus Coturnix; species Coturnix japonica. The sequence continues at coordinate 32,355,871 of NC_140701.1, forward strand.
TTAGTCATAATCTAGTCAAAATACAGTTACTCTTTCCATTAATTCAACATCTTTTCCTAAGAACATCGCATTTTATCCCAGAAATAACACATTTAGTACCCCAATACCGCTTTTTATTCCAAGGATCGCACGTCTTCTTCCCAAAATACAGCTAAGGATCCCCAAAGTACGACGTTTTCACTCCAAAACACCGCGTTTTGTCCCAAACATAACTTCTTTTCTCCCTTTAAATTTCACAGTTTATCCCAGAAAGAACACATTTTGATTCCAAAATATCGCCTTTTTGCCCTAAAATTAGTCATAATCTAGCCAAAATACAGTTACTCTTTGCATTAATTCACCATCTTTTCCTTAGAACATCGCATTTTATTTCAGAAATAACACATTTAGTACCCCAATACCGCTTTTTATTCCAAGGATCGCACATCTACTTCCCAAAATACCGCTATGTATCCCCAAAGTAAGACGTTTTCTCTCCAAAACACCGCGTTCTATCCCAAACATAACTTCTTTTCTCCCTTAAATTTCACAGTTTATCCCAGAAATAACACATTTTGATTCCAAAATATCGCCTTTTTGCCCTAAAATTAGTCATTATCAAGCCAAAATGCAGTTACTCTTTCCATTAATTCACCATCTTTTCCTCAGAACATCGCATTTTATCCCAGAAATAACACATTTAGTACCCCAATACCGCTTTTTATTTTAAGGATCGCACATCTTCATCCCAAAATACCGCTATGTATCCCCAAAGTAAGACGTTTTCTCTCCAAAACACCGCGTTCTATCCCAAACATAACTTCTTTTCTCCCTTAAATTTCACAGTTTATCCCAGAAATAACACATTTTTACTCCATACTATCGCCTTTTCGCCCTGAAATTAGTCATAATCTAGCCAAAATACAGTTACTCTTTCCATTAATTCAACATCTTTTCCTAAGAACATCACATTTTATCCCAGAAATAACACATTTAGTACCCCAATACCGCTTTTTATTCCAAGGATCGCACATCTTCTTCCCAAAATACCGCTAAGGATCCCCAAAGTACGACGTTTTCTCTCCAAAACACCGTGTTTTGTCCCAAACATAACTTCTTTTCTCCCTTTAAATTTCACAGTTTATCCCAGAAAGAACACATTTTGATTCCAGAATATCGTCTTTTTGCCCTAAAATTAGTCATAATCAAGCCAAAATGCACTTTGTCCTTCCATTAATTCAACATCTTCTCCTCAGAACATCGCATTTTATCCGAGAAATAACACATTTAATACCACAATACCGTTTCTTATTCCGAGGATCGCACATCTTCTTCCAAAAGCATAGCTATGCATATCAAAAGTAAGACGTTTTCTCTCCAAAACACCGCGTTTTATCCCAAACATAACTTCTTTTCTCCCTTAAATTTCACAGTTTATCCCAGAAAGAATACATTTTGACTCCAAAATATCTCATTGGAAGGACCCAAACCGTCTTTCCTAACACGCTCTTTATGTGTACTACAGGAACCTTATCTCCCTCCACGGTACGTAGGGAGCTGGATTGGTTAGGACCATTACGATTACTAGATCCTCGAGTGTTGACCAACCAGGTGGCTTCTGCTAAATGGTTCTCCCAATTTTTGTACATTCCACCACCCACTGCTTTCAACATAGTTTTCAACAACCCATTGAATCGTTCAATCTTACCAGAAGCTGGTGCATGATAGGGAATATGGTAAATCCACTCAATGCCATGATTTTTGGCCCAAGTGGTTACAATAGAATTTTTAAAATGGGTCCCATTATCTGATTCAATTCTTTCCGGAGTGCCATGCCGCCACAGGATTTGCTTTTCCAACCCTAATATGGTGCCTCAGGCAGTAGCATGGGGTACTGTGTATGTTTCAAGCCACCCAGTGGTTGCCTCCACCATGGTGAGTACATAACGCTTTCCATTGCGAGATCGTGGCAAGGTGATATAATCAACCTGCCATGCCTCTCCATACTTATACTTTTGCCATTGCCCTTCCCCACAAAAAGGTTTCATCCTCTTGGCTTGTTTAATTATGGCGCATGTTTCACAATCATGAATAACCTGAGCAATAGCATCCATAGTTAAGTCCACCCCTCGGTCTCTGGCCCACTTATATGTTGCATCCCTTCCTTGATGACCTGAAGTCTCGTGGGCCCACCGAGCTAGGAATAATTCACCCTTGTTCTGCCAGTCCAAGTCTATTTGAACCACCTCAATTTTGGCAGCTCGATCAACCTGATGGTTATTTTTGTGTTCTTCAGTAGCCTTACTTTTAGGCACATGAGTATCTACATGGCGCACCTTTACAACAATGTTCCTTATTCGGGCAGCAATGTCTTTCCACAGTTCAGCAGCCCAAACAGGTTTACCCTTTCGTTGTCAATTATCATCTTCCCACTGTTGCAACCACCCCCATAAGGCATTTGCCACCATCCATGAATCAGTATAAAGATGAAGCATTGGCCACCTCTCCCGTTCAGCCACATCTAAAGCCAGCTGAACAGCCTTTACCTCTGAGAATTGACTTGATTCTCCTTTACCTTCAGTGGCCTCTGCAACTTGTCGTGTGGGGCTCCATACAGCAGCTTTCCATCTGCGATGCTTCCCTACAATACGACATGATCCGTCTGTGAATAGGGCATATTTCTTTTCATTTTCTGGTAGCTGATTGTATGGTGGTGCCTCTTTAGCACGTGATACCTCTTCTGTAGGTGGTGTTTCAATTTTTTTACCCTCAGGCCAGTCCATGATCACTTCTAGAATTCCAGGACAGCTGAGTTTTCCCATTCGAGCTCGTTGAGTAATTAATGAAATCCACTTACTCCAAGTGGCATCAGTAGCATGATGGGTGGAGGGAACCTGTCCTTTAAACATCCAGTTTATTACTGGCAAGCGAGGTGCTAGAAGAAGCTGAACCTCTGTCCCAACTACTTCAGAAGCAGCCCGAACCCCCTCATACACGGATAAGATCTCCTCCTCAGTCGGAGTGTAGCGCTCCTCAGACCCTTTATATGCTCGACTCCAAAATCCTAGGGGTCGGCCTCGGGTCTCTCCTGAGGCTCTTTGCCACAAACTCCAGGTGGGACCTTTCTCTCCAGCAGCAGTGCAGAGGATGTTCTTCACATCCTGTCCTGTCCGTACTGGCCCCAAGGCCACGGCACGGGCTATTTCTTGTTTTATCTGGTAAAAAGCCTGCTGCTGCTCAGGACCCCATGAGAAATTATTCTTCTTCCGTGTTTCCTGATATAGGGGGCTCACTATGTGGCTGTAGTTTGGGACATGCATTCTCCAAAAGCCCACTACTCCCAGAAAAGATTGGGTCTCTGTTTTGTTGGTGGGCGGAGACATAGAAGTGATTTTGTCAATCACATCTGCTGGGATGTGACGACGTCCATCATGCCATTTTATACCTAAGAACTGGATTTCCTGGGCAGGCCCCTTCACCTTGCTGCGCTTAATGGAAAAACCAGCTTGCAAAAGAATTTGGATTATTTGTTTCCCTTTCTCGAAAACCTCTGCTGCTTTATGGCCCCACACTACAATATCATCGATATACTGCAAGTGCTCAGGAGCATTACCCTGTTCCAAAACAGCTTGGATCAATCCATGGCAAATTGTTGGGCTGTGCTTCCACCCTTGAGGTAAACGGTTCCAGGTATACTGAATACCTCTCCAGGTAAAAGCAAACTGTGGCCTACATTTTGCAGCCAATGGGATGGAAAAGAAGGCATTAGCAATATCAATGGTGGCATACCACCTAGCTTCTTTTGACTCCAATTCATACTGGAGTTCTAGCATGTCTGGTACAGCAGCACTTAATGGAGGTGTGACTTCATTCAGGCCACGGTAATCTACCGTCAGCCTCCATTCCCCACTGGTTTTACGCACTGGCCATATGGGGCTGTTAAAAGACGAGTGGGTTTTGCTAATCACTCCCTGATTTTCTAATTGGCGAATTAGCTTGTGAATGGGGAGCAATGAGTCCCTATTGGTGCGGTACTGCCGTCTGTGAACCACTTTGGTGGCAATTGGTACCTCCTACACCCTACACCTAAAAGACCTAATTGGTCTTTTACCTGGAGCAACCCCACAGCAGAAGGATCATCTGACAGACCAGGTAAAGCTGACAACTGCTTAAAACCGTTTGTGTTAACAGCAGCTATCCCAAAGGCCCATCGATACCCCTTGGGATCCTTGAAATATCCCATCCTAAGGTAATCGATTCCCAATATACATGGAGACTCTGGACCAGTCACAATAGGGTGTCTCTGCCAGTTTTTACCAGTGAGGCTTATTTCGGCCTCCAACATAGTCAATTCTTGGGAACCCCCAGTCACTCCATGGATATATATTGGTTGTGTCCCTTGGTGACTTGAGGGCATTAAGGTGCATTGTGCACCAGTGTCCACCAAGGCTTTATATTTCTGTGGTCGAGATGTGCCAGGCCACTTAATCCACACAGTCCAGTATACTCTATTGTCCCTTTCCCCCCCCTGGCTGGGGGCGGGGCCCCTCTATTGTTTACCTCGGTGGCTTGCAGCAACTGGAACTTTCCCCCTTTTGGAAGAGTTCACCTTGGTGGTTGTTTTGCATTGTAATTCTTTCACTCGTGCCTGAAGTGCAGAAGTGGATGAATTATACCACTTCTTTATATCCTCCCCATGACTACTCAAGAAATACAACAAAGCAAAACGTATGGTCTTATCGTTGTCATTTGCTTGAATACGAGGACGTCTCTTTTTTATGGTTGAGATTTCCGATGATACGGGTCGAGAGGAACTCATGTTGTTTAGCTCTCTCAATAGGCGATCGTGGAAATCCTGGTTTCCATCATCTGGTACCACCGTGGATTCATCTACATCAGGCACATTAGCCAATTTGTCAATAATATCACTTTGTGTTCCCTCCACTTTGTCTAACCTTTCCACTATTTTTTTCCCTATTTGGACAATGGCTGAAGTATAAAGCTTAACTTCTGTAGCGCTTATAAATAATTCAAGCTCCTGAAGTCTGCTAATTAGCTCATTCACAGGGGGTTTCCTTTCCCCTTTGCCATATACCAATGCAAGTGCACTGGCATGCTTTTCTGGAGCTGCCTTTGTAAAGTCACGCCACATTTGTCGTGGAACACGGACTGTTTCAGGATCACGTAATTGGTTTGGATCGTTACGATTGAACTGGGGGCTGTATAGCATTTCCACCAGGGCACTTTCTCTCAGAAATTGGATACCTTTCTCTATATCAGTCCACTTCTTTTTCTCAGGCTCCAAGTCCCGTTTAAAGGGGAATCTATCTCTTACCGCTATCAACATCCGCTTCCAGAGGGTGTAGGACTGATTTTGGCATGTGCCAATACCTCTGTCCACCCGTGAGTCCCTGGAAATGCTACCCAGTTGGCGAGCTTCACTGCCATCGAGCCACGCACTGTTGGCACCATTGTCCCAGCAGCGAAGTAACCAAGTGACCATATTTTCTTTTGGCTGACGTGTGAAATCCTTTCTTAGATCTCGAATTTCACTCAGTTTAAAAGATCGATCAATAATGGTCGTAATACTTTGCTCACCTTTTGCTCTATCAAGAGTCTCAGGTGTTGATGGTGGCAAATGTGTTGATGAGGTTGCCCCATCTAGAAGTTTGGACTCGAGGAATTCTCGTAAAGAAAATCTAACTTTTGGCTCCTCTTCTTCTTCTGACTCTGATTCTTGTATAATTTCCTCCAGGTAACCCTCCTTCTTTTTCCTCTCTGCTAACTTCCTCTGCTCCTCTGACTTCTTCTGCTCCTCTAACATCTTCTTATACTCCTCTAACATCCTCTGCTCCTCCAACTTCCTCTGGTCTTCTGACTCCCCCTGACCTCCCGAGTCCTGCTCTACTAACTCCCTCCGCTCTTCTAACTCCTTCTGCATTTTCTCTAACTGAGTTGAAACTCGTTTTGTTTTTCACCCTCTTACAGGGGCAACCAACATTGTATCTGGTGCCCCCTGTGGTTGGTTAGGTTGGATTACATATGGTTCAGACTTGAGGGTGTTCCCCTTGGACTGGAGGGTGCATAGCTTGGATCGGAGGAGATCGCGCTCGAACTCCAGGGTGTCGAACTCAGCCCTGAGGGCGTTGTACTTGGACTGAATTGTGTCGAACCCGGACTGAAGCGCGTCGTGTTTGAACTGGAGAGTGTTGCGCTCAGATTGGACGGCATCGTACATGGTATGGAGGTTGTTACGATCGATCTTGATGGCATCGAACTGAACCTTGAGGTCGTTGTACATGGACCGGAGGACGTCTCGCTCAGATCGGAGGGTGTTACACTCGGACTGGAGGATGTTGTGCTCAGACTGGAGGGCGTCATGCTCGGACCGAAGGACATTGTGCTCCGACTGGAGAGTGTCGTGCTCGGACCGGAGAGTGTTGTGCTCGGACCGGAGAGTGTTGTGCTCGGACTGGTGGGTGCTGTGCTCGGACCGGAGAATGTCGTGCTCGGACTGGTGGGTGCTGTACTCGGACTGGAGAATGTCGTGCTCGGACCGGAGGGCGCTGTGCTCGGACTGGAGAGTGTCGTGCTCGGACCGGAGGGCGCTGTGCTCGGACTGGAGAGTGTCGTGCTTGGACCGGAGGGCGCTGTGCTCGGACTGGAGAGTGTCGTGCTCGGACCGGAGGGCGCTGTGCTCGGACTGGAGAGTGTCGTGCTCGGACCGGAGGGCGCTGTGCTCGGACTGGAGAGTGTTGAGTTTGGATTGCAGGGAGCTTTTCTCATTTCAGAGAGCCTCTCCCTCATACCAAAAGGTGTCTCTTTGATATAGGAGATCTTTTCTCTTAGCTTCAAAAGCTTTTTCTCTCTCTACCTTCTCATCCCAAAGTTTTTCTGCCTCAGCTCTAAGACTCTCTTTCTCATACCAAAATGAGTCTCGTTGATACAGGAGGTCTTTTCTCTCAGCTCTAAGACTCTCATTCTCGGCCCTGAGACTCTCTCTCTCAGCTTCAAAAACTTCCCTCTCAGGAATGGTATTGAATAAGGCCCGATAAGCATTAGCTAGGCCCCAAATCATTTGTGCCTCCTGAGATCTGCCTGAGCCACAACATTCCTGCCTCAAATATGCGATCAAACTCTCGGGATTCTTCAAGTGTTCAGGAGTAAAGCTCCATGACACTGAAGATGTCTGTCCTTTGAGAATCTCTCCAAAGCCTCTCCACACTCCCTGCCACTCAGTATTCTCTGGTTCTAAGGAAGACTTCCTCCGGATGTTATAAATCCAGATACTGAGTGGGATTATTACAGTAATCAACAGTAAGATCAGGGAGATTAAGAGTGTGGCCCACTGATCATTCTAAAACTGCATAAACGATGCATAGAAAGAAGGAGGAGCATGCTTAAAAATCACCATTTCTGTATAATTAGTCGCATTAGTTGCTCCATCTGGAGCTGTACGCAGATACGAAGTGAGCATTGCTAACCATGCTTTCAATCCATTATACAATTGTATAGCTCCATAAGAAAAAGTGGCCAGCTTAAACATGATCCAATATGTTTGGAGCGTCTCAAAAAAGGAACCAATGGCACGCAGTCCCTTGTAAAACAAATGGAGTAGAGAAAACAATTTTTTTTTCCCCTTTTTTTCTTCAACAGAGAGAAAAAAAGTAAAAGAAAACAAAGCTCAGCAGTGTTTATAAAATATACCGGAGTATTGGCAGTCCGCCTGGACTTTCAAGGTCAAGCTCACAGGTGCAAAATCGCAAACACAAGATAGCTCGTTAACAGGGAAAAAAACTTGTAGCTCTGTTAAAAGCTAAAAGAGCAACAGAAGAAAACACAGAAAAACAGCAACTCAAATTGCCCACATTCTCCACCAAAATCTGTCACGGTTTCTACAAAAAATCCACCTGCATCCGTGACAGGGGGCCGTGGGCCCCGGAGGGGCCCTAGGCCGAAAGGAAAAAAAAAAAGTTAATTAGGAAAAGAAAACAGCGGCAACGATCTAAGGAGGCACACTTATGTACTAAATACTAAATCGAAATACAGGATAAAACAATATAATACAATATAATTGAAAATTGAGCTAACGAATCAAGCAAAATAGGAGAGAGAATGAGTCCCGTAAACGAGACGCCTACTGTGAATCTAGGCGAACGGCTGAAGGCTCCCACACACTCCCCTGAACGCCAGAACTCGAAAGATGTCAGTCTATTCTGCGGCAGATTTAATATAGAGTTCAGGTCATGTGACCTATCGTGTTGTTCTCTGGGAGATGTAGTCTTCTTCTGTAAGTTGCAGATTCAGTAAAATTATTCATGCTATATATGATGTTACGATGTGGAATACTGATAGCAAAATTACAAAATTATTAAACCATGACACAGAAATAACACATTTAGTACCCGAGTACCGCTTTTTATTCAGAGGATCGCACAACTTCTTCCAAAAACACAGCTATGCATATCGAAAGTAAGAAGTTTTCTCTCCAAAACACCGCGTTTTATCCCGAACATGACTTCTTTTCTCCCTTAAATTTCACAGTTTATCCCAGAAAGAATACATTTTGACTCCAAAATATCTCCTTTTTGCTCTAAAATTAGACATAATCTAGCCAAAATGCAGTTTCTCCTTCCTTGAGAAGTCGTGGCTGTCAGGTGAGGTCCCGGATGATTGGAGGAAGGGTCACGTCACTCCCATTTACAAGAAGGGGAGCAGGGACGACCCGGGTAACTACAGGCCGGTGAGTCTCACCTCTGTGCCTGGGAAGATTATGGAACAGATCCTCCTGGACAACATGCTTGATCGCATAAAGAACAAGCATGTGATCCGAGACAGCCAGCATGGCTTCACCAGGGGAAGGTCATGCTTAACTAATCTTGTGGCCTTCTATGATGGAGTGACGGCGTTGGTGGATGAAGGGAAGGCGACCGATGTCATTTACCTGGACCTGAGCAAGGCCTTTGACATGGTCCCCCATCACATCCTCATCTCCAAATTGGAGGGAGGTGGATTTGATGGGTGGACAACTAGATGGATAAGCAATTGGTTGAAAGGCCGCAGACAGAGGGTGGTGGTCAATGGCTCTATGTCCAGGTGGAGGCCGGTAACGAGCGGCGTCCCTCAAGGGTCTGTCTTGGGACCGGTGCTCTTTAACATCTTTATTAATGACATCGATGAGGGAATGGAGTGCACCCTCAGCAAGTTTGCTGATGACACCAAGCTGAGTGGTGCAGTCGATACGGTGGAGGGAACGGATACCATTCAGAGGGACCTCGACAGGCTGGAAAGCTGGGCTCGGGTGAACCTAATGAGGTTCAACACGGCAAAGTGCAAGGTTTTGCACTTGGGCCGGAAGAACCCCAGGCACCTGTACAGGCTGGGAGGAGTTGTCCTTGAGAGCAGCTCGGCAGAAAAAGACCTAGGGGTCCTGATAGATGAGAAACTTAACATGAGCCAGCAGTGCGCTCTGGCAGCCCGGAAAGCAAATGGGATCCTGGGCTCCATCAGGAGAGGGGTGGTCAGCAGGGATAGGGAGGTGATTGTCCCTCTCTACTTTGCTCTTGTGAGGCCCCATCTGGAGTACTGTGTCCAGGTGTGGAGCCCTCAGTACAAAAAAGATATGGAGATTTTGGAAAGGGTCCAGAGGAGGGTCACAAAGATGATCAGGGGGCTGGAGCACCTCCCCTATGAGGACAGGCTGAGGGAGTTGGGTTTGTTCAGCCTGGAGAAGAGAAGGTTGCGGGGTGACCTCATTGCAGCCTTTCAGTACCTGAAGGGAACTTACTCCCAGGAGGGGAGTAAACTCTTCGAAAGGGCTGATAATAGCAGGACTAGGGGAAATGGTTTTAAGTTGAAGGAGGGAAGATTTAGGTTGGATGTTAGGGGAAAGTTCTTTACTAGAAGGGTGGTTAGGTCCTGGAACAGGCTGCCCAGTGAGGTTGTGGATGCCCCGTCCTTGGAGGTGTTCAAGACCAGGTTGGACAGGGCCCTGGGCAACCTGATCTAGTAAATGTGTATGTTTGGTGGCCCTGCTAGGCAGGGGGGTTGGAACTACATGATCCTTGAGGTCCCTTCCAACCCGGGTAATTCTGTGATTCTGTGATTCTGTGGTAGAGCCCAAGTGGAACACCTGCTTGGAAAACAGAATAAACTATCAAATTTAGTTCTATTAGCGTGCACTTTTGTCTAAAATGATGCATGGTTATATTTTCAGATCCCAATTAACTGGATGTAAAAGAGTTATTTGTTCTATGATACAGGGTCATCTCTTTGTCTGGGATTCCTTTCCAGGTTTTGTCTTTGCAAATTAAGAAAAGCTAATTAATAGGCTAATAAGATCATAACCAAACAGTACTAAAACATTAAAAGAGCTATTCCTGTCGATTCGAGCATTGATTAGATCAAATCCTGTTTAATACACATCTGATCTATTACTAAAATAAAAGAAGCACACAACATCCTAGCTAATGCTTTAAACTCTAAATCTTGAGTCTGCATTGGTAAAACAGAAAATCACAGAATCATAGAATTATCAAGGTTGGAAAAGACCTAGAAGATCATCTAGTCCAACCATTACCAATACTTCCTGGCTAAATCATATTCCTCAGTGCCACATCCAAGCGTTTCTTGAACACTCCCATGGTCGGTGACTCCACCACCTCCCTGGGCAGTGAATTCCAATGCCTGACTACTCTTTCCGAAAAGTAATACTTCCTAATGTACAGCCTGAATCTCCCCTGATGCAGCTAAAACCATTCCCTATAGTTCTATCACTATTACACACTATGTCAAACTATTACTAATATTATCTATAACACAGCAAGTTACAAAGCAATACCACTAAGCAAGAAACACACAATTACAATTACTATAAAGGCTGGATGCTATTTTCAGCCTTCAGATGACACCGAAGTCTCTATTTCCCCAGGCAGTTTCTCTCGTGGGACATGCATCGCATTCTCTTGGGGTCCTTGGTCCACCTCAGCAGAAAAGGTCACCACCTGAGCTATGGGCCGTCCTCTCCTCTCCTCTCCTCTCCTCTCCTCTCCTCTCCTCTCCTCTCCCTCTCCTCTCCTCTCCTCTCCTCTCCTCTCCTCTCCTCTCCTCTCCTCTCCTCTCCTCTCCTCTCCTCTCCCTCCTCTCCCCTCCTCTTCTTCCCTCTCCCCACCCCAATTTCTCTCCTCCACCCCATTTCTCTCAACCACACTCCTCTCCTCTCCTCTCCTCTCCTCTCCTCTCCTCTCCTCTCCTCTCCTCTCCTCTCCTCTCCTCTCCTCTCCTCTCCTCTCCTCTCCTCTCCACTTTTCACCTCTCCTCTCCTCTCCTCCCTCTCTCCTCTCCTCTCCTCTCCTCTCCTCTCCTCTCCTCTCCTCTCCTCTCCTCTCCACTTTTCACCTCTCCTCTCCTCTCCTCTCCTCTCCTCTCCTCTCCTCTCCTCTCCTCTCCTCTCCTCTCCTCTCCTCTCCTCTCCTCTCCTCTCCTCTCCTCTCCTCTCCTCTCCTCTCCTCTCCTCTCCTCTCTTCTATCCCAGGCCACTTTTCCACATCATTCACTCCTCTCCTCTCCTCTCTCCTCTCCTCTCCTCTCCTCTCCTCTCCTCTCCTCTCCTCTCCTCTCCTCTCCTCTCCTCTCCTCTCCTCTCCTCTCCTCTCCTCTCCTCTCCCTTCCCCTCCTCTACCCTCCCCTCCCCTCCCCTCCCCTCCCTCCCCTCCCCCTCCCCTCCCCTCCTCTCCCTCCCCTCCTCTCCCCTCCCCTCCTCTCCTCTCCTCTCCTCTCCTCTCCTCTCCTCTCCTCTCCTCTCCTCTCCTCTCCTCTCCTCTCCTCTCCTCTCCTCTCCTCTCCTCTCCTCTCCTCTCCTCTCCTCTCCACTTTTCACCTCTCCTCTCCTCTCCCTCTCCTCTCCTCCCTCTCCTCTCCTCTCCTCTTCCTCTCCTCTCCACTTTTCACCTCTCCTCTCCTCTCCTCTCCTCTCCTCTCCTCTCCTCTCCTCT